>NW_027520947.1:0-600000 GCF_052094955.1 Ictidomys tridecemlineatus
ACTCATCAGACAATTAGATGAAGAAAATGATTATGGTCATCAAAGTTAGGAAGAAGAAATAAAACAGAGAAGACCTGATTAGGTAGCTACAAAATCAATGATAAAATTAACCCAAAAGATTTCCACAGGACAGGAAAACATAACATTAACATACAAAATCAATAGTGTGTATATATGCACAAATAATAGCCAGGTATAAGATGAAGTTAATCCAGGTACCTCAGTTATAATAGAAACAAGAAATAAACACTTATAGGCAAGCAGGAGCAGAGGAGTTTGCAGCCAATATGCAGAAAAAACATAAACACATCTCCTGATAAAAATAAGGTTGAATGGGTTGGTCCCCCCTCAGTTGAGGTGACATATGTCAACCTTGTCAACAGCTCAATTATCTCTGATTTCACGTACAGCCTTAATGTGGTCCCAGTTAAAATCTTAAGGAACGTTTTCTTGGAGCCACGAAGTTGATTTTAAAATTTGTATAGCTCAATAAGCAGAAGAATAGCCAGAAAGATTCTAGAATGTAAGTCTGGGAGGGGGTTCGTCATGCAGGGTATCAAAACAAAGGGGGCCACAAGGGACCAGCACTCTGAGGGCCAGAGGGGCAGACAAAATGGGGGAAGGGAAGCAAAGGGCAAAAGGGAATATAAATTATTCAGTTTTGAAAATGAGTGACATTCTGATCAATGTTTTTATCCTGGATGTGGCTGGAGGATATTGTGCTAATTGATTGAAATGAGCCAGACTCAAAAGGGCAAGCATAATAATAATAATAATAATAATAATAATAATAATAATAATAACAACAATTATATTAGTATTAGTATTATATACTGCTTCTTACAAGAGGGCCCCACCATAGTCAATTCAGGGAGACAGGAAGTAGCAGGTGGCTTCCAGGGCCTTCACACGATGCTATCATCACGTGAAACTGGTTAAGAAGGAGGAAAGGAGCAGGAGGGAGGAAGGAGGCAAAGGAAGAATGAGTTCAACTGAGCAAAATATTATCAACAGGGGACTCCTGGAAAAGATGTAGAGTTAGATTTTTGCATGACATTTATTTTCAAATATTTTTATTAATCCAAAATGTTTTCCAGACAAAAAGGAAAAAATAAACAAAAAATGCCAATGATAAATAAAGCTATCATGTCACCTGGCTCTCTTCCTTTATCTAAGCCTGGTGTCTGGCCTGGCAGCAGGCAGCTTTGTATTTGAAATCATACTGGTGTGTTTTAGATCAGCCCCCCAAATTGTTGCCATGGGGGACCTCCACATTTAGTGATGATAGACACTGAAGAACAATACCTGGAGATATTTAGACTTTAAGCAGTTTCATGTTTTTCACTTGACAACTCAGCTTTCAGTCTGAGAGCAGAAGAAAAAAAGAAAATAAAAAGGAAATGAGAAAAAAAATCAAAATACTTCTTTGAATTTATGCCTCATAATTCTGCACAGATCACATAATTAGAACTCCAAATCCATGCTAATTTAACTTGAAATGAATTGGAAATGTATGCTATCTTTTTTTCATCTGAAAAGAAAGCAATGTTACTTCAAAATATTTCTTGCCTCCTTTTGCTTCATGATAGTTCATATTCACATTGAAATGATTTTAAGTTAATGACCTTCATTTTTTAGCATGCACACTGATCCGCTGACTGTGGACCATATAACACATGGGCCTTCTGGGGAAATTCCAGATACAGACCAGAGCACTGTCTGAGATAAAAGTGGATGTAGAATGTACCCACCAATAGTGACTGTTGAGGGCCACAGCAGAGTTGGGATGATGCATGACATTTTTGCCAGAAGTAGTGGTTGAGAGGTGACGCCAGGGAGCCATTGAGATGATGACTTTTGAGTTCTTGCGGAGTTCCTGTTGAGTTCCGGTTGAGCTCTTGCAGGGATTCCTGAAGAGTTTGCATTGGTTGGAAAAGTTCTGGTGGTGGGAGTTCTGGTTGATGTGGTGTGTTCCTGGAGGAGCCCCATGGGTGGCATTCGAGAGAGTTCCTGGGGAGTGTTCTGGTGGAGTTCAGAAATAAAGTATGTTCCTGCTTGCGTGGCTCATGATTTTGCCCAGCCAGACTGTGGCAAGTGATGACAGTATGTCTACTCTTATTAATGTCCACTTTGCAGCCCACACGCACACACGTGCACGCATGTTCAACCCATGTGTTGGCTGAATGACATTCAGGCTTTTTTTCCCTTCATAAAGATCATTCTTTTTGAATCTGAACTCCAGACTTGCTTAATCACAATTGAAGTGTGATAGAAAATCATGGTCTCTTTTGCTTGCTCGTTAATCAGATCAAATATATGAAACCACCATGTTTAGAACATTGCACATGAGAGATAATTGTCGGTTTATCCCCTTAATTTGTATTTAGAGATGCAGTGAGATATGATTGACACTTAACGGAGAAATCAGTAAGAAAGCCGTCCTGAGACTTGGGCTCAAAGCATGGATGTGCTCTGGATTCTTGGAGAGACAGCCTGTGAGGGAGGCAGGAGAGAACAGGACTGGGAAGGTGAGTGGACAGTCATGATTAAGAATGCCAACCCAGCAGGTTCAGTCTTCTTCCCTAGGCATTGGGTGGCCCTTGGCCAGGGTTCAACATGATCGAAGCTCTGTTGTAGGAAGGATGGTGTGCACAGGGAGGAGTGGGTCCTAAAGGGGGAGTCAGTGGCCCAGAAAGAAATGTGAGCAAACTGCATCTGTTCCTATCAATGCCGTAACAAATGAGCACAAGCACAGTGGCTAGAACCACAGCAGTTGATCACCCTACTCTTCCGAAGGTGAGTTTTCTTAAAACTAAGGTGACTTCAGGGGAAAATCATCTCACTTTTTGTGGGTGCTAGGGGCCACCCACTTCTTGGCTCATGGAGGCTTTCTGCATCTTCCAGGTCAAGAGGACATCATCTTCAAATCCTTATTCCTCTGTCTCCCCTGCAGTTCTGTCACAGGGCTGGAGGGTGCAGAGGGAGTCCCCAAAAGGAGAAAGACCTCAAATTATGACATGAGAGTCTTTCACTTCCTCACAGAAGGTGATGTAAAGATGGGTCAAAGTGAGACACAGATCTGTTTAATTAGGAAAAATCAAAGGGCACACACAAATAGGGTGTGATGTGGGTGTGGGCTTTGCTTGGTGTGTATATATATATATTGATCTACAGCACAAGATGGGAGAGGGTGTTTCTTGTTCTCCTGTGCTGGTTACTTGACATGTTGATAGTTACTTGTTAGGGGTTTATATTCTTTTTTGCTTTTGATGAAATGTCTCAGCTAGCTTCCCCATCTTGGGGCTTCTTCATCATTCCACTCAGTGGATGTGAACTGTACTACATTTTTGGAACACTGAGAATTTAATGGAGATCATGAGAAGAAACAAAGCAATCAGATCCTAAAAATATAAATCACAGAGTATCTGTTTGTTAAGCAGGAGCATTTTTTATGCCCAAGTCAGGAGAGAGGCTATTTACGGATCTGCTCCCAGGTCTCATAACTGATGTCTACTGTGTTTATGTTCAGGATATGTGGCGGTGGTGTTTAACCCTGGACTTTCAATCATGGCCACTCGTGTGTTGTCCCCCAACCCTTTCTACCCATCCTTATGTCTTCTAGCCTTGCTCAGTGCCAACAGGGTCTCCCGATGAGCCTCCCTGAGCATGGTGTATGCACACATCTGTCCTAGCCACTCATGGGGGACAGGATGCAGGGATTCCACAGGTCTCCATGCTCACTGTGGAGCTGTGGGGGATGGCAATGCAAAATTGGCAGGCACTGGATGAGGGAGAAGAAAATTCTTAGCAGAGCATTATGGTACTGCCGTCAGAAGTGAGGAAGAAAATCCAGAAACAGAAGACTCACCCCGGAGTGCGAAAACCAGGAAACCCAACATAAGCCCTGCACCAGGTTCCTGGGACTGGCCCTGGTCTCTAAGGCCAGTCCTCCTGCCTGTGCCCCAAGAGGGAGCAGGTGGAGGCCCCTGGGTGTCGTGTGCCTGTGTCCATTGCCTTCTGGGTCACTAGGCGTGTGTACCCTGTGCCCTGTGGGTTGAATCACTTTTGTGCACATGCTCTCAGCAGGAGTTTAGGAGGAAATCACATCTGAGCACTTTCATCCCAGTAAAGCCACAAGGCCTGCTGAGAACTCTTTAATTGAGTTACATTAGGTACTGATGATACTTCAGCTGGTGTTCCTAGGTCACTGTTAGTACAGCTCATCCCCAGACAGATGCATAAATACAGATTTGATGTTTGAAATGCATGAAAGCACTGTCCAGGAATTATATAATTCATGCATAAGAAACTACACACTTATATGGATGATATAAATATTAACATTCTTTATTTTAAGATATATTCAATGAGTTAGTACCAGGTCTATGAAACATATTTAGAAAGGAAAACAATAATGGTGCCTGTAGAGATATGTAATCAATAGTAGCTTCAACTCTAGTGTATGCTTTAAATGATAGTATTCTGCAGGTTAAAGGATTTACATAGGCCCCTCTGGAAAGGTTTCTAAGCTACTCTTTGTACTTAAAATTAGTAGAAAATGAATACGTGTGAGTGCATATGTGTATGATGTGTATGTGTGTCTATAGTTTATTAACAGGTCAAACTTCAAAATATACAAAAGAGTATAAAATAAAAGTTGCCCTGACATCATGTCCCTTGGCACCTTAGCTCCCTCTCCCAATAAGTGTCTCCATTTCTGTGCACCCTAACAGCATGCTTACATAAGTAGATTCATATTTGTGTGTATTTGTGGTTACATGAATTTATATAATGATGCATAACCAAGTGACAAAATCACATGTGTAGCATGTCTGTGTGGACTACTATGTGTGTGCATTCCTCACTACTGTAAACATAGAGGAAAAGGAACATGTGCAATAGTACAACCTGTGCCAATTTGCAAAAAAGAAAAAAAAAGCAAGCATCTGAGTTCCTGCAGGTAAGCAGACCCAGATTCTGCTCTGTTGCAGACACAGGGATGCTGTCCAAGTAGATAGGGAGAGAAGACAGCACTTTCAAGTGTTGGTCACTTACACTGTTAGAATGTCCCCCCAATGCAGGAACATTGGGGTAAGGAAAGCTCTAGAGGAATTTGGAGAACCCCTTTAGATCTTCCTCTTCCCTTGTCACAGGCAGACCCTGGCCTTAGCAGGCAACAGAGGAGATGTGGAGCCAGAGGCCCTTGGAGGCAGGCAGCCTGGCCTCCTCTCTAGCAGTTGGCTCTAAGTGAGCAGAGGGCCACCTCTTTTCTGGGTCAGAGGCCCCAGAGCAGGCAACCAGGGCTCACAGTGAGGACAGAGCCTCGGATTGCCACAGCAGCAAACCATCCCCTGCCCTTCTGATGTGGTAGCCCAGGCCCCGTTGTGGTGGCTCAGATGTGACTTATATGACCTTCCCCAGGTGACTGCCTTCTCCAAAAAATTATGAGAAAATACAAGGTGAGGTTACTAAGCCCAGGGACAGTTTGTTCCTAGCAAAAGTACTCAGGCAAAAGCCCCTCTTCCAGAAGCTGAGAAGGGCAGCTGACTGGCCTGCAGAGGGCCTGATCTTCCCTAAGTGTCACGAGTATTCTGGGGCCTGGCCCCAGAGTGGCCTTGCTGGAGGCAAGGGGGCCTTTAGGAGGTGTGGCCTTGTGGGAGGTCCTTGGTCATGGGGGTCATGCCCCCGAGGGATGGAGGTAGGTTGTGACACCCTAGTGAGCTCTTCCAGAGTAGCCAGAGCCCCTACAGGAAGCCCTGGTAGGGAAAGGGCCATGGCAGGTCCAGGCCCAGCTTCAAATTCTCTAGTGCTCTTGATGGTTGCAAAGCTCAGAGTGTAGGTTCTATGTCTTCCACAGGGGCTAGAAAGGTGCCAGCAAAGTGTCACCTCCACTCACTGTGGGCTACACATGGACACAGCAGTTTTATCTGAGCTTCAGTTTGCCCTTCTGTGGGCCATTCTTACCCTCTCACTCGCTGTCTAGGCCAAGTGTGCCATGAAGACTGTGGGAGAGCGCTGCACACCTGGGAAGTGCTGTGCGGAGCTGGGAGTTTCCAGATTCTGAATTAAAATAAAAAACAAAACAACAAAACAGAGACCCACATGGAGCTCAGACCGCAGTCCAGGACCACCTGCCAACTTGTGCAGGAGCCCAGGCAAGGGAAGGCCCATGTCCGCCGCACCTCCCCCTCCTGGGAGCCCAGATCTGATCCACTTCCTTCTTGTGACACTGCAGTCATTGCCATAGACCTCCGCATGCAATAGCCTCCACCTTGGGACAGTGGACAGGGCCTAGGAGCAGCTGCATCTTGAAACAGGAATCCCAAAGCCAGTGCAAAGCCCACCCTTTAAGTTTCATCTCTAAAAGATTTTGCATCCATTCTGAGACACCACCACTGATACCTCTAGTTACCTCCGCTATGGCTGCCACCACCTACACTTGCAGTAGGGTCTGTAAGCCCAATCACAAGGTGAGGTACAGATAATTCTCACAGATAATGCAAGATTGTAGGGTAGAAACTGTAATATCTCAGATCCACACTGCAAGAAAGGAAGACAACATGAAAAAACAAGGGAGTAAAGTATCCCAAACAAACCAGGATCCCACAAGAACAGAACCCAGGACAGCAAAGTTGATGAAATGTCAGAGAAGGAGTTCAGAAGGTTCATAATTTGCCAAGGGCCAATGTCTCAGCTTGGCACCAGAGTCACGAGGCACTCACAGCTTTGTAGGTTCAAACAGCAATTCTTTATTCCAGCTCTCACACCACCTCCACACAGGTCCAGGGGCAAACGCGTTCTCCCCTCTCCCGCACAATTCACCTACACCACGAGGCTCTCTCCAAATCCCCTTTTAATCTCACGAGAACTCAATGGGAACAAGCAGCAGGAACACCCTAATCCCAGCAATAATCTTCAACTTCTAACTTCCCTAAAACCCATTATCTTAAACTGGCAACACCTTAAACTCAAGGAGCTGGTTACTTCCTCAAACCTGATCAGCTCTAAACCCGGATCCGCCTTGGTCCTTGAGCAAGGTCACCTTATTAAAGCATGCATGCAATGTCCCATCGAATGTCCTCTAAGCAGCATGCGGTACGCTTGGCAAGGAAATTTTGATGCGTCATTCCTACTTGGTAATGGCCCTCAGCATCTCCCCCCTTCTGATTAATTAAACAACAAGCAATGTGGCTTAGGACCGTGCCTGGTAGGTTGTCCAATTCAACATGTGGTTCTTACCCGTCATGGGAGAACTGACCTTTACACGTCAATTTCCTGTCTTAGGTTGAATCCACTGCAATCAGATCAACCCGTCGCTGACTACCGGTCCAGCATTCAGCCATGCTTGTGGATAGGCCTAAGCACCAGTGGGGGGGTGAGGTTCTTACCTCACCTCTGTTGGCCCCCAAATTTTAGACCATCACTAGTAGAAGGGAGGAAGATACAGAAATGCCACGACACCAAGCCAATTGATGGCTCCTTTGGAAAAATTGCGTCACTGGTGAAACCATCAGCAAAGATGCCAGCATTACCACAATTAACATGGGGTGCGCTGGCAAGGAAATTGCATCACTGGTGACACCATCAGCAAAAATATGCCAGCAGTACCACAATTCGCTGCACCAGACGATAGTTCACAATGCATGCAACTGATATATAGTCCAGGCAAGTTCTGCAGGCAGTTCAAAGTGGAAGAGTCTATCAATGTCCATTTCCTCCCAAATCATTACTTGTTGAGTTATATTCATTGATGCATCAGTTTATACAGTTTACTGTGGTAGCTATCATAGAAGCTGTAGTTTGGTTTTCTTAGTCTTCACCGGCACTGGGATGGAGATGGGAATTCTGGCAATGATGTTAAAGAGACATTATCCTGAACAGAATTATTAAATATAATGAAAAGGAAAAGTGAAAGTAAACAAACAGATCTGTTAATCACCTTTAAAAACAATAGTAAGCAAACAGATCTGTTAACCACCTTTGAAAACAATCATTAACAGCTGTTTACCTAATTTAGATTAAACCACTTAAATCACGTGAATAAAAAAAAATTCGGATCCATTTTTTCATGAGCGCTCCTCATATAAAAATATGGACATACACACATACTGACATGCAACACAAAACAGTGCAGACATAACATACAACACATAAGACAATAATAACGGCCTTGTAGCTTTACCTAGGTAAAATCTCCATTGCAATGTTTAAAAACTCCACAGTCAAAAATAAAAATAAAACACAGTCAAAAAAAACAAAACTGATCAGAAAAATATTAACCTAGGTTTGTATGAGCTCAAAAAATAAAATAGAACTTTATGATGTGGGAAAAATGCAATAATAAAATAGATATTGAAAAGAGGCACCGTGGTTAATCACTGTCGCAGATGTAAGAATAGCCAAGCTGGAGCTCTGGATATCAGCTGTTATGGATTTCAGTCAAATCATCTTCTTTTTCTGTAGAAATTGTTTTGGTTAACCTCTCTGGAATCCAAATCGGCTGCTGTTCTCCCTGTGGGAACACACAAACGGAACCCCGACTCCAGACAATAACTGGGTCGGGACCTTTCCATTGTCCTGTTAGAATATCTTTCCAAAGTACCTTAGGCTTATGTACATTTTTCGGATACATATGTCTTTCCGCAGCACTAAATCCTGATGAATTCAAATTTAGAAAGTTTAGAGTAAAAAGGGTTATTTTAAGTTTATCTTTGGGGGATATATACCCCTTTCCAATTCCCTCTTTTTGCTTTAATAGATACGTTTTAATAGTTTGATGAGCTCTTTCAACTATGCCTTGTCCCTGTGGATTGTATGGGATTCCTGTTATATGAGTAATACCAAATGATGAGCAAAATTGTTTAAAAGATTTAGAAGTGTAACCAGGACCATTATCAGTTTTTAACTGTTTAGGAACACCCACAGTGGCAAAATTTTGTAAGCAATGAGATATAACATCTTTAGTTTTTCTCCGGCATGAAGGGAGCCCATCAAAAATCCGGAAGAAGTATCAACTGTAACATGTAAATATTTTAATTTTCCAAATTCTGGCAAGTGTGTGACGTCCATCTGCCAAATATGGTTAGGTATCAGTCCTCTAGGATTGACTCCAAGATTAACTTGTGGTAAAAAGGTCACACAATTTTGACATTGTTTTATTATATGCCTGGCTTGTTCCTTAGTTATTTTAAAATGCTTTTGTAAAGTATTAGCATTAACATGAAACCTTTTATGAAAATTTGTAGCTTCTTCTACAGTAGAAAAAATATGTATATCATGTGTAGTTTTATCTGCTAAATCATTGCCCAAACTAAGGGCTCCAGGCAATCCTGTATGTGCCCTGATATGTCCTATAAAGAATGGATCTTTTCTATCCCAGATTAGACTTTGTATAGTGGAAAACAAAGAGAAAACAGTAGAGGAAGGGGAAATCCTACCAGCATCTTCAAGGGATATTATAGCATTAACTACATACTGACTATCAGAAAATAAATTAAATACAGAATCTTTGAACATCACAAAAGCTTGTAGAACTGCATTAAGCTCTACCTTTTGAGCTGATTGTTTGGGAACTAAAAATGTAAAAGTTTGATCAGGGGTAACTACTGCAGCTGTACCATTATTAGACCCATCAGTGGAGCATTCACGATAGGTGTTTTTCTTGTCATTTTAGGAAAAACTACAGGATGCTTAGACCAAAAAGACAACAAAGGATTAGATGGTAAATGATTATCAAATGAAACATTCGATTTACACATGATTATTGCCCAAGTATTTAATTCATTAGCTAACTCATCAATTTGCTCCATAGTATATGGAGTAATAATTTTATTGGGAGAAATTCCAAACACTGCCTTTGCTGCTCTTATACCTTTGAGTATTAATTGCCCTACAGCCTCAGGATACCTAGTAAGAATAGTGTTAGGAGAATAAGATAAATGTATCCACAATAATGGACCTTCCTGCCAAAATACTCCTGTAGGAATATTTCTTGTTGGTAGTACAATAAATAATAAAGGCAAACTTATATCAATTCTATCTAAATGCATATTTTCCATATATGTCTCAATAATTTTTAATGCCTTTCTAGCTTTAGGAGTTAACATTCGGGGTGAATTTGGATCTGATGGACCTTTTAGAATATCAAATAAAGGTCCCAACTCTCCTGTTGGTATGCCTAGATAAGGCCTTATCCAATTTATATCTCCCAACAACTTTTGAAAGTCATTAAGTGATTTGAGTTGATCTACTCATATTTGAATTTTAGGTGGACGGACCATGGTTGAGGATAATAGAACTCCTAAATAATTAATTGGAAAATTTAATTGTACTTTGTCTATTCCTATCTCTAGATTATAATTTTTTAACAAGTTTGTAAGTGTGGCATAACATTCCAGCAATGTGTTTTTATCTTTATGTGCCAATAATACATCATCCATATAGTGAAATATTTTTAGTTCAGGATTTTGATTTCTAAGTGGCTGGATTGCTTTATTAACATATATTTGACACATAGTTGGACTGTTAGCCATTCCTTGAGGGAGTACTTTCCATTCATATCTCTCATCAGGACCTTCATGATTTAATGCAGGGATAGTAAATGCAAAACGTGGACTATCCTCGGGATGAACTGGAATCGAAAAAAAGCAATCTTTAATGTCTATAGCTAAAACATGCCACGTTTTTGGTAAAGCAGACAATTGAGGAATCCCTGATTGAGCAGGTCCCATAATGACCATTTCATTATTAATTGCTCTTAAATCTTGTAATAATCTCCATTTACCCGATTTCTTTTTGATAACAAAAATGGGAGTATTATGGGGAGATACGGAAGGTTGTAAATGTCCTTCCGCTAATTGTTGTTTGACCAGATCATGGGCTACTTGTATCTTTTCTTTAGTCAGGGGCCACTGAGGAACCCACACTAGTCTTTCTGATTTCCAAGTAATTTTGATTGTCTCAGTGGCCCTTTCTGAAAATCCAACCCATGTCTGTCTGTTCCTTGATCTATTTGAATTGGCGCTGCTATACCTTATTCTTGTTTTCCTAATCTTTTTTCTTTCCTGATACCTTGTCTAGCCCTAGTAGTGGGCAAATTAGGATTGATGTTATTTGTTAACATCAAACCTAGTTGATCTAGGACATCTCGTCCCCATAAATTAATAGGAAGGTGATCCAAAACATATGGCTGTATAGTTCCTTCACATCCTTAGGGATCCTTCCAATCTAATACCATAGCACTTCTATGGGGATTAGTCGCCACTCCTAGGCCTCGAAGCGTTTGAGTAGCTTGTTGTAATGGCCAATGTTTTGGCCATTCTTGAAGAGATATGATGCTAAGGTCAGCACCTGTGTCCAGCAGTCCATTAAAGTCACGACCCTGAATATTTAGTTTTAACATTGGGCGAGAATCTAAATTTAAAGACAACATAGCCCAATCTACACCTGTGGAGCCTAATCCCTTGGAACCTCTTTCTACATTAAGACTAGAGAACTTATTATGTAGGCTGGGTAGTATTAACAACTGTGCTATTCTATCTCCAGGTGAAATTACTGATATACCTCCTGGAGAACTAGCTATAATTTTTATTTCACCTACATAATCCGGATCAATTACCCCAGGACTTATCATAAGTCCTTTTAATGTAGATGAACTACGTCCCAACAATAAGCCTACTGTTCCTTGGGGAAGAGGTCCTTTTACTCCTGTGATTATAGAATGACCTAAATGAGCAAATACAGGCAAAATTTAATCACTCCAACAAAGAGATAAGGGGACAAATACAGGTAGCAAAAGATTACTTCAATAAGGAGATAGAGATTCTGAAAAAAAATCAGAAATCCTTGAAAGGAAGAAAACAATAAACCAAATAAAAAACTTGATATAAAGCATCATCAACAGACCAGAGCACTTGGAAGACAGAATGTCAGATAATGAAGACAAACTATACAACTTGGAAAATAAAATTGACCACACAGTGAAGATGGTAAGAAACTATAAAGAGAACATCCAAGAATTATGGGACTGCATCAAAAGACCAAATCAAAGAGTCACTGCATCAAAGAGTCACTGGGACAGAGGAAAGCACTGAATTTCATAGCAAAGGAATGCACAATCTCTTCAAAGAGATAATATCAGAAAATTTTTCAAACATGAAGAATGAATTGAAAAATCAAATACAAGAGGATTACAGGACACCAGATATACAAAATTACAACAGATCTACACCAAGGCACATTATAATGAAAATGCCTAGCATACAGAATAAGGATAGAATCTTCAAGGCTACAAGAGAGAGGAATCAGATAATATGTAGGGAGGAGACCTACAATAAATAAAATTTGTATCTCAGCAAATTTTTCAACCCAGACCCTCAAAGCCAGGAGACCATGAAACAACATATACCAAGCTCTGAAAGAAGATATATGCCAACAAAGAATACTATATCCAGCAAAATTAAGCTTCAGTTTGAAGATAAAATAGAAACCTTTCATGATAAACAAAAGTTAAAAGAATTTGTAATGAGAAAGCCCACACTACAGAGCATCCTGAGCAAAATATTCCAGGAAAAAAAAGCGAAAACCAACAATGAAAATCAGCAAAGCAGGGCTGGGGCTGTAGCTCAGTGGCAGAGCTCTTACCTAGCATGTGTGCAGCACTGGCTTCAATCCTCAGCACCACATAAAAATAAAAAAATAAAATAAAGGCATCTATCTATCTACAACTACAAAAAGTATTTAAAAAATAAATTAAAAAAAAGAAAATCAGCAAAGGGAGGAATTATACTAAAGGAAAAACTAATCAAAGGAGAAACCATGTTAAGTAAAAAACCCAAAATAAACCAGAATGTCCAGGAATACAAATTGTATTTCAATAATAACCCTGAGTATGAATGGCCTAAACTCATCAATTAAAAGACATAGACTGACAGATTGGATTAAAAAAAGACCCAACAATATTTTGCCTTCAAGAGACTCATCTAATAGGAAAAGACATCTACTGACTGAAGGTGAAAGGGTGGGAAAAACATACCACTCACATGGACTTGCATGAACAAGCAGGAATTTCCATCCTCCTATCAGATAAAGTGGACTTCAAACCAAAGTTAGTGAAAAAGGATAACAAAGGACATTTCATGGTGCTTAAGGGATTCATGCATGAACAAGACATAAGAATCATAACTATCTAAGCACCAAACAAATGGGGCATCTGTGTATGTCAAACAAACCCTTCTCAAATACAAGAACCAAATAGACCACAACACAATAACACTGGGTGACTTTAATCACTCGATCGATAGATCTTCCAAAATAAAACTAAACAAAGAAACTATAGAACTCAATAATATAATCATAAGTTGGACTTAACAGACATATATAGAATATTTCATCCATCAATTAGTGAATATTCTTTCTTTTCAGCAGAACATGGTTCCTTCTCCAAAATAGATCATATGTTATGCCAAAGAGTAAGTCTTGGCAAATACAGAGAGAGAGAGAGAGAGAGAGAGAGAGAGAGAAGATACTACCCTGCATTCTAATTGACTATAATTAAATGAAATTAGAAATTAATGATAAAATTAAAAAGAGAATCAACTCCAACACATGGAGACCAAACAATATGCTATTGAATGACACATGAATAACAGGAGACTTTAGGGAGGAAATAAAAAAAATCTTAGGGTTAAATGAGAACTCTGATATGACTTATCCAAATCTTTGGAACACTATGGAGGCAGCATGAAGAGGAAAGTTCATTGCATGGAGTTCATTCATTAAAAAAAATAGTTAACAAAAAAATGACATGTCATTACAGCTCAAAGACCTAGAAAAGTAAGAACAAACCAACACCAAAAGTAGTAGATGACAGGAGATAACTAAAATCAGGGTGGAAAGCAATGAAATTGAAACCAAAGAAACAATTAAAAAATTGACAAAACAAAAAGCTGGTTCTTTGAAAAAATAAATAAAATTGACAAACCCTTAGCCATCCTAAAAAAAGAAGGAGGGAGAAAACTCAAATTAGTAAAATTTGTGATGAAAAAGGAAATATCACAACAGACACTACTGAAATACAGAAGACAATTGAAAACTATTTTGAAAATTGATACCCTAATAACATAAAAAACTTGAAGACACCAACACATTTCTAGAGGCATTAGATCAACCCAAACTGAGTCAAGAGGACACACACAATTTAAGCAGATCAATTTCAAGTAAGGAAATAAAAGACACCATCAAAAACCTACAACCAAGGCTTGCAGCAAGAGGAGCAGCAGGAGCAGGCCATGGTGTGAGCTGTGGAGGGTGGGATCCTATTCACAGTTATGTAACATTACATTTTTGGAAATGCGAGGGTGCTACACCTACCCTTGCATTTTCAAAAATGGTCCAAAGTTGTGGGGATCCAACATGGCAGCCGGCGAGGAAGCAGCGATTCTAACGTCTCCACCTTAATCGGATAAGAAAGACCCATTGGAACAGCAGCAGCCTACCTACAGAGGAACTTCTAGCATAATTCCTTTAAGAACAGAGCTGCCTTGAACTGGTAGGTTTATTGGAAGTGACAGTTTGTCCTAGAGAAGTGGATCTTGGACGGCCACGCGGGCACAGAAATCTAGTCCCGCAGCCATCAGCCGCTCCCGCAAGTGGCTCCCCCGGGAGGCTTAGCTCTCACTCTGGGAGGAGCCGCATCACCCGCCCGGTTCCTAACCAAGCAGCCACAGCTACCCGGCTAGACAGGTGGCCCCGCGGCGGGTGCAGAAATCAACTCCTGCAAACAGCAGCCGTTTTTGCAAGTGGCGGACACCCGGAGCGACTTGGCCCGCCCCGCCCGAACCGGAATTCGGCCTCCTCCATCCGGGCTCCCCTGGGAGGCCTAGTGCTCGCTCTGGGAGAAGCCGCATCACCCACCCGGTCCCTAACCACGTGGCCACAGCTACCCGGCTAGACAGGTGGCCCCGCGGCGGGTGCAGAAATCAACTCCTGCAAACAGCAGCCGTTTTTGCAAGCGGCGGACACCCGGAGCGACTTGGCCTGCCCCGCCCGAACCGGAATTCGGCTTCTGCCATCCGGGCTCCCCTGGGAGGCCTAGTGCTCGCTCTGGGAACAGCCGCCTCACCTGCCCGGTTCCTAACCACGCGGTCGCAGCTACCGGGCTCTACAGGTGGCCCCCCTGGCGGGCGCAGAGGTCCAATCCTGCAACCACCAGCAACTTCTGAAAGCGGCGGCGGCCCAGAGTGGAGAGGCAGCCAAAACCGGCAGACGCCTCCGCCATATCGGCTCTCCCGGGAGGCCCTGCTCTCGCTCGTCGAACAGCCAAACCACCTGCGCGGATCTTAACCACGCAGACACAGCTACCCCGCTCTTCATGTGGCTCCCGGTGGGCCGACTCAGCTTGAAGGGTCCCCGCATGGCCCCGTACATGGCCATGCCCTCCGGACTCTGCTAATAGCCCCGCCCACCTGACGAACAACCGGGAAACTTCAAAATCTCTCTGTGGGCGTGACCGCAAGGACTAAAGGACTCTCGACACCCAACTCCCCTTACTGCCAGAGTCAGGCAGACCTGAGACCCACCAACGGAACAGGCCTAGAGGCCTGCCAGCATGGTAGATACGCCACTCCATTTGGAGTAGGGGGGGCAGAGCAGAGCAGCCGCCCGCATCCGGATTAGGCCCAACGACCCGAGGGGGTGATAGTCATATCACCACTATTGGAGGGGGGGCAAAGTAGAGCCGCCATCCGCTCGCGCAGGGTGGGCAGACCTGCGAACAACCGGCAGAGCAGGCCTAGCAGCCTGCCAGCGCGGTATTGAGATCACCCCAACTAATGAAGGAGCACAGCCACTACCCGCCCTGCAAGGGAGATTTTTCAACTATACAAGAACAATATAAATAATTAGGGGGAAAAACTCATAAACACAACAGTTTCACCAAGCAGAAAGAAACGTGAGCAGCATGAAAAGACAAGGAAAGAAAGGACCACAAGCAATGCAGGTCAACTCAACTTTAGAAGAGGTAATAGCTGCAACAGGTGGAATGTCAGATAAAGAGTTCAGGATATATTTGCTTCAGAGGATCTGGAGTCTCAAGGAAGACATGAGACAGCAAAATCAGACAATGAAAGATCACATTGACAAACAAATCCAGGAAGTAAAAGATCAATTTCACAGGAAGATAGAGGTAATAAAAAACAAACAAATAGAAATCCTAGAAATGCAGGAAACAATAAACCAACTTAAAAACTCAATTGAGAATACTACCAGCAGAGTAGATCACTTAGAAGAGAGAACATCAGACAATGAAGACAAAGTATTTCAACTGGAAAAGAACATAGACAGCTCAACAAGTTTGCTAAGAAACCATGAGCAGAACATCCAAAAATTATGGGACAATATCAAAAGACCAAATTTAAGAGTCATTGGGATACAAGAAGGCACAGAGCTCCATACCAAAGGAATAAACAGTCTATTCAGTGAAATAATACGAGAAAACTTCCCAGACTTGAAGAATGAGACAGAATCCCAAATCCTAGAAGCCTACAGGACGCCGAATGTGCAAAATCATAAGAGATCCACACCTAGACACATTATAATGAAGATGTCCAACATACAGAATAAGGAGAGAATTTTAAAAGCTGCAAGAGAAAGAAAGCAGATTACATTTAGGGGCAAACCAATCAGGATAACAGCTGATCTCTCAACACAGACTCTGAAAGCTAGAAGATCCTGGAATAACATTTTTCAAACACTGAAAGAAAATGGGTTCCAACCAAGAATCGTGTATCCGGCGAAATTAAGCATCAGGATAGAAGATGAAATTAAAACCTTCCACGATAAACAAAAGTTAAAAGAATTTGCAGCTAGAAAACCATCTCTTCAAAAAATCCTTTGCAAAACATTATAGGAAGAGGAAATGGACAATAACATTGAAAACCAACAATGGGAGGTAGGACAGTAAAGGGGGGAAAGTAGTCAAAGAGAATAACAAATCAGGTTTAGTAACATCAATAAACAAATATTGCTAGAAGAACAAACCAGATCTCAATAATAACCCTAAATGTTAATGGCTTAAACTCACCAATTAAGAGACACTGGCTAGTAGAATGGATCACAAAACAAGACCCAACAATATGCTGCCTACAGGAGACGCATCTGATAGGAAAAGATATTCATAGACTGAAGGTGAAAGGTTGGGAAAAATCATACCACTCATATGGACTGTGGAAACAAGCAGGAGTGTCCATACTCATATCTAATAAAATAGATTTCAAGCCAAAGTTTATTAAAAGGGATAAAGAAGGACATTTCATACTGCTCAAGGGAACCATACACCAACAAGACATAACAATCATAAATATATATGCCCCAAATAATGGTGCAGCTGTGTTCATCAAGCAAACTCTTCTCAAGTTCAAGAGTCTAATAGATCACCATACAATAATCATGGGAGACTTCAACACACCTCTCTCACCACTGGACAGATCTTACAAACAAAAGTTAAATAAGGAAACTATAGAACTCAATAACACAATTAACAACCTAGACTTAATTGACATATATAGACTATACCACCCAACATCAAGTAGTTACACCTTTTTCTCAGCAGCACATGGAACCTTCTCAAAAATAGACCATATATTATGTCACAGGGCAACTCTTAGACAATATAAAGGGGTAGAGATAATACCATGCATCTTATCTGATCATAATGGAATAAAACTGAAAATCAATGATAAAAACAGGAAGGAAACATCAAGCATCACTTGGAGAATGAACAATAGGATGCTGAATGATCAATGGGTTTTAGAAGACATCAAGGAGGAAATTAAAAACTTCCTAGAGTTAAATGAAAACACAGACACAACATATCGGAATCTATGGGACACATTGAAAGCATTTCTAAGAGGAAAATTCATCGCTTGGAGTTCATTCCTCAAAAAAAGAAAAAACCAACAAATAAATGATCTCTTACTTCATCTCAAAATCCTAGAAAAAGAAGAGCAAAACAACAGCAAAAGAAGTAGAAGGCAAGAAATAATTAAAATCAGAGCTGAAATTAATGAAATTGAAACAAAAGAAACAATTGAAAAAATTGACAAAACCAAAAGTTGGTTCTTTGAAAAAATAAATAAAATTGACAGGCCCTTAGCCTGCTAACGAAGAGAAGAAGAGAGAGAACTCAAATTACTAACATATGGAATGAAAAAGGCAATATCACAACAGACACTTCAGAAATACAGAAGATAATCAGAAATTATTTTGAATCCTTATACTACAATAAAATAGAAGATAGTGAAGGCATAGATAAATTCCTTAAGTCTTATGATCTGCCCAGATTGAGTCAGGAGGATATAGACAACATAAACAGACCAATAACAATAGAGGAAATAGAAGAAACCATCAAAAGATTACCAAGTAAGAAAAGCCCAGGACTGGATGGGTATACAGCAGAGTTTTACAAAACCTTTAAAGAGGAACTAACACCAATACTTTTCAAGCTATTTCAGGAAATAGAAAAAGAGGGAGAACTTCCAAATTCATTCTACGAGGCCAACATCACCCTGATTCCGAAACCAGACAAAGACACTTCAAAGAAAGAAAACTACAGACCAATATCTCTAATGAACCTTGACACAAAAATCCTCAATAAAATTCTGGCGAATCGGATTCAAATACATATCAAAAAAATTATACACCATGATCAAGTAGGATTCATCCCTGGGATGCAAGGCTGGTTCAATATACGGAAATCAATAAATGTTATTCACCACATCAATAGACTTAAAAATAAGAACCATATGATCATCTCGATAGATGCAGAAAAAGCATTCGACAAAGTTCAGCATCCCTTTATGTTCAAAACTCTAGAAAAATTAGGGATAACCGGAACATACCTCAACATTGTAAAAGCAATCTATGATAAGCCACAGGCCAGCATCATTCTGAATGGAGAAAAATTGAAGGCATTCTCTCTAAGATCTGGTACAAGACAGGAATGCCCTCTCTCACCACTTCTGTTCAACATAGTCCTTGAAACACTGGCCAGAGCAATTAGACAGACGAAAGAAATTAAAGGCATAAAAATAGGAAAAGAAGAACTTAAATTATCACTATTTGCAGATGATATGATCCTATACCTAGCAGACCCAAAAGGGTCTACAAAGAAGCTACTAGAGCTAATAAATGAATTCAGCAAAGTGGCAGGATATAAGATCAACACACATAAATCAAAGGCGTTCCTGTATATCAGCGACAAATCCTCTGAAACGGAAATGAGGACAACTACTCCATTCACAATATCCCCCCCAAAAATAAAATACTTGGGAATCAACCTAACAAGAGAGGTGAAAGATTTATATAATGAAAATTACAGAACCCTAAAGAAAGACATAGAAGAAGACCTTAGAAGATGGAGAAATATACCCTGCTCATGGATAGGCAGAACTAACATCATCAAAATGGCGATATTACCAAAAGTTCTCTATAAGTTCAATGCAATACCAATCAAAATCCCAACAGCATTTCTTGTAGAAATAGATAAAAGAATCATGAAATTCATATGGAATAATAAAAGACCCAGAATAGCAAAAACAATGCTAAGCAGGAAGTGTGAATCAGGTGGTATAGCGATACCAGACTTCAAACTATACTACAGAGCAATAGTAACAAAAACAGCATGTTACTGGTACCAAAACAGGCGGGTGGACCAATGGTACAGAATAGAGGACACAGTAACCAATCCACAAAACTACAACTACCTTATATTTGATAAAGGGGCTAAAAGCATGCAATGGAGGAAGGATAGCATCTTCAACAAATGGTGCTGGGAAAACTGGAAATCCATTTGCATCAAAATGAATCTGAATCCCTATCTCTCACCATACACAAAAGTTAACTCAAAATGGATCAAGGAGCTTGATACTAAATCAGAGACACGGCATCTGATAGAAGAAAAAGTTGGCTACGATCTACATACCATGGGATCGGGCCCCAAATTCCTCAATAGGACACCCATAGCGCAAGAGTTAACAACTAGAATCAACAAATGGGACTTACTCAAACTAAAAAGTTTGTTCTCAGCAAAAGAAACAATAAGAGAGATAAATAGGGAGCCTACATCCTGGGAACAAATCTTTAATCCACACACTTCAGATAGAGCCCTAATAACCAGAATATACAAAGAACTCAAAAAATTAGACAATAAGATAACAAATAACCCAATCAATAAATGGGCCAAGGACCTGAATAGACACTTCTCAGAGGAGGACATACAATCAATCAATAAGTACATGAAGAAATGCTCACCATCGCTAGCAGTCAGAGAAATGCAAATCAAAACTACCCTAAGATACCATGTCACTCCAGTAAGATTGGCAGCCATTAGGAAGTCAAACAACAATAAGTGCTGGAGAGGATGCGGGGAAAAGGGCACTCTTGTTCATTGCTGGTGGGACTGCAAATTGGTGCAGCCAATTTGGAAAGCAGTATGGAGATATCTTGGAAAGCTGGGAATGGAACCACCATTTGACCCAGCTATTCCCCTTCTCGGTCTATTCCCTAAAGACTTAAAAAGAGCATGCTACAGGGACACTGCTGCATCAATGTTCATAGCAGCACAATTCACAATAGCAAGATTGTGGAACCAACCTAGATGCCCTTCAATAGATGAATGGATAAAAAATGTGGCATTTATATACAATGGAGTATTACTCTGCATTAAGAAACGACAAAATCATAGAATTTGGAGGGAAATGGATGGCATTAGAGCAGATTATGCTAAGTGAAGCTAGTCAATCATTAAAAAACAAATACCAAATGACCCCTTTGATATAAGGGGAGTAAACAAGGACAGGGTAGGGACGAAGAGCTTGAGAAGAAGATTTACATTAAACAGGGATGAGAGGTGGGAGGGAAAGGGAGTGAGAATGATATACAAGAGGAAAGGAGGGGTAAGACAAGATAATACAAATGGAAGAAATGATTTACAGTAGAAGGGGTAGAGAGAGAAAAGGGGAGGGGAGGGGAGGGGAGGGAGGATAGTAGAGAATAGGACTGACAGCAGAATACATCAGACACTATAAAAGCAATATGTCAATCAATGGATGGGTAACAGATGTGATACAGCAATCTGTATACGGGGTAAATTTGGGAGTTCATAACCCACTTGAATCAAACTGTGAAAGATGATGTATTAAGAACTGTGTAATATTTTGAACGACCAACAACAACAACAAAAAAAACCTACAACCAAGAAAATCCCAGGACCAGATAGATTCACAAGTGAGTTCTATAAGACCTACAAGAAAGAATCAATACCAATACTCCTCAAATTATTCCATGAAATAGAAAAGGAAGGAATCCTTCCAAACTCATTCTACAAAGCTAGTATCATCCTGATACTAAAACCAGGCAGAGATACCTCAAGAAAAGAGAATTTCAAACACAAATATTCCGGATGAATAGTGATGCAAAAATTCTCAGTAAAATTTTGGCAAATCACATTCAAAAACATATTTTAAAAATAGTGCACCATGATCAAGTAGGGTTCATTCCAGGGATGCAAGGGTGATTCAATATACATAAATCAATAAATATAGTTCATCATATCAATAGACTTAAAGATAAGAATCATATGATCATATGGATTGAAGTGGAGAAAGCATTTGACAAAACACAGCACCCTTTTATGTTCAAAATACTAGAAAAACTAAGAACAGTAGGAAATACCTCAACATTGTAAAAGCAATCTATGCTAAACCCAAGGACAACATCATTCCAAATGGTGAAAAACTGGAAGCATTCCTTCTAAAATCTGGAACAAGATAGGGATGCCCTCTTTTACCACTTCTATTCAACATAGTCCTTGAAACTCTAGACAAAGCAATTATACAGATAAAAGAAATGAAAGGAATAGAAATAGGCAAAAAAGAACTCAAACTATCATGATTTGCTGACAACATAATTTTATATTTAGAGCATTAAAAAACTCCACCAGAAATCTTCTAGAATTATTTAATGAATTCAGCAAAGTGTCAGGAAATAAAATCAATACCAATGAATCAAATACATGTTGATTCATTGTACACAATTACAGCACAACTTTTCATTGCTCTAATTGTACATAGTGTCACACCATATGTGCAGTCTTACATGTATCTAGGGTCATGATGTCCATCTCATTCTAACATCACTCCTGTTTTCGAATACATCAGTGATGAATCTTCTGAAAGAGAAATTAGAAAAACTGGCCCATTCACAATAGCCTAAAAAAATACTTGGGAATGAATTCAACAAAAGAGGTAAAAGACCTGAAAACTATAGAACCTAGAAAAAGAAATTGAAGAAAACCTTAGAAGATGGAAAGATCTCCCATGCTGTTGGATAGGCAAAATTAATATCATCAAAATGGCCATAATATCAAAAGCACTATACAGATTCAAAGTGATTCCAGTTAAAATTTTAGCAAAATTCTGTATAGAAATATAAAAAGCAATCATGAAATGCATTTGGAAAAATAGGGGTCCCAGAATAGCTAAAGCAATCCTTAGCAAAAAGAGTAAAACAGGAGACATCATAATACCCGACCTTAAACTATGTTACAAAGCTATAGTAACAAAAAATGGCATGGTATTGGCACCAAAATAGACATGGTCTACCAATGTTACAGAATAGAGGACACGGAGACAAACCCACATAAATACATTATCTCATACTAGACAAAGGAGCCAAAAACATACAGTAGAGAAAAGAGAGTCTCTTCAACAAATGGTGCTAGGAAAATTGGAAATCCATATGCAACAAAATGAAAATAAACCCCTATCTCTCACCATGCACAAAACTCAACTCAAAGCAGATCAAGGACCTAGGAATTACTTCAGAGACCCTGCACCTAATAGAGGAAAACTTAGGCCCAAATCATCATCATGTCGGATAAGGCCCTGATTTCCTTAACAAGACTCCTAAAGCACAAAAAATAAAATCAAGAATTAATAAATGGGATGGACTCAAACTAAAAAGCTTCTTCTCAGCAAAAGAAACAATCAATTAGGTGAAGAGTCAGCCTACATTTTGGGAGCACATTTTGCCACACACATGTCAGATAGAGCACTGCACTGATCTCTAGGATACATAAAGAACTCAAAAACTTAACAAACAAACAATATAATCAATAAATGGGCTAAGGGGCTGAACATTCAGTCAACAAATATATGAAAAAATGTTCAACATCTCTAGAAATGCAAATCAAAACTACTCTAACATTTCATCTCACACCAGGCAGAATGGCAGTTATCAAGAATAAAGACAACAATAAGTGTTGGTGAAGATGTGGGGGAAAAGGCACACTCATATATTGCTGCTGGGGCTGCAAATTGGTGCTACCAATCTGGAAAGAGATTTTTTGGAATACTTGGAATAGAGCCACCATTTGACCCAGCTATCCCACTCCTCAGTCTATACCCATTAAGATCAGCCTACTGTAGTAATGCAGCCACATCAATGTTCATAGCAGCTCGATTTATAATAGCTAAACTGTGGGAGCAAACTGGATGTCCTTCAATTGTGAATGGATAAAAAAACAGTGGTGAATATACACAATGGAATATTACTCAGCATTAAAAGAGAGTAAGATTATAGTATTTGCCCATAAATGGATGGAGCTGGAGAATATCATGCTAAGTGAAGTAAGTCAATGCCCCAAATCCAATGGCCAGATGTTCTCTCTGACAAGTGGATGCTGGTCCAAAATGGGGAGAGGGTGAAAGCAGTGGAAAAATGGAGAAACCTTGATTGGGCAAAGGGGAGGGAGGGTGGGGAGGGTGCATGGGGGCAGAAAAGATGGTGGAATGAGATGGACACCATTAACCTAGGTACATATAAGACTGCACTTATGGTATGACTCTATATTGTGTACAACCAGAGGGAAAAAAAAGTTGTGCTGCAATTCTGTACAATGAATCAAGATGCATTTTGCTGTCATATATACCTAGTTAAAATAAACAAACAAACAAAAACCCAAAAAGGTTCAGACCCTGAATACCATGGCACCAGCAGATAAGTGCAGGAGGAATGACCCAGTGCAGGTAGCACAGAGAGCCCTCTGGACACATTGCTATGTGACATAGAGAATGCTACTTTATTTCTGTGCTTGACTTATTTGTCCATAAAATAAAATGAAAATATCCACCCAGCAGATGAGCTTATATAAGTAAAGTGTTCAATACATTTCTAGGTAAGTTGCAAGTGTCAAATGAGCTCTTTCCATCCAATAAGATTGCGAGAAGCTTACTCTGTCTTCATGGTTCTCTGGACATTTTTATTTTTACAATATATGGTCAATTCATAGCATTTCAAACATGGAGCAAATTTAAACTGCCACTCACGGGACCCAGTCCTCTCCCAGGGTTGCCAGTAACCCAATAGACGGCTGCCCCTCGTTCTTGCTTGTTCTGAAACAGGAACAGGAGGTCAGTAACTTCAGTCCTTATTGTGCATCTTTAATGATTTGACTCAGGAAAATACCCAGGAAGGAAATGATTGAGTTGGGCATATACTCACCCACAAGCATTAACTTCTGATAGTCAAAGGGTCATGCAGAAAAGTCACTAAATGTGCAGCATCACTACTAACATTCGAATGTGCCCATTCCAACCCAGCCCGCAGCAAGGCCAGTTGTGTTACAAGTCACAAGTCACTTACACCAGCAGAACAACCACTTCACCCTTATTTTGTATTCCATTTATGACTAAGGCAGCTGCACAATATTTTTTCTGAAATGCTTGTTGACTTTTTCCACTCGACTTGCCTATTAATGCCCTTTATCCATTTATTTTTATCTTGATAAATTTTCAAACTTTTTGTTCTGAGAATATTTGTGATCTCTCATTAGTTTTGCAAATATTTTCCCTCACATATCATTTGCCTTTTAGTTTTGTTTTGGCATTGTGCAAGGAAGAGGGATTCCAAAATGTTGTCTAGTTTAAGTGGTTTGGTGTGGTAGATTCCTTAGTTTTTATGATTCGAAGGCCTTTCTTGCCTATATATCACATCAGGATCTACATCCCTGTTTCTCTGTGCTTTTGATAGGTGGTTTCATGGCAACGTGGAAACTGTTGTGTTTTGTAGCTCCTTTCTTTAGCCCATTGTTCTCTCATTCTGGTGAGACCATCAGGCACCCAGTGACCCACAAAGGGAGGGCAGCAGGGGAAAATGAGAAATGCAGGTGATGCTGTGCCTCCTGAGAAGGGTCCTGTTCACCCCTCTTCAGCCTCCAGCCATCCTCACCCTTTGCCTGTGTTTGCAGGGGCAGGGGCAGACCCCACAATCTTTCTCAGCTAATGTCCACAGAGAGCTGCCAAAGCTTCTACAATTGGTTGTTCCAAAAGTGGCCCTGAAGGAAGACATCCTGACAAGCCTGCAGCTAATTTCCCCAGAGAGAGCTGCAGAGTTTAATCTCTTGGAGTGTAGCAGATGCTTCCACCAAATGCTTTCTTATGTCCAAATTGGTCATGAGAGCCTGAAAGAAAGCCTGGGATGCAGCCAACTTCCCAGGCAAGGAGCACATCAGCAGCCTCCTTGACTCTCCCTGAGCTCCACACGGTATGGGTGGAATCCCTGCGTCATTATTGGAGAGCAATGCCAAGGTGACTGAAAACTCCAAATTAGAGTTTAAAAAGCCCCCATCACACAGATACTGGCTTGAAAGGTGTGCAGCAGAGAATTCAGTCATCCTGCTGCATTTCTGACCCAGAGAACAAGGAACTGTGAGCTCCTAAATATACAGGGGTTATTTGAAAGTGAGTTGGGGACATGAGAGAGCATGAAATAATGGGCATCTACTTGCACTTATATGGTGGAATACTGCAGAGAATCCTGTGGTCCCCCAGCCCTTTCTTTCAATAAAGGAAACCCGGGATCTCTTAAGAAATGGCTGTTTCTAAGACTGAGACAGGGAAGACAGAAGCTGGGCCTGGAGCACCTTCCTGGTGAAAAGGTAAGAAATGGCTGGACAAAAGCCACTGTTGAGGGGCAGTTGAAGAAAAGGTCAAAGAGAACTCTTGGCCAAAACTGAAAAAGTTTGGGTAACAAGCCCGAAGGATAATGGCCTAAAGTAGAATAGCTACAGAGAGAACAGGAGGTCAGTAATTTCAGTATAAGAGAGCTATCTGTGAATTCATGATTAAATAAACAAATACATCAATGAGAAGAAATAAGACTCACAGGAAGAATGATTTCAGATCATACATAGACTCTTGTTGTTGTTACTACTGAGGCAATTTCACATTTAAAAAATTTATCTTGTTTTGGGCTGGGGATGTGGCTCAAGCGGTAGTGCACTCGCCTGGCATGCGTGCGGCTCGGGTTCGGTCCTCAGCACCACATACCAACAAAGATGTTGTGTCCGCCGAGAACTAAAAACAAATAAATATTAAAAATTCTCTCTCTCTCCCTCTCTCTCTCTCTCTCTCTCTCTCTCTCTCTCTCTCTCTCTCTCTCTCTCTCCTCTCTCACTCTTTAAAAAAAATTATCTTGTTTTGATGCATTACAATTCTATAGGAGAGTGGGATTCCTTATGCCACATTCACAGGTGATACACAGAAAATAATTCGCTCAGTTTCCTTCCCCAGTAATTACAAGTACATATTCTTCCCTCAAGGGCTGGAGCATGCTCCCTGCTCCTGCAGTGTGGGCTGTACCCGAAGACCAAGGCCAGGCAGGGATGAGAAGTTCCTCATCAACCCCACTAGTAGGAGCCTGGCTGGTTCTCATGTCTCAGAATCAAATCTGAAATGCAAGTCTCACCTCCATGATTATCAGTAGCATCTCTCATATATGCCATTAGTCAGTGCTTCCAGGAATAAGTACCTTACCCAGGAACTTGTGGGGTGGGAAACTTGATTATCGCTATTTTACAGTTCAGGAAAGCAAGGGTTAGTTTGCTGAAGGGCCTTGTCACAAGGTCACTCAGAGACTTAGCAGTTATTCGGTGGTTTTCTTCATTGCTTAGGATGCTAAGAAAGATGGAACGACTCTTGATCTAAACTGCATCAAAAACATCTGAAATGGTTTATTGTTTACAACATGGGGCTTTCCAGGTGCAAGGGGAAGCCAGTCCCCTGAGTGGAACAGAGGTGGCAATGGAGAAATGGGTGCCTTTGCTTTTTGCTGTTGGCAGGAGGTGGGACTGGGGTGAGGCTTCCGTTGCTCAGGCCAGGGTTTCTGTGACATGAACCTGCAAGTGCTCAGAAAACCAGGTGCCAGATTGTCATCCAGATATGGTCAAGAGGGGAGCAGATGAAGCATCATGTCAGTCATCACAGTGGGCAGAGGAGTCTCAGGACTCCAGAACCACTAGGGGACTTCCACCATACAGTCCCCACCTGGCACATGCACCAGCACAGGTGCACATGGTCACGCAGCGGGTGGACGTGCTCTCCAGCCATGCCCTGACTGCTCCCTCCAACCTGTAGACCTTAGTGTCTCCCAGGCACATTGGATATAACCAGAGTGCCAAGGTTACAGGATTGTCATGGGAACTGAGTGAGAGAGTGATAGAGAGGTGTGTGACCTGAAGCCTCGTGTGTAAGTGGTATCAACTCTTACTCACTCTAGGTGACCTGAGGAAATAAGACCCAAGGCAGCATGGTAACAGAAATGCATCCAGGATGCAACATGTATCCACAACACAATGTGTCAACATGATAGAACTTGAAGGAAAGTCTAGGTACACAATTACATGCTAGAACCCGCGTGTAGCTTAATGTCAGAGCACTTGCCTAGCACACAAGGCCCTGAGATCCATCCTAGCACACCACACACACACACACACACACACACACACACACACACACACACACACACATAAAACAGTGAAAAAAAATGCTAGTCTTCCTAATTGTCACACGAGAAAATATTCAAAAGTTTGAGGTGAGGTGACCTGCTTCAGGAATAAAAGTCTCCCTAATCAGCCAGAAGGTGAGATGTACAGGAGCTATTTCCCAACACTGCCTAGGGAGCAAAGGAGAACTGAGTCTCCTCGGGCATCATGAAACAAAACCTCCCCAGTCTATAAGGCACCCACTAGAGGAGCTTGGTAGATGTTTACTCCCTCTAGGAGACCAGGCCGCACTATGGCTCCATCCCGGGGGAAACAGCAGCCCTCAGAGTTAAGACCAGCTTCTCCTCCATGGCTTTCTGGGTAAGCCCTCTGTGCACCCAGGACACAGAAGGCTCACAATGGGGCTAAAATGAAAGCTCACTTCCAAAGATGGGCATTATTCTTCAAATGCCTGCTGATGCACACACTAACACAGGCTTGTTTCTAGGAAAACAGAATTAGCACAAGCCCCAGCAGCCAGACCCTCCTAACAGAGCTATTGAGGGCATTCTGCTTCATGCAAAGCAAAAGGAAAGGGCTTCCTGGAGTAATGAATTAGCCACCAGGTGTTCACCAGGAGATCCAGACCTCAAAGGGCCATTTACTACTGGCCTAAGACTTTTCAAGATCTATATTTCTCATTAAAATAAATCTATCTTTAAGATTTTTAACATAGCAACTAAATAATAGGAAAAATAAGCTGTTTTCACATATAACAATAATTTTATTATTCATTTTAAACTTTTTTTGTTCTTAAGTGCAACAGCATGATCCCAGTTGTTTAATTGGAAACAGAATTAAAATCCGTTTTCCTTTCCAACCCAGAAGGATCAGAATATAGAAGCAGACAAAATATGGGAAGAGAAAAAGCCAATACTTCTTATTTTCTTCTGGGAGAAAAGCCAATTTGTAGGCCTATGGAGTAGGTGCTTTTGCAGAGCTGACCTGGAGGGTCAATCTCTGGTGTGTGTGTGTGTGTGTGTATGTGCATAACCAGAAGGGATAATTGGGCTACTGGCATGCAAGCCAGCTGCAGGACCAACCTGCAGGAGGATGGAGCTATGGGCAGGTAACAAGTCTATACACTGCTTTTGGCAAGCCCAGTGAGTGTCCTTGAACTTTAATCACTCAGCTTTTTATGATAGAGAAAATAGTTGGATTGTTTTTTCAGTAAGAATTACTTCATTAGCTGTGGTCTCTGTTGAATGTGGGGGAGAAACCCCAAATAGTTCATGCCATGAATTCACTTTATCCCCAGCACTCTGTACTGTGCATCTATTATTAGAGTCTCAATGGTAGTCACATGACCCTTTTGTGCAAAGGAAGGGTGATTGAGGAATACTGTCCTCAAAGATAGCAGTGACATTTCACAAGAAGTCCGTGGAGGTAGAGCTTGGAGTGGCTGGTTAAACGTTCATTGCTTGTGGATCTTGGGTCATCCCCACATTTGCACTATTATAAACAACATGTACTGTACTCCCCTAGTGCCCCAATCAGGCCCCTGCTGCTTCACTAATCATAGGGATCTAAATCAGCCAGCCATGTGCTGCTCAGTCCCGTAAAACCCCTGGAGGAGAAGAACTGTGTTTTATTTATACCCGAAATTTCAGGGTTTTGTACAGTGTTTTGCATGGTAGT
Organism: Ictidomys tridecemlineatus; assembly: GCF_052094955.1. Taxonomy (NCBI): domain Eukaryota; kingdom Metazoa; phylum Chordata; class Mammalia; order Rodentia; family Sciuridae; genus Ictidomys; species Ictidomys tridecemlineatus. Next base: position 29,516 of record NW_027520947.1, read on the forward strand.
GGCTAAATAAATTCCTTGAATAAGAGAATTAGAAAATCACAGTTCTAAAATCAATGATATTTTACTGTATTTATTGGCAAAAGGCCAAAGAAGGAGCCATTATTTTTAATTTAAGAGGTGTGAAATGTCAGGCTCTGGTTCCAGCTGTATTTACAGTTCAGTAAAGGTTTATAATGATTTATTAAATCTGCATTTCCCACGTGGTCATCCTTCATCACTCATCACCCAGGGAGCTCTGGGCATGTTTGGCGCTGGGAGTAATGCCAGGCTGAAAATATGCAAACGGTTAGAGCCTGAGCCTTCTATTTCTCTCACCTGGATCTTAGGATCTGGCCTAGAAACACTGGTTTTGGCATCTGCACCTTACATATTTTTCACACTTGTATGCCTTGGCTAGGACAGGCTGGGGGAAAGTCATTGGTGGGAGATGTCCTTCATTAGAGGAGCTAATTCCAGTTGCTATGACAGAGAAATCTTAGGATTTTATGGGCTTAAGGCAGAAAAATTTTATTTCTCCTCCAAGTCCAAAGTCATCAGAAAGCTCTCTTCCATATTGCAGTAATGAGGAAGAAGATTTGATAGGTTGCCCGGGCCCTTACCTGCATCTGCCAGGATTGACAGCAAATACTAGCCCCAGGAGTCCACGGGTGCCGAAGAGCCTAATATCAGGGGACCCTGGGAAAGTAGGGGACACATGCATGTAGGACACTATCTGTCTTTGTTGCAAATGAACAAGTATTTTCTTTATCTTTAAAATTCATCCTAACAGCTGTACAGGAGTAAAATCCTATCTCAAAAGATTCTTCATTTCCTAAATACAAAATTTTATAATTTCTTGATCATGTAGCAGTTTCTGGCTGAAGCTCAGAAATGTTTGACCTTCAAGTCATACTATGATAATTAAGTCAAACACGTTAAGAAAATTTTAAAAAATATATTTTAAAATATAGATTTGGAGTAGTTATTTGTGTAGTCTGTTTTCTCAACCTATTTATCCAATGTGCTTATTTTTCTTTCCCTCCCTCCCTCCCTCCCTCCTTCCTTCCTTCCTTCCTTCCTTCCTTCCTTCCTTCCTTTCTTTCTTTCTTTCTTTCTTTCTTTCTTTCTTTCTTTCTTTCTTTCTTTCTTTCTTTCTTTCTTTCTTTCTCCTTCCTTCTCCCCCTCTTCCTTTTGAAAAATTGAAGTTAAGTTTCTTTTTTAAAATAGAACTTTTGTTTTATTTTTTATATTCAGATAAAATGGCAAGATGATACAGTTTTACATATACTCCCGGTTGACTAATTGCATCTTTGATTAGTGACAATTGTCACAATTTCTGAAAAAAAAAGATACATTAACCAAAGTTCTTATTTTATTCAGAATCCTTCATCTCTACTTAATATCACTTTAGTTTCCCTATTCCATCTGGAAAACCACATTATATTTACTTATTACATCCCCTTAGGCTCCTCCCAGTTGTGATAATTTTTGTTTTTCATGACCTTGATTTTTTTTAAGGCGTGCTGGTCAGGTGTTCTGTGGCCTGGGTCTCGGTTGGGATGTGTATTGATTTTTTCTCTGTGATGAGAAATACCACAGAGGTAGCAGGCTGTGCTAACCATATCCTGTCAAGGCGACATGTTGTCACTGTGGATGACCACTGCTGATGTTGAACTTGATCACGGGGCTGAATAATACTTACTATGCTTCTCACTCTAAAGTTACCCACCTCAGTACTTCACCCTTTGGAAGGAAGTCACTATGCACAGTTCCAAATTTTAGGATCCAAGAACCATGCTTCACATCTGTGAGGAGGCGTATCTATCTATAGAAGCTCTGGAACTCTTCCATGTTGGGGACAAGTCTATTCTCATTCCTTGCTCAGTACTTATTCGGTCATTTATTTCAGTGTGGGTAGTTGCTGCATATTTTAAGCTGAAGTGCAATCCATTTGACTTATTTATTTGCTCACATGATTCCAGGTTTGGCCACTGGAACCCCTTTCCATTGTTCTTGTGTCCATCTGATACATTCCAACAGTAGGAGATTTTTAAGCCCTTCCTTATTTTCTCCTCCACATAATTCAGGTTCATGCTATGTATTCCCTACCTTTTTTGTAAAGTCAGATTCTTTTCCAAAGATCCCTGGTTCATTTTATTAGAAAATGACATTAGAGGCAAGCATGAGGAATACAGAAAATGATAAATCCTGGCAAAGACCTGGGGGGATAAAAAAACTCTCATACACTGTTGGTGAGGGATGTAAATTAGTAGAGCCCTTATGGAATTCAGTGTGGAGATTTCTCAAAAAGCGAAAAGTAGATCTACCATATGATCAAGCTTTACCACTCCTCAGTATTTACCCCCCCCAAACAAAAGCTGATTAATTTTAGAGATACCCACATACCCATGCTTATTGCAGCACAATGCACAACAGCAGCTACAGAATCAGCCTATCAATGGATGAATAGGTAAAAAAATATACACATAACACACATACACAAAACACACACGCAAACACACACACATAAACAGTTATTTATATAATGGAGTCATATATATATGTATATATAAAAAGAGTTACATCTGTCTGTTTGTGGGTGTGGGTGTGTGTAGTGGAGAATATATGTGTGTGTGTGTGTGTATTTAGATGATCCACTTCTCTCTATTAAGGATCTCCCAGCTACTCGAAGGGGCAATGACCTTAGACAAGCCACAGGTTCAACACTGCATTGGGCCAGTGCCCGCCCACTCCTCTTCGAGGTCCTATCAGACACCTGCACTGTCCCAAGGGCTTTGCCCACGAACCTTTCTCACCTGCCTGGATAGCAGTCATCTGCTCTGGGTCCCCAGCCCTCCTCTGCTCCCCATGTGATCTGAACATGACCACCATGCATGTTCCTGAGACACCAAGTCAGGACCACAGCTCGCCAGGAATCCACCCGATGGATGATGGAAAGATGAGGACCACACATGGGTCCTCAGTGGCTTTGCAGAGGGTGACCTAGAGGGACTGTGGTGTGGACCACAGATGACCGTGGTGTGGACCGCACTGGGCCAGACACGAATGGCATGTCCAGTAGGGCCCTGCAGGCTCATTGTGAGCATTATGCAGTCCTGACCTGGCAGAGGGCTGCTGCAGCTTCACGCTTCTGGGTGCCAGGTGGACACAGGACACTATCGCCCAGATGTAGGACATCCCACATCCCTCATAAAGGTCTCCTGGAAAGGGCTTGGAGCCCGCTCTGCACAGAACTGAGCCCCAGCACCTGAGGGTTTTTGGGAGGGACCTGTGTCTTTGCAGGGGGTGTCACCAAGAACCCAGTGGATATCAGACCAAACCCCAGACTGTGGCCCAAGCTCAGAGCCAACACCGGCGCTGGGGAGGGAGATGACTGTGGAACTTACTGAGACCCGGCCCCTGCCTCCCTTACAGGATGCTTTGCTTTCCTCCCAGACCCTGGAGGGTCCTCATTAAGTGCTCTACCTTTGCGCAGGGACAAGACAGCAACTCTCCCGTGCTCAACCAAAGGCCACTGTCACTGGGCCTTCTGTTCTTCAGAGACTTCCCACTCAGCACCTGGTTGCACCTGCCAACAAGGTTAAGTTAAATAGCTGAGGTGACTCTGAGCTTTGCATTCCTAAATCATGAATTGCAGCTGAATTTGGCACATAAACCAAACCCAACTTAAGAGCATATTCCTGGGTTCCAGCATATTCCAGGCAGCGACTAGGCACACCATGCCCCTACAAGGCAAATGTCTCCTCATACTATGCCCAAGTGAAACAGCCACCTACCTGTAGCCAAGCAGGAAAGTTATCTAGTTTGCTTTCCTGTTCAGCCTATGGAACTCGCTGCTCACCCTGCTTGCTAGGCAGAGCCCTCTCAACCTCGTCTGCTTCTGCATTGTGCCCCATTGTGAATCATTCTCTGCTCAAGCTCTGCTAAATTTAATTTGGCTCGAGTTTTTCCTTTGACAGTATGTAAAATTGGCAGTACTATTTGATTCAGATGCCCAAATATTGACTTATGAGGGCAAGCAAGCCTTCAGCAATCTAACTAATACAGTTCCCGGCAAGTCTGCTATTCTGGAAATTCAAATGGAAAAATTTCCAAGGAAAAATACCATTTGGATTCATTTGTTGTCACATTGATTTTAACATTTCTGATGACCATCTTCACTCACAACTTATCAGGGAAGAAGACCTTGGGGATCACTCAAGTTGACATTTTTGTGGGTCAGTTTCTTGCTAAAAATAAATGATGAGGTGGTACTCTGAGTAGCAGTCAATCCACAGGGAATTTGTAATATGTCTGCTACTATTAGGATCTCCTAGAGCAAATGACAACTTTTATTATACTTGGAGACAAGAACAATTTACTTGGTATATCAAACTAACAAATACAAGAGCTGATTGAAAACACACATACCACACGTAGACTCAGACACTGCCACACAGAGTGGGTCTTCTTTAGCAGTGCTGACTCAAATATTCAACTATTAAGAATCATCTGGAATTTCAACAGTAAGTGTTGGTAAAATAAATTATGTTAACAATAATGGGAAAATAACTATCATAAAACAACTGATATGGTTGATAGAAATTATTGTAATCACTCTGAGCTTTGGTAATCCTCAGAATGTTCTAATCAATATGTGCAAATGTTTCCTCTATCTTGGGGTGTTTGCAGCAGCGAGCAGGCCTGTGTGGGTGATGTACTCTATTAGGCAGCCTTGTTTTAATTAATTAATTTATTTATTTATTTTGATGCTCGGGATTGAACCCAGAGGTGCTTTATCACTGAGCTACATCCTCAGCCCTTTTTTAATATTTTATTTAGAGACAGAGTCTCTAATTTGCTTAGGGCCTTGGTAAGTTGCTGAGGCTGGCTTTGAACTTGCGATCATCCTTAGATAGCCATGGTGATGGCACAGCATAATACTACCAAAATCCTGGTTGCTCCTATGTCAGGAATTTATTTTTATGGGACATATCCTGAGAATCCTGAAGGCACAATCCAGGCTTGGATACAGGCTGAGGGTTTGGTTCAACCTGACTTCACCTTTCCAAGTTTTTCATCCATTATTAGGAAAAACGATACTTCACAGGCCACCATTAAAGGTTTTCTCTATCAAGTGAAACACAGAGGAAAAAGCAAAAAGAAATTGTGCTCTGGAACTCTGGGACACATACCAAGGAATCTCAGGAGAAGCCACGAGGCCCTTGATTCCTTCCACAGACTCTTGAAGTAGCATCCAGTTCTCCCCAGCAGCCAACCCTCTGCATGAGAAATGTAGATCTTAGGTTGATGGATGTTGTAAATGTGAACTTTTATTTCTGAAATCTGAAGATGCATGTTTCCCCCCTTATCTGGGGGATATGTTCCAAGACACCTAGTCTATAATGAAAATCATGGATAGTACTGAAATATACGTACATTTTTGAGATAAAGGAGAACTTATGGAATAGGCACAGTAAATGATTAATAATATTAACAAAACAGTACAGTTATAACCATATGCTACTGTGAAAAAGTGATTATGGTCTCTCTTGAAAGAATAATGACAAATATTAATGCTTTAGATGGTGGCTGACCACAGATAATGGAAATCACAAAAAGCAAAACTTTGGGTCACGTGTGCATGCATGTGTGTGTGGGGCTGGGATGGGATCGAGGGCCTTGCACGTGCCAGGCAAGCACTACCGCTGAGCTACACTCTCAGCCTTTGGATATCTTTGTGATGAACCCAAAGAGACAAAAGTCTTCAAGGGGATGCCATTCCCAGCACGAAAGTCTGAACCCAGAGAGCAGAGGTTCCTGCTCTTCTCCACCTGCCTGCCAGCCAGCTAGCTGTGTGTCCTCAGGGAGGCTCTTCTGATGCCTACAAGAAGAAGCTTCAGATGGCCATTTCCTAAACACGTCAATCTACTCTGCTTTTCTTCATAGTAGCATTCTGTTTATAGCAAGGAGAGTGGCAGGAGGTCCTCTGCCTTCTCTGTTCTCCATGTTGTCTCATATGCATTGCATTGCACAGGAACAGAGAGGGCTTGGTCACGTCATTATTCTCTGGTCTGTAGTATATTATTCCCGGGCACACAGAGGACACTTATCACTTAACTAACAACACAGGCACATGAAGCCATGGAATGCACAGCACCATCTCTGCAGGAGAAGACCCTTAGCCCCCTCCCACTAGGTGCTCGCCCACGTTCACCTCTTCCCCTTCTTCGTACCAGGTTGCCCTCTCAATCAGTCATAGTAGAAGTCTGGGTGGCAGAAGCACAATCTGTCCATGGGCACTAGGTAAACTGAGTGAGACCGAGGTGTTCCTAAGAAGAGACAGCATTATAAATGATGTCTTCTAAGGGTCCACACTCTGCCTGGAATTGCTTGGTGCCCAGTGCTCAGAGTGGACTCAGGAAGGATCTCCCTGCCCTCCCTCTCCCTCCCAGGTGGTGTGACAGTGCAGAGCATGGGCAAAAACAGGAAAAGAATGAAGGATGCAAATCGGAGAAGGTATGTTGCTGGTTCCCTTCCTGTAGCTTGATGATGTTGTCTGAGGTCACTGCCCTCTTGTGCTCAGGTGCTGAGATCGACTTGTTCCCATTGACTGTTCAGGCCTGTGGGTAGTAATGATGGGCTGTATGGTCAGGATTCTCCAGAGGAGCAACTAATAGAGTATCTAAATATAAGACCGGCTCACATGACCAGAGACTGAATATTTATTTCCTCAATGACCATCTGCGGCCTTCAGTGCAGGGTCAAAGTAGTTGCTCAGTTCAAGAAACTTCAGAATAAAGTACAGGCCAGTGAGGCCCAAGTCCAAGGCCAGAGACCTGGAAGTCCCCTGGAAAACTGCTGATGCAAGTCCATGTTCAGACTGGAGACCCAGGTCTTTACCTCCACCATGACTGCAGCAGGTAAAGACTCACCCTTGCAGGAAGGCCCAGTGTGTGCCTGTGTGAAGATGCTTCACCCTCAACTTCTCCTTCAATCCAGACCTGAGCCTGTTGGAGGGCTCTTCTCTCTCTCAGGGCAGGTTTCCCCAATGGGGTTGACTGACACCCTGTCTCTGGAAACATCCTCACAGTCACACCCAGAATGATGTGTTGGCAGTTATCTATGTGTCCCTCAATCGAGTCAAGTTGACAATGGTGGTTAACCATCACTGATCTTTATTGGTACCAGTCCTTAGACACCACATTTGTGATTTCCCTTCAACTGGCTTCTGCTTCTTGGTAAATGATTTCACAAATTATTGCCTCTGATTCTGGGAAACAAACAAAAACACCCCAGCTTCCATAGCAACAGAAACAGGAAGGAAATATTAATCATGGTCTTCCAGAGAGGCCTCTGTTGGGTTAAAAACTAATCAGTGCCTAGGAAAGCTTGCCGTGAGATAATAAGGTCTCTAAAGGATGTGATAGTGGAGGAAAGGGAGAAGAGGAGCTGGCTAGTTCCTTTATCTCCAGTCTTTTGGACAGGATCTAAACAGAGTGACCTTGGTTTTAAAGTTAATGGATGCATTCATAAACATCAGAGGAATCCACCTGCCCAGGGAGTGTTGAGAGCCACAGCTGAAGGGGCCCCAGCAAACTTCCAGCTGCCAGCAAACTTCCAGCTGCCAGCAAACTTCCAGCTGCCAACTGATGATTGGCTCACAGCAGCCCCAGCAAACTTCTAGCTGCCAACTGATTGGCTCCTCTGTGGTGATGCTCACTGGGTTTTTTTCCCGCCCTTTCATACCATGGAGCTGCTCATTGGGGGACTTTTTTGGCTCCACTCACGAGAACCAGCCAATCGGCCTCAAGAGCAGGAGGAGTGGGGGAGGTTGAGAGGCTTGTGGGAAGCCAGTGGTGGCAGTTGGGCTCTGAGGGTTTTCCTGAAGAGCTGTGTGGTGGTGTGTGTGTTCTAAAAATAAAGTTCGTTTCTTTTGACAAGTGGCTCCTGAATTGGGCTCAGCCAGACTGCGGCAAGAGAGCAGGCAACCTAGGCTAGATATTCCCCCTGCTCATAGAGGCTGTTCAGTAAACAGTACTGGGGTGTTTGCATCCCTGGGGTTGGATGGCCTCCAAATCAGTGCAACACATCTGAGGTGCCCCAAATGTTGTATGGAGTGCAACAGACTGATGGGGTCCTGCCTCCAGAACTGCACCTCCTTTTTGTGACCTCCCAGGTCCTCAGGCACAGGGCCTGGCCACAAAGAGGTCAGGGTTTTCCTCCACTGGGAGCTCCTTGAATCAAGGACATATGATTCAATTATATAGCACACAAGATGCTGATTTCAACCCCAGGTGCCAACAAGGCAGCCTCACCCCTCTCCAAGACATGGGGAAACCAGCACCTCACACTGCAGAGCCCCTGACAGAAGGTCCACATTGCACCTTACACAGTTCCTCCACCGTGCCCTACACCTAAGCCTCTTCCCAGCCTGTCCACAGGAGTCTCGCTTCCCCTGTGGGTGTAAGAGGTCTGGGATCAGCAACTTGGCATGTGAGTGTATTGATGAGAGAGAGAGAGAGAGAGAGAGAGAGAGAGAGAGAGAGAGAGAGAGAGAGAGAGAGAGAGAGAGAGAAGAAGAAGAAGAAGAAGAAGAAGAAGAAGAAGAAGAAGAAGAAGAAGAAGAAGAAGAAGAAGAAGAAGAAGAAGAAAAAGAAGAAGAGGAGGAGGAGGAGGAGGAGGAGGAGGAGGAGGAGGAGGAGGAGGAGGAAAGTATCTAGTTTTCCCAACCAAAACTGCAGCACCTTTTCTTCAGATTGGTGCAATTCAGGTCATGTGTTTACTTTTGGGCCCAAACTGTCACCTGTGGAAAACTGAGCATTTATTGTTATGAGGTCGGTCTTGAAGCTAGCAATGAGGTGAATTTTCCTGAAAGAAAAGAGAAAAACTCTTTGAATCAGATATTCATTCTCTCAGGAGTTAGAAAGGGATTGGTGCTCCCCTGAATCAGGAAATCATTTCTTGCCCTCAGGGCCTGGATTCAACCAGTTGCAAACTCACTTTTGCTTTGGGGTTGATTTGGGAGAGGTAGTATGTCCTTTCCTCAAACAGGGGGAAAGGGCTAGGAAAGGAAGTAATGAGTGACTCCATGTAAGTCTGACCCACAAGAAATATGTTAGAGAGGGCTCCCGATGTGGCTCAAGTGGTAGCGCACTCGCCTGGCATGTGTGCGGCCCGGGTTCGATCCTCAACATCACATACAAACAAAGATGTTGTGTCCACCGAAAACTAAGAAAAAAATAAATATTAAAATTCTCTCTCTCTCTCTCTCTCTCTCTCTCTCTCTCTCTCTCTCTCTCTCTTAAAAAAAAAGAAATATATCAGAGATACGTTCAGTTTTCAGATTTGCCAAAGTCTAATGACCCACCGTCCAGGAGCTTATGAGTTTAAGCTCATCCCTGGAGCCTACAAGAAGCTGCCAGCCCTGCTGACCTGCAGCATGGATTTCTTGAAAGGAGAAATGAGGGTCAGGAGTCATTCCTTACAGTAAGTGTAGAATTGCACAATTATTAGAACCAGCTTTTCCTTAATAAGTGTTGGGCTCCTCCTCATGCTCAGGGCTTGCTACAATGTGGAACTGAAATGTTCCTGGAAGGCCCTTATGTTTAAGGCTTGGTGCTATTAGGAAGTGGTGTGACCTTTAAAAGTTGGGTCCTTTAGGCCATCAGGAACATGGCCTTCAAGAGCACAGTGAAGGTATTCTGGCCTTGTGTTCTTCCCTTTCTCACATCTGGCCATTATGTGCTGCCTTGCCAGAGGCCCAAAGACAATGGGGCCCATCAGGCATGGGTGGGACCCTCCAAAACCAGGACCCCAAAAGAGTCTTTCCTCTTTGTAGGCTAAGTACGTCTAGTGCTGGCTGTAGTGATGGAGAGCTGACCAGCCCACAACTCAAATATTTATATGTTTCATGCCAAGGTGATTTATTTCTGTATACTTTTAATTTCCTCATACAGTGTTCCAAACTAAGCCAGAAGTTGTTACAAATGGTTGATGTTAAATTATGTAGAGGTGCTCTATCATTACTTAATGCCTCTATTTGATGTGGTTATTAAAAGGGTGACAATATAAATCACCATAGCAACACAAACACGAATTTATGGCCCATTTCAAACACTTGAGGCTGAACATTTTTATAGTCATCAAAAGCTTAAGCATGAAGCAATTCAAACATTTAGCCACAGAGGAATTAAGGTCCAGAGATACATCACCTTTCATATTGAATCTTTCGAAGAATCAATATAGAATAATAGCACAGATCATTTACTTTTAATTGTCAAGCCACAGGAATGCTTGAGCATGCGTATAGTGGCTTCACCCATGTGGCTTATTCGAGTGTCTTTCATAAACTGGAGGCTACCTTCAGAGAGCTAACTGCATGGACAGGACAAGTTGCCACCTGATAAAATGCTGTCCTTTCCTGCTAAATCTCCTCTGCATCGCCCAGAGCCATGACATCTTGTCTCCATGGTAACCAGTGCTATCAAGGCAAGAGTCACAGAAGGGAGCATCACTAATGCCATCCATAAATACATGCCCAGGATCATGTGAGATGCCAGAGAACCTTGCCTTCTGTTGCTCTCACTGACAAGAAACACGAATCACTTGGTGCTTCACTCATCTATATATGAGAGCCCCAAGTGGAAGATGGCACCTCTGTTCTCAAACAAACAGGCTTTACCAGATGGCTGTGATTGATGAAGCCACTTTGCACACATCTCGCTGGATGAGACACTTTCCCTTCCGTGAGCACATTGAGGAATCCACCATAACAGCAGAGGTGGAGAGTGGGACGGATCAAGTCCACCTTGGAATCTGGACCTGTCATTTCCAATGGAGACACCCACAGATTCAGGCAAAGATGTGAGTGGATTGCTTTTTGGAAAAGGAGGTGAGCTTGATCCTCCTTCTGCACACCTTCCATGGCTGCTCAGTTCTACTCCTAACCCCAACCTCTTGGAACAGTCCCCTCTGCCCCAGCCTAGTTGTCTCTTGTCACAGCCCACCCTAAGCCTCTTTCCTCCCAGTTGTCTACCACCAAAGGACAAAGATACCATCTGTCCAGGCAGGAGCTCTCCAGGATGTGGGAGGATGTGGGAGACCTGGCAAGACCTGGGGATGTTTAGCTGGGGGCAGGAGAGTGACTGGGGACATTCACATAGTAACAAGGTGTCACCTGTGTTGGAAAAAAATGGATGCAGTGGGGCCATTTTAAAGAAATGGTTTAGGAATTCACAAGCAGGACAGAGGCCCTCGCTGTTCTGTTCCAGGATTTCTTGGGGAGGGGTGTGATAAACATCTTCATGGCACTGTTTTTCATGGTCTGGCACCGTTCTCTTACTTCAGGTTGTTCAGAAGCCCTGGCCCTTGGTCACTAAGTGCCATAAGTGGGGCTTGGTCAGGGTGAGCACCTTAAGCCTCTCCATGGCCTTCCAACCCCCCTGGTGGCAATACCACCTGTGGGCTGAGAATCAATGAAGGCAGTTTAATTATTTACCTGACAGTACTCCAAGAAATAGCTACATTGTGGAGCCAAATTCATGTTTATTTGAAGTCAGTATCTGGTAGCCACATCTTTGTATCTATAATTTATATTTGTTACAGACATTTAAAACCCTCCCCTGAGTATTTGAAAATAATCTTGCTGTGGTTTGCCTCCTTGTAATCCCTGTTCCCTCTATCACAGTGCTTTGAGAGCTTTATTGTCAAGCTCCGAGGTGATCAAGTCTTGAGACTTGGTGAGCTGGGGCCACTGCTGGGTGCCAATGTCACATGATGTCAGAGAATGTGCCTGCCACCGTTGACCATGGCTTGTCCCTGCAAGGCCAGTCTCCGGGAAAAACAGTTCTCATGTGTATCCTCAGCTCCAAGAAAAAGGAGACACCTAACAAAATAGACTTTCTGGAAATGGAAATGCATTTTCTTCCTTTAAAAAAAAAAAATTCAATGAACCAACTTATGATCCATTAAGCTGTTCGAAGACTTCAACAACAAAAAAAAAGATTTTCTGAAAACCCATGTGCAGAATTAACACAAACAGATAGACTAATACCCTCCAACTGCATGGACTCCTTTCTGTTCACTAAAGCACGAAAGTCACAGTAATAAGCTCAATTATTCAGACTACAGCGTGGTGGGCACTTGCTTAATGGTATTCCCCTATCTACCCATTTCCAAAATACGTAGTTATCCAGAACAGAGGAAATTTCCAGCATCTAATAATTTTCCCACAGGCATTCCCAGTCAATTTCCAGCCCTATCACATCCTTTCAAGAAGGGGAGAGGAGAATTAACCCACGATCATAGTTTTGTCTGTTTTTAGATTCACGCACCAGGCCTCATGCAGTGAGGACTCCTTAGAGTCTGGCTGCCCCTGCTCTTCCTTCATTATGCTGAGATTCCTGTTCCATTTCTCTACAGCAAATAAAATCATCCTATTGCTGTACTCATTTTTTTATTCTATTGTACAAACTCACTGCAATGTCTCTATTCCTCCTCCTCTTTGTGGGTGTTTGGGTGGTTCCAAGATGTGGCTTTTCTGAAGAAATCAAATCTTCTGGAGATCAAATTCCTCTTGGGGAGACACCTAGGAGGGGATCCTGTGGTCATTAGGTGTTGTCTTAGACACAGGAGATAATACTGCTGCCAGTCGTCTGGCTTTTACTGTCACTGTGTCCCATTCTCTTTTTCCCCACCTGAGCATCTCCACCTGACTTGAAGCATTTTCCTGACTCAAAGTTGAAGAATTCGTGAGGGAGTGTCCAGTTCTGTATTCTTAACTATGAAACAATCCCGTGGGTACTGATGGTACCTTGAACATCCAAGGAAATAAAAAACATTTCATCCATCCTTAAAAACATTTCATCCATCCTTCTTCCCTTCCTTCTGCTGAGAATACTGCCCACGACTATTGAACTGCCAAGTCTCCCACAGCTGCTCCTTGAGTTTACTTATCCACTCACCTCTATTTTACTTTGATTACTTTGCTGCCCAGAAAAATAATCTGTGGAAGGGAGCAGGGATTCAGACAGCTTCTGGGCCTGTTGCTGGTCTTCCCTCGTGAAATCCCAGTCAGGCTCACTGGTCTCGTCAGGTCCTGGGTGATGAGGTGGTCATGGCTCGGCAGCCCTGGGAGGCCAGCGTCCACAGCCCCCACCTGCCGCACAGCGACTGCGACTGACCAGTCCTTCTGAACAGAACAAAGAGGGTTTCTGCAGGCTGAGTCTTAGGATCCGTGGCTGAGCCCCAGTTCTCATTTGATTCTGAAGCATCTGAGTGGAGGCCGTTGTGGCTTTCCTATTAGAGATCAATGCAAGTGTTTTCACAGAAGTGCAGGAATATAACCCTGAAGGGCTGAATTCAAACAGGAGGTTCAAAACTCATCCTCTAGCAGCTCAAATTGCCTCTTTTCTAACCCTCCAAGCAGGAAAAACAAAGATGGTATTACAGAGGCTGAAACACAATGACTTGTTCCAGCATTTGGAGAGAGGAAGAAAGGGAGAGGGGGGAGAGAGATTTCCCTAAAAGGAGCTCCGAATATTACTGAGCTGGACCCTGAAGCCACAAATGTGGAAGACCTGCAGTCATTTTTATTTCCTAAGCAGATGGCACAAATGGACCGAGGGTCCATCTCCTGTACTCTGTACTGAGTCTGGTGGCTGCAAATGTAGCAGCCAGCTCCATCCCACCTGATGCTGGTGAGCAGCGCTTCTCATGCAACAGGAATTATGCTGTCGGTTTCCCAAGATTGAAGAGGAGCTGGTCAGCTTCCTAGCCGCTGGTTTGCTGAGCCCACACACTAAAGAAAGGAGAAAGACAAGAACAGCAAAAACAGAGATTTCAGATAATTTTGCATTTTGCTTTTCTCGGGTTTATTAAATAAATACTAGGTGAAATATTTCAAATCTAGAGAAAAACCCTGACAAGGAAACTGGCATGCCACCCACACTGGGCACCTTGGCATTTACAAATGTATGGAGGACTTGTAGGTATTTTTTCTAAGTCACTGAATTGTAATTTGAATAACACCCCAGCACCTCTCTGGACCTGTCCTGTACTCACAGAGCTGTGAACACTGAGGCAGCAACAAAACCCGGTGTTCCAAGCCCAGCTGGTGTTCTCCTCCAAGGGGCATCACTCTTTCAGCATTTTAAAATGAAATTTTCAGCATTTTATTTTCATTGCAGAGAAAACAAAGCAAAACAAAATGAAGAAAACCACACACAAACACACACACACACACACACACACATACACACCACAAACTCCACAAACAAAGCTATTCATCTGCCCCTGTTTGTTCTGTTGCTTCCCCCCAGGGCTTAACATATCTGCAAATTTCAACCAGGCTCAGTGCCTTCTCTGGAAAATCTCCACTGCATAAAAACACAAGAGAGCATCAGAACCTCTCCAGGACTCCCTGCTTGGGGTAAACATCCGGATTGGTTTTTCTTTAGTTTTGTGTTTCTATTTTCTCTTCCCATTGTCAACCCCCCTTCTGATATTGGCACATGGTTTCTCCTGAGGATTCATTTTCTCCTCTCTCCATTCCCTGAACCTCACTCCTTGGGTTCATTTGGGACTGACTTTAATGGAGGAGGCAGGAGTCACCTGATCAGGCCTGACCAATGCATGGACCACGCCTCCTGGGGCACATTGAAAGGGCAAGTGTGTTAGTCAATGAGATGTCTCCCAGACTCAGCTGCAGGATTCAGAGGAAGTTGCTCATTTTTCTTCTTCTTTTTTTTTTCATTTTCTCAACTGGTACATGAATAGTTTGGAGCTACAGGTGTCATCTTGTTTTACTTAGAAAGTGTTTACCTGAGATTTCAGAATAAAATAGAGGCAAAGATGAAAATCCTACCACCCAAAAACAGTTTAGAGAACGTGGTCCCCTCCCGCACTTCTCCACAACAAAGAGTGTCCCCCTTCTTCTGTCCTTCTGCATTCATTTCTGTGCGCTCCTCTTTGTGCTGGGTCTGGGTCCTGTCACATGGATGCGAGGCACTCCTGTGCCCTGTCACCTTCACACAGGCCATTATTTCCGGCTCCTGCTTCTGTCCATTGAAAATAACTCCCTGCTCTCAGTTGGTGGCACCACAGTTCACTGTGCCCTTCCTCTTGGTACACTCATGCAGGTGGACAGTGACCTCAAGCCTTCTACACCCCCAATGTGATGGCCAGGGCTGTGGGGACTGTCTCAGTCCCCTTTGTTTGTTCAGTGGAACTAGCACAGAGAGGTCCCCCATCTGAACTAGTCATGGATCAGGGGAACAACAGGGGACACCAGATACTCTTCTTTTCAAAAATTTTTTGAGATGGATTGTCTCTAAGTGGCCTGGCAGAAAATGAACCTGACAAATGATGAATGACCTTGTTAAACTGGAACTGGAGCATCTGAGACTTCAGGCCACAATGATACGTTGTTATTTTAAACTTCAAGCCATGACCCACTGATTCCTAGACCTGGGAATTGGAGCCTGGGATAGTTTGGATGTGGTTTTCTGTGTCCCGAGAAGGTTTTCCTAAGGAAACTGAGCCCTCAGGAAATGCTGAGAGATGTCTTCAAGAGGCAGGGCCCAGTGGAGAGTGGTCACTGGAGGCACCACCCTGGGAAGTGACTTTCGTAGTTCTGGAGGAACCTGGTTAGTTCCCCTAAGAACAGTTGTTTGAAGGAGGTGAAACTGCTCTCTAAGTACCATGTTTCCCATCTCACTGTGTGTATTCCCCTCCCTGTACCTGTTTCTACCATATTGTGTTATAGTCCTCAGCAGAGCCCCATGGGGGTCAACACCATGCCCTTTGACCTTCAAAATGGCAAGTTAATAAACTTTTCTTCTATACAAAACATCCATCCTCAGGAATTTTGTTACAGTAATACCAAATGGATTAAGATGTAGCCCAAGTCTTCTATTTCTTATAACCATCAATGGTGCATGAGAATAAATAATCATAATATTATCTCTTTGCTTTGCACCATTATCCCATTATCCAGCTTGACATGCAGTTTCTGGAGCACTTCTGAAACCAATTAATGGCAAACATTTACATTAACAGCTGCTATGGAGCACAGCCCAGCTGTTGCTTTGTGAAGGAAATCCTGCATGCTTCCAATTTTGCCCAGGGCTCATGGAAGAAACCAAATTCAACATCAAATGAAATAGATTTTCCCTTCACTCTCAGATAGAAAGACATAGCCACACACGGTGTTCTTCCACATGGGAAGCCAAGAGATCATTTTTGCTGTTTGATTTGAGCTAGGAGCCTGCAAGGCAGGATTCCTATTTTCTATTATGTTCTGTGCAATATCGAGTCTTGTGGAGAAACTTGGGTGGCAGGTTCGCCTCCCATCAAATGCAGGTGCTGTAGACTGTTAGACATACTCCTCACTCCTGAAGACAGGAGAGATCACAGCGTGATGCCCTGGAGCTCCCCTTCATTTATGCTCTGAGAGAGAACCCTCACATTAATATTAACCAAAGCAGAACTTTAACAGGAGTCAAAATAACATCATCAAAGAAATTAGTTGCAACAATTTGTACCGCTCTCGATTCCTTCCCACCCACCTCAAAACATACCCACGTAGGGAATTGTACACTCAACCCCTCTCTCCCATTCTCAAGATAAACTATAGGTAATGGAGAAACTGATTTGAAAAATAATAAATGCAGAGATTATGGCAGATTGAGAAAAAGCAGAAGCTGATTTCTATTTTATTGGGAACTTCTAGGAACTTCTAGAATCAGAGAGATTTTCTTGGAAATTTTAGGAAGAGTCACAATGTGGTAATGAGATAGGGTGTGGTGTTTTCTGATCAACTTCCATGCACGCAGCCACCTTCAGCTCTTGGTTACAATAGTCATCTCCCTGTTACTCTTTGACCTTCACTGGAGGCAGTAGCTGATGTGCCTCTTCACATGCAATAACACCTATGCTTTTTTTTTTTTTTTTTTGGTACCAGGGATTGAACCCAGGGGTACTTTACCACTGAGCCACAACCCCAGCCCTTTTTAATATTTCATTTAGAAACAGGGACTCACTAAATTGCTTGGGGCCTCACTAAGTTGCTGAGGATGGCTTTGAACTCAGCCTCCTGAGCTGCTGCGATTACAGGTTTTGACACTCCACCCAACCCCACTGTTGCTTTTCAAAACTTTCCTACTTGTTCACCCTTGCTAGGTTGGAAAGTGAGTGTAGGGAGTGAGCCGAGCATAAGTAAGGTCAACCCAGAGAAATCCCTGTGGGTGACCCCTGGAGGTCAAGAAACTTCCACTACCCCCACAGACATGCCACCCACAGAGTCGCAGTTCAGCTGATGAAGGTTTGTTTGTTTATTTATTTATTTTGGTACCAGGGATTGAACCCAGGGTCACTTAACCACTGAGCTACATCCCCAGACCTTTTTTTTTTCTTTTTTCTTTTTTTTTGAGACAAGAGTCTTGCTAAGTTGTTCAGAGCCTCACTAAATTGAGCTGGCCTTAAACTTGAGATCCTCTTGCCTCAATATGCCAAACCACTGGGATTACAGGTGTGTTCCACCATACCTGGATTAAGGGGTATTTAAAAAGCTGAAATTTTACTCAGGGAAAGGGCACACACCTATAATCCCAGCAATCTGGCAGACTGAGGCAGAGCAGGTTCAAGGGCAGCCTTGGCATCTTAGCAAGGGCTGGGGATACAGCTCAGTGGTAGAGTGTTTTCTGGTATGTGTGAGGCCCTGGGTTCCATCCTCAGCACCACCCACCCATACACAGAGCCAGAACTTCAACTTAAAATAGTGAAACTCTTAAATCACTTACAGTGAACTCTGGTTGGGTGTTGAACTTAAGTTGTCTTCTGTTTAGGAGTGTGGAGATGTACAGTTGTACAATTCTATACAGAAGAACATACAAACACAGACAAGTATATTCCAGGTTTATAATATCTGCACTTTGCATTGGTAACTACTATTCATAAATGTTTTTCACTTAACTTTCTGGTACATTAAGAAAATCCAGTTCTTGTACCAACTGTGTTATTGAAACCTTGGCTGACACCTATTGCCAATTCTGCTGAGGAGATGGGTGATAAACATGGAGTGTTTAGCCAGAAGATTTTACTCTTGACCACCACAGATAGCAGAGTCTGATTCTCCCTGATTCTGCCTCATCTGTGTATTCACATAGCAGATATCTTTCCAGAATCTGAAATAGTGTCAATCACCTGCTTTATATGACCAACACGCATCTGCATTGGGACAGTATTTCTGTGACGGTCTGTGATTTCTTACATGGTTCTTGTAACAAACCTCCATTTTGATTTATGCAGCCTCGCCTGATCCTCTATGCACCTGTGGTCCAGCCCTCAGTCTGTTCTCCCGAGCACCTTTTGTCTCCTCCCAGCCTGAGTTTCAGTCTGCTACACCAGGATGGAACCCCATTCAGGGACCACTCGGACCCCTGCTGCCTGGGCCCCTCCTGGGCTTTCTTTAGGGACTGCTCTCTGGGATCAGGTCTGGGTCTCTTCTTCCCCAGTGCAGCCTCTTCCTCCACCAGCCAGTCTTCATTCCACTTTTTTTTTTAAAAGAGTGAGAGAGAGTGAGAAAGAAGGAGAGAGAGAGAGAATTTTAATATTTATTTTTTAGTATTTGGCGGACACAACATCTTTGTGTGTATGTGGTGCTGAGAATCAAACCCGGGCTGCACGCATGCCAGGCGAGCGTGCTACCCCTTAAGCCACATCCCAGCCCCCTCATTCCACTTTTAAGAGTCGTGGCTGAAGGGCTGTTCCTGGGGCAGGGGAAGCCTTGCCCTTGGACTTCCTGCCTGCCCCACTGCAGACTGTAGACATTTTCACTTCACAGTTGTAGGGAGGAGGAAGGGCCTGCAGGCCCAGAAATAAACATAAGAGGTTGCAAGCTCAGCACAGGGTGGAACATTCACATGGAATGTTCTAGAAGCTATAGAAAGGGTGGGAGACTGACAACATTTGACATGCTGTCTGTCCCCTCTAAGGACAGATATGTGCTTCCTTTGCCTGGCCTGCTTCTTTCCACATCAGTTGTAGGTTAACTGCTGATTTCTCGGACTCCAAACCCTGGATTAGCTGAGCTGCTGCAGTTCCTTGCGGAGCCCGAGCCTCTCATCCATGAACTACTGCACTGTGTCATGTCTGTCCCTCATGTGACTGTGTCACCCCTCAGCTTCACCCTCATCAAGGGCTGGGACTGGCGGATCAGCACACAAACCCAGCACAGCCAGATGGATATGGATTTCAGACCAACAATGAACAGATTTCTAGTCTCCGCATGCCCCATGCCTGTTCTGCACTGACGGTTTCTGCTGTGAACCTTGTGGGGTCTGTCACAGGACGGGTGCCCATTTTGATGAATGAATGAGCAGAGCTTTCCCGGCAGCATTCAGGGCATGCAGCCGGAGGCTGATGGGAGCCTGGGTTTTGCAAGCATATGCTAACCTCAATGTGGCTAAGCCTGCACAACCATCCTTTTCTCCCCCTGCAGAGAGTGACAAAACTTTAAATGTACACTAACTGCAGAAGAACAGTGGCTTATCTGTCAAGTGCCATCATTATCTCTCAGGGTATCAAAGTGAGAATTATGGAACAACCGTGGCAAAGAAGCCGGGTGAGCTTCATTGGAGAATAAGTTGGAGAAGAATAATTGGAAAGGGTCAGCAGTGCTGAGGTCAACCCCAGGAAGGCCTGTTCCCTTTTCATCAGGTCTGTCCATGCTCCTCTGGGAAGGCAGGCCATGGTTCTCCAGCTGAGGGAAGTGGCTCACTGGAGGTGGGTCTCATGCGGCCACAGGGAGTGAGTGACAGGGCTTGGATTTAAACCTGGGTTTGTCTGAATGAGAACTTGCACTGTTAATGAGCACTTGGAGACTGTGGGAACATTTGTCTCGGAGCCAAGGTGGATGGAAAACTGGTGTGCTGAGGCTTATAAGGCTCAGGAGGCCGTGAATGTGCCCTGAATCCAGAAGAGGGAGAGAGAGGCCCAAAGGTGCCCTGAGCCTTCCTCAGGATGACTCGGGCTGCATGGATACCAGCATCTCTCTGGAGAAACCTTGCTCTCTGTATACATTCACTGAGCACCCTCTCTATACATGATACTGATATGCTCCCCGGTGCAATTTCAGCTTTAAATGGACAGAGAACGAGCTTACTGCCAGTTCCTCAAGGTTAAATGTTCCTCGGGAAGTAAAACATCTCACTTAACTGAATCAGAGAGTGCACTGTGTGTGGCTGCCTTGCACTGACCACAGCTTGGCGTCTTCAAGTGTAAACCAGTCCTTTGAGAGAAGTGCCAGGTGCCTGTCATGGTGGCTCTATATTCTTAGAAATTGAGTCAAAGAAAAATATCCTTTGCCTTAATGTTGACTTCCCAGGGCAGGGCTATCACCAGGATGGATCTAGACTATGGAGAGCTTTATGGCTCAATCCATGTTTAATGTCTTTGTCAAGAACTCACACTCGCCAGGTGACCAAAAGTCTCACTCTCTCATATGGCACCTGCAGACCAGTACTGTCCTTCTTGAACACAAAGTTGAAATGCCTGAAAGTTTTTTAAGTATGACATTTTTTTTCTGTTTGTATATATGTACAGAGATGCTGATATTTGATTAAGAGAATTTGATTTTTAAAATCTGAGGATTTCATTCAGATCTTTTTCAAGGAAGAACAGGCATCTGGAAAAGATAGGCTGTGCCTGTGGCCCCAGCAACTCAGGAGGCTGAGGCAGGAGGGCTGTAGTTCAAGGCCAGCCTCAGCAACTCAGAAAGACCCTGTCTCAAAAATAAATAAATAAATAAATAAACAAACAAACAAACAAATAAATAAATAAATAAATGAATAAATGAATAAATAAATAAATAAATAACTGGAATGTAGCACAGAGGCAAATTACCCCTGGGTTCTATCCTTAGTAGCAAACAAACAATCAAACAAACAAGGGATGGGATTGATCATGTTGATGTTGCCACTTGGTGTTGTGTGGAGGCCCCTTCATGGATGACTCAGAGAGGGACATGTGCTGTCTGCAGAACATGGCTGCCAGGACATCAGCTCCATGGCTGATATCCCTTGGGTGCCACACCCTTGAGGATGAGCTGACATTTTGGACCTCGAGGCCACCATGCTTTAAGGGCAGAAGTAGGGAGTAAGCTTGCCTTTTGCAATCTGAATATTAACTAGTCTGAGTGTCTAGTCAGAGTAAGGAAAGGGTCTTCAGAATCAGAATAAAATTAGATTATATTGGGTTCATCTGATGAGTCCCTACTCTGCTCCTGGTTCAGGGAAGCAATAACTCACTAAAGTCTGGGGTAATCTGTTAAGAGATGGCATATTTAATTTGGCAATTATTATTAATATAAACGATTATTAATAGATGAGATTTTTTTCAACTTAGTGATGAGATGGGGACCATTTCCTCTCCTCCCTAATGTGGATAATTATCCATGAAGGGAATAATTATAGATCTCATGAGTAAAAATCAAATTAAATAATTTTATATGCTTGGAGAAATATGAAATGTTCTCCTCATTAGTTTTCATAATTAAGAACCCTAACCTACAACTCTTTGATAACATAATGATAAATAATGTAATATTTTATTTTAGTTCTATATTATAGTCAGTTAGGAAGAAAATGAAGACAGAAGACACAGACCCCTGGAGAATTAGGTCAGGAAATTTGGAGGTTTGACCTAAGCTGTCTGAGGTCCATCATGAGAAGTCCTCCTTGGGTCATTCCTTCTGCATAAGAGGAAACTCAGACTCGGGGGTCCTTTGGTGTAACCTAGCCCTACCTTCGAATTGGGGTCAGGATGGAGAGAGACTTAGGACCCTCTCTGGATGATTGACACCAGCAGAAGGAAAAGATGCAAGAGAATCAAAAGCTTGAACAATAGAGTCCAAGGGACTTGGATGGCTCTTCCAAGCATCCCACCCAGCAGTAGTAGGTTACAGAACATTCTCAGGCCCCTGGAGCAGCTGCCTCCATGGGCCACAACTGGGTCCTGAGAAGGGAGCCAATGAATAGCCAAGAATAACCTGAATGATATTTCCTGACCACAATGAAACCCAGGTAGAAATCCATAACTCAGAGACCTGCAGCACTTGCCAGATGTTTGGAAGGTAAATGATACGATCCTGAGAAGATCTCGAAGTCCAAGCTGGGAAGGGTTTCCGGCTAAATGAAGATGAAAAGCAACATATGGAAACCATGGCCCGCAGGAAGGTGTGTTGCCAACAGCCTCCACGTCACTGATCGTCATGGAAACGCACATCCCCACCATCCCACAGTCACTGTGGCCCAGGGGAAGGACAGCAGCTGGCAAATGCTGAGGAGGGTGCCAGGACAGGGCACTCATTGACCCCTTCGGGGATGCAAGTTAGTAACCTGGGGAACAGTACAGAGCATCCAAAAATGTTGAAGAGGGAGCCCCCATATGACCCGGCCATCCCAGCACTGGACACGCACCTGAGGGCAAGAAATCACCTCTGCAGGCTGCAGGCCACAGAGGCTGAGCTCACTGCACCTGGGCGTTGGAACCGCCTGGATGTCCATCAGCTAAGCCTTGGGTCAGGAGAATGTGCTTCACATGCACAGCAGGGCACAGCCAGAGAAAGGGACAAGGTCCTGTCCTTGTGACAACAGAATGAATCAGAGGACATTACATTATGTGAAATAAGCCAGACTCAGAAAAACAAAGCCTGCATGATCTCACTCATGATGTGGAATCTTAAAAGCTGAATCTCATAAAAATGACAGTGGTTACCAGAGGCTGAGGGGGGAGGGCAGAGCTGGCAGATGGCACAGTGACAGGAAGTAATTTCTGCGGTTCCCTGCCTAGTGTGAGCATACTTCACAACCAGATTGTGGAGTTGGCAGAAGGGAGGACAGATATGTCATATGCAATGTATGCGCATAGTTATTTTCTAATTATACACACACAGCTATGCATGCAGACATACAGCCTTATGCACACATGCATACTTGTGCAAGAGAAGGGTGAAGCCTGTTTCCCTGGCTGTCTTAGGACTTAGTAAACTAGACAGCTCAGGAGGTCTCCTAGGATGCTGGGAGCCACTCTGGGAATGCCTCCTTTTGAGGGTTACCCATCGACTTCTCCACTGTGTCTCATCATTTTGACTTATAGTTGTGTTTCTAGACAGTATTTATGGTATTTTAAATATCTGCCCCTCACAAGATCAATCTTAGCTCACACAAGTACATGCTGAATTTCAAAAGCACCAACTTTTAGCCAGGGAAGCATTACCATGACACGGTTTTCACGTTCAAATCTGTTGGAAACATTGTCACCAACAATAAATCATCCTGTGAATTAACATTAAGTGGCAACTTAACAACCTCTAATATAATGTTTGTATAAAGATAAAATGAGATAATGGGTAGATGTCTCATTTTTCCTAAATGACTTCTATTTTTATATAATTCAATTCTCTGTGCACTAAATTAACTAAGTATCGATGATACAAGATTTTTTAAAAAAATGCTACACCTTCCCGTCAGATAATCCTTATAAAATTGCTAGAAGCAGACACAGCTAGATCTTCTGGCTGATATTTTTATGACTGCATAATCATGTCATTGAAATAAAAATACTGTCATAGTATACATATTTTTCTGATGTGGAGCTTCAAGTAGGCCACCCAGGATGATCGTCATTATGAACAGTGGTAAACCACAATGTTCCTGACATATTTTCACACAGATCGGTGGTTTTGAAACTGTGTTCCCAGATGTTGCTGTGTTTGGGTGGAGAAGGTGGGAGCCTTGTGAGGTTCGTGTCAGGAGGTCCTGCCTGGAGTACCTGACCTTTTGCCTTGGGTCCAGATAAAAGAGTAATGCCATAAAGAAATTTTATCCTTCCATGTTGTGTTTAGCTGTAAGCATTGGAAAACTAAAGTCAGAGTGATTTAAAATATGAAGACATTTGCTCCTGAGTTAAATGAATGTCCAGCAATAGTTATCTCAAGGTTGATTTCCTCAAAATTAAAAAACATTGTCTGAAAAGCAGTTTCCTTCCACTTGTCCTCTCTCACACACTCAACTTGTTATTTTTCTCCTTAGATTTTGATGCCTCATGATCCCAAAACAACTGCCTCCGCTCCAACCATCACATTGTCACAGAGAGCCTACCAGTCAGGGACAGAATGTAAGGCAAGTGAACAAGATTATCTGTGCATTTTTTTTAAATTAGGAAATGTTTTTCTCAAAACTCAGTAGATCGTATTTATGTTCCATTGTCCAGAAATGGATCACACGTGGGTCTCAGGGCCAAACATTGAGGGGAACTATGTGGTAGGAGTCAGATCCGACTTGTCCTGCTTGGTTCCCAGGGTGAGAACATGGCTAGTCCCACAGCAATGGTTTGTGAGCTGCGAGAAGAGTGGGATGGTGGCTGGGTGTCTGCCACAGGACCACAAGGACTTTGAACACTTTTAAGCACAGTTTAGTTTCCTGCTGGATAGGGACATAATGAAGAAAGGAGTGGTGACTTGCAGGGACCCCAGTTAATAGTAAAAGCCATCTTTAATTATCCCTTGCGCTCAAGCAGAAAAACCACACAGGTGAAAATTAGCTACTGTCTCATCACTTGAGTGTGCATGAGGGTTATCTTCCTGCTCATATATAACCTTAAAAAGAAAAAAAAAACACATAGCTCTAACAAATATAATTGCCATTAATGTCACATAAATCCATCAGCAGCATTAGGGGGACTTGGGCGTATGAGGCATTGGGAGGTGTTCTTGGTTTTGTTTTGTGTTTTAATGAAGTTTAATTTGGAGATGTGGGAAGATAGATTAATTTCAAGATTCCCTGAGAAAATCAAGTACCTGGAAGGCACTTTGAGGCCAAAAGGGCCCCCAAAGTGTTTCCTTGTTCTCTTAGAAGAAAACAAACAAGCAAACTATGTTTCATGACCACTTCTGTTGATTAGTTCTCATTGTTTAATAGAAAGTCATAGATGGTGTCACTATTTCAAGAGATCGGGGTCATTCACGTGACCTACATGGACAGCCACCATTATAACTTTGACAACTAAGGCAAATATATTCTCAAAACAATATGCAAAATTCACTCATTGCTGTGGTGCTAATTCTGCAAAAACTACAGAAAACTACATCCGTCTGTCACGGGTGACTCAGACGTGATGTGGAATCAAGCTCCATGAGCTCATTTTGGTGACATTAGTAGCTGAACCTCTGATGAGACATCCCAGGAAATAATCAACAGACACATTCAGATGTTTCTCCTGCAGATGTGAAGCCTTGGCAATGACTCACACAGTGGAAACTTTTAAAGAAATGAAGGACTGTGATGTCACATGAGGCACCACCCAAGTGCAGATGGATGGAGAAGGATGTGGACTGGTCCCAGCCATGAGGTGTGTCCCCTTCCATCAGCCACAGCCCCAGCACACATCAGGTTAGATACTCCAGTCTCAGCAGAGCTTGGAGGTAGACCTGCAGCTTCTTCACAAATTAGAGGCCCTGTTCTTTCTTTATTTTCTTTTCTTTCTTTCTTTTTTATTTTTTGTACCAGGAATTGAATCCAGGGCTGCCTAACCACAAAGCCACATCCCCAGCCCTTTTTATTTTATTTTTTTAATTTTGACCCAGGGTCTCACTAAGTTGCTTAGAGTCTTACTAAGTTGCTAAGGCTGGCTTTGATCTTGGGCACCTCCTGCCTCAGCCTCTGAAGCCATGGGATTACAAGAGGTACCACAATGCCCAGTAAAGTTCCCATTCTTTTAATAGACATTTTCATTTGTTTTAAAATATTTTAGCACAGGACTACCCATTTATTAAAAAACAAAGTAGAAAACACAGTTTAGAAAAAGATGTTGAGATTCATTAAAGACCTACAATCCAAGGATAAAGATGAACACATGTTGGTGGCTTTTTTCCCATATCCATGTTGTTTGTTTTTGGTGTTAAGTTTTTTGAGTTCGTATATATCCTGGAGATTAGTGCTCTATCTGACATGTGTGTGGCAAAAATTTGCTCCCAAAATGTAGGCTGTCTGTTAACCTCATTGATTATTTCTTGCTGAGAAGAAGCTTTTTAGTTTGAGTCTATCCCATTTATTAATTCTTGATTTCATTTCTTGCACTTTAGGAGTCTTGTTAAGGAAGTCGGGGTGAATATTTGGGCCTACTTTTTTCTCTATTAGGTGCAAGGTCTATGGGCTAATATCTAGGTCCTTGATCCACTTTGAGTTGAGTTTTGTGCATGGTGAGAGAGGGGTTTATATTCATTTTGCTGCATAAAGGATTTAAAATCAGCATACTATAGTAAGAAAGCCACATCAATGTTAAATAGCAGCTTAATTCACAATAGTTAAACTGTGGAAGCAACCTAGATGCCCTTCAATAGATGAATGGATAAAGAAACTGTGGTATATATACACAATGGAATATTACTCAGCATTAAAAGACAATAAAATAATGGCATTTGCCAGTAAATGAATGGAGCTGAAGAATATCATGCTAAGCAAAGTAACTCAATGCCAAAAATCCAAAGGCTGAATGTTCTCTCTGATTAGTGGATGCTTATCCATAATGGGAAGCGGGGAGGCATGGGAAAAAATAGAGGAACTTTGACGGAGTAAAGGGGAGGGAGGGGAAGGAGGGCTCAATGGGGCAGGAAAGATGATGGAATGAGATGCACATGATCACCCTAGGTATGTGTATGACTGCACATATGGTGTGGCACTACATCATGTACAACCATAGAAAGGTGAAGTTGTGCTACAATTGTGTACAAGTAATCAAGATGCATTCTTCTGTCATATATACCTAATTAAAATAAATAAATTAACAAATAAATAAAAGTAAAAAAAGTAGAAATATATATGAATGTGTGTGTGCGTTTTATGTACAATTGTGTTTTTGATTATCAGAAAGAAGATAAGTACAGAATGCATTCCCAAAATAATATCAGAATTACAAAACAATCAGGTGAGGTCTGTTTTTCTGCTGAGAGCCCATTCCTGACTTGATGTGCTGGCTGGGTTTTACAGGGAGATGTCTTTTTTATGAGCTCAACCTAATCCATGTGTCTGCAGCTTTATGGATGGGACTCTGCCCCCAGTCCCTGGCTACCTCAGCCTCAGGTGCTGTTCTGTAATTAGTCTCAAGCAACGTCATCACTTGATAAATACATCCTGGTTGAAATCAATAATCCATTAGCACAATGAATCTTCTGGACTTCAGGTATCTGGTGATGTGTTACTACTTGGAATGGTCCCAGTTGAACCTCTTTTCTCCTAAAGCTGCCCTCTACAGGTGACCTCCTATAGGTGACCTCTTGTGGACCACAGGGCGATATAGGTTGGGCCATGGTGGAGGTGGGGGACCTCTATAATAGCCCAACCAGCAAAGACAGTAACCCAATACTTACAACACTCATTCAGAGATTGATTCATCGTTCACAGAATTATTTCCGTTGGAATTGAGCAAGCAGGTGGCTGCAATTTGTACCAGTAAAGTTTTACCCTGCTACATCCACATTTCCTTCCTTACTGGCAGCTTTTGAACAAAACTGCTAATGTGCAAGTATTTATGCTGCTTGGCATTTTTTTTTTCTCTGCACACGATCTTTACCTCTATCCTGGGAAGTTTTAATCAGAAATGTAAGTGTCATCTACCAGAAACCCAATGAGCAAAATAATTAATGTATTTCCTTTATTTAAAGAAAATAATGTCTATTTAAGATCACTTGTGGAAAATTATGAGCAAGGACAAATTAGGATCCCACATTTTGGAGTTCGGCAATCTTCCCTGCTGGGCTCAGAGCTATCATTATAATCAGAATTCTTTTTTCTTGGAAAACTAAGATGAAATTTTGTAATTTCTAAATGGTGCAGGATGAGAGCACATAGGCGCTCTGGCAAAAAGTTAAAAGAAACTCAGATCAATGGGTAACAGTAAACAATCACAGAGGCGAGGTGCTGGCCAGCTGCCCAACCACTCTGAACACTCTTCCCCTCGTGCAGACACTCAAGGACCTGGATTGGGTTTCTTGAAGTCATGGTGACCAAGAACAGAGGTGCTACTTAGCCTGGAGGAAAGGATACCTCCTGCCCCAGGCAGGTGGACATGCTTGTGTGGTGTGTGGCTTGTATTTCCAAGGCAGGGCATGAGCAAAAGCTGACAAGAGCCCACCCCACTACCTCCCCCAATGTCACTCCTTTCTCAGACTTCCCCAGCTGCCTGGCCAAACCAGCATGTGCCAAGGCACCACTGACCCCAACATGTTTCCAGTCCCCTGGCGTGTCCCTGAGACCTGTGGCAAGTCTTACTGTTCTTCAGGTGTTAAAGAGCCACCACCTGTGAACTGTGCTTGCTCTCATTTTCTGATTTTCATCCTGCCCTACCAAAGATGCCTACCTGACCTCAGGCAGGTCCCCACTTCCTGAAGTTCTCAGTGCCTGTTGCTCCGGGACCTTGGAGCAAATGATCTCTCTGTACTTCCATCTGGAGAAACCTAGCTACCATCTTAATAAAGCCATCTTTATATAGTGGAATTTGACAAGCATGGCACTGTTGATATTTTTGACTGGATAATTTTCTACCTGGTGTAGGATACTTTGCACCCTAGATTGCATCATGGGTGGCCATCCTGTGTATTGTGGGGTACAGCATCCCTGACCTCTTCTCTTGGATGAAACCATGCCTTCTTTCAAGTCCTGACAACCAAACTCTTTCCAGACTTATCCAAGAATTCCCAGTGGCCTGTGTGTCCACTAGTTGGCTCCATTTTGTCTCCATTGCATTCAGGCTTGAAGATCGGGTGTCCAGCATCAACAAGGGACAGGATCATGCAGGCATTTCTGGCAGGCTTCATGGGGAGCTATGTGCTGCTGGCTCTGACAGCAGCTGTGTGGTCTCCTCAGCCCCCTGGACATCATGTGGCTCCATCCCCAGGTCTCTGAGTTCTGGGCCAAGGAGGCGTCTTTGGGTTCTTTAACTGAGTCTTGCTTACTGGGAAGGCAGGGGACTTTGGGGACACTACTCCCCACTCTTACCAGGGAGTCAGCACTTTTCTATTCCTCCTGCCTCCCCTATCCCAGGTCCTTTGGGACTTTGGGAACCTTTGGCTCAGAGCTCCTAAAACAGCACCAAGAGGGCAAAAGTCTTCCTTGTGGCCCACGTGGGGCTTCCTACCCCCACTCCAGGCCTCGCCCTGCACGCTGACTGGCACCCACTGTGGTTCAGGTGAGAGTGTCATTTCTGCTGTGATGGGCTCCACAGAGTCGCAGACCCAAGGTTTAGCAAACCTGAGGGTGCCGTGGCATCGAACTCATCTTCCTTGCTTCCTCTGCATACCCACAGCTCATCCAGGTCCTCTTAGTTTTGATCTGCCACCTGTTCAGAGCCTGTCTGGGGATCATTCTTGAGTCTTGAAGTGTCCTTATTCTCACATGCAATGGAGCATCACGTTTGATCATTCCAACACTAAACACCCTCCTCTCTGTCTGAACTTCTACCACTCTGCTCTGGCCTCTCCTTGTACTTGGACTCTTGCTGTCCCCTCCAACTTCACCCCAGGTCTCTTCTTGTGTTGCCGTACCACCAAGGACCTGTAGAGTTCTGTGTAAAATATTAGCTGCTCTGCTTCTCTCGTCTGCCTGAAGGCCACCAGAGATCATTTCAATAACTAACCATCACCAACGCCAGTTGACTTCTCCAATCCACTGTGCATCTGTCTCTCTCTTTTTTAAAAAAAAAAAAATTTAGTTGTAGATGAACACAATACATTTATTTATTTATTTATATATGTGGTGCTGAGGATTGAACCCAGGGCCTCACACATGCTAGGCAAGTGCTCTACCACTGAGCCACAGTCCAGCCCCGCATCTGCCTCTCTTGTGTGTGCTAGGAAAACGGGTCTGTTGAACTTTCTCGAAATGCCTAAGTCTCCCTAGTTTCCCATCCATGCAGGTGGGAATCTCCTGTTGAGATGGAGCCTCTGCCCAACTGGTACCCACAGTGCGGAGACCTCCACTCTCAACCCAAACCCCCAACTGGACCTGAGGCAAAAGCATGAAACAATTTTTCTTGTGGTCATTTATGTTTATGCCACAGGATGAAGATGCTGTTGGTACCCAGAGCACAGCCTGGCCACCCTTACTGGTGCAAACACAGCCCTGCCTAGATACTGTGCCAGATGTTGACACAGAACAGGGAGGGCACCCCCTTTTCCTCAGGAGGGCAAAGTCGGGCAAAGATGACTGAAAAGAGTGGCCATGTGAGTCATGGAGCCATGGAATGTCATGGGGACACACTGAGCTTCACTGTATGTTTCTCCAAACACACATTATTAAATGCTTTCATCCTTTCATGTATTTCTATTGCTTGATCACTATTGTCAACCACAAAAATTATCAGAGTGAGAATTACCCACCACTGTCCTTCAAGCAGGTCTGTGGCTGTCATGTGTCCCATTGATGTGGCTGCCACTCACAGATATAAATTAACAAAAAATCAGCCTAGACCTTAGCAGCCCAAAGGGTATTCCTTGACATGTTGAAAACTTGCATCCTAAAATCATTCCTGACGTGGGAAGATATTTGCTCTAGACTGAGGATGGATTCTCTTACTTCTGAAAGTATCTGAAGGCCATAGAACATCAGAAGTTCACCAGCACAGTAGAAGGTAAGGAATTTACCAAATGTCTGTGTGTGCACACGTGTGTTCCTCTCTCCCACAATCCTGTTCATCTATTGACTTGGTCACTGCTGACCTGTCCCAGGGAAGGATCAGTCCAACAACATAGTCCTAACCCCAGCATTAACCAACTGATCTCCAACCTAATGACAGGACTCCAAGAGCTAACGGTGGGTTTGTGGTGGAATGAAATGAAATTAGTGATTTATTTTTAGCATTTAAAAAAATAAGTATTATTGCATTTAAAAATACTTTGTATTAAAGGAGCTGTTTTATCCCTGCTTAGATCTCATCGCCATGTGGGAGATCTTTCCATCTTTCACACTAAGCCATCAAGGAGCAGAATAGCCAGTCTGGTTAGAATCATCTTGAATCAGGAGCACCTACTAAGCGAGGCTCCCCTGCAGTCTGATCCACTTGCTCTGGCATCCTGGGGCAAACCCACAAGGGAACTGAGAGCACATGTTGCCATTAAGAAGTGATTGATTGGTATTGCCTCTCAGGGCCACTGGAAGGAAAAGTGAAACACTTCATATTATGCATTTCATATTAATTTTATGATATTATGATGGCATTCACAGAGCTGATAGCACTGATGCTATAGCTGATATTTCCCAAATACTCATTCTGTGTCAATATCACCAAAGTAATTGCATAGCTCTTCATACTCCAAAGCTGTGTTCCTGGATAACTGGTAGTTTTGAAAGTAAAGCTTATTAATCCAAAGTTATGATTAAAATTATACAAATCAGATTGTTTTTCTTTTAGGCAATATGCAACCTATTGAAAATATTTATCTAAATTATAAAAATTAAATTATGTTAAACTATAAAGTAAATTAGATTAAGCAAAGTAGCTACCATCTTTTTAAATTTTAAATATACTCCCTTGATTGCCAGAGAAGTAATTCCTATTAGTAATTTATTTCTACATTTAAATTATGCTAAAATTATCTCCAAAATTAGCTCATTAAAAATTCAATGACATTCTTAAGTTCATGAAAATAACCTTTAATTTGGCTTACAGATTTCATTTTGCATTTATATTCAGAGGAGAAAGAGACTGTCATTCAGGAAGGTAGAACTCTTGGCAAAACAGGGTTTTATGTTTTGCTCTTGGGAGAATTGATACAAGAGTTTGCATCCAAGTATCAGTTTGGGAGCTCACATCTGGTCCCCTCGTCCTGTCATACATCATCTTCCCTGTTTAGCTTTGTGCTTTCTTGCAATTTTGCAATTGAAAACACATCCTAAACACGACATTCAGTCACACTGGGCTGGCTCCCAACACTCATTCATTTTTTAAAAGGCACATGGTCGCCATGTACCTAGAGTATGAGCATAACAGGCAATTAGGAGTTATTCTGGAAATTTCATCACATTAAGTCATCTTTAAGTTTTCTGAGTTTGACTCACTATGATCTGGAGACAGTCTTTAAACTCTGGCCACCACTGGCTGTGTTTGAAAGCAATATTCTAGCAATTAGCTTCTTCCCTATGTGTAAAACTATTTTTTTAAAGCAACAATTCTTTTGCAGATAGCCAGACATCAGCAGCAATTTTAATAAGTGGTTTGAAAAATGTTCCCTATTTGTTTAAGATCAGAGAATATCTACCAGATAGCAGATCACCATCCTATTATTTGTTACATTTATGGAGCGCTTACCCATGTCCTGGTGCATATTCATGATCTGCTGCTGGTTACCAGCTCCCCCACTCCACCCCCCCACCCAGGCACACATCTGAAATTCTCCTTTCCACTCAAGACATATCTGGTTTCAGCCAGCCCTGTAGATTGAACACAGCATTTCCCAATTTCCTTGCAGCCACACGTGGTCATGTGACTCAAGTTTGGTCAATAAAATAAGGAGGATGGGCAAGCACCATTGGCAAACATCTTTGAGGAAGGCTGTCTTCCTATACCTGTCTCTTCTCACTGGTTGTAATCGGAGGTGAGGATTCACCATCTTGAAGGACATAAGGAAAGATAATACCATGGGGATAGGTAAGGAAGAAACAGCAAATGCCCTAACCTGGCCACTCTCTAACAAGTCCCTAATGTTTATGAGACCTGGGAAAGTGCAGATGACCACCGGTCTAACACCCCAGGGAAGACAAGCAGGATTGCCCTGTTTGAAAGGCAGAGAGGCAGGGGATCCCAGAGACTGAGTCACATGTTGGTTTTGGGGTGACATCAGAACTGGAAGTCAGAACTGGGGTGGTGACAGGGCTAAATAGGAATTCCAAAAGTCGATGCAACACACTTGCTGCAAGAGGCAGCCTCTCATTCCAACTGGCAATGGGTTCCATGAGGGAGGCGGTGAGAAGCCCATCAGTGTGAAAGGCGGCTCTATGCTCCCGGGAGTGCTTGAATTCCAGCATCAGCCCTGGGAATGCACGCCTCCTTCTCTCCTTCCTCCTCAGGGGCTCCCTGAACAGGTGGACACTGCTCAGCCTTGGAACTGGGGAAATCACAGAGAAGTTGTAAGCTTCTGGCCAAGGGCCAGATGTGACCAGCAGAGAGTCCTGGGGACCAAGGCTGCTTGCTTCTACTTGCCCAAGGGCGTTTGACGGATGGCTTCCACCTTCCCTATCTCAGAGCACTCCTCGTGTTCTTGGATGGGAACGACATGTGGGTGCATGTTCACAGGGTTCCAGTCCTGCTGGGGCAGAGCCCTTCTTTTCTCTAGGGTGACAGGGGAGCGAAAACAGCCTGGGGGTTCCTCTTTACAACTGCACAGACGGAAGCCATGTAGATTCCTAGCCAGGCCCTGTCCCCCGCTCTGCGCCACCTTGGAAGCAGGGCACTTCCCTGACTCCACTTCTGCTCTGGGCTGCATTATCACTCCCATAAGCGGGGCAAGAGGTAGATTCTAGAACAGCAATAACAGGTGCCCAGACTGTAGGTCCCATATGTTCAACAGAGAGCTGGAGGAAACCCACACCATCTGGGGGCTGTGGGAAGATTTTTTCATAGCAGTGGCTGGAGCATATGTACCCAGCACTCTGGGAAGAGGCTGAGACTTTCATTAGTCAGGGTTTCTAACAAGATTGGGTTAGAAATTGAGTGTTGGTTCTTATTGCTTTTTAAGAAGATAGTAGCTCTGCAGCACTGGTCTTTTACAAAACAAACCCAGCAAACATTTTAGTCCAATAATGAATATCTGGCTATTGGGCCAGGGAAAGAGTTAAATTAATCAATACAAGACTCAATGCAAAGAAAAACATCTGTATAAACTTTTTTTTGAAAATAGTTTCTGAATTAGCATTTGGCTTCTAACACTTGACCCTAAAATAATAATAATAATAATAATAATAATAATAATAATAATAATAATAACTACTATTATTTCTGCACTATTTTTAACCTAAAAAATTAATACTAAAACCATTTTTATCTTGACCACATATACCTAAATTAGAGATAATTAACACATTGATAATACTCTTTGTCTACAATTTCTAAA
The DNA here is from genome assembly GCF_052094955.1 of Ictidomys tridecemlineatus. Classification (NCBI taxonomy): domain Eukaryota; kingdom Metazoa; phylum Chordata; class Mammalia; order Rodentia; family Sciuridae; genus Ictidomys; species Ictidomys tridecemlineatus. The sequence goes on from NW_027520947.1 coordinate 63,657, forward strand.
TAGTTTCTACTTTTAGTACTTTTAATAAAATTCATTCTTAAATCAATAGTTTTGTTGAGGCAAAGATCAAGATTCTGGGAATTGTGATTTTCTTTAATTATAATGTGAAGGGGCTAAATTAAAATTTTATGTTAAGGGAACCTCAGAATTTGGTTACTGAAAGTCAATTTTGAATAGTACAATACAGCATACATTGTAAATGCATTTTAAATAAATAGAATCCATTAGGATCCATTACTGATTGTTTTACTATGCATAGCACCTATTTCCACAGTAAGAAAATATTCTATGTGGAAATGCAGAAATCAGAGGAGGGCATGTGAAAATTCCTATAGTGTTAGGATTTTAAGTCTTCAAGGAGTCTTTTAAGGTAGACGTGGACTTTCCTGGCACCTTCTTTTGTGCCCTTTCCGCCACCACGTTTTTATAAAAGATTACAGAGGACTGTTGGACCATTTTGAAAATTACACCTTACCACTCAGGACTTTATTGATTTACCTCTATTTTCCGTGAAGTCGAGTTTCAAGTTGAAACTGCGACAGAGATACTGTGTTTGTGGTGACACCAGGGGAGTGGCTGTTTGAAGATTTGTGCTACCTGTGTCCCTGAAAGGGCAGGACCCACCTGGCTCACCTGAGTTTTAGCTGTAGAACCAAGGCATCATTTCTGCTGTTTGCGTAAAGCCTATGAATTAGGGATGGGCCATATGCCCATTGTGGGTTTGAGCTTCTTGGGGTGCAGGCATCTTTGGGGATGCCTAGTGGTAGAGCAGGTGCAGACTTTGGTTGACATACAGACCTGGACTCAGGTGCAAGCCAAACTGTTCGTTAAACATTTGTCCTTGGACCAGCAGCTCAGACTTACTGAAGCTCACATCTCTCCTCTGTAAGAAGGAAGCGTGTGCATCTTTCAACTTTTGTGATGCTCCAGCTCAGAAGCCGGAGAATGGGCACAATCCCCATCTTCTGCCTTCTGTCCTTTTCTCTGAGTGCTACTTCTTCCACTGCCCTGAGTTTCTGCAGCAGCCATAAAATGTGTGACTCCCAGAATCAGTAAAAGGCACAGAGTCCTCCCTCCTTGGACAGCCAATAAATTTTGTTTCCAGTGTCACCTCATTCAACACAACACATGGAGATGGCAATCCAGGCAGATATTTGTGCCTTCAATAAAATTGCACTATGACAGGCAGGATTTGAACCCAGAGCCCTGGTCGTCACTCCTGTAGTGTGTTGAGAAGGTGCCTCAGGGTCATGAACTCTGTGGCATCTCCATGGTTCAGGGTTAGCTCCTGCCTTTTTCAGGGAAAACTCAGTGCATGTCAATTATATATATTTTCAAGAATTGATACATTAAAATCACACATGCTCATAGGGTACCATGTGATGTTTTGATACGTGGACATGATGCATAATGTTCAAATCAGACCCATTTGATCTCTTTAGGTGGGTATCATTTCTTTTTGGTGAAAATATGCAAAGCCTTTTCTTCTAGATTTTTTGAGGGGGATTCTACTTTATCATCCTCTGTGGTCCCCCTTGGTGCAAGAACCCACCAGAGCTTACTTCTGTCCAACTGTAACTTGGTCCCCACTGATCAGCCTTCCCCAGTCTTCCTGCTGCCCAACTCTCCCAAGCCTTGGCTAACCATTCTCCTACCCCAACTTCCTCACACTCCACATGTGAGAGCATTTCAATCATTATCTGGATGCTGAAGGAGATCATTTACTCTCCTTTCCACAAGACATTTTTGTCATCAGATGAGTCTCTGAAGATGAGGCTACCTGGAGCTGCTGGGACCTGCTGAGCCTGGGGATCCAGCCACGTTTGAGCTGGCCTACCTGGACTTCCCGGTTCCACAGGGCACTACGTTACCTATCATAGTGAGGCTGAACTGACGTGCTGCCCCCAGAGACCCTACAGAGAGGATATCAAGCCACTGTTACTGTGTACAGCAGTATATGTAAAACGTAGACAAGATGCAAATGGGTATGCACATATGCCCATCTACGTGCATTAAGGAACATAAATTTAGAGGCTGAAGCTAAATATATCTAAATGAAGAAAATGTCCATGAGAACCCCTTGGATAATGCCTACAATGACCAATATGCATAAAGAGGAAACACACTGGGAGCTAACCACTGGGCATTCTGCAGTGGGGAACTGGCACACCTCACTCTGCTACCCCTACATTTCTGTTTTATTTTTTACTGTATGTTCTCATTTTTATGGCTGCTTTCTTTCTGCCAGCCAAACATATATGTTGTTCTTTCCTCCAGTTTCTTATGCAGAGTATTGCATTATTAATTTGATCATTCTCTTCTTCTCTTAGTGTGCATTTGATGGTACATGCCTTCCTGTCAGCAACAGCTTATCTTTTTTCCACAAATTCCAACATATTATTTTAAATAAAAATATTTTCTGACCTTTCTTGTGACTTCTTCTATGATCCACAGATGATTCTGAAGTGTGTGTGTTTGATTCCAGAAAACTGATAACTTCCTAAAATTTTTATTGTGTTTGGTTTGCTTATAAGAATGTCACCTACAGCACAAGAGTTAAAATCAAGAATAAACAAATGGGATGTATTCAAACTAAAAAGTTTTTTCTCAACAAGAGAAATACTAAGAGAGGTAAATAGGGAGCCTATATCCTGGGAACAAATTTTTACCCCTCACACTTTAGAGAGAGCTCTAATCTCCAGAATATACAAAGAACTAAAAAAATTAAACAAAAAGAAAACAAATAAGCCAATCAACAAATGGACCAAGGATCTGAACAGACAATTCTCAGAGGAGGATATACAATCAATCGATAATTACACGAAAAAATGCTCACCATCTCTAGTGATCAGAGAAATGCAAATTAAAACCACTCTAAGATACCATCTCAACTCCAGTAAGAAAGGCAGCCATTATGAAGTCAAACAATAACAAGTGCTGACGAGGATGAGGGGAAAAAGCGTTACACTTGTACATTGCTGGTGGGACTGCAAATTGGTGGAGCCAATTTGGAAAGCAGTATGGAAATTCTTTGAAAAGCTGGGAATGGAACCACCATTTGACCCAGCTATTCTCCTTCTCGGACTATACTCAAAAGACGTAAAAAGAGCATACCACAGGGACACAGCTACATCAATGTTCATAGCAGCACAATTCACAATAGCTAGACTGTGGAACCAACCTAGATGCCCTTCAATAGATAAATGGATAAAAAAAAATGTGGCATTTATACACAATGGAAAATTACTCAGCACTAAAAAAAATAAAAAAATCATGGCATTTGCAGGGAAACGGATGGCATTAGAGCAGATTATGCTAAGTGAAGTTAGACAATCCCTAAGAAACAAATACTAAATGTCTTCTTTGATATAAGTGGGGTGACTCAAAACAGAGTAAGGAGGAAGAGCATGAGAAGAAGATTACCACTAAACAGGAAAGAGAGGTGGGAGGGAATGGGAGGGAGAAGGGGAATTGCACGGAAGATGGAAGAAGACCCTCATTGTTATACAAAATTAGATATATGATGGTGTGAGGGGGAAGAAAAAAGAGAGAGAAATGTGTCACAGTAGACTGGGTAGAGAGAGGTGATGGGAGGGGAGGGGAGGGGGGGATAGGAAGGGGATAGGAAAGGCAGCAGAATACAATAGACACCAGTATTGCTGTACGTATAAACATGGCTGTATAACCAATGTGATCCTGCAATCTGTACACGTGGAAAAATGAAAATTCATACCCCATTTGAATCAAATGTATGATATGTCAAGATCATTGTATTGTTTTGAGCAACTAATAAAAAAAAAAGAATGTCACCTCCATTACTTTAGACTAATTAAGGTTTGTTTTATTTCATAGGATGGAGTCTACTTCAGCAAATGTCCCATATGCACCTTAAATGATATGCATTCTGCTGCCGGGTGATGTGCTGTATCAGTTTCACGTGGACCCTGTTGATTTGCCTGATTTAAGAATGTCTCTACGCTTGGCTGACTTCCTGTCTGAGGAAGAGCTCAAGTATGCTGTGAGGCTACTGAAGATTTCCATTCTTTTAGGAATATATTTGTTTTTCTTTCCTGCTCCCAGAGGTGTTGCTTTTTTTCAAGCTGTATTGTTAGGGAACACAACTTAGGATTGAGATGTTTTCCTGAAGAATTGACTCCTATTAAGGACAGCCAATGGAGAGAATTACTGTTTGTTTTCCCCCCAAGGAAATGGTGCTGATAACTGGATATCCAAATGCAAAAGAATATACTTTAACTGTGTGACAAGCCACATGAGATTAACTCAAAATGAATGAAGTAACCAAATTTCATTAAAAATATTTCTAAAAGGTAAGTTATTAATCTTCATGGCTTTGGATTAGTCAATATCTTCTTAAATATAACAAAAAAATTAAAGTAAAATGGAGAATTTCATCAAAGTTAAAGTTCTGAACATCAAAGGGCATTATCAATAAAAATATTAACACATAGAATCGGAGAAAATATTTGCCAGTACTGGTAAGGATCTAGTATGTGGCACACCTGAGGGATTCCGACAACTAACAAATAAAAGTCACATGACTGAACTAAATAAGCAAAGGATTTGATTAGATATTTCTCTAAAAACATTCAAATATTCTATCAGCACATGGCAAGATGCTCTAAGATGCTGAACATTGTTAATCATTAGGGAATTCAAGTCAAAACCCCAGATACCACTCCTCACACATCAAGATGGTGATAATAAAAGACAGGAACAGTAGCCCATGTGGGAAGTGGAAGACATGCTGCTGGGACTAAGAAATGGGGTGACATTTTAAAAACCACAGCAAGAAAACCACAGCTCCTCCAAAAGTCAGTTACTAGAAGACCCGGACATTCTTCCACTTCCAAGTGAATTGAACACATATGAACACACACATGCAACGTATACAACATTTTTTATCCAGTATTATTCGTATTATCCAACAGTAGAAATGAACCAAATGTCCATCAATTGTGAATAGAACAGCAAAAGTTGTGTACATCTACACAATAGAATCTAATTCAACCATAAAATATACAATCAAATATTAATGCCTGTTATAACCAGAATGGAGCTGTAAAACCTCATGTTAAGCAAAAGATGCTTGTCATAAAAATCCACTCGTTATATGATACCAATTGTATGAAATATCCAGACTAGGTAAGTCACAGAGAGAAAACAGACTAGCACTTGCCAGGGTGGGGAACAGAAGTGGGACAGCCTATGGGCACAGGGTTCCTTTTAGAGGAGATGAAAATGTTCTAGATTTAAAGATTGCTGATGGTGATAAATGCTCTACAAATACACTAAAAAACAGTGTAGTTCTTTTTTTAAAAAAAAACATGGCATATGGATTTAACTCAATTTTGAAAGAAAAAGAATTCAGCAGTTTTTCTTGACTGCTTTCCCTTCCTGGCTTCTCTCCCCCCTCCACTAATGCTTCCAGGGAATCCTTTTCACATAAACTACTTGTGTGGGAAAATTTGTCCCCAAGTTTGATTTTGAAGGAATGCAAATTAAGGCAAAACCCCTCTCACTTCCAGGGGGCTGGAGACAGAAGCTCCCCTGCAGCTCTGGGAGGAAAGATCACACTCTTCCCTCTCTCCAGGGAAGTCCCCTCTCTCTAGTTCAGCTCGGGGACTTAGGGCTTACTGTGGCTTCAATATTTATAGTCACCATCTCTGCAATGATGATCTAGTGCTGTGGACTGGAAAATGGGTTTATCTACATTGCTTGGTGGAGCTGTGCAAATATTTCCCCCTTACCATATTATTCTAGAAGGATGAGAACAATGTAGCAACAGCTGCATGTGCCAAAGTGGCTTCAGGATAAAATGTTGCAAGCACAATTGGAGATTTAGGAGACCATTTGACTCTCTCCCACTCTGAGATATTCGTCACCCTGAATTCTAATCACATGTGCAAGCCCTTTAAACTTTGGAGCTTGGTCTTATTCTTGGCTCTAGAGCTTAAAGACGTAATTCACAATTTGCAGTGAGAATATCTGCAAAGGAGAGATTTCAAATTTCAACTTACAATTACCAGATCTCATGCATTTTAATTTTTCATAAAGGAACAATCTATTTCATTACAACTTAATTTATTTAACCTAACAAGTCCTCCCTCATAGGCTGTGCTGATAAATTCAACAGACTTTATAAATCATTGATCAATATCCAGTTTGTCATAAATTTACACTAAGTTTGGAAACAGGCCCAGAAGCTAATTTTGTATTGCTTCTTACAAATGATCCATAACTCATAATTACTATTTCCTTCAAATGTGACAGGTATTTGATTTTGTAAAATGGCAAAGTGTGGTACACACACACACACACACACACACACACACACACACACACACTTCCCTCTAAAAGCAGATATCTCCAGGACAGGGTTTTGCCAGTGACTCTTCTTAAGATTCTTTAGGGGAAGTGAAGACAGTACTTATAGAAAGAGCAATATTCTGAAGTAACAGTAAAGCACAAGAAAAATCCCCATTGCTTATTTCAGCAGAAAAAAAAATGTGAGTTTAAAAGTTATGGCTGTTGATAGCATGTGACCAACAATAACATTTTTTTAGCTCAACATTGAAATTTATTTCAGGTGTTTGACTAGGTAAATTGAAGGCTCTTGGAATTTCTAATGCCTTTAATTTCTGCCTTGGCTTTGGAATAAGTTGTGGGGGCAGCAGGGGTCTATTGACTTTTGGTGCTTTCTCTCTAATCCAAAACGTTATCTGCTGAGCACAGGCAAATAGCAGCCCCAGCCATGTGGCCAGTACTGCAGGAGGCCAGGCCTGTGACCCACTTCTCAAAGGTAGGTGAAAATGTTTTCAAACACATGTGAGGGTCCTGTGGACTCAAAGGAAAGCAAATGATTGGAGAAGATAACAAGTTCTTCCTCTTTCAAAAGGTAACCCTGGAACCAACATTCCTCCCAGAGGACGGCATGTTGTTGGCTTGAGAAACTTTGTTCTTGAGAGACATTGTTATTCAGCATTCAGAAGCAGCAAAAGGATAGAGAACAAATTGGCCGTCTTTGAATCCGACAGCACTGCACTTTTATGATCCTTTTTCATGTTCCGAAGACTTTGGATAAATTCCCAATTACTCTTCAGACCTTGAAAATAATACCCTTGTTTTTAAGAAACTTAAATGTAGGGGCTGGGGATGTAGCTCAAGCAGTAGCGCGCTCGCCTGGCATGCGTGCGGCCCGGGTTCGATCCTCAGCACCATATACCAAGAAAGATGTTGTGTCCGCCGAGAACTAAAAAATAAATATTAAAAATTCTCTCTCACTCTCTCTTAAAAAAAAAAAAAGAAAAAAGAAACTTAAATATATAACCACCAGTCAGCAGCAGATTTTCCAAGTGCGTTTCCTCACCCAGGCTCCCTGTTCACATTCGAAAGTTGCTGTGGTCCAGACTCATTGGAAATGCTCAGCCTCTCTAAGACAGGCACGGCTCTCCTTATGAAAATGGAGTCCACGGAATGGATGGGTTTTTGAGTGGGTGATGTTGCAGGGACTGACAGGGGCAGGGATCAGGACCCAGATGAGAACTGCCCAGGTGTCTGACCTGGTGGCCCACAAGTGTCTGAGCCCAGCCACCACAGATGATAGCTCCCTAAATAGAGTAGAATTCCATCCAGCCTGCTGTGCTGGTCAGGTGGCTGCTGGCTCACCTGTGTAGAGAGCTGTCATTTAGCTCAGCATCACCCGCAGGGAGGGAAAGAAGCAGTTCTGTAGAAGAGAAACACCATGCATCTCTCACCAGGATAAAAGCAAGGGGCCCATCAAGCTGTGTTCCTTTCTGGAGGCACCAAAGGAGACATTTTTCCTTGTCTTTCCCAGCTTCCCGGGGCTCCTGCATTCCTGGGTTGGTTGCCTGTTTCTCCCCCAATCCAGGTGAACAACGTTGCAACCCCCTGTGCCCTTCTTCCAGTGCTACATGGTCTTCTGATGCCCACCTTCTGGGGTTTCTACACATTCAGGGATTTGTAGGATAAGATGGTGTTATGCTCGATTTCAGGACCCCCAAAAGACCACCAGAGACCCAAGATTGATGTAAGCAGCAAAGAGGTGTTTATTGTTAGCTAGCTTGGTCCTCTTCGCACACACACAGAAACTGGTGATGCTGAGAGGCCCCAAGCCCAGGGTTTGCAGCAGTTTTATACATTCTTTGGAGAAGGCAGGGACTTCACATACATCATAGCATCTCTTAGCAAATCATCAGACACCACAAGAAAATCAAATAACAACTCTAAAACATGATTAGCACATTCACTGGTGGGAACAAGTTGGGTAGGGGTGATTGGTCAGTACAAAAGGAGTATTCATTTGAACTGATTGGTTTAAGCCAAGAGGGGTGTACATGCTGAACTACATGGTTTCCCAACATGTTATCAACCACCATAAACTACTGGGAGGGTCATCTGGCATCCCAGGTATTTCCCTGTCTCATGCTGATTGGTGGCTGCATGAGATCCCTACCTAGCCTGACTGAGTCAGGGTCACTTGGCACAGCAGATCTCTCCTGTTATTTGTAGATAAGCAACTTAGCAGGGTGGGAATGTGCCTAGGAGTGCTCTTTGAGTTATTCCAAGGACAAAGGTGACGTCCCTTCTTTGGACAGGCTTTGCTCTGAGGTAGAGGCTGGATTTTCAATGGGTCCTACCATGATAATCCAGGATAATCTGGATTGTCAAAGTCCCTAACTTGAATCACATCTGCAGAATCTCTTTTGTCAATATAAGGTAACATGTAGTAGGTCCCAGAGATTTAAAACTCAACATCTTGGGGCTGGGCATTCTGCCCACCACAAGCAATAATCAGTCCTAAGGGAACTCTCAGCCATCAGATTGACAGGACACTCGTGCAGGGAATCTGAAGGTGTCTTATTTGCTTTGTATATGCCAGGCTTGATATATTAAATCTCCCTGTGCACATAGAAAACAGAGGACTAAACTTCAAGTGTGGAGAAGAGTCTAGGAAATACAGGCCACTCAAGACCTTGTGGGGCATTTTAGAAAATCAACAATCCTTAGGGATTAATCCACGACAGCTGAGAGGAGGAAATTTCTAAGGCATCTATAAGAGCACAACACAAATTGCCAGCTGATCTCAAGACAAAAGGAAGCTACAGAGCAACTTCTTAAAAGTCTCTGTTAAGTGCCAATAAATGGAAAGGTGAAAAATGGAAATTTCCCAGGTCTGTATTCAATACTGAGACTCAACCTATTGAATGAATAACACCCCCATCCTCCCCCAAGCCTGGCTCAGATTTTCAGCTAAACATGCTAAAGAAACACTGGCCAGATTTAAGGCAGTTCTTTAAGCCTGTGGTTTTGCCAGGGTCCCTGGGGCCTTGTGTTTAGCAGAACACATTTGTGCTGCAAATGGACAATCTGAAAGGTAAGCCATCCGTGAAGTGTCAACTTGAATTCTTGTGCTTTTTATCAATCTCAACGTTTCAGTAAGTTATCAGAGAGCAAACAAAGGGATTCTGCTTCCTGGGAGAAATTTGAATTGATGTAACTAGCTCCAAATCAGACCCTGTACAATTATACAGCAGTGACACCTTCGGAAGGTTTGACACAGGAGAATGGTTACTGAAGACAAATTCTGTAAAACAAACAAACAAAACCCACAAAAGGCAAAAATGACAGGAACCTCTGTGATTAGGTTTCTGCAAGTGTTTCTTTCTAGTCTGACCCTGAAACAAAACATCAGAATGTGGAATAGGTTTTTGGGACTCTCCAGACTATCAACACCAAGACCTGCATATAACTGAATAAACAGAAGAAAGGAAATTTCCCAAAAGAAGTGGGAAGAGAGAGAAAGTAGTATGTCTATGCCCTGCCCCCCAAGACCATAGCCCAAACTGAAGAGATGGCTGTGCAGGCCCGTTGGGTCCATGGCTGAAACCCCTGCACCTTGAACAAAGGAAATCCCTTTGGGGTTTTGGAACCAACTAATTGTTTTTTCCACCCACATGCTTTTAATTGGTGCATTATAGTTGTACATAATGATGGGATTTATTGTTACATATTCATTCTTGCACAAAGTGTAACAATAGAATGTGTCCGATATCCCTCCCTAGTGTTCACCCTCCCTTCCCACCTTTCACCTCTTGGACCCTTTCTTCTAGTGACCTCTCTCTGATTTTCATGAGATCTGTCCCCAATGTTTTTTTTTTTCCTTTTTCCTCTCTAGCTTCCGAATATGAGAGGAAAATATGTGCCCCTGGGCTTAAAAGGAGACTGACTTATTTCCCACTTCATCATGGTCTCTAGTTCCATCTATTATCCTGAAAATGACAAAATTTCATTGTTCTTTCTGGTGAATAAGACTCCATTGTTTATGCCCACCATATTTTATTTAGCCATCCAACTTTGGGTGGACACCGAGGCTGTGGAACCATGGATTCTTCACAACAGTTGGAATGCTGTGGGTTATTCATTCCACCAATGCTCATGGGCAAATTGAAAGCAGCCTGGTGCTGCACTTACTGAAGTTTAGATCAACAAGGTGGTCAGGCTGTCTCCTTTCAGGAAGCACACAGTAAAGAGGGCATGTGGCCTCCAAGGCAGATGTCATTCACAAAAAAACTGAAAGTCTGGAAAAACAAACCTCAAAAGAGGAGGGAGAGTGACTGCAGAGAGCAGGTCTGGAAGGCCACGGGTCAGAGGAGAAGCATGGTTGGCATTTTATCAGCTGTGCTCATCACATGGTGCAATCTCCAAACCACACTCCCCTTGTCTAACTCAGCCTGTGCCCTTGACCAACATCTCCCCTTGACCCACCCCTCAGCCTCTCCCAACCTTCCCCAGAATAAGCATCGGTGATGGATATGTTAATTAGCATCACCTGGCACCCCATAAATATGCAAATTTACTATTTATCAGTAAAAATGCAACAAAATAAATCAAAGGGTGAGATTTCAAAGACCTTGTCCATTTAATAAGGGGACAAATCCATGTAGTAGCCTCCAGTATGTCCACACTGAGATCACAAGAAAGAGGAGAACCCTTTTTTGGCAGAGTCCATTAAGACAGAGCTGTTGGAAGTTTTGGTAATCAAAGGTAACATTTGATACACAGAATCACTCAATTTTAGTACGGCCAGAAATGTACTTTCTTTTTGCCATCTAACTTTGGCAGTGACTTTAGTACACAGAAAAAGAAAGGACTGAAAAGGAGAAAACCAAATTTCACACATGTATGATTTTGTCAAAATGAACCCAACTACTATGATTAACCATAATGCTCTAATTTTTTTAAAAAAGAAAGAAAAAAATATTTTTAAAAAGAAAGAAAAAAAATCAAACTGGACTTCCTCTCCCCGATCAAGGATGGAGGGGTTTAGGAAACAGATAGTTTGAGAACCTGACCCCACCATTTGCCTCGTGTTCTGAGGGGCATCCGCCTGGAATTCCAGCTGGGGAGGCCAAAGTCGAGCCTCCACATGGAGGCTGGAGAGACCGCCCATCTCTCCATGATGTTGCAGATGGCACCTTATTTCAGAGCACATTTATCGATGAAAAACCATCTATGGGAACTGAGGGTTCCCTCCCAGCACTAGGTTTTTAACTGAAGAGCCATTGGAAACAGCAAGCAAACCTGTGAGAGGCACGTTCTGCGGGGGAGTCAAAGTCACTAAATTAATCTCCAAGTGCAGATTGTAGCTGAATAGTAACTTGAGACAAACCTGTAGCCTGGGGTGAGCTTAATGCCAATGCTGTTATCCAGAAGAAGGCCTGAAATCAGGAGCTCTGCATGGCCACAGGGTAGACAGAGGCCCATGGTTGCAATATGCTGGACAGCAGCATTTCATTTCACGAAATATTTGCTGTTACTACCTCAAACCAGAAATGTGAGCAGCTAAAGCCTGTGATACTGTGGACACCCACGGGAAGTGTAGAGATTTCCGCCCAACATGACAGCTATTGGGCCACATTTTATCAGTACCAGGATGAGGGGGAATAAAAGCCCAGATGCTGGACATCACAGGCACAGCTTCTGTGCTTTCTGCAGGAGGGCTTAGTCCACATCTTATCGAATCCTCAGATGAAAGGCAATTAGTCTCCCTCCTGAGAGAGCTCATTAGTTTCTCTCTGTTTTCCACATCCTCCCTAAATATGCTTCCTCTTGGGAGGAGGACAGGGATCAAGGCAGGAGTCAGTGAAAGCTTTGCATTTCCAGCAGAGGATGAAATGTGACTCCAGGAGAAGTAATGTCCCACACTGGCTAGAGGCAAAGGGGAAAGGGGAGGGAATCCTGGGAGCCTTCCAGTGCTACAGATGAAATTCAAGGTGTGGCCGGTTTATCAGATACAAGGGTCAGGTAGCTGTTCAACACAGATTATTGTTCCTGGGTTTGTCCTTTGCCTGCTTTCACTCTTGCCTGCAAAGAAACTGGACCCCAAATAATTTAATGTAAAACTTGTAAGTCATACCCAATTTCACCATCTTGAAGGAGTATATTTTTTACCCTTGTAGGGTATCAATTTCTCTTTAGTTTGGACAATAATAGGACCATAAAATGAAATAAATCAGAGAAGTAAAGATTCATAAGCATTTGAATTGTCAAGCTGAGAGGAGCAGTTGGTGCACATTCGAGTGTGTATTTAATTCGCTAAGGTGATGAGCAGGAGGTTTTCCTATGCAAACACAGTGAAGGGATCACTACAGGTAAGGATGTCACACACCCACCAACATCTGCAGTCCCTTCATCCCTGGTCACTTTTTTTTCTAAGACAATGCAAATGCTTGGTATTTAACTGGAGACACTGCACCGGGAGCTCAGCTGATTTGGCCAAGGCTGTTGGCCAGGGCCGCTGAGGTAACAAGAGGCTGCTCTAACAATGAAGTTTGTGCTGCATGTCACACACCCACAGAAAACTTGGAGGAGACAATGTGGCACAGCTGGGCCCAGGTTCCCTGGGAAAACAGCTCACTTTTAATTGTCTTTAGAACTGTTTCTTCTGGAGTGTCAATTTAGAACAAGCTTGTTGATCAGATTCCTGGAAGGAATGAATGGAGCTGGGCAGTGAGACCAAGCAGCCTTTAGCCATGGGTCCCCGGTTGTCCCCGACCCTGGCCGAGCTCATCATCCCTGCTGTCCTCCAGTTCTACTGGCTCAGGGGACCTCTACCTATAGAATTTCCCTCCAGTGCTTGTGACAGAGCCATCTGAAAAAGGATTGTGTCCCCTCCCCCTGCCCTCATTTTACAAAAGTGCTCAATGAATTCTCCAGTTTCTAAAACTGGCTTTCATTCTCTTCTTTTCAAGCCTGAATTTCTCCTCACGGCCTCTTTTAAAATGAGAGGGGAATAAAAACTTTTTTGTTTTCCACGAGAAGTTTTGCTGCAATACATATCCAGATGTTTTCAATTATTTTTACTCCATATCATCATAAAGAACCAAAACTCAGTGATCAACCTCTGGGGAGTGGGGGTTGATGCTGAAGCCATAAATATCGCCCCTTGGGTCCCACATGAGACCGCCGGGGCGGAGTCCCATGATGCAGGGAAAACAGCTCACTTTTAATTGTCTTTAGAACTGTTTCTTCTGGAGTGTCAATTTAGAACAAGCTTGTTGATCAGGTTCCATGGAGCCAAATACTTCACAATCCAACAAATATGACTTTCTGAAATAATAATGAGATTTTGGAAAGAGAAGGTTGGTTACAAAGCACCTGTGAGCCAGAGCCAGCCACTCAGGGACAGTGTGCAATGGTGTCACAGGAAGCGTCCCCCAAAGCAAAACACATTTTTGTGGAGAATGTAAGTTCAGACCCTTCCTGTTCTTAGATTGAATGTTCAGTTAAAGATCCTTGCTCCTGCTGGGTCATCTTGGGTCTCCTTCCTCCGTCTGTCTTCCCTTCCTGTCTTTCATCAGACATTTTATTTTCATAGTTCCTCATGTTAGAAAGATGGAGATAGTGTGTGGTTCTACATTTTAAAAGTGAATCCATTAGTCCCCTTTCTTTTTCAAGGGATAAAAACAAGTGCATACAATTTAGACAACAACAAAAAAAAAATCCCCAAAGAACAACAAAAAAAAAAAAAAAAAAAAAACAAGACTCTTTTTAGCTCGTCCCTGGGAACATCCGTTGGAAGTTCCCACAGAAAGCAGAGCTGTGATCAGGACTCTGGGTCTGTCTCTGATCTCCCCTTGGCCCCAATAGCACCACCATGGTGGCAACACGGCTGTCTACAGACCTAGCTCCAATTCTCTCTGGGTTTATATCTTGTTGAAACCAGGTTTCCCTCCCTCCAGTGACACCCACAAAGTTCTGGGGTCCTCTGATGCCAGGACAGGTCAAGACTGCCCGGTTCCACCTTACTTAGGTTTTGAGTTGCTCGTGCATGCTCATGGACCTGGCTTTATATTAGCTGCAGAATGTCCAGGTGACATACTGTCCACCAATCATGGTGCATGTGCTGTGGGCCATTTGGCACAGTGGTGTGTGAAGGACAGCAGGAAACTGAATTTCAGAGTTAGATTCTGACAAGAGGGATGGCCAGGATGAGGACACCAGGCTCACCTGGAGAACTCAGGGTCCTCTCCATATTGCAAGGTCAACTAATTAGTAACCTTAATCAGGTTTGCAAATAACTCTTGCTACAGAAGGCAATATATGGGCAAAACATCAGGGGCCAAGGTCACGGGGACCCAAACTCTACCAACCACGAGGAGATTTGGGACATCTTTCCCTCATGTGAAATTTCTGAATTTTTAAATTGTTGACAACTGATTCCAATCTATTTGAAAATTTGGGTATCCTCATTGTGGGCTGGACCACACTTCTCAAGTGAGATTCTGTGTATCACTGTCACTGACAGCAGAAGGATCCTGAATTTAAGTGCAGCATGGGGGCTGAAAGCTAGCTGGCCTGGGCATGTTGTCCCAAGGAGGAGCCCAGTGATGTGAGTATCTCAAAGGGTCTCTGTCCAGACCAAGTTCAGAGGCTAGCTGCTGTCCTCGCCAGCTTGTGGATCTGCCACATTCTTAGGACTCGTCTCTCTGATAACCAGGACAGGGCAGTTGTGCAGGGGACACATGCTCAGCCCTCAGCAGTCATTCTTACACCCACAAATAGGTGGTTGGTGAGATGAGTTTAGTGGCACCAGTGGGGAGATGGATAGTACTGTGGAGTCACAAAGGCAACACAGACGCTGGTGGGCACTAGAGAAGCTTGGTGCAAGGACATCCAAAGAGATTCAGATGTGCTTTAGGATGGACACATGGTTTAAATTTCTCACAGAAACAATGGGCCACGCTGGCAAGGCATCTGATTTCAAAATCCAGTTTCCAAAACTCTGAATTAAAAAATACTTGGCCGAATTCTATTGTTATGTTGTGCCTGGATATGAATAGGTAACAACAAACCCCACCACTATGTAAAACATTAATGCACCAATAAAATTGGGGAAAAAATATATTTGGTCAAATATTCTTACCCACATTTTTTTTTACCATTTACAAAATGTAATGCAGACTATCCAAATGTTGGATTTAAACCCAAGATTTCAGGAACCTAGAAACTTTGCAGAATAAGGTAACCCCCACAGTGAAAAAAAATGCTGATTGTTCTGGGCAAGGGCACTACTGTGTACAAATGCCCATCTCCCTGCTCTGCGCTGGCCTGAAAGGGAGAATGCAGTTATCTGGAGAGGGGAGTCATCTCCTGGAATACCCTGGATGGACTCTCCTGCCTCCCCAACTGGTGGGCTCAGGGAGCAGCTGAGGTCTGGCCAGTGCACCTGTTCCCTAGAAAGGCTTCTTAGTCCAGGTGACAGAGCCTGGTGACACAGGCAGGATGAGAACTAGAGGGACAGCCAAGTTCCAGGAGAGAGATCTAGAGAGTGATCAGGGGCTTGGGGCAGGTTGTGGCAGGTGTCACTGGGGTGGACCACTTCCCTCACGCCAGATATGAACTAATTAATGCTCTATTTTGAGACACTCATGCTTTTTCAAGGTTTTTATTTTTGTGACTACTACAAATCACTGCAAATAACCTTTCTATATACATGTACATATACCTCTATTTTCTTAATGGAATTCTAAAGAAATCACTTGGTCAAAAAGATATGCTGTCTTATAGGTACACAATTGTTTTGAAACTCCATTCTGAAATTTGCACTTCTAGTAAAAAAAAAAGGTTTGGAATGCACATTTACATTTTGTGAAATTATTGGGGATCTGTACCGTGTAAGTTGAGAGCTACATATTGATTTAATCTATATTCCATCAATCACCATTGAATGTGAACTTTTAAAAATTTATCATTTTGCTCTTTGTGAGTTTGTTGCTTATAGATTGCCTATCCAACATACTTTGTGATTTTATTTCCCTTTTTTTAAAATTGTGAGGCGCATTTTAAATTGCTGGGTTCATCTGACCCTGGTTACATGGAGATCCTCATCAAAAGTGCTACATGCTGGCAAGATCATCAGTCAGTTAGGACAGCAGGGTAAGCTGATGCTCAGAGAGGCCCCTGTCCATCAACATGGTACCTGGAGGAGTGAGGAATGGAGCTTAGAATCCTAACTCCCACAGAGGCTTGTTCAGAAGAATGTGCTAGTTACCTGCAGCTCCTGCTCTTTTGCAGATCTACCACAGTGATGGGCACATGTAGACAGAGCCAGGGAGCAGTAGGAGGTAAAGTCTCTCCCTGTCCTTATAGTGAGGGCGTCAGGGCGTGCATGATGGGGTAGAGGATGGGGTTCCATTGGCCAGAAACAGAAAGCCTTACAGTGCTCAGTGACTTGAGCAAGCTCTGATTTCTCCTGGCATCACCTCCTTGAATTTCCAATGGAGGAAATAGCACCATAGCCTCTCTTCTCCCCTGTATTACCATGGCACCTTGGAATCAGGAGGACTGGGTGAACAATAAAATACCCATGATGGAACTGTCATGCAATTCAGGGTCATTATTATAAGTATAAAGGCTGCCCTTAATGTCCCAGCAGATGAGATATTGCATATTAAGTGATTTAGAAAACATAAAAAACTCTGTGTGTGTATGTGTGTTTGTGTGTTTGTGTGTGTGTGTTACAAGATGATGTAATCATCATCTCTGGTGTGTTGCTGTGCTGTCAAGCTCAATGATTCTAGTGAATCTACAAACCTCATAAATGCCTTTGCATCTAATAAGCTCATCTTGGGAGACAAGTTCTCCAAGAACTGAGCACCACTGTGAGCCCAAGACCCTTGGAAGGGGCAGTTCAGTTTGTGTCAAAGGTTTTCCTCCCCAACAGCATGATGTTTTAAAAGGGCAGAATGAAGCCCCAGGGTAACCTGAGACCTCTGCCTAACAGGCAATGCACAGGATAAAGATATTTAGATCCCAAAGGACAGGAGCAAGTCCCCATCACAGAGGGACTTAACAGGTAGTTTTATGGACACACATCAACACTGACCTCTGGTAACCAGTATTCTCTTCTCACCTTCTATGAGATCAGCTATGATATAGGCAGGTCCCAGCATGCACGTGTATCCAGATATCATATTGTGCCCCATGAGCAGGTGCAATTGTTATGTGCAAAAAAAAAAAACATTAAGAAAATCCACTAGAAACATTGAATGCTACTTACCCAGCCTCAGCAGAACGTGGTCTGTGAAGGCGCAAGCAAGCTTGGATGAGCTGGTCTGCCATTGCCCATGGAAATGCACCTGGACATCAAGGAATCCCTTTCTTTAGAACCTCCTGTACATCATCACCTGGCAGGATCAAGAAGAGCCCCAGTCTGCACCAGGCATCAAAAATGTCCACAGGCAATCTGCCCTCCAGTTTCTGTCTCTCACCTGCTCTGGGAAAAAGTCTGCTGGTGTCATAGTCCAAGGATGCACCAAGTGCTCAGAGGATTGTGTTTCCCCTGGAGAGAGAAGGTTCTCCTGCCAGCTGCAGAGAGTCTGCCAGCAGAATGCCCTTCCACCCAGGGGAGGATTTCACTATGGAGTCAGTGTGTATATGTAGAACTGGGGCTGCTTTGCACTTAAAGATAGGAGCAAAGAACTTGGGAGAGGATGGCAAGCTGCCTCTGCCTCAGGATTCCTGGGCGCACTGGCAAAACTCCCCAGCTGCACGGCAGAGCAACTGCATCAGCCTCAAAACCAACCTCTGCTTTTTTAAAATTAACAAATATTTATTTGCTACAATTCTGCCATCCAAGCTCAATCCTGCCTGCCACACTGAGATGTGTTAAAGAGTAGGGCTGGAGCCTACCCAGATGCAGAGGGCAGGGTAGGAGGGAGCCCGGGCACCAGCTCAGCAGCACCTATGGTGTCTGGTTAGCTGTGTGGTGCTGGGCAGTTTCCTCACTCTCTGTGCCTCATCTAATGATAATAGCATCTGTATCTTAGTGTATTTTAAGGAAGAAATGGCATCTAATAAGGAAGTAAGTGGGTCTGATCCAGAATAGTCTCCTCAGGACCTTCTTGCATTTTTATTTGATGATATCCCCAGTGGATTAACAAACTGATCAGGAAACAGAGTCCTGGTCCCTCTCCCCATTGTACTCTGATCACCAGAGCAGACATAGCTCCTGATCCACAGCCTGGGAGACAGTAGGTGCTCAATAATTACATTACTAATTAGTCATACTATTTAATTCATAACTAATAATAAATGAGTGTACTTCATAGACTCCTTTGTATTTATTATTGAACTCTATTTCCTTTTACAGAGTTTCCAAATATTCTGATTTTCAAGTGAAGTCTCAAAATGTTTTTAATGAAAATCTAAAAACATTAGAATGTAAGTGCCAAAATGGACGTTGACAGTTCCATGGGTGACCATAGTCTACGACTTTCAGAAAGCAATCGACAGAAATGTCTGTGGCTTGAACTTCTGTACTGTCACACTCTAAAGCTAAGGGGCTGTGCAATTTGACATTCTCAGCACAGAAAACTGGTTCGATTCAATCAGTTTAAGCAGGAAGGGGTTTTTAGTGAAGCTCAAACAGAATTGTTAGGAGGGAGGAGGAGGAGTGTGGAATCCAGGCTCTGGGTGACCGTGACGGCTTGCCAGGCACACCAGGAAGGAGACCCAGTGACTCTGCCTCCTCAAGTCCACCACACTCCACCACCCACAGCAAAAAGTGATCAGATGATAACTGTCAATATCCTTGAGCATCCAGTTTCCTTATTAAAGTCTCACACTTCTTCCTGTCATCTCAAAAATCAAAATTGCCTACACCACCAATACTGCCTGAGCCTGCCCTGCTCGGGTCTGCTGGGAAGGCAACCCTTGGCTAGCCTCTGAGACACTGGATTTGGGAATCTTCCTGATTCTGGAAGACAGGAGAGTGGCTCCCTGGGCCTAAACTGTTGCCACCAAGAATGTCCATGCTGAGCCCCTGCTTTCCCCCAGGGAGTCAGGAATTTGGGTGTGAACCAGGAGACCAGCCCTAAGTCAAGTCTTTAGGCACTAAGTTTCTAATGAAACTCCTTGGCAGACAGTGTCTCAGATGTGTCACCCTTGGGTGCTGGAGGAATCAAATCTCGGGTGACTCCATGGACAGAGGGCTCCTGGAGGCCTGTACTTGGCTGCTTGTGCCCGTCAGCCCATGGACCTTTCCTTTATGGCTTTTGCTTTGTATCTTTTTTATATAATCCATCATCATACTTGGAGTGCTACTGTGTGCTGCTGTGTCTTCCTGGGAAATTACCAAACCTAAGGGTGGCCTTGAGTGCACCCAGCATGACATCCTGGTAGAAGACTGGAGATCTTGTTTTTTGTGTGTGTTTTCTATGTCAGAAAATTGAATTTGAACACAGAGCACTAGGAACCTATGTAGTTAATGTGTAGCAAAACTTTGTATGTGCTACAAAATCTGATTTCCTTTTCTCCTCGGGACACAGCTAGACTGTCTCTTCTCCCCTCTATTACAGTTTCATGGGGCCGGTCACTCTTGGTTTGCACCCCAGGACCTTCCCATATGATAGAAATGTGTTCTAGCTGCACTCTTCCCACATGCAGAAGGGTGGATAAGGTCAGCCAGGCTGAAGTGTGTCAGGCCCTGTGGTGGAAAGTTTGGGTCCTGGAGGGGTCTCATGGAGAAGAGCAATGGCTGAATCTTCTACTGGAGTAAAACCCTGGGCTGCCAGGGTTTTTCTGCCTGTGTAGTTGACATTGCCTTAACTAATCCAGGGAAGTCCAGGACAATTTATCCCCCACTGCAATTAAAACTTCCATCTTTGAAAATAAAAATGCACAAGTTCTATAAATGTTTAAAAGAATAATTGCCATCACCCAAAATTCAGTTTTTTAAACTTCAAAAGAATTCATGGTGATCAGTTTCTGCAAGCACACTCTGTGACAGACATGATGATGTCAATGTTTCTGAACTGGAACTCTTAAATAAAAAAAAAGAAAGAAAAAAGAAAAAAGCTTTACAATACAACAAGTAAAACAATGTATCTAGCCCAAATTCCTTCAAAAGCCTAGTAAAAACTCTATTAGAAAATACACCAGATTCCATTATCTGCCTGTTGGGTATCAAAATGTTTGAATATTTAAATCCTTTCATGTTAGATAAAATAGTTTCTTCTGTCTTTGTGGATCATTTGCTTTACTGTGTGTTAAGCTCATAAACAAGAAAAAATATCTGGCGTTTGCTCTCAGAGGCTACATGGTATAAATATGTAGGTGACTCAAATGCAATTCCCCCAGGAATAAAGTGGCTGTGAAATTGAGTTTTTTTGCACTACGGGCCTTGAGCAAGGTCATCGTAATGTGGACATAACTGAACCAGCCCAATTGGTGGAATTTTTAACTAAATTATGCACCCTGCTGTTCTCCACATACCAACCTCTTGGCACTTTTCAGAAACCAAAAGACATACCTGGAAAGTTTCAGACATTTTAAAAGAGCCTATATTAGCTGATACTGAATCTTTCTAGAACTGTTCTAACGGGAGCTATACAAGTCTCTAAGTCAGATGGTTTCTGAGCATCTTCTCTAGTTCTGTGTGTGGGAGTGGGCATGGATCCTATTTGGATTTTGTTATTTATTTTTGGTTGCTGCATAATATTTGCCCCTGTGTATGAGGTAGAGTGTGCTGCTTTGATTCCTGTGGACACTGGGTGGGCAGTGATCAACTCTGGATGATCAACAACACCATCACCTCAGACACTTGTCATTTCCTGTGGTGAGCACTTCCAAGTTCCTCTGCCTAGAGACAGCCTCCATGTACTCTGCTCCTCACATTTTAAGTTTGCAAGACTTGATGGAGTTCTGTCCCCTTCATAGTTTGCAAGGACTGTCTTGCATCCAGGAGTTGATTATGGGGGCTCAGAGCTCACTGGCTGCCTGGATGTCCTCCCCTTGGGTCCTCCTGCCTCTTGACAGCTGAACCCAAGAAAGGTGGTTTACCTGTGCTCACTTGCAAATGCTCCCTGGGGACAGCACCTGCAGCCCTGTCTCAGCTCGCTTCCCTGGGTTGTATTCTTAAAGGACACAGCCCCTCTTGTTTCTGCTCATTCCCTGCCTCAGTACATTTTGCCCTTTCATGAATTCAGTTCCCCTTTTGCTTTTTAAGCTACTTTATTTCAGGTTCTGTTGTAATGAAAAGCAAAGGAGTGAACACCGACAAGAGACAGCCTCAGGACAGTGCGTGACAGCCAGCCTCCCTCTTCCTGAGCCTGCTGTAGGGGACAGGAGTGCTCCAGCGCACAAGACTGAATCCATGTTTTATGCTCAGCACCAAGTTCAATACCTTAATAAAGAAATGTGAAGGGAAGAAATAAAGCAGGATGGGAAATACAATGAAAGGAAAGCAAGAGAAAATAAGACCTAACTTCTCTGGAGCTGCATTTGACTGTGGGCTCCAGCTGGCCAGGCCCGGATAGCACAACCTGGTTCAGAAGTGGAGAAGGATCAGGTGGTGACTGCTCACCAAGTTGTCCTTGGACCTTGCCCCATGCCTGGCACAAGGGGTGCAGATTAATAGGTGTTGAATCAGTAAGCAAAAGAAAGGTGGCCAGCATCAGGATCGACACTTGCAATGTAGAAACTCAGTCATGAATTGGTTCCTGGGAACAGCGTGGTGTTCCCTGTCCCCTGACACAGTGGTTCCAGCTATTGATGCCTGCACTTGATTGTTATCTCAAGGGCACAGCAGCCTTGTCTGGCCTTGTGTCTTTTTACTTTAATTTAAATTTGCTTTGCGTTTTGCCTCTGGAGCTAGAGCACATTTATAATGAAAGCAATAAACAGATGTCTCTCAACAAAAAAGAGCTTTAATCTTTCACACAACTTTAATTTTATTTTCCTGTTTAATACTTATCAGTAAATATTGTGAAATAAAGACTTCACCCCCAACAATCCAATTTTACTGGAAACTCTGCAGAGTTGAGACAGAGGACACACTGGCTTGACCAAACTCAACGAGCCATTCGGCTGCTGTCTTAAATTTGTTCTATGGCCAGATGAT
Source organism: Ictidomys tridecemlineatus (assembly GCF_052094955.1). Classification (NCBI taxonomy): domain Eukaryota; kingdom Metazoa; phylum Chordata; class Mammalia; order Rodentia; family Sciuridae; genus Ictidomys; species Ictidomys tridecemlineatus. The sequence continues at coordinate 86,101 of NW_027520947.1, forward strand.
CATCCAAACACTCAGACAAGGATAATGCATTGCAAAAAAAGTTTATTCAGTTCATCCAAGTATAAAAGTTCACCAAGAAAAAGAAAGGTTCAGCATTAACCTTGATGTGACCTTGAGGGCACTCATAGGCATCCCAATGCCAGGGCATTAGGAAGGTTGGAAATATCCTCACTGTCTCTTTGAACCAGGAAGCATGTTAAGCTCTCTTGGCCAGTGGACTTGGCCTTCCCAAGCTGACATGCCTCCAGGGGCCAGAAGGATGTACCAATGAGTGAAGCATGCTGGGGAATTTCCTTGGGGACCTTATTTATAGATCACTAAACCAATAGTCATATTTTTCAATTTCTGAAGGAAAGGTGAGATTTCTCACTTTTATGGAAACACCTGGTGCTTTTAGTGTTGCTTTGGTTTATCAGTTTTCAATAGAGCCAGAGAAGAAAAAATTTTCACTATCCTTGTAACTCTAAACCAAGAGAAATTTTTAAAAATGGCACAATGCATCGTCCCAGCTACTGGAGAGGGTGAGGCAGGAGGATCACTGAAGTCCAGGCCTCAAGGAACCTATTTTAAAACCAACAATGGGTAACATAGTAGGAACCTATTTTAAAAACAACAATGGGCAACAAGAAACAAAAAGCAGAAACAGGGTGATGAATGCAGTCCATAGGACCAAATGCAGTATTCTCCCTAGGGCACAGTGAGGAGCCGTGAGGATTGTGGAAAATTGAGAGCAGATGTCCTGCTGAGGCTGGCCACCTCCATTTAGAGCCCATGGATGGAAGCCAGACAGAGCAAGAGCCAGGGGGTCAGAGAATCCGAACTCTATAGAAAGACTAAGAACTGGACTTTGGCGTACAATTCTTATAATTTTCAAATGTTGCAATTCTTCACTTTTTTAATGCTTCCTGCGAGGGCAGGGCTGGTGTGAAATGGAAGACCGTGGAAGCCCTTGTCCTTCTGAGGTGGTTTTGCTTGACGATTCCTTTACTCCTTCATTCAGCAAAGGCTTACAGGGCACCTGCCCTGCAGCAAGCACCCTGCAGGAGAAGCAAGAACGAGATTCACACTGCTGAATTACAGAGCCCACATCATGGTTATAGACAGAAGAACTAAATTAGGACTCACTCTATGTATGAAACAGAGGCTGCCCCAGGGCAAGTAGAATCTTGTGAGTGACCCAGGATAGAGGGAGCTCATCCCCTACTTTGTGGCAATAGTAAATTTTCATGAATGTAAACTTAAGAAAAAAAATTGATGAGCAAGTAGGTAAATGCAAGCCAGGATGCAGACTGTGACAAAGTAACATCTCTACATTACAAATTAACCAGCTACCTGGAGCAAATGGTAGAGACATTGATTTAAGTAATTTTGAATAGCACCATTTTGATTGGAGGTTGTAATGTTAGAGACAGACAGATGGTGCTGATTATTCTATGGGTCCATTTGCTTTCCATGACGGTACATGTTAGGATTTCCTAAGCTATTTTAAATCTCTATGAGACTTCAATGAATAAATAGATATTTAGATCCTGGCCCTCTGTCTAACCTTTGTGTATGAATCCAAATCCGTGTCTATATCTGGATATAGCTGCATTTGTGTCTCGGCATATATATATATATAGAGAGAGAGACTCATCTAGACTCAGGTAAGCAGATAAGTAGATGGATTTTGGGCAGGCAAATATGTACATAGAGAGACCATCTGTCCATCCACATTGGATCAATGCACACAATATGCATTCCCACACTCTGCTCCACCAAGGCCTGGCACTCAGTGGAAACAGGTACATGGGACAGCCATCTTGGCTTCTAAACACTGTTCTTCAATAAATAAGACAGGGCTCCTGGAAGAAGTGGTTGGACAACTGGCCCAGGCAGGGAAAGCACAGATATGCCTGCAGCTTCCCGCAGACTTAGAAAGTACAAAGTGTTCATGAGACGAGGAGGTGTGTGAAAGCTGCAGAGGCCACCGTGAAATTGTTGCAGACACCAGAAATGGGAACACTGGAGGAACAAAACCAACAGGGATGTCCCTGGGTTATATCCCAAAGAATATAGCCCTTTGGAGACCTCATGGGGATAAAGAAATAAGCAAATACATTAAAAAATAACATTTAATAAAACAGAAAAATTGGCTCTTTCTCAGAGATGAATTTTGATTATTGCATATAAAAAGAATTAGGGGTATAGAAGTCACCACTAGAGGGAGGAATTACATGTTAAAACTCCTGCATCCCCTGGGCTTGGTGCTTGAGCCTGTGATTCCAGCTGCTCAGGAGGCTAGGGCTGGAGGGTCTCAAGTTCAAGGTCAGCCTGGGTAATTTGAGACCCTGCCTTAAAAATAAAATGATTATGAAGATAATATAATAACAATAAAAATCGTGATGAAGGTGGTGGAATGTCTGGGGATGTGGCTCAGTGGTAGGGTGCTTACTTACTATGCGTGAGGCCTCAGGTTCAATCCCTAGCACTGCACACATGTGTGCACACACACAGTGTTTTTGCTGCATCCAATTTATGTATATGGGTGCTAAACTTGGTAGGTGGAAGTTTAAGGAGAAACAAGACATTTGCATAGCCTCAATGTATTTCCCCTGAGGCAGAGTTTATTTTATAAGGAGGTGCAAGGGAGAGCTTCTGTGTCTTCTGTCTGCTCCCCATCCAGTGAGCACACAAGACAGACATCTGTAAAACAGGAAGGGAGCCCTCACCAGACATGAGATCTCTGGCACTGTGATCTCAAACTTTTCAGCCTTCACAATAAGAACTAAAAATGCATGTTGTTTCAGCCACACAGCATCCGGTATTCTGTTATAGCATCCCAAACTAAGATGAGCTTACAGCACCGCTAGCTCAGATCTCACGTTGAGTGAGCATTTTTCCTCCATTTGGAAATTCACTCAAGAATAAGGAATCACAGATGTTGAATAGGAAACATGGCTATTATCATTGTTATGTGCTGAGTTATGTCTCCCTCAAATAATTCACATGTTGAAGTCATATCTCCCAGCACCTCAGAATGTGACTCTATTTGGAGTTAGAATCTTTAAAGATGTAATGAGGTAAAAATGAGGTTTGGTGGGTGAATCCTCATCCAATGTGGCCAGGGTCTTTGTCAGAGGAGAAAATGTGCACACAAACATGTAGAGGAGACAGGCCAGGTGAAGGCACAGGACAGGTGAACATGGCTATTTACAAGCCACAGAGAGACCCAGAAAGCCATCCTGCAAACACCATGACCTGAAATTTCCACAAGAAAGTAAATCCTTGCTATTGAAACCAATTATGGCAGCCTTCAGACACTAAGACAAGTGTATCCTCTTCTTTTTTTTTTTTTTTTAGAGAAACAAACTGGCCAAGTTTCATTTATTCTTGACATCACACCTGTACAACTCACACACACAACAGGAAGCATAACTTGGTTTTACAACAACATCAGGCTGTGCTTCCAATTATAATACAGCAAGAGCAAGATCTCTGGGAAATGTACATTTATACACTTGACATAAGTTAAAGATGACCACACTATGATCTATGATAGCAAAAGCGTGATTTAAATTCTATCACTAGACCACTTCTTTTGGGTTCATAATAAAAATGAACCCAATCATTTAAAAATGGCCATTGTGGGAACAGGCCAGTATATAAAATATTTGGCACGTAAAACTTAACCCTTTACCTGTTTTTGCAGAGCTGGGGATAAACCCAAGGTCTGGGGCTTGTTGAGCACTTTTCCACTGACCATGTACCTTCTTAAAATTAATCTTCCAACTTTGAACCTTTGTTATTGAATTGTTATATGGATGTACATTATGGTACAAGAAACAAATGTGCCATAGGCTGTATTTTAGCAACCCAGCTAATTAAAAAAATGTTCATAATGTGTAACATTATTTTTTATTAAAATAAAATAGATAAATCTTTTCTTATGACAATGTATTAGGTTGCTTCCAAGTCATCCCCCCACACACAAAAGAAAAAAAAATCAGTCTGAGACTCACGTAAGTGTTTAATTGAAACCTATATTTGTAGTTCCTAAAATGCTGATCCACAGACCACTGTCTTCTTACACACATATACCAGTGAGAACAAAAGGTGGAGAGAGTCACTGCCATCCCTGTGAAGGGAACGGTACCTTCTCCAACATTCCTTGAAAATACACATTTGACAAATCCTCACACCTCAGCACAGGTGGCAATGTAATAAATACACTAGCTGGTTCTGTTTTCCCCACTACTAGTGAATGTCCACAAACTACCTGTTATAGGCTCTCTCTTTTTTGGACTTCTCCAATGCTTTGTCCATGGTTTTCTCATTTTCCCCCCGACACTTGGGACAGTACCACTTGCCCTTTGGTTTATGATTGAGTCCCACGCATGAGAAGTGGAACCATTCGATGGGGCACTCGTCATTGTCGCAACCTATCATTTCTCCATAGGAGACCTGATTGCACAGACAGTACGTGGGTTCATTTGGATCGATGGGAAGGTCTGCAGGGGATGCTTCTCTCTCTGCTTTGGCCTTAGAGCGGTTTTTCTTCTTCGAGGTCTTTGCTTTCTTCTCCTTGGGTGTTCCTGAGGTGATGTCATCATGGTCATGATTATTGGATGCATTTTCTCGATTCTCATTGTTGCGCTGCCTCCGGGAACGTTTGTTATTTGGCTTTTCTGCCTGCGTGATTGTCTCATTCTTTGACTTATCTTGGCCAGCTTTGCCACTGTTGCCAGTGGTGTCATTGATTTCCTGATGTGTTTCAAAGAGTTCCACATGACTATCCACTTGTCTGGTCCGGTTCTTCACCAGCTCCACCATCTGACTCACAATCTGAATCTTCTCATCGCCCAGTTCCTGGCTCCGAATCAGGGCTCTCTGGATGCAGTGTAACACTCGGTGTTTCTGGGCACCATCTGTCTCTCGTTTAAATTTCTTGTAATATTCGTCCAATTCCTTCAGGATTTCAAGCACAGGCTGTCAAGGAGGTTAGACTTGCAACAAGTTTTAAAGGAAAGGCTTGGTTTAGTGTCCTGGGGCTCTGGCGACACCTCAACAACCACGGCCGGCTCGCTGCAGGGACAGATGCAGGAGGGCAGGGTGGCACTAGGCGGTGTAGGGCGCGCGTTATGCGGAGGGCGGCGCGGTAAGCTCTACCATCAGGCGTAGACAACAGCTTTCCTGGGTGACACAGACAGAATCCCAGAACTCGCGGCCCTAAGACCCCAAACCCGCCGTCCCTGCCTCTCGCTTCAGGTTCCTGAGACCCCTGGGTCGGGCAGGCTCGTCGGGTCTCGGGCACCATCCTCAAAGCCGGATCCCCAGGAACACACTCCTCATCACTCGCGATTCTGGGTCACGCGCGCCGCACCCTCGGCTCAGCAGAGGCAGCGCGAGCCACAGGGACTGGGCGGACGTCCAGACCCAGCGCCAAGGAGCCGGCGGCAGCCATTGCACCGTGCCCGGAAGTCGTGTATCCTCTTCTTGATGAAAGGCCAGCCTCCCCATTTATTATGATTTAGATATGAGGTGTCTTTCAGAACCTCAGATGTAAGACAATGTAAGAATTTTCAGAGGTGAAATGATTAGATTATGAGACGTGTGACCTAATCAGTGGATTAATTCCATGATGTGGATTAATTGGGTTTTGACCGCATGGGGACAGGGTGTGGCTGGAGGAGGTGAGTCACTGGGGTCTACCTTTGGGGTTTATATTTTGTTCTTGGTTAGAAGAGTTTTCAGTACTTCCTGGCTGCCATGTCCTGAGCTGCTTTTTTCTAGCATTCCCTTTTGCCATGATGTTCTGCCATACCTTCACCCCAAAGTGCTGCATTCGGCTGAGCACAGACTGAACCTTTGAAACTGAGAGCCAAAATAAACTTTCCCTCCTCTACATTGCCCTTGACCGGCCCTTTGGTCACTCTGGTGCAAGGCTGACTGACATATCGGCCTTGAAATTCAGCAGGACTCAGTCCTCAGAAGCCCAGTGAGCAAATGGAAGGAGTAAAAAACTTTTCTAGTTTTCTAGAGCCCAAAGGAGAAAGGTAGAGAGATGTCCTCTGTCTTCCTCTTTTTTTTTTCTCCCCATTCAAGTAGCATGCATTGTACTTCTCAGGAAATACGGTTAACTTCACATTTTCACATACACTGAGTATACCTGGCTTCTCAGAGCAGCACCTCCTGAGATGATATGGAACCTTCCTGACCAAGAGATTTGAATCCCAGTCCCTCCTGGCAGTCCCTCCTGTGGGCAACAGCTGAGGGAAGGAGAAGGGGCTAAGGTATAAAGGAAGACACTCGAGAAGGAAGACATAGGCTGTCTTGTACATAAGCCAGTTTCAGGTGACACTTGACTCATTTTTCTTCAATTTACACACCTTACCTTCCTTCTGTGCACCTTGCAGGTACAAAAATAAGCCATCTCCTCTGAGACTTGTGTGTGCTTTCTTCTTTGCCTCTCAAATAGGCAATGTCCACATTTTGATTCAATTCATTATCGAGTGCTAATGACTGGTGGCCAAATGGATGCCATTGCATTTGAGTAAACGTGCACTGATATGAGATCATGCATCCCAGGGGTCTTCTCTAATTGTCCTTGTGGGAGTCACAAGGAAGCCTATTTGGAGCATTCTAAAGCTTAGCAAATGTCCCCAGAATGGCCTTCAGGGACACATATCGACCCCCACCGGGGTCAAGTGACTGGAGACTCCTTGCACAGAGGTTCATTGTCACAGTAACAGACAAGGGCGGGGTCATCACCGAACTTTGGGGGCAGAAGGGCTGAATCAATTGGCAGTGAAATGAGAACGAGCCCTGGTGGGGACAAAGCGGGTTCCATGGAAATGACTCCCTAATTGTTAATCAATTGCAAACAACTTCCTGGTCCTTCACTAAGGATGGGCTGCAGGTCCTGCCTGAGCCTGGGCAGCCGTCGGCCATTTCACTCAAGCCAGCAAGGGCTTCTGAACCAAGTTCACGTCCTCCGATAGGGGAAGACAATTCCCAGGAAAGAGCAAAACTCGGAAGATGCGGGCACTCAGGTCTGCTTCATCCAAGAAATCTCTCTCTTCCTGAACCAGGGGAGATGGAGCAGGCTAAATGACCCCAGAAACATGGCTCCCCACAGCCAAGCATCCCCGGAAAGAGGAGCTCTAGGTGCCACCAAAATGAGCACAGTCTGCAAGATGGCAGTATGCAAGGCACAATTGCTGCAGCTAGAGGCCAAGACACAGTGCCAGCAAGAGCCAAGCCACCTCGTGAGGACATCAAGTCTCCTCGTGGCTTCCAAGAGGTGCTGGAGAACAGATGGCCTGAGCCGTAAAGGGGGGTACCCTCAGAGGCCCAGATGCCACCATCCTGTCCTAAGAGGCTCCTGCTCCCTAACCTGTCTCCCTCTGCTCAGGAGGTTGCTGTGGTCCATAATTAATGTTCAACATGTGTCCTTGTTGGCGTCACTGTCACTGAGAGCAAAGGGCACACACCCAGCAGCATCTCTGCTCCAGTTGGCTGTGGAAGAGGCTCCACCTGATGAGGCTGCACAGCTTCTAAACCCTCAAGTTGGAAATTTCCAGGTCAAGTGAAATCCTCAAGTTTTAATCTTGAGAATGAATTGGCTGGATCCAGAGATGTTGGATGAACCAAATAAGCACCTTAGCTGGGCACACCCTGCAGGCTGCACCTGCACCACGTCACCTGGGTGGGGCAGGCATGGGGTCTCAGAGCTCAGGGAGGCAGCAGATGTGTCCTTCTCCTACCACTGTGCTAACTGAACACCAGGCACTGTGACAGACCCCCAGAGACAGTGCCCTGCCCCATCACAGAAGAGGACACAGAGGCTCCAGGGGAAAGATGAACTTGCCTTGTCCTCACAGCCTGTCAGAGACACATCAGGGACCCAAGGCTAGTGTCCTCAGGATCCACAGACAGTGTTCTGAGCTGCTGTTCCCCGTGCCTTCTGCTCTCCTCCATCACACATTTCCAACCATCTCCCTGCTCAAAGGCAGTGGCCAGCCACTGCGGCAACTAGACCAGATGCCTCCATCCAGTTCTGCCCATCTCCACGCAGGAGTGTGGGCTCCCCAACATGGCTCCCTCAGCCTTCAGCATGAGGAAAGCCAGGGAAGAAACAGCTGACCCTGCAACTACTGGCGCTCGCCATGCACTCACTCAGCATCCAGGAGAAGCCACTGGTCCTCCCAGGACATCTGGGTTTGTAGACATCCACATGTGGCCTACAGGGCTCACCTGTAAGTACCCAGTGAGCTGGCTGCAAGCCTCCCAGGGGATGTGGTGTGATAGCCCCCATCATCTCCTGTCCTCCTGTGGGAACTTACCAGGAAAGTGCTTTCAGGGGAAGATCGTACTCAGCTCATCCAAAGATGCGGTTAAATTTGGAAGGTACCAGGGCACTACCTCCCCCTCTCTGTCCTTCATGGAGATTCCAATACAATCTGTGATCATGAGCATCATAAGACTCAAGGTCCCCAATGCAGGTTTTCGTTCCCGAGCTCATGACAAGGGCAGGATGTCTGGGTGGTAGCCAGGGCTGCACTGGGGCACTAGGCTCTTCAGAGAGGCAGGATAAGCAGTGGAGATGGAATGGATTCTGAGACAGAGGTGCAGGTCCCGATGATGTTTCTGCCATGATGTGATTTGGGGGGTTAAATCATATGGATTTGGATTCCTGCTTTGGTTTGGATTTAAGGGATTTGACTGCTAAATTTCCACCTGCAGATTTCTTTTAAACTTCAGACTTTTTTTTTCTTCCAGTAAACCGTGCACATGATAAATAAATTTAAAGAGTACTTAAAATTTTCCAGCATGATTAAGCTCATGTGTGCGGGAGGGATAATAATGGACCATCTGTGTCCCTTCAACATAGATTCGGAAGCAGAACACAAACGTGAAGCACTCCTGCTTTGAATCCCATTTTCACACTTGAACCCATTTCTCAGGCTCCTCTGTCTGCTCACAGATGAGGAGATGCCACAGAACACATGTGTCAACCCAGCCCTTTTACATAGCGGTGCCATATGGTACATGGGATTCTGCAGCGTGCCATTCACATTGAACTGTGGAAGAGCTGGTCTCTGAGTCTGATTTCAGGGTCTGTATGAAACTTCTGCTCAAAAAAGAAAAGGTCTTATCTTCACCAGGTGGATGAAGGACGTGTGGTGACGGTGTTAGCAGATGAGATCCAGCAGGACCACTGAGGCCACCACCAGACACCTGGGCCACCTTCCTGGAGAACAGGAGTAATCCAGAGTGTCCACAATATCCTGTGGCCATGAGTCACATGAAGCAGGCTCTCTCCGCATTGTCTTTGTGGAGGTCATCCTCTGCACTGCAGGATGTCACGCAGCCTGGTGTCTTCACTGAAAGCCAGTAGCAACACCTCCACCCTCAACTGAGAAAGCAAAAATGTCTTCAGTCATTGCCTTGTGTCTCCTGGGTGCCTGTCACCCTATTGAGAATCACTGATTAAGGTTATCTAAGTTTATCAAACTGAAGATTTACAACTGAAGGAATTGTTAAAATCTGAAACCAGGGACCCCTATCCACACCTTGGGTCCCTCTTGTGATTTCCCATAACCAGCAATGCCGAACCACACGACTGATGGGCAGGAAGGAGGCAGCCCCGTCCACCAACCTTCTGTCAGCATCTCCTGAATGACATTCTGGAATTCACGCCTGTCCTTTCCTTAGATTCAGAAATTGGTTTATGCTTCCTGCCAGGAGACTGTGGGTCAGCCTGGCTCTCCTGTTTAATGTCTCAGTCAGTGAGGAAGATGGACTCGGGTCCCACCAGCATGAGATTCCCGAATCAAAATGACAGGATCAGGCAACACAAACAGTAACACTGCAAGAGCTCTGCGTCCTCCTGTGGGGACACTTCACCACCTCCAACCTGACCCCTCACCTAGGTGTTACTATGACTGCATTGGAGCCTGCTCTGATCTTGACATGGGGGTCACCATTGACCAAGGCTCCCCATGAAGGCTGCAGATCTTCATTTTTGTTTTCTTGCTCCTTTGCACTAGTTTTATGTTATTTTTGAGACCATGTCACTGACATATGATTGGCATATAAAAAATGTAATATAGAATGTATACATTGGTGGCTGTGGAAATAAGGTGCACACCCATAAAACTGCTGCTACAGTGTGGAGATCTGTGACAGTGACTGGGAGACAAGAGTCTGAGATTGGGGTCCCTGATGACTTTATGGCTGTGGCATGCTTGGTGCTGGGAAAGTTTCTGTGCAAAGGCACAGGATGCCCGGTTGCTATGGAGATGTCCTCCATGATAGAGTCTTATCATCCTCGAACTTATTTATTCTCAGGCAGGGCAGCTCCTGGGACTGAAGGAACTTCCTTGCTAAGATAGCCATAATGTAGACCAGCTCTGCTGCTCCTGAATCTACCTGTGAATTACTAACTTTAAACAATGGACTTTCTTGAGCTGCACAAGGCTCCTAACACTGCACAGTGCAACTCTAGGATGTAACTGGGAAAATAGCTGCATACTGTGGCTAACTCTGTAACTGTCATGAATACAAAGAATAATGCTTGCACAATCTTTAATCTGATTGAGGGACATAAATAATAAAGATTGCTGGTGTAATTCTTCAGACCTGCTTCTCCACTAGAGAGCAGTGCTCCACTGCACCCCAGCTGTTTTGTCTTCAAGACCTGAGTGTATTGACTCTTTATTTCTTCCAATCTCCCATTGTTCCTTGCTGGAACCTGTAGTTTGGCTTCACTGGTTACAGCACTACCAGCATAGCAATATCTGGAGCATACCCACCGCCCCCAAAATCCCTTTCCTGCCAGACTTCTGTATCTATTGTGATGAGGATATATGCTGGACCCTCTTACCACTTTTTCTAGTGCAGCCCCATGGTGCTTAGCTACAGAAGACTTTTCGAAAAATGCACCATCAGGCAGTTTTTTTTTTTTTAATGTGCAAACAGCATGGAGTGTACATGTGAGACAGATGCCCAGTCTCCAGGCAGAATAACCCAGTCTCCAGGCTTCTCCATTGTATACTGCATGTTGTCCACCACAGCCACTGGGCGACTCCAGATCAGATTCCCTCCTCCTTGTGGGACTGAGCCTCTGTAGCGCCATTCCTCCATCACACCTGCCCGCAGCTACTGGCGGCCACCTTTCCCTTCTATTTCTATGAGGTTGACTCTTCCAGGTCCCTCATGTAATGGGTATGATTTCCCCTTCATGCCAGGCTTACTTCCCTTTATCCACATTGTCACTGATGCTTGGTTGGATCCCGATGAATGAATTTCTAAAATATCACAAAACATACCAAATAGATTTGAGGTTGTTTTGAAATAATTGGGGGTTCTGGCCATTCAGATGCTCAGTCCCACAGGAAAACAGAGCTTTAGCCAGGGCTGGAGCCTGCATCCACCATGCAGGATGGGTTCTGCAGTTGTCCCGAGTTCCCTTCCATCTGACCCTGTCCACTGGTCTACACACCTGGTTCACGCTCCTGAATCTTGTGCTGAGCACCTTGCTGGGTTCACGTGCTCCCTCTCCTCCACCAGCTGGATAGCAGAAAAAGGAAGCTTGACCCTCAGCAATCTTTGCTGTGTGCAGGAAACCTCACCCAGAATCCAAACACAGGAGGTCTCCCTTTCAATGTCCACCTGTGCTCTGCAAGCACCAGGTGCGTGAGGCTGTCTCTGTGCACTGCCCTGTGTTTTGTCCTATAAGTGTTACACTCTAAACCCCCCTCACCATGATGGTCACTGATGTTTCTTGGGAGTCTAATGCTGAGTAGAGACTGGGAGAGCTGACTTATACACATTTTCCATTCACTGCAATCCTGAAAAGGTGACTTATTGACTCAATTTTACAAATGGGGAAACTGAGGCACAGAGATGTTAAGTAACAATGAAACTCTCATTGACCCCCGATCACTGTAGTAATGCCACGTGAGCCAGCACTGTCCTTAAGTTCATGCTGGGCAGGCAGTCTGAGCTTACTTCCCAAGGATGGGGACCCAGGGTGGACTGTCAAGGGGGTGCAATGGTCCTAGGGCGGGGAAAGCTCGGAGGCAGAGGCAGGGGGTGGAGGAGGTGGGAGGAGGGGTGGGGAGGGATGGGGGTTAACCCTCAGGTAACTTCTTGGCCATTATTAAGAAGAGGGAAACTTCCAAGAGATAAAGGAAGCCACTAGAAAGTTCAAGCAGGCGAGGACACCATCTGATGTGTGTTTGAAGAAGAGCATCCCTTCTGTTCCTCAGAGAGTATGCTGTAGGCTGTCCAGGGGGAAGCCACAGACCACTGCAGCCTCCTGGGGACCAGAAAGCTGGCCTGGCCTGGTCCTGGAGAGCTCAAGTACTGCTCTCCCTGCATTATATTAAAACAGTCTGCACCTGCCTCCACTCCCTCAGGCCTCCACTCCCTCAGGCCTCCACTCCCTCAGGCCTTCACTCCCTCAGGCCTCGCTCTCCCTCTGGCCTCCACTCCCTCAGGCATCCACTCTCTCAGGCCTTCACTCCCTCAGGCCTCCACTCCCTCAGGCCTCCACTTTCTCAGGCCTCCACTCCCTCAGGCCTCTGTCTCCCTCTGGACCTTGGTCCTGTTAGAGTATAGACGCGGGTGGTTCCAGCCCTGTCACTGTAGACCCTGAAGCTTGGAAAGAGTTGGTAACCAGGGAACAATTACTGAAGGGGATGCCATGGGTCTGAGCTAAGTGTGAACTTCAGCTGTGTTTTGAGGTGAATTTGATCCATTTTCTCCTTAATTAAAACCCTGGAGCCCCAGGTACAGAGCATCCAGATGCTCCTACCCTGGGTCTGCAGAAGGTGAGCATCATGGAGTCTGAGGATTCTGTGAACCTGGTCAGGAAGAATATTTGTATTTTTTTTTTTGGTACCTGGGATTGAATTCAGAGGCACTTGACCACTGAGCCACATCTCAAGCCCTATTTTGTATTTTATTTAGAGACAGAGTCTCACTGAGTTGCTTAGGACCTTGCTGTTGCTGAGGCTGGCTTTAAACTCTGAATCTTCTTGCCTCAGCCTCCTGAGCCACTGGGATGACAGGCATGTGCCACCATGCCCAGTGAAAACATTTGTATCTTGATTTTACTAACCTCTAACTGTGATTTAGCATCGTTCTTTAGTAATGAATAGAGACAAGTGCGCGCGCACACACACACACACACACACACACACACACACACACACACAGAGTAATAATAGTCCCCATGCCCATTCCTGGTGATGCAGACACCCTGGAGAGCCATTTGCAGGCACCACAGGTCCTGAGCGTGGGGCAGTGGTTGGGGCACCAGATCTGCGCTGAGTCTTGCCCTTTAAAGCTGCAAGCACTACTGTACCACAGGCTGCTTTTACGGAATATTCTGATGTCATTATAATTGGTTTTTTTTGGCAAGACTATAATTTTAGCAAGGCTATAATTTTACTTTACTCAGAAAAGTTTCTACAGGCCTCCCCAGACTGCTACGGTACTCATGCTCAGAGATGCTGGTCAGGCTGAGGGAACTGATGTGGACTCTGTGGCCTGGACTTAGGTCCCCACATGGAATTTCAGGCATAACTTTGGGCACGCTGCCCATCCTCTCTGTACCTCAGGTTCCCAAGCTATAAAATCAGGGTACAAACAGCACCTAGGTTTAGGGTGATTGGCAGATTTCCCTAGAGCCTACATAAAGAGGCTTGGCTACTTGGAAGGTCCCATGGTTCTGTGTCCTGGGTAACCTCACATAATTGAAGAAAAGCCAAGTAGAGAGGGAAGGAGGAGGAGGAGGAGTTAGATATGAGGACAGCATCTGATAACTTGCCAACAGTAGGCAGAGTCACAGAAAGACGCCTGCAGGGGTTTATAGGCTCCAGAGGAAAACACGCTTTTACCCTGGATTAGCTGCGCAGGATTTCGGAGCTCACAGCTAGTTATAGTGATCCACAGAACAGAAAAACCAGGCCCCGTGGGTTACAGAAGTACTGATTATTTCACCCCTCCTGTTGCCATTAAATCAATTTATCACTCTTCATTTACCTCAGAGCAGGGGCTGGTACTCATGGATACTAAATAGATGCCACACCTGGACATGAAGGAAGGACCACTCAAGGACTGACCGGTGAGTACTTGAGGCCTTTCCTCTTTTGTCTTATTTATTTTTCTAATTGCACTAAAATACACATAACACAAAATTCACCCTCTTAACCGTTTACAGGGGTAATGTGGTATCATGGAGGACACCCAACCATCTAGTTCCAGAAGACTTTCATCGCCCCAAAGGAAACCCCGTACCTGGGGTCCTCACTCCCCGCTGCCCTGCTCCCTGGCAGTGGCCCAGCCACTCTCCCTCTGTGGACTGACTGTCCCGCTGCTTCCACTCAGCGAGCCCAGTGCCGTGTGGACAGCTGGGGCTGACCCCTACCCACGGCCACCCCTGGCTGCTGGCTGTGGATCTCCTCACGTCCACCCTTCAGCTCCACGATGGTGCACGTGTTCCCAGGATGGGAATTGCCACCTTCCCCCAGTGCTGTGGTCGGCATCCAGCAAGGCCGGAGGTCCCCTGCTCTGGCAGCAGAGTGGGGCGCCTGTGCTCCTGAGGTCACCAAAGCCACGTTTTCAGTCAGCTTGACCACACCCAGGCTGCATGGGCCTGGCCAAGCTCTGCAGCTCCCTGTGCCCCAGCGTCCCCATGGGAAGCCATAATGTGCGAATTCAGGAGATGCTGTCAGCTCTGAAAGAGGAGAGTAAACAATTTTAGGCAGAGCTGGCTGACCCTCTGCTGCCATTCTCTCCCTCTCTTTTTTCTCCAAGAGCTTACCTCGCAGCCTCCTGGGAGCAGGGACACCAGATGAGAGCAAAGAGCCTGGCAGATTACCATGGTGTCACCCAGTGCTGGCCAATGAGATGCCAGGGCCACTCCCTGGCAGCCCCCAGGAGGTCCTCTGTCACCTGAGTGAGGGACACATGCTGAGGACCACCACCACCTCTTCCCTTCAGGTTGCCGGCCACACCTGAGTGCAGTCATGGTACCTGGACTGCTGACCACCATCTTGCATCATGAGGTGTTAAGTGTGAGATCAAAGGAAAATGCCCTGAAGATGGTGGGTGCCAGGAGAGGGCGCCAGCTTCTCTCCTGCTCCTCTCCACATGGGGGTTGGGGGAAAGCAGTTTCCTCCTGGTTCCGATTCCCAGCATTCCCTTCTCAACTCTGCCCCCGACAGTGCTGGCCCCCAAATACAAAAGAGCAGTCTGGGAACACAAGGACTAGCCGAACCTCCAGCTGCTGTTCTCTGTGCTGTGCTTTTAATTCAGGACGTGGGTAAATCTGCAGGATTTTTTAAAAAGATATCCCAGCACAATTCACAATTGCTCACTTATGGAGCCAGTCCAGGTAGGTGCCCATCAGCAGATGAGGGGGTAAAGAAATTGTGGGCCATGTACCTGATGGAGTTGGCTCTCTGGAGCAGCAGAGTCCCATCATTTGTAGCTAAATGGATGGGACAGAAGAACAACCTGGTAAGTGAAATAAGCCAGACTCAGAAAGTCAAAGGTCGAGTGATTTCTCTCATCTGTGAAAGTTCGAGAGAGAGAATGGAACACAAAAGGGAGAGCTCATGAAAAATTGGAGGGAAATAGAGTAGAGCAGGGGACTGAGAGGGAGGAAAGGAGGAGGGCCATGGGGAAGCAGCAGGGAATGGAATCTGCCAAATTATGCCATGTCCACCTGCAAGTCAGCCGCAATGAGCACACCTGCGTGTTTATTTATTATAATGCAATAATAATAATAATAATAATAATAATAATAATAATAATAATAGTAATAATAATAGTAATAGGATATCAACAGAGTAGAGCAAGCAGATTAGTTGGAGGCAAGAGCGGGGGGCAGGAAGGGAAGGTGTGGGGGAATGAGATTGGAAAACTATGTTCTCTGAATGTGCAGATGTGGCAGAGTGGTCCCACTCACTGTGTGTGTGATCACAACCCACTAATTTTAAGATTTGAAAATAGAGATATTCCAAAAGATGCCACTAGTGCATTGATGGAGAACAGGGATATTCCAGAGGATGATGTGTGCTGCCCTGTTCTGAATGAGCAACTCTGTTTAAAGACAAAAAAATATGTGACTCAACTACTGATCTCCTGATTCTTGATTTATAAGAAAGAGGTGACTTGGAAGCCCTATGTGAGCGTAGGACATGTGACATCTTCCTTTGAGAACAGACTTTTTTTTTCCTTCAGAAAGAAACAGGGCAGTGTGTGGGGTTTAGAGGGAGATGAAAGAATTGATTTAAAAAAAAAAAAACTCACAAAACAACATTGTCACCTGTCAACCTTCATCTCCGGTAATCAGTGCCTGAAAATAGCTTCAGAGCCAGTTAGTTTCCAAGCTAAACCAAGAAGCACAGTAGAGCAAAAGAGCACCCAGCCTGGCCTGCTTCCTGGATGGCAATCAAGTCAGCAGTGTGTTCTAGAATGTTCCTAGCCTTAGGTAGACTGGAGTGGTACGGGTTCTAATGGCCA
Source organism: Ictidomys tridecemlineatus (assembly GCF_052094955.1). NCBI lineage: Eukaryota > Metazoa > Chordata > Mammalia > Rodentia > Sciuridae > Ictidomys > Ictidomys tridecemlineatus. The sequence continues at coordinate 102,622 of NW_027520947.1, forward strand.
CAGGGATCTGAGAAGACCCGGGTATGACTCTTACAGGATGTTACCCAGACATCAACTGTCTGCTTCTAGGAAGAGCCTGGGGACACTCATCTGTCCACCTTCTTCTCTGGCCCAAGCACTGTCACTGTCCACCTGGGTTATTGACACATCTTTCCAATAGGTCTCTTGCTTCTGCCTTTGCCTCCACCACCCCCTTCTTCCTGTGCAGAGCCTAGTGACCCTGTGACCGTCTGCATGCTGCTCCTCAACCCAGAACCCTCCACCCACTCACACCTGGCCCAGCTGAATTGAGGCCCCTCCTGCCTGTCCAGCCTTGACACCCTGAGCCCCTTGCCTGCACTACCCAGGCCCCTCTGCAGTTCGCTGTGGGCCTTCCTCTGTTCACACTGCCCCAGCCACTCTGGCCTCCTTACTGTGTCCCCCGCTACCAGAACCCACTGGTTTCTGTGCCAGGCCTTGGCCCAAGCTCATTTGTGCCCATGGACTGCCTTCCCTCCTCCAGGTCTCCTGGCCAACTCCCCTTCCTGGGTCAGGACTTGCTGATGGCTCTACTAAGACCCCTCCACCCAGCCTGGTCTCGCTGTCCTCCGCCGTGCCTTGTTTTTCACCAGAAAACCGAGCACCTAACACGCTAGGTATTCCACCCATTTTAGCGTGTGCCTCCCCGCTGTGGGGACAGTTTCACGAGGGCAGGGACATTGTCCATGTTCAAAGCTGCTGTTCTAGTAGTGATTGGCACGTGGTAGGCATTCTGCAAATATGCCATGGAAGGACGGGCTAATGGGTGGACGGACAGATGGACACGTGGAGGAAGAGAATGATGGATGGATGGTTAGACAGGTGGACAGATGGATGGATGGAAGGATGGACAGATAGCACCACTGTAAGTCTGCAGCAGACTAAAATCACTTAGGTACTTTCATCTTCCAGGAGACATATTTCGGGTTCTATCCTACAAACCCCAACTTCACACTCCTCTCTCTTGCTCTCATTGCCCATCAACTGCCTTCCAATATTTTGCTGTTTGAATTTTAGGATCTTGGCAGCCAAGTACATCCCTGTCAAATCCCACTTCCTCCACAACAGAGGCAGACCTTCCTTTGCCTCAGAGGAAATTAGCAAATCCAGGCCACCCTGGACCCTTGAGTGTAGGTTGGGCTCTGCACGTGGGCAGTCCCCACGTGTCTTCTGGGGCTCTAGGTGAGCACCTCAGGGTGCGCAGCTCTTGTCCCTGCCGTTGCATCAGTTTCCCCCGTCCCGAGGTCTGAACCGTGGTGAGACCCAAGTCTTTGGAGACTGTGTGTTCCACTTCTTGGATATGAAAACCACATCTAGTTTATTGCTGAATCCCCCAGTGCTTTGTGAGGGAAGCAGAGCTTAATAAATATTTGTTAATTTCAAAATGGGAGCAATCCATTCAGGTAACAAGGGAAAGATCATCACGGCAGAGGGAAAATGGCTCAGGGTAATGTCCCTCGGCAAGGCAGGGAGAGAAATGCTGAGATTTCTAAAGGAGCTCTTGTTACAACTGACTCAGTACTGACAGGGACAGTCAAGGTGACCTTCCCCACGGAGTGTGGATAGTGACAGGGATTACCATCTCTCTCCAAGCAAAATCACAGCTCCCAGTGACCCGGGGACTCTCATAATCGCCAGTGATTATTTAAATGCCAGTACAACAAAGAAGTTAAAGCTAGTCCAAAATTACATAACACACACACACACACACACACACACACACACACTTACACATGTGCCTGGGTGTGTCTGAGAGGATACAACGAAGGCAACAGAAACCGAGGTTAATGGTATATATTCCCAGCATCCTCCAAATGCAAGGGCACTGGGTTGCACAGACACACAGACACAACTCCAGCCCCAGAAGCTGGAGAATCAAGTGTGGGACCAACAATTAGCTCCCGAGTAGAAGGCTACCCTGTATGCCATTTAGGTATAAAACCAAATCAGAATTTTTATAATGTTCAATTAACCCAAGGTCTCTCCAACACTTTTCATCTGGGCAACAGTTCAATGGAGGGGATTTGTGGACTCTCATAAACCTGAAGTGTGTAAATATCTCGGAGTGAGGCACTCTTCTGCTGCAGAAATTAAATTCTCTGTCTCCTACTAATGGGAATCCAATAATTTGGTCCTATCGCCTGGTTGGTTCATCATGTTAATTACAAAAGCTTCCAACTCCTTCTTATAGGACCAGGGCTGTCAGTCTGGGCACTGACATTTTAGATCAGCTTGTTCTTCTTTTTGTCAAGAGCTGATGGATGCATATCAGATGTTGAAGCACCTTTTCTGGCTTCCCTGCTTGATACCGGTAACATCCCAGGGTGACACTGCTCCATGTCCCCTTGGAGACAGGACGCTCCCAGTTGAAACTATCATTGCAGGATAATTAGTCTAAAGTAACTTGCTCTAGCTGCACGTGTATTTGTGTGGATGTAGTTTCTAACTTCCCCACTGCTGGCTGATGCTGCCCAATCAGGAAGTCCTGAATCACAGTATGAGGCTCTGCCCATGCCCGCATTTGCAGGGGTTTGGTTGGGAAAGGTTGATTTCTTCTGAGCAATTACAAGCTGAGATGCTTATATGACATGGTAGCAAATAATAAGAAAGTTGCTTCCCATCATTCCCAAGACTTGCTCGGTTTGGAGAGTTGGGAAAGGCTGCTCAGGATAGGGAAGGAAAGTTACTCAATGCCTGAGTAGCTGTTTTTCTGGAGGGGAAGTGAGTTTACTATGTTCAGGACACAGCAGAGCAGTGTGTGCCACACTGCAGTTTTCGGCATGATGGGGGTTTCCAGTAATGTTAAGGTTTGCGTGGGAGTTGGTGCCTAAAGGATGGAGACAACAGATGGGTTCAGAATGGAAGTTGATGTTTCTTCTGGTAGCTGAGCTGGTGTGACTGCATCCATGCTGGGTTCATGAGGTGCTGCAGAGCTTCTGAGGTCCACTAGGGAGCATTTTCCAGAGAGAAGTCTGCAGAAATTTAACCCTATCTGACTCACCATTAGCCTGTATTAAAATCAAAATGCACTTTACGGCTTAACTTGTTAGAAAGCAGAAGTCAAGAGAGAGTGATGTGTAGGCTTCCCCATCGGGTCTGCTTTATGATTCTGCCATGGTCCTGAAACAGAATGTTTTAGATTGAGTGGAACACAATCCGAGTCTCTGTGACCAGCAGTCTTGGTGGCAACCAATATTCTCATGATTGATCCCTGATCCTCATGTGGATGGATGGACAGAGACAGATGGAGGGGCCCAGTGACCTAACTCCAGGCTTAATGTGTTTATTTGCCTTCGCTCATGCAACCACAAGAAATCACAACCCCAAATAGCCTATGGGTGGAGAGGTACGTGTTCTTGTCTCTAGAAATTAACAACAAATTTTGCAGAGCTCCAAGCCAGGGACAATTCTCCTTCCCAGGACCTTGGCCAGCAGGCCCATGTTGCTGAAATGTCTTCTCAGCAAGAAGGACGCACAGCACCAGGACTGGACCTCAGAGTCAACTGGCCCCTGGCAGCAGTGGCAAGGGACTGCCTGGGACCTCTCTCCTGAGGAAAGAGGAGACACTGGCATCCATCTGAACTCAGGTGAACACTGAGCAGTAGCCATGGCCCTCCTTCACCTGGGAACAGACAGGCTACCTTCTAAATCATGGGGTAAGAAGGCATCTCATACAGATGGCCTAACCTCACGCGTCTCTCTGTTGGAAAGTCATGCCACTTATCCCTAATACACGCTGAAAATCACATTCAAAATGTGATTAAACACCACCAGCCAAGGACGGCTATTATGCTTAGCAGCTGATTAGCAAGGGAGGCTGGCGCACATGGTGCACAGGGTAAATGGATCTTCTAAATGACACTGTTGGTCTGTCTGCATTTTGTTGTTAGTGAAATGGCTGGGAACACACATAACTAATAATGCTAAAGAGCAGAATGTCAAGATTCAAATCTTAATAGCCTCATTTAAATTAAATTTGTATTTATTGTCCTTCTAATTATTTTTCCCAGCCTCCAACCAGGGCACTTTCCTCCACTGTGGTGGAAGTCCCTTCCCTGCCCTAGGGCTCTGTGAGATGCACCAATTCTGGAGAAGTCAAAAGGCCTGATAAAGTGAACCTGAAAAAGACTTGTAGCTGAAGCCTCTGGTCTTTCTTTCTAAGATCTCATCTGTAGAATATTGTAGAAATTTCAGGCCAGACCCTCAGATTACATTTGCTATCATAAGAACAGTCTCCAATGGGCGGCATCGAGGAGGTCTCCCACCACATGTCAGTCCTAACTCATGTAAGCGCTCCCATCTGTGAGGTATGCAGAAAGCTTGAAGACACTCTGATTATCTCATTCACATTCAGCAAGAGGTCCCTGGGCACCTGCAGACAGATTTCCCAGCCTAGAGTCAGGTACTTTGCACAAATCTGCCCTATGCTAGAAGCCTGTCCATTTATAAACTGGCCAGGCACGGCAGTTAGGATGGCCACATGAGCTAACTCCTAAGCCAACGCCGCCCTCTGTGCACACTCAAGGACAGCAGGGGCCCAGGGTCTCTTTGGAGCATTTCACCCACCTGGACAGACATGCCCAGGAGACACTCAGGGGTATAATATCTTCTTTAGGATCCACAGGTTACAAGTACAACTCTCAGCCAGGCTCAGTGGTCCACGCCTATAATCCCAGTGGCTCAGGAGGCTTGTGTATGAAGATCCCAAGTTCAAAGCCAGCCTTAGCCACTTAGCCAGGCATTAAGCAACTTAGCAAGAGCTTGTCTCAAAGTAAAAAAAATAAAATAAAATAAAAAAGGCTGGGGATGTGGCTCAGTGAGTAAGCACCCCCAGGTTCAACCCCTGATACAAAAACAGTATACCTCTCTCTCCTGGGATTTAGAGCTTTAGGGGTGGGGCCCTGGAAAAGCAAGAGTTTGTATGAGAAGAGAGTCTGCCTGGGATGAAAGCCCAACCAGGGGCAGGCAGAGTGGAGAGTGAGAGGCTGGCCCAGACACAGACAGCGCAGCCCCTGGGTTCAGTTACATCAGCTGTTTGTTCATTTTAACACAGACTTTATTTTGTAGAGTATGTTTTAGTCAGATTTTTTGTTGCTGTAACAAAAGACCTGACGAGAACAATTAGAGGAGGAACAATCTATCTGGGGCTCATGGTTTCAGAGGTCTCAGTCCGTAGAGGGCCAGCTCCATTGCTCTGGGCCTTAATGAGGCAGAACATCATGGTGGAAGAGTGTGGAGAAGAAGGGCAGCTCAGGACATAGCACCAGGTGAGAGAGAGAGAGAGAGAGAGAGAGAGAGAGAGAGAGAGAGAAGGAGTATTGAGCTCTCCTCACCATGGACAAAATATAAACCCCAAAGCCACGTCCCAAATGATCACCTCCTCCAGCAACACCCCACCTGCCTACAGTGGTGCCCAGCTAATCCCTGCAGGTACTAATGAATCTCTAACCCATTCCTCCACCTCTGAACCCTCTTGCATCTTCTCACACAAGACCTCTCAGGACACCTTGTGGCTCACAGAAGAGCTGCGTGGAAGGAACCACGTTGCCACTGTGCCCTGCTCATCCACCTCCAGGTGCAGTGCAACCCCACAGCAGCGATGGCACCTGTGGCACTTTGGGTACCCAGGGAGTCTGCTCAGATGCAGCCCTCACAGGCTCCAGGGTTTACAGGGGGCTTCTCAGCACTGAGTGCTTTGCCGGTCTTGCCAAATGCATGAGGACAGGTGGCATCACTCACAGGGTCCCACTGCCTCAAAATCCTGCATCTTCTCACTCCTCCCTGCACCTCCATCAATCCCACAGGTCTTTTCAATGTCCCTGTCTCTCTGGCTTCTTCAGGACAACACAGAGTTGGAGTCATGAAGTTTGTCCTTATTTTAAAGTGGTTTCTTACAGAAGATGCAAAGTTGTTAATGCATCCTGTGAGCTCTGTGTTCTGATGGATGAGTGAGACCATCAGATCCCACATGTTGACAAGGTTGCATTTAGGATTACTATTTTGTTATTTGTTTGGGTGTTGCCTAATTTGGACTGCTTAAGACTATCAGTGACAAAAACCACTGTGGTCATGTGTCTGGGGGGCAGATGCTGATGAAGCTGAGCTGCCTTGGGCTGGGCAGACCCTGGGGCCATTCTGCTCAGCGCGTCTCTTAGGCTCCTAATGGGCCATCACAGGAGCGGTCCATTGTGCCTCTAAGAAAGTGGATGGCAGTTCAGAACATGCAGGGCTTCCCAACCTGGGCTCCACGCAGGCAAAGCAACACCCGTTCCTGTTCTGTTGGCAAAGCAAGGAGCAGAGGTGTCCCTGGAGTCAAGGGGCTTGGATGTACACCTGGCTTTTCACGGAGGAGCAGATGAGTCAGAGGACAAGGGAATCAACACCTCCCTCTACCACATTTCTGCAACCAAACCACCAGGCTTAGATAGGTGGACAGACAATGGGTGGATACCTACAGTATATGCATATAAGAAAGTCTGATTTAGAAAGAAAGGTCAGCAAGGCGCAGTGGCACACTCCTGTAATCCCAGTGGCTTTGGACACTGAGAAAGGAGGATTGTGATTTCAAAGCCAGCCTCAGCAAATGTGATACACTAGGCAACTCAGTGATGTTCTGTCTCTAAATAAAATACAAAATAGGGATGGGGTGTAGCTCAGTGGTCCAGTGCCCCTGAGTTCAACCCCTGGTAGCTCCCCAAAAAAGAGAAAAAACTACTCTTCCATTAGAAAGAAAGGGAATATTGGGAATGAGCTCAAAGTTCCCACCACAATGTGGCCATTGTCATTTGTACCATTACAGAGAGTAACTAGGTAACGTCACCCAGGGTAACATGTTCCCACCCCATGGTGGGCATTCCCAGAAGAGACATGGAGGTGTGCTGTGTACGCCTTTCTTGGGATGGTAAGAATTTTTCATTTTTTTTTTCCTTCTGCACCAGGCGAGTGGGTAGATGTAAATGACTCCAGAGCCCTGCTGTCCAACTGGCACCCACAAGTGACATGTAGACTCTGAAATTGAAATTATGAAATAATTAAAATAAAAATCCAGCTCCCTGGCTGCTCCAGCCACATTTCCCTTGCTGGACAGCCCCACACGGCTGCCGAGGGACACAACACAGAGGAAGGTCTGGCCACCCAGGAGGCTCTTTGTTGGACAGTTCTGCTCTGCAGCAGAGAGCTTCCTTATGTCACCTCTGTGCCCTGTGGGGACACAGGTTGTCATATCACGCAGTGCTGGTTTGGGGTTGGCATGTTGGCGTCAGATACTAACGTAACCTGGTAGTCCAGTCCGAATGCTGAGGTTTAAGTCAATATGTGGGGAGAGATGAAAACCAGAGGTGTCCAAAAATGAGAAAAAACAATGTGTCATGTGAAAGTACAAAAGAAATAGCTTTTTAAAATAGTGAGGAAAAGGCTTCATAGAGAAGGCTGGGAGCAGGCTGGGACGTCTCCCTCCAGGACTCTGTGCAGCGTGGTTTTCTCAGGCAGGTGACTCCATAGAACCAAGTCTGCAAACTTACTCTGATTTTAAATGTCGTGTTGAGACTTGGTCAAAATAGGGAGAAAGAATTTGTGTGCAACATCATAAACCCATCTCCCTCGCCATGCGCATTTTATTTGTGGGTTGATAGGAACATGCCATATATGGAGAGTGGAAGGAGCGAGAGGAGAGGATGCCTGGGTACTTAAATCCAGACTTGGGGAACATTGATGTAATTCTGATTTAATGTCAGCTCTGTCAGAATCAAGCTCTCATCTTCTCCATGCAAATGATAATTTATGTCTTACTGGCATGAACACTTTACCTCCCACTGTTTTTTAAATCAAATTCAAGCCCATATCCCTCTTTTTAGAATACTATATGTTTCACTTTCACTTAGAGGTGGCTGTGTGAATTACAAAGTGTCTCAAGCTCAAAAGCAATCATATCTTAATTTTTAAAGTTTATCAGACAAATAAAGCAGAGCCTTCCAGCTGCAGAGTGGTGAAATTATCCTGACTTATGGGATGGATGTCTGTCTTCTTTAACCCTCCCCTGCCTCAGGAGAGAGACAAGGACCTGGTTCCTCAGCTGGGGGAGATCACCTCTCATTCCCCCTTTTCTTTCTTAGTAAAACATTTCATTTTGGTGGGGGCTAATTATAGTTCTTTCTGAATTTGATTTTTACTTGACTTAGGAAAAACGTAAATTATTTTTGTTAAGATCGAATAGCTCTGGAGGCGTTTGGTAAAACTTAAACACAACCTACTGTGTGGGATGCAGATTTTGAGTCTGAGTGTGGTTTTCTCTCTGACCTAGGTGGAAGCTGGGATCTTGAGGAGGAGAGCCCCCAGTCCCAACTACAGGGGCTACTGTAACACACAGATCCATGGGTGAAGACCCAGTGGTAGAAATGAAGCCCCACGTCTGGCCCCAGAGCCCAAGGGGAGGAATTGCTGGGGCCAAAGTGGAAAACTGCTCTTTCTGACTCAGCATCTGGTTCTCACTACAGCCTGAACTCCCCTCGTCAAAGTCTGGAAAGAGACTTCCCCCCACATGGCCATTTCAGATAAAGCAAATATCTGAAGTAGAGAACTTTTAGGCTCCTAAACAGCAAGGTTCTTTCCCAGGGAAACCGTTGAACTAAAGGAAAAGTTTAAAAGCAGACCTTTGAGGGACAGTGAGCCAGGCCAACTCTTCCCAGCATGAGGAGGTTGCAGGAGGGTGAATGTGCCTCTCGGAGGAGTGATGGTGCTTTAAAGGAAAGCAGCCTCCTGGCGTCTCTGGTCTCTGCACCTCCTCCTCCTTCCACCAGAGAACTGGGAACAGGGTGGTTTTTTATGACATGCTTACTGGACTGTTGAAATGAATGACAGCTGCATTGTCTTGATCCCTGGCTGCTTCTTAAACCTCCTTGAGCATCTTATGGTGCCCTCTGAATATCATTCCACACCTTGCAGACAGGGAACCTCATGCATCTGCAGTCTGGTGCAATAAGAGTGACTTTTCCCCTGTCTCCTACCTTTGGAAGGAATTGTGGCCTTCTGAGGACCCTGGAGGGGCTGGAAGGATGGGTCAAGGCGCTTGAAACTCTGTTGCTAGATCTGGGTCACAGTCTGTGCCTGGATGGATTGCAATATTAACACAGGGCTTTGTGACAGATTCTCCCACAAGAGTCACACACAGAGGTGGGACCTATTGGCCAGAGACCCCCTCAAGTCAGGTTAGGAGGCAGATTGGTTCTCAGGGCCCCTTGGTTCTCTGAGCTACTGATCAAGCCCCGGAGACAGTAACTCCCTCTTGGTGCATTCAGATTCCTCTTCACACCTGCTGCGTTCCCTCAAGCACTCCTCCCTCTGTGCCTGTTTCTCTTCTGTGTGGACACATTCCTGTTCTTTGGTTCCTTTATTCTTTCAATTGGAGTTCCTTAAAATAGTTACTTAGCTTTAAATTTTCTCCCACAGATCTTTGTAAGAAGAAGCAAGTCCTCGATGCTACTGGGTGCCATTATGTTTGGCTCTAACAATCTACTCGTTATGGTTTAGCAGAGAGGTGTCCCCAAAAGATCACATGTGAGACAATGTGAGTATGTTCAGAAGTGCCAGACTGGATTGTAAGCGTTGTAGCCTACCTAATGGGTGGATCACCTGCTGACGTGCATTCTCGGGGTGATGAGTGTGGGCGGGTAGGGTGGGACTGGAGGGGGTGGCTTATGGGGTGTTCCTGATGAATGGAGCTCTGTCTCCTGGTCTCATGCCTGGGCGTCCTTCCTCTGGGCACCTCTGCCCTGATGTTCTGCTTCATCCCGGCCCAGGGCAATGGAGTTGGCCAGCCACGGACTGACCTCTGAAACAATGAGCCAAAGTGAACTTTTCTTCCCGTATGTTGTTCTTGTCAGGTCTTTTTGTCACAGCAGGGAAGAAGCTGCCTTGCACCCTGCCAGACACTGGCCCAAAGTGTGGTGCTGCCTCCTCTTCCCACCAGCAGTGCAGGGTGGGCAGTGCCTGCACCGTGGCCAGTGCTGGGGAAGCCTGTCTCAAGAATCAGGCCTTCTGAGAGTGCTCGGAGCCTCACACTTGGCTCTGGCCCACATTTCCCAGAACTTGCGGTGCTGAGTGTCTTGGCTCTGTGCTTATTTGCCATCTGTTTATCTCCTTCAGTGAAATGTCTCTTCACATAATTTCCCCATGTTTAGTTGAACTTGGGAGAGTTTTTCAGGCACTCTGGACACAAGTCAGTTATGTTATTTCTAGATCTTTTCCAGACTTGGACTTCCCCCTTTTGCTTCTGTTTTAGGAGCATTGCTACCAAGACCTCCCTAAGGGATGGCTGGTGGAGAGAACGAAGTGGGGAAAACTACGTCGAGGCCTTTGGTTGGTGGTGGGCTCTGGGGGGGTACAAACCCATCATGCCAGTGTTTTCTTCAAGTCATTAGTGGATATTTTCTGCAATATTTGACTTAGGCTATAATTTAAAACCATCGGCCCTTCACAGCTGGCCTGTGAACAGCTTCAATGGCAGGTCAGTGGACGATATCCCTTCCCACAAATAGGCACAGGGTGACTTAATATTCACATCCAGAAAAATGAGCTTTGTTCCTTGTTCTGTGCCGTAGACAAATACTAACTCAAAATGAATCTGAAACACTAGTGTAAAACTACAAACAATAACACTTCATGAAAAAAAATGTATGAGAATCTTTGTAATCCTGAATTAGATACAGTCTAGATACAGTTTAGATCCTGTCTTAGATATAGTATAAAAAATACTTAACAAAATCTGGGTAATAATGATTTTATTAAAATTAAAATTTTTGCTCTTTAAATGGCAGTTCTCCGCATGGATAAGTTGTACTGCAAGAAAGTAGTCTATGCTTGGTGATTCACTTCTTGACTGAAAATTCTGTAAAGTGAAAACTTATCTATAGACACGAAGCAGATTTGGGGCTGTTTGGGATAGTGAGAAATGGGCCGATGGGTGAGGGTCAGATTTACAAAGGAATGTGGGGAGTTTGGGGGGCGTGAAGATATGATCACTACATTGACTGTGGTTTCACAGATACGGAGATACATACACTCATATATATATATACATGAGTGCATATATATTACCAAATTGTACTTTTAATTATACCTTAATAAAAATGTTGGGGAAAAGGCCTTGTGCCAAGTGGAAAAGCCAGCGATGAAAGGCTTCAAGCTGAATGACTTCACCTGTGTGTCTCTTGAGTCAAGTCCATGCTACTGGGAAGAAAAGAAGAGGGGTGCATGTCCGAGGTCACAGGTTGGGGGAGACTGTCTGAAGGGACAAGGGGATATTTTAAAGGATGGGAAACCTTCGTAACTTTGATTTTGGTGTTATTTGTGTGACTATATCCGTTTGTCAAAATTAATTGGATACCAAATTTTTCCATGTGTCATTTGTAAATCAACAAACTTTATTAAACACAAAATGAAAACATCCACAGCTGCTCCAATGATTGAGATGCATGAGAAGAATTTAGGCTGCTTGGGGACAGATTCAGGGGGATATCACATGAACTGGGCTATGGTTCACACTCCCCAGGGTGAGGACGACACAGATCTGCAGGTCCCAGGGTTGGGGGGGGCGCTCACCTGGATCATGCAAACCTGCCTTCCTCAGGTGCTCAGCCTGAACAAGCCCATTTGGCATCCTTTGTTGGGATGAATGAGGAAAGAAACAGCCATCCTAAATCCCTGGTGCTGGGCTGCAGTGGGGTTCAACTTTGGGTCTTCCTGCCATTAAGAGTCTGAGAAGATTGAACAACCCACTTCCGCCCTTTGGATCTCAGTTTTACCATCTATAAATATGAAGAGGATGGGTGAGGTAGACTCCAAGGACCCCTGAGACAAGCTGGTCCTTCCAGGCAGTAGAAATCTGGGGGCTCAGAATTGTGAGACTCACAAGCAGCATCACCACCTGCCGTGGGCACTGCTGGCTGCCATAGTCAGTGCTCACCAGCAAAGTACACGGAAAATAGAGAACTGACCTTTGTCTAGATATGCAACCTGAGAGTGGGAGGGCCTCTCCAAGAGTCCCCAAGCTTCCCATGATACAGAATGGCCAGAGGTGTCAGCAACACACTGAGCATGCAGGAGGACCCAGAGCTGACCAGCCCAGGAGTCTAGGGGGTGGCTCCCCTGGCACACTCCTGGAAGCAGGTGTTCAGTTGCCCAGCAGAAGACGAGGAGGCCCACAGGGTCACCCTCCACTCAAGGGAAGAGCTGTGGACACAGCCACTCAGCTACCTTCCCCAGAAGACCATGTTGGACCTCAGAGATGCTGCTCACTTGATGTCCTCTGCCTACAGAACTCCCCATGGCTCAGCTAAGCAACAGCAGATGCAGAGACCATTGCAACTCTCACTTCATCTCTGTTGGCAGAGAGGGCATGGGGGAGCTTCAAGTCAAAATATACTGGAACCAGCGGACAAAGGAACAACTTGTTTGGGGGAAAGGTCTCAAAACAGTTATACATGTGAATGACTCAAATCCACCCCTAGATGTCACATTCAGTCCTGTATAGAGAGGGCTTCACACTCAGTTCCTTCTCCAGGGATGACAATAGCCACGTCTACTCCATAAAGAAAGAAGACGTCCATTTGCCTCCGAGAGAGGCTCCATTTGAAAAAGTTTCCCAGTTTCAAAAGAACCAAGGAAGGGGAGGGAAGAAGTGACAATGACTGTCACCCTCAGACATTTCCATGTCAATCAAACCTCATTTTTATGTACAAACAGAATCAAAGTCTTGAACATGGCTCAGCCAACCAAGGCTCACCAGCTGTGGCTTTCTCCGTCCAAGCAGACCTGTGTGAAAATAGTAAGGGTGAAAGCCAGTGGGGTGGATGAAGGGGGACTTGCCAGGCATTAGCACCCAAGCTGGGCAGGATCCTGTCCTCCCTCCACGTATTCACCATGAGGACCAGCAGTTCCAGACACGGCCACAACCATGGGGAGATAGACCTACGAAACAAAAAGGGAAAACAAATCTCAGAGGAAAACATATACTTGACAGTTGTCACAGGAGGCAAACCATTTTATTTCTTCATCTTATGAACAATCAGTTCATCTAGAGATGGAACTAAACCACCAATAAGACCCACCCTCCTAGAGCATTTTTGAAAAGACATTAGTCTCCCTTGTTTACAACTTCTCTCTGCTCTCTCTTGTTCCCCTAATGTTAGTAACAATTCAAGATGCTCTAAAGATACAGATCATGAAGAACCCTGGTGTCCAGAAAAGAGAGAAAAAACTAAGAAATTTTCACTTGAGATCCATTTATACAATGCATTCCGTAGGAGTCTCACTCCACCATGGGGCCTCCTCAGCTCCAACCCACAAATTGGGATGTTTAATGAATGTGTGGCTTACAGAAATGGTGAGTGAAAGATGAAGTAAATTGTACTTAATGCTTGGACTTACAGAGCCATCCCCATCTTTGCTATGGATTACTGTTGGAAAATGTTTCTTAGAGCAACATCGACCACCAAATCCTATGGGAAGTAGGGATGGGTGCACCCAGCTGCAGGGATGCTGAATGACACCAGCTCCTGACTCCAAAGAGCAGAGACGCAGGATGGTCAGCAACTGTCCTGCAGGCCCTGTTATAGGCCAGCTAAGGAGGAGGCAGACCGCTCCCACACCATCTGTCAAAATCAAGGACATCCACTGGATATTCACTAGTCTGGTATGTCTCTCTCCTGGACTGCTGGGTAGGTGGAACATAACCCCCAGATGCCCCTATGGTGAAGTTCCCATCTTCCAACACATGAAGAGACTAAGTTGAAGCCAACACAAAAAGAAGTTGGGTGAAAAGATGTAGTAAAAATCCTACAAACATTTCCCAGCCACCTGAGTCACCTAGTCCCCAACCAGGGTAATTATTGGCCTTTCTTCCTTCCTCCCTCCCTCCCTTCCTTCCTTCCTTCTTCCTTCCTTCCTTCCTTCTTCCTTCCTTCCTCTCTTCCTCCCTTCCTCCCTACCTCCCTTCCTCCCTCCCTCTCTCTCTACCTCCCTCCCTCCCTCCCTCTCTCTCTCCCTATCTTTGATCTTTCTGTCTGTATTTTTTTTATTGTTAAAACCTTATCATTGGCTCCCTGTCACCATCACCTGAGACATATGCCATCACAATAAGACAGCATCACCTTGCAGGGTTTTTGGACATATTTGGATTGCTGTTCTGGCCATGATAGAGTCAGTGGGTCCAGTCTCACTGGTCTCCTGCTGTAGACAATAAGAATCTAAACAGAACCTCATAGTAATACTGTAATGGATTTATACATTTACGGAGACATAAGCCTTCTTCTTGGAGCGCACACTACCTGGCCTCCTCTGCCGGGGCCACCAGTCCTCTTGCAGAGCTGTTCTTTGAGTTGAGCAAGGTAAGGCACATACGAAGCTTTTCCAAAAATGAGCTTTGAGAAGAAGCCACCCAGAACCCAGTTGGTGCTCAAGCAAGCTTTCTCAGTGGGTGACCTGAGATTCAATCAAGGATGAATCTCCCTCAACAGGCCTGGCTTGTGCTGCCAGAGATTTAACCCAATTCTCCTTATCAGTGTGCTCACCATTTATTAGGTCTTTATCCATCAGAGCAGAAGACTAAAGAATCTAAGAGCATGGTTTTACACCCTGAGCCTATAGTCAGCCTCAACTCTGGGTGCCTCAGTTTTCCCACTGTTGAAGGTGGTGGTCACTGGCTACCCCACTGAGGTTGGCAGACCAGATACCCCACACAGCAGTAGCACCAGGCTCAGCACATACCAGGACCTGGCTGCACAATGCTGGAGCTCCCCAAACACAGAGGGGTAAGAACACACACACACACACACACACACACACACACACACACAAATACACACAGATCTCCAAATACACACTGTTCGATACTACAACTTAGAAAAATCAGATAGTTCTAAAACCAGAAAACATCTTTGGAATTTAATTATTTTGAAGGTTAGGTCCCCTGTGGCTCACTTATTCCATGATGCTGGAGTAGGGGAAAAAGTTAATAGCTTTCTAATTATATCAATTTCCCATTTAAAAAAATATGTTTCTCATTTATTAGTCTGCCAAGGGATTATCAGGTTAGTTGCTTTTTGCTCTTAATTCATAGAGCATAAATAAATTAGTACAGATGTGTGAGATCTTACTTCCTCAAATTACCACTTCCTAAGTTGAAGCGATTAAACTCATTTGTTTTAATGGAAGTTATTAATAAACCCATTTATCAGAAATTTGACTCTCTTAAGGTACAATGGTCCATCATACTCATGAAATAACCTAAGGAGTTCCTACCCCATGTCTCACATCTGACCGACTTCATCAGCCAAGCTCACTATAAGAGACAGTGGCCACAGAGACCTCCAAGCTGAAGTTCTTGGCCAGCTTGTCTTTGAATTTAGCAAATCCATGTTTTCAAACAACAAGAGTGTTGACCAACACCTCTCCACAAGCACATCCCTAACACACCCTTAATTCTTGCTAATGAAATGGTCACCTGCTCCTTCCTTTGCCTCCCAGTCCTATTCATTGGACGTCCAGTGGATCCAGATACAAACATCTTGATGGGTCCACGTGACACAGGAGAGGGTCACCATGAGCCCACACGCCCACTGCACTGTGAGTTTGGAGGTGACAGTCAACCTCAGCTGGAACGGGCAAAGCAATGGCTCTGGATGTGGACACAGACATGGACATGTGTGTTAGCTCTCTGTTATTGTGGCCCAAACACCAGACAGAAGCAACTTAAGAGGAATAAAGATTTATTTGGGCCACAGCTTCAGAGGATTCAGTTCAAGGCTGGCAGCTCCATGACTCTGTCTGAGCTGACCATCATGGCAGAAGCTCCCCACTCATGGCAGCCAGGAACAGAGAAAGAAAAGAAGGGACCAGGAACAAGACACTGTCCCCAAGGGCATGCTGCCAAGGACCTGCTCCTTCAGCTAGATTCCACCTCCAACAGTTTACAATGTTTTCCTCTCAATAATGCCATCAGATCGTTAACCCACTGGTGAGGTCAGAGCCCTCAGGAGCCAATCACTTCCCAGAAGCCCCACGTAAAACGTGGATGCATTGGGGACCACACCTTCAACACATGAGCCTCTGGGGGACATTCCAGATCCTAACCATGGCAGTATGTATGTGTGGGTATGTGCATGGACACTTCAGTGTGTGAGTCTGTATGTGCACATATGTGCATATTATGTGTACTTGCACACATCAGTATGGTGAGCTAGATCAGACAGAGGTGGCAGATAAACATGAAGACAGAATGGACAGGACTTTGTATGTCACCAGTCTCTTATTTTTTAAAAAACTGAATGTAAGCATTATCTGTGAGATGTCACTCTGAATTATGGCTTTGAATTACTTTTCCTGCACAGGCTGGCCACGTGGCCTACCCCAGCAATGTCACAGTGAAGTGTCACAGGGTTTGACAACATGACTCCCACATTCTGCAAGCATTGAGTCTCCATTCTGTCCACACACGGCTCCAGGCTCGGGGCCTTCCCTGCTGTCAGGGACGGAGCAGAGCTCTAAACAAGAAGCGGATCATGATCAGGCTCCTCTTTGGAAGCTGTCTCTGTTGGAGGTGACCTGGGGCCCTTGGGCAGGCAGTTGCTGCTTCTCTCACATGGCCACACCAGCCTCTGGAGACAGCTGAAGCAGAGGTGGTTCTTCCTTCTGGACAGCGAGGGAAGATGAATGCCTTCCTGAGATCCGAGGAAAGGGGAGCCCCCACTGGGCTTCACAGACCCTGACAACCACAAGGCCCGGGTGACCGCCACCAGACTCCTCTGATGCTCCCTGCCCATCAATCGTTTGTCTGTTGAGCATGGCCGACCCAGAGAGCTATCAGTCAAAGGCACGGCAAACCAGGTCTTACTGGGACTGAAACTCATGTAATTACTTATTGGAAGGTGATGTTCTCTATGAATAAATATGATAACACGAGAAATATAACATTAGGCATGAAACAACATTCATATTTAGAAAAAAATCACAACAAAGTATAAAAATTTAAAAGCTCAATTAACATTGCAAGTGCCACAAAATTTTAAAAATAGCACAAATACTCTTATTAACTGATTACCGTACACACCCCCATAATATTCCTGCTTCCCCATATTGTCTGCCTTCTTCAATGCTTGCTCCGATGGTCTCTTCCACACAAGCAAGTTTGTAATGCAATTTCCTATAAAGAGTAAAGAAAAATAATTTGTTTTACTCTCTGGTGTGGCTCATGGAAATGTATGTTTTTGTTTGTTTTGGAAATGTTTTAGTTTAGACTAGTCTCATCTTAAAATCCATAATTTTCCCAATCATGCAAATTCTAGGATTGTCCTATATTATCTTGAGTATCTTCAAGACTTGAAAGATTTGTAGATTTGGAAGATATTCAAGAATTTTCCATGGATGAGCTTCTGCTCCACTCATTTTCTATCTTACAATATTGTCCTCCCTGCCCTGCTCCAGAGCAGGGTGACATGAACCACAGTAATGTTTTGACATGCCCTCTTCCCCACATATTCATGTCCCAACACTGGACAAACCTGCAGAGTCAGCAACATGTGTACCTGGGAAGCCACACCCCCAGGGCCATCTGTAACTCTACTGTGTGCACATTAATATCAGCCCTCCGAAGCTGCCTCCTGCCAAATCAGAGTTAAATGGTTCTCTCAATTAACCACCCTGGATCAGTTCTCCAAAGTGATTATAGCCACCTCAGTGTCTCCCCACAGGAAAGCAGATGTGACCACGGGGAAAGTGAGAAGAGATGGAGAGCTCAAGTAGCTGCAGGTGAAACATTTGGCTTTTGCTAATTTTGCAAAAACACATATCCTGTGCATTTCTGCATGAAGAAATCCCAGACCAGTCATGAGTGCAACCTTCTGTGCATAGTGTGGGTGCAATTATGTGACGATAGCATCGTGCATTCCTGAGGTTGACCTTGCACCATTTTCCCTCATGGACAAGGTGCTTAGAATGAAGATATGAAAGTATACATGCAGAAATGAGTGAAATATTCCACCAGTCAACCAAGAGCTGCCTGCCATGAGGGGGCGAGTGGGCGCACAGCTAGGATGAGCCTCCTTCCTTATGCTCTTTCTGGTTTTCCTCAGACCAGGCCAGCATGGTCCAGGATGAACCAATGGAATGAGCTACCACAGTTGTCCCAGTGGGTCCACCACCACTTCACAGAACAGTGATGCACAAGCAGGAAGGACTCCTCAGTCAGCATCAGAGTCTGAAGTGATGAACCACAGTCCAAATTCAGGTACCTTTCCTCCTCAGGCCTGAGCACTTTAACAGGGCAATATACTTCCTAAATCTCACCCACCTCCTTGGTGAGCTCTAGTTATTAAGAGGAAAAATCCAAGGATATGGAAGTTCTGATTGGGAGGATTTTCATGTTGTCCTATGTATGGTCAGCTGGCCAGATTCACTGAATGAGGGAGAAGGGTGGGGAAATTCCAGATAAGGAATATTGTAAATAGAGACCAAGACACTGCCATTAAAAATACATGCACCCTTAGTTAAAGGCAAAGCATTTAGGAGCAAAGCTCGTAATAAAACCCCTAGAGTGGATTTCCTGGGACATCACTGGCTATCCTGGGAGAAACATGGATACTCTGTTGAGATGCCACGTATGGAAGTTATGGAGTTTCATTGCTGGGGGGGCACTTCAAGAGGTTAACGAGATCCTACCCAGGCATGGTGGGGCATGCCTATAATCCCAGTGGCTCAGGAGGCTGAGGCAGGAGACTTGCAAGTTCAAGGTCAGCCTCAGCAATTTAGCAAGGTCCTAAGCAACCTAGAGAGACCCTTTCTAAAAATAATAATTCAAAAGATCTGGGGATGTAGCTCCTGAATTTAATCCTTAGTACAGAGGTGGGGTGGGAGAGAAAAGATCAGTGATCTCCAGGGTTCATAGTTATTCCCTCTTCCTGGCGTGTTCTCCTTCCAAATTTCTTAAATTATTATTCCAATTTCTGCTAAAATGTTTGTAGCCTGGAGGTACTTTCCTGCCAATCTCCCTACAGCAGCCACTCCCAAGCATTTCTGCACTCAATTGCCCACTTTCTTTAGCCTAATGCAATCACACCTAGCCTGAAAGTTGTCAGGTAAAGCTCTATACAAGCATTTTTTGTCTTTCTTCTGGAAGGCAATGACCCTGCCTGCTCCTGTATTCCTGCTGCCTGGGAAAGAGCCCAGAACACTTAGAAGGTGCCTCTGGGTCCTTGGTTGAAGGTTACACTCGAGGGCTGGAGCCCAGAAATGTTAATTATCTCAACCTGGCCACAGAGACAGCTGGGGGCAGACCTAGCAGGCAAACATGTGATCCTTGATGGTTTGGGTTCTGGCTGCTTGGTAATCACTTGAATGTCAATGATGTAAAGGTAGAGAGAAATACCAAAAAATGCAAACACTTGTCCCCATGCTGCATCTTGCCACCCAGGAAGAAATGAACATGGAATGTTTTCCGAAGCACACACATTTTACCTCCACAGAGAGTGTGTGGGAACTTTCCTCTCCCACAAATGACATTAGCAATTTAGAAGATGATTTAAAAGAAGAGAGAATTTCACAATATTGCCAATAACAGTTAGCAAATCTCATTAATGAGATACTCTGATGTGGAAATCACTGCAATCCTATTTCGTAGCAAAACACTGTAATTAAGCCATTGTGTGTCTGTGTTATTTAGCAAATGAATAATTACACTATGCACTTGAGAGTTAGTGCTACTTTGGAGCATTGGGGCTAATCTCTTTGGCATCTTGTCTGGAACTCGCTTTAATGAGCAATATATTCTGAGTCATGTTCAAAGCCAATCGACTACTTTATACAAAGAGATATTACAGCAACAGAAAAAAGATGGAGTGTGTCGCAAGCCATAAAACACTGAAACACACTCAAACTACACTTAACTCTGAAAAACAGCTTTTAATTCAGCAGTGGCTGATGAACATCTTGTACATGTCAGGTTTTGTACTGAACACCAGGAAGAGAAGGATGATAGGGTTCCTAGTCCTGATGGGTCTTTTTGTTTGTTTGTTTCTGGGTAAAAGCAATTACAGAGAAGTCACAAAATCAATCTTAATGACAATGTCCCCTTCTATACCAAGTCTAACTTCTGCTCTCTCTTGCCCAACTCTGAATGGTTTTGCCAAGGAGACCCTTGACATTCTGGACTCAGTAAAAAAAATAAAATGAGGCAAACTCCCCATAATTCTTGCAGCTGCCCCAGCCCTCTCCAAATTCTCTAAGTCAGCCTCAAAGACTGGAGGTCAGCTGCCAGTTTGCACTGGGCGAAGGGGATTCACTGCTAGCAGCAGGCAGAGGTGACACTGATCTTCTGAAAAACACGGAGAGTGGATTGTATTGAAATAATCTTCACACTCTTCACTGAATTTGAGGGTTTCCCTGAACCCCTGTGCATGACAATGCTGGCTCCCAAATTCAAAACCACCTTGCGCTTGCCCCCTCCCCACCCCCAACTCACCGCTACAAGTAGAGACAAATGGAAGACAGGATGGGGCAGTACTGTCCAGGAAGGAAGTGGATTGACCCAGAGGAAGAGGATGTATGTCATTTAATGAGAAAATAACATGCTTTCACCAATTTTTAGGCCACATCTTGTTGGCAAGACACTTGAGGAAGGGACATGGCAAGGGCACACTGTGGCATGTGAGCTGGCCTACAGGAGGACCCCAGCAGTCTCAGCTGAAGCAGAGTTGACACTTTACCAACGTAGAAGGAGGTCCAGCTCTCTGGGCCACAGAACCACCCAAGCTTGAAACACTCCCCTCCAACACAGGCTGCTTTGTCCCATGGTCATGTTTAAGTAAGAAGTTAAGCATGGAGCTCAGTGAGGTCTAGGTAGGCACAAGATTGACAGAAAGAGGGTGGCAAGGGACAGAGGATGAATGCCCTGAAAGATGGACAACAAAGGGACCCTAACAAGACCTGCACTCTTTGACTCCATCTCTCCTCCCCCTCTGCAGGGAGTTCAGGGATCTGGAGGTAATCAGGTGAAATTGGCAATCAGAGGGGACAGTAGTTCACTCAAGCTTCATTTGTGAAATGCTTACACAGATTTCCATGCAGGATCCTTCCCTGTGTGAGAAACTCCAGAGGTTCTGGCACAGAGGCCTCCACCCAGAAGGAGGGGAGGTCCAGGGAACTCTGGAAGTGGGTGGATTCACCTGCCCAGGTGACATCCCAGCAGCAAGGGGGAATCTCTGAGTCAGAGAGGACTGAAGCCACTTCGGTCTTTGAGGGCTAGAGATGGTGCATCTGTGATGAGATGAGCTGGGCACAGTTTTCAGCATTCACAAAAGCAAGAAGACCCTACATGATGAAAAATGTGCTGTTGAAGTTTTATTGAAAATGATTAGACATTCTGAAATTTGAGTTTGGCTCCATCAGGGTTTTATGCTGTTCTCAGCCACCTGTGCAGTAAACAGAGGCTGGTACCCGGGAGGCACTCTTTGGATCATTGATGCTACAATCTCCTAAACCAAATGTTTGTGGATTTCCATCATCTCATCTATTTTGTTTTGTGTCTAAATAGCTGGGAAAAAAAATGAAATTAAAGCCACTGATGAAAGAGATGGTCATGGCATCATCTGGTTGGTGGCTCTTGTGAATCGCCTCCAATAACCTACCAGGGTAGGATGGCCTCGCTTTCTTGAGCCCTGTCTTCCAGGAGAAGAGGGGGAAGCAAAACCAAATGCATGCCAACCCCGGTGGTCTGCAAGCACGTGTCCCCATGGCCCTGTGCACGCCAAGCCCGGCTGGGCTCCCAGCATGGAGGACTCCAGCTGCCATGCAGTGGGGAGTGTCTCTCCCTCTCTAGAACCTTTCCCGAGTCAGGACAGCAAAGGCCAACCTAGGACACTGCTGGACAGTGGACTGGTGAGTGTCTGGTCATAGCCACTTCTCATTTTCACAAGCTTGAAGCAGTTTGTCTTTTTTTTTTTTTTCCAAAACCTTTCCCCTTAGTGGAAGCATTGTGTATCGTGTTTCTAAGATGGAGTGAGGCAGGGAATGCAGCCACAGCCTGGAGAAAGCTGCTGTGGTTCTGAGCATTACTCCCTTTTTGGCTTAGTCTCCCAGCACAAGTGGGTTTGCATTCTTTCCTGAGTGTCCCAGAGTGTCACCTTTCTGAGACAGGATCCATGCCTTGTCTTCTAACTTCTCAAAAACTCACAGTTCCTCCTGTTAGATTGACTGTGCATGCACCAGGTGAAAACTACGGCTCTCCTCTAAAGTTTGCAAGGTGATGTCACTGGAGAGAACAATGACATCACCTTGCAAACTTTAGAAAATATGCTAAGTTCATAGAAGCTCTCTCTGCAGCTCATAGAATGTAGCGGGCTCTGACACACAGCTCAAGCCTCCAGAGCACACAGGGTGGAAAGCGTCTGCTGTCAAAATTCCCTGGAAACATGATTTAAACCAGGTGTGGTAAAGGTGCGGTCCTTGAGTTGAGGACTATTGCAAGTAGCCGGCTGGTTTACAGAACTAGCCCCGCAGTATGGAAACCCCAGCTGCACTCAAGCCATGGTCCCCACCTACCTCCAACCAGAGTCAGAGTCCACAAAATAGGTTAATTAAAAAATAAAAAGATGACAGAGAGGAAGAGGAGGGGAGGAGGAAGCTAGAAGAGCCCAGATTTGGTTGCAAGTGAGAATCTGGGCATTGGTGGTGACACTCTTCAGTCCAGGGCTTCAATCTTAAGTGACACAGACAATCTTACAGCCTCAGACTCTAATACCCCAACCACAGGATAAAAGCCTACATATCCCCTTTTCTCCAAGGACCAAAAAGCTACCTTTAGAAAGGTAACAACAGGTTGGACAGGGTGACCCCAGACACATGGGCACCTGAGGAGAGGGACGCTACCACCTCCCGTCGTAGGCTCAGAATCTCTGCATAAACACAAGACCTTCTGCTCTCCATGACCTTGTGCGGCCTTGGTCTGCAGCTCTCCTTCTCCTCAGGTCCCACAGCAAGACGGGGTCTTGCTGTCTTCCTCCTGAGTAGCAGCAGGATCCTGCAGGTGGTGAATGCTACAGTAGGACGATGTTTGTCTGCTATGGATTTCCGGAACCAGGGTCTTGAAGTTCTACTTCCTGCACAACTGGAGATGAACAGAATTTGATCCAGACAGAAATGAATGCCACCTGAGGGGGGGAGAGCATCTGTCCAGATGCAACAGACCCAGGAGGCTAAGTTCCATCTCTATGCTGTTGACCTCTGTAGTCCTGACCTCCACCTTGAACCTGGAGATCTGTGTCCAGCTGCCTAACATTTCTGACTGGATGGATGCCTCTTCAGTCCCTCAAGCTGTAATCACCCCAAATTGAACTCTTAGTCTTCTCCCCTATACTGGCTGCTCTGCACTCTCTTCCCTGTGAATGTGCCCCCTTCCTTGGGCCACTCTGGTAGAGCCCAAGGAGACCTTGCTGAAGCTCTCTCCCTCCCAGCCACCTGGGCTGTCAGTGGTCCTGTTTGTTCAGCTGCATTGTGACCACTCCTCTCACCCAACCTGCCAGCACTGTGTCCAGGCAGCTTGACTAAACCAATCTGGTATAAAGAGGAGTCTAATAATCACCATGTTGGCAGACCTTGGACAGAGGGTCCAACTTCTTCTGGTTCCAGTTCTGTCTGCTCACAGGCGCTAATGGAGCTTGATCCTGTGTTGGAAATGAAATCTGTACCCTGCAGGAAAGGGTGTGTCTTTACTGAAATCAGACCAGGATGGGGAGAGAAAATGAACCATCCATGCTCTTGTTTCAGTGAGGACTGGTGGCAGGATGTGAAGTCAGAAAGAGCATTTGTGTCAGGGATGGGCTTCACTCTATGGCATTTAACCAGGAGGTCTGGGGAGCTGGCGGAAACCCACCCCCGGTTGGACTTGGGGCTGGTTTCTATTTGACGCTATCGGCTTCTCTTTCTGCAGAAACAAAGATGCTGCAGGAAGAGTCCCCGGTCCATTCGTGCTGAGCGCTTGCCTTTACCTGGGCCAGCTGTGCGGCCACGCTGCTCAGGAAAGCTCAAGGCAAGTTCAAAGTCCAGCTGAGCTGTTCAGCTTCCAGAGCCTCATCCTCCTCGTCCCTAGGCAGAGTTGGTCCTGCTGCCCACTTCACTTGGGTTTTGTGTTTGTCCTGATTTTGTTTTGTTTTGGAGAATAAAAGGGATCACATAGCGCAGCAGTCAGCAGGCAGTCAGTTGCTGACAGGCTCCAGCCAGCCTGCGGCCTGGGGGGGCTGATTTTGCTGGAGCCCCTGGGCCTGGGGTTTGCCTCTTTTCTCAATCTGCTCTCACCCTGCAGCACCAGGGTTGGTAGTCACAGCAGACGGCGTCTGGCCAGGAGAGTTTCAAAGATTCTCTCTCTGGCCTTTTATGGAGAACCCCTGCCAACCCCTGATGTCTGGCCTAGGGCACGCCCCACGCAGTGCTCAGCAAGCGTGAAGGTGAGTAGTATCTGCGCCTGATTCCACCTGAAGTCTGCATCGACGACCCTGGTGAGCAACTGAATGGGCCCCTGGAGGGTCACCCTCTGCAGAAGCACTAAACTCAGAAAGATATCCCCACTTCAACCACTGCCAACCCTTACCTCCCCTGTGTCAAATTTTGGGTAAAAAGCCTTCTGAAAGGCTAGTCCCTATTACAGCATTGGTATTTCAATAAGAACAACTTGTGATATTACCCTTCTCAGAGAAACAAAATAAAAACAGGGCAGTCGTGGGGAAATACTATCTAAACTCAAAGAGGAACTCCTGCTTATTCTTCAAGACCAGCTCAGACACCACCTCCTCTTAGAAGCCTTCCCTTCTCCGAGGCAGAGCCAGCTACTCCAGCTCCTTCCTTTCCTGACACTTGGCCCTTCGGCCTCAGCAGTTTAACTGACCATCTAATTTGTGCTTTGGCTCATTGTCTAAGAATCTGCCTCCTTCATGAGAATTTTGAGCTCATTAAAAGAAAATCCTGATTCTGAATAGGACCTTAGGATGAAGCTGACCCTTTGAATTTGCTCACATGTTAAACAGGGAGCCACTGGGATGTGGGGGAAAAGGAATCTTAAGATTCATCTGGAACCAGCAGCAAAAAAAAAAGGCAACACTGTGTCCAGAAGCTGTAGTCAGGGTCTAGGAGGGCATCGGGCTGCCTGGTGCCAGCTGTGGGGTCCTGAGACAGCAACTGCAGAGCTGCAACAGGCTTGAGAGCGCGATATAAGACTAATTCTTAAGGACCACACAAGAACTTGAAATGAGAAGACTTTGCCAGTGTTAAATTAAACAACTTAAGTACAAGTAAAGCATCCTGTGGATCTAAGTTTATGACTGTATACTTCAGAATAGTCTTTTGAGACCTGTACTCTTCTTCCACTGAGTCAACCCTACTCAATCAAGCATTTCTACACACCTTGTATCAGTCAGGATGGGCACTATTACATGGTAGTAACAATCATCTCCCAACATCTTGTGACTTACAATAGAAGTTTATTTTCCTTGATATTAAATATCTTCTGTTGATTCTGAGTCATGCAGGATCCCAGGATAATAAAATACTGAGACATGGTGCTTCTCAGGATTCAAGCCCAGGAAGGGTTTGCCATTAGCAGCTGATGGAAGTTTTATGAGCTGCTCTGCAGTTAAGGTGCCAAGCATGGCAATCAGTTTATGATATAAGGTGATGGAGAACAGGAAGTGTCTAGCCACTGCACCCATGCCCCCCACAGTTCTTCCCAAAACTCATTCAAATACAGCTCATGGGCTGCACAAGAGAGCAAGCCCAAAATGTAGCCTGCCATCCC
This sequence comes from Ictidomys tridecemlineatus, assembly GCF_052094955.1. NCBI lineage: Eukaryota > Metazoa > Chordata > Mammalia > Rodentia > Sciuridae > Ictidomys > Ictidomys tridecemlineatus. The sequence goes on from NW_027520947.1 coordinate 128,468, forward strand.
TCATCAAGTCTCCACAGACCTGCCTTTGAGACTTTTCTCCTAACTACAGGGCTGTGGTCTGGACATTTACACCCCATCCCTCATAGTGCTGGTGTAACAGCACCCTGGAGAGCTTCCTCCTCCCTTCCCACAGGAGGAAATAAGCTTTCAACCCATGCTGAATCTGCTGGCACCTTGGCCTTGGACCTTGACCTTGGGCTTCCAGCCTCCAGAATGTGAGGAATAAATCCCTGTTGCTCTTGGGCCACTCAGTCTGTGGTGTGCTGGTACAGCAGCCCAAATGTACTAAGACACTCCCCAACACTAAAAATCAAAAAAGGAAAAGTAAAACCTTGCTTAGCATCAAGGATGGTCACACCAGCCCAGAGCTGGCACCCAGGCACAGTGCTCATTGGGAGACCTGAAAGTCAGTCTCTAAAAGGTCGGCATTGATAGAACTGTTCTGCAGGATAAGACAGAAAAGGAAGGAAAACGTCACCATTCAGTGGTCTGCTGCACCGTTCCTGCTCAGAGCTCCTCAAGGTTTTCCATAACAGTGGAGCAGACCAGAGCTGTTCAAGGACCTGAGGCCTGAGCAGAGGTGAGCACTGAAGGTCAGGTGGTCAGATGTGTCCTGGGGAACAGGCTGATCTGGAAAAAACAGGAAGCCGTTGCCATCCCTCCTTCCAATGTCTCCAGTTACGAGGGTCCCAACTGAACCCCGACAAGGCTTTGATTACACAAAAATCAAAAATTTCTTCTAAAGCAGTTGTGATAATAACAAAACCAAAGACAGGCAAGTGTGGGGAGTGTTAGCAATCTTAATAAAGCCGAACAAAAGAGGGCAAAATCCGAGGACGTTGAATCTCATCAGAAATTAAATAAATATAAATAATGAAAGATTTGCTCTGCTTAGATTTCATCTGGGTAATTATGCCTGTTTCACTTATCTTAATTTTACTAACACTTTTTTTTGTCATAGATTTTAAATCTCATCAGAAATTAAAAAAAGCAAATAATGAAAGATTCTCTCTGCTTAGATTTCACCCAGGTAATTATGCCTGCCTCTTACTACCATTGTTGTTGTTTGGTTTTTTTTTTTTCATTGTTTAAATATTTAATTGCAGTATGTTCAAATCAGTCAATAATGCAATCCTATTCCATGCTCAATTGCATAGATTATTTTCTGGATTACTAAATGTATACTAATAGAAATTGTCAAAGAAGTGGTCTCAGATTTCCAAACACGACAGCACCCCAAGGGAGATCTGTTGTTACTTCTTTTAATTTTTCTTTTTTTATTAGAGCATTGAAGTTATACATAGTAGTTGGGTTCATTTTGACAAAGTCATAGATGCATGGTATTTGATTTAATCCATTTCAGTCCCTCCAAGAAAATCTGGTTTTGATCTTAATTATATCTGGCTTTGGGGTTATGACGGGGAAGTGTGTGGTCTCTTTAAGAAATCTACAGATGAGTTTTACTTTCTTCTCTACCATAAAAGAGCCCAAGTCCCTCTTTCTGTGGAGGACCACTGAGCTTTTCATTCTGTTTCTATTCCAGTTTCTAGGTCAAGGCAGGCTGTGGTTTCTGGCCACAGGAGAAGATGCAGTTCATTTTCTCAAGGCACCCGTTCCCAGGGACACCAGTGTGAATCAGGCCAGAGCAGCCCCCCATCACCCTGTCTGACAGCACAGGATCCCAGGACAGATCCAGGAGGTGGCTGCAGTGCCTGGTTGCAGGTCAGGACCTGTCACCATCAGTCACTCCCAGCCTCGGTGTCTGCAGGTCTGCTGTCTGCGGCAGGACAGTTCCTGCCCTGTGTCCATTTCTGCACACTGAGAGGTCACTGGGATATTTAAATCAAGAGGTTTTTTTTTTTTTTCTTTCTGTCTTTAACAGAACTCCGGTCTTTCCTTACAGAACTCTTTTTATTTTTATAAGCAGGAAGCTGCTTTGAGAGCAGTCTTAGTTTTGCATTAAGAGATGAGCAGGAAGCGCAGAGTTCCCTCCCGCACACAGAACACATGCAGCACTTCCAAAGCACACACTGGCACTGTTCTGTACTAGAACTCGATTCCAGCCGAGGCTGGCAGAGGGCAGAGACGTGGACTTCCGTGAGTGCTTGGCTGGGCCAGACCCGCTGTGGGGTTGGCGGGGAACACCCTCATCCTGTCAGCATGCACACAGCTCACTCTGAGGGGAGCTGAATGCACCCAAGACAAGCAGGGAATGACTTCCTCACATTATGGAGTGCGTGTCTCAGGAATAGTGACCAGACATTCAACATGATCCAAAAGGAAACAGAACGTGCTTCCTACAGTCACATGAGTCCTGTAAGAGAGACCCAGCAGGAGAAGAAAGGAGGAAACACCGGCTCTGCATTTACGTAACTTGAGTTATGTAATTTCCCCCTCCTGAGCTTTGTATCCCTTCCAAAGAGACGGAGACTATTTTCATTTTAAAGACATTGCAATTGGATCAATCACATATTTCAGCAAAATGTACTTCTTGTACCAAGACCAGAAATATCACCATTTGCACCAGCTGGTATCTGGGAATTAGAGCCAGGAATCTCCCCCAAGCTCCCTCCTCTGTCACACTGCCAGGCCCTGGTGGCCCAGCTAACTCACATCTACCCAGCGTCCATGGCCCCCAGAGCCCCTCCCCACCCTTAATCCCAGTCCTTCATCAGGGGCAGAGGGCTGGCCACAGCGGGTGGTGAGGGAGGCACGTGATCCAAGTCACTCCATGCAGACAGTGACAACCAGGACTCGTGCTGGGCCTGTCTGGGGAGAACAGCTTTTCCACCAGCAGATGGATGCTGGGAGCTGCTGGCCACCATATTCCTTCAGGATGGAAGAGCAACTGGGAGGAATTCAACCATGGACGATGGGACAGGCTATGAGGGACGGCTGGAGCCCACACCCCAGACCCCTGGTGCCCGTCCACCATGAACTCCACCTGTGTGGGGACTACAGCTCCTTCTCTGCTTGGGCTTCGTTAGTATAATGCCCAACACCATAGATAGACAATGTCCACTGAGAAGCTCCCAGCCCTCAAGGGACATCTCCCATGTGACATAGCTCCCCATTACAGAGCCAGCAGAGAATCAACCAAACTCCAATCTCTGCCAGAGGCCAGGTTTGAAGAGCGTGGTGGATATTGTTGGCTGCCCACCAAGGGCCACTCACCAGCCTCCTGTGGTAGAAGCAGAACTGGCTTCCAACACAGACGCCAATCATGCCAGTCACCTGCCTCCCAGAGAATACGTCAGTCCATTCCTCTCCTCCAGGATCTGAGCGAAAAACTGCCAGAGAATTGTGTGAGAGAATCTCATCCATGGTTAAAATAAGAGACCTGAGGACAACGTTCCCTCTTGTTGATGGAGCTGGGTGAATTTGTGATGTCTGGAGGCCTGCAGCCATATGGAGTTCATGAGGCAGACCGCCTAAGGAATGCAGGTGACTAGAGAGACAAAGAGCCTGGGTGATGGTTTGATGTTTCCCCTCCAAAATCAGGAGTTGCCAACGTGACAATATCAAGAGACGAAGCCTTCGAGAGGCGATAGGCCACCAGGGCATGTCCCTCGTGTGTGGGATCAAGGATTCTCAGTACAACAAGCTTGCCACTCTGTCTTTGCCATATAGGGACCCATCGTCCCTCCCCTCCAGGGGATAGAGCAGAGCCTGCATGAGCCTTGATCTCACTTAGATGTCCGCTCCTCCAGATCTACAAGAAAAGAACCCTCTCCTTTTTGAAACTATCTCATCATGGGAGACTTGATTCTGCAGCAGGCAAGGTTTCCAGAGGTGGGGTGGGGAGACCAGGCTGCAGCCTCAGAGCCTCGACTGCAGCACATGCTGACCAGACAGGGACCTGCACAGAGCCACCAGGCCCCGGGCCACTTCTGCCATCTGAAATCAAACTTCAAAGGAGGCAGAAGAACCCCTGGCCGCAGCCTGCTGTGGTCTCGAGTGTCCATGTCTCCCCTCGTTCTCCCTTCATCTGCAGCAGATGTCTGTCGGCATCTACTAGGCTTCCCCCTGTGAATGGAAAAGGTTGCACTGTCCAGAGAAGAAGGGAAGATAGTGGAATGTATAAAAGCACAGCGGCCAGCATCAGGCCCCTAGTACATACACCTTGAGCTGAAGGTGGTTTTTCCACAAGGGCCATAGCTTGGCCCAAAGCTGAGCAGTTCCAGATGGATTCTCTGCTCAAGGTGAGGCAGGTATGCTGTGGACAGCTTTGGAACCCATGGCAATGACCTGCTGGGTTCTTTGATGACAAGTTTCTGTCTTTGCAGGGTTCGGAGCTTGTGAATGAGTTCAACCCCAAACCCTGAGAACGACCTTCCAGGCAGAAAGGAGAGGACGGGGCCCTAGGATTCAAGCTCCCCTGGCTTCCAAGTCCTAAGACAGTGTCTGACTTAGTGGGCAGCAGGTACTAGGTGTCACACCTGCAGAGTGACCACACCTAAGCACAAAGTACCAACACCCCACAGTAGCTCTACCTAGCTTTGCACACCAAAAATCCCACACTTGCCTCTTAAATCACTTCAATTTTTTCCCATTTCAAGGCTGAACTCTGTGCTGCAAAACATAATAATAGCAACAATATTTTTTAGGTAATTTAATCCAAACTTCCTCTACAGCAAATGTGAACTGGGGTGACTTTGGCCACTTTGAATGTAACTAGGTCATCAACGCATGAAGCCTTGTGGAACAACACCCCTTGTAATGGAGCCACTCAGAGGCTGTTTGGTGGCCTATGTTAATGAGCCCAAGGAGCAGACGTCACCAAGAACACTGAGAAGCATCATTTCATGAAATCTCCAGAAATCACTGTCCTGCTTTCAGGTCTTTTGGGTGTCCCTGTGGTCTCCAGGGTTGAGGCCCAGGCAGGCGAGGGAGGCAGGGTCTGAACACGGCAGCTCAGTTGATCTTCTGTGTTGATTGCCATCATCAGGCACCTGTGACTTTCTTCTCCATGAAATCCTAGCTCTGCTCCTAAGCTCACAGGTCAGGGTCTGCTCTTCTGGAGCCCAGAAGAAGCCTGGTCCATGCTCACCTGCACGCGTGGCTAAGCCACCTTGTTATTCACTGCCAGGTCCCCTGTTTCTCCACGCTGTCACCTCTGAGGCCCTGTGCCTGTGAATCAGCTCCCACAGTCCTCCTGCTCCTCCTGCCCCTGAGTCACCTGGGAACACGGGGCTCTCAGTGATGTGTCTGCCCTGACGCTTTCGCTCTCTTGGATCCAGGATATTCTTGAGCTGCCATAAAGGCAGAACTAAATAGACTCCCTTGCAGCCTTGGAAGCTTCAAGTTTCCAGAAACATCTATTCGAAAGTCTGGGGGGACGACAAGTGAGGAAAATGGAAGCCACTAGACACCAGCCCCAGACCCTCCCCCTGAGGCTCAGTTCCCTTCTCTGAGGACATGTTGCAAACTGAGCCAGCCCCCGGGGAAACAAGGCCGGCAGGAAGACCTTGCCCAAGCCCAGGAGGTGCCCTCTCACCCTCGCCTTGTGGACTGAGCATCCACAAATCTATCCACTCTGCGGGGCCTGGTTTTGATCGACTGCTTTTTCCATTTTGTGGTGATGAGCTATTGACCACAGAATCTCTCTCTGTGATCAGTGGCAAATATTAGCTTGGCTGTGTCACCCACATCTCAAGCCATCTGACAAGTGCTGGGGTGTAGCTCAGTGATAGGGAGCCCTCGGGCTCAATGACCAGGACCTTCAAGGGGAAAAACCTGCAGCTCCATGGAACACGGCCCATGTCCCTTCCCTTGGCAAGCACATTGCCCATCTTACATTTTATGAAGTCTCTGCTGGATGTCCGTCATCCATGGATTTGTTGCCTGATCTCATCAAGTTATCAGGTTCCATAAAGATGGAGAGTCAGCATCCGATCCATCAAAGCTCCACCAACTTCTAATAAATGAGCCCCTGGGAAAGGGCATTGTCTTCTTCCCCAGGGGCCTCAACACCTCTGATGTCTTCCTTGGCAGGCTCTGCCCAGTTGTGAGATCCCACAGGGGCCGATGGATTGCGATGTGGCTGAACGTCTTGTAGAATTTTGTAAGGTCAGCCCAGGCAATACTGGAGAGCCCCTGGGGTCCAGGCAAGGAGAGATGGGATCCATGGCATACCCACAAACACAGACAGTTATCAACCAGAGAAGGGAGAGGTTGTCGCAGGCGAAGGATGTGCGCAGGCTTTAATCTGAATGTGAATTCTAATAAGCTGTCCCTACGGCACCCTGCAACTTCCAACCACAAAGCTGACACTCGGCGGGTGCCCGAGGCTGGCCTGACAGCTGTCTGTGGCCTCCTAGCTGTTTGACAGTGTCATTCTTTCTGCCTTGTCTGTCTTTCTCTTGAGAAGGATCACTCCATTCTTGCCTCTCCATTTCCTTTTGCTCCCTCTTAAACACTCGGCCAGCTGGACTTTCAGAGGTGAGACTCTGCCTCCATACAGCTCTGACCTACCCCCTTCATAAGCTGTAATTATATACTTAACCATTTAGTTGTATAGTAATATTTGCTGTCCTCAAAAGCCACGATTATTATAGCACCCAGAGGCACGTGTGCAGGCTTACTTCTGTGTCCCTGGCACTTAGCACTGGGTTTAGCAGGTACCATGTTCCCAGAGTAGGTTTGATGATCCAGCGTGTGAGCCCCTGAGGCAGCCCAAGGAGGTCAGCCTGAGACACTTTGGAGCAAGGATTAAAAGCTGACCATGCAGAAGCTGATGAAGTCACAACATCTCACCTGAATTCTTGTGCTGTATCTGCTGCCACCACAGAGGTTCTCAAGTAAATGCTTGTTTTTCCAGGTCTTGGCTGGGCTCCGTGGGATGGCTTTGCTTTCCTGGTGAAGGAGACATATATCACAAGAGTTCGGTTGTCCCTCAGTTCCCTGATGGAACAAGGTTATGAAGGTTGAAATGACAGCAAGCATTCTGTGACCCTGAACCAAAGCCATGCCTTTTGTTTTTGTTTTTGTTTTTTAAATCAGAAACTGGGGCCTGCAGCTGCTTACCTCCAGATCCTGTGTGTGTGGGCTCCTGGAGTTTCTGTCGTATGTAGTCATAGCCTGTCTACCGAGTGAGCAGCATGTGTCGGGTTAAGATAGCACAGTGCTCTGGGCCTTTAAGATATCACAGTGCTCTGGGCCTCATCTCTTCAGCCGTGAAATGAAAAATAGGATCTGGGATCTGTCTCGCCCCATAGCACTAAGATGGATTCTAAGGCAATTCAGTCTCGAATCTGGCACCTCGAGGAGGGAGGAGGGAGAGCCAGCGAGAATGCAGAGCTACTGTTGCTTTAGTTTGTGAGCTGGTCTCACAAGAAGTGAGTCTGTCGTTTCCTCTCACCTACCAGTGTTCTTATAAATAGCTCAGCTGCTGTAAGGAGGCCCTTGAAAAGATGTGAAATGCACATGATGTCGTCTTCTAACAAGCCCAGGCAGCCAGCTGCTCCTTCAAGCCTGACATTAATTATGTCACTCACTGATGTCTACATCCTGATCTGCCAATTCCCTCATGTCAATTCAATTTCTTTAGAATAAAAAAAATGGGCAAAGAAAAATGTTTCTCTATTCCATGAGAATATATAATTAACTCCCAAAATAGCTGTCCTTTATCCCTTGACAGAACTTTTTAAAGTCTACGGGGAAGTCAGTGGTACCCCACCTTCGCTCAGCCTTCCCAGCGTGGCTAATGAGCATGGTGTGGGCCTTGTGCCCTTGGAAGCTCGACCCCCTCCAGCCTGAGAGTGACAGCTGTATTTTCAACCGACCTCCACCACTGTGATTGCCGAGCAGACTTGGGTTCTGAGACTTAGTTGCTTGCAGAAGTAAAAACCGAGCTGGATTTACCCTATGCTCATACCCACATGAGCTGCCAGGCTTCACAGCTCCCTCAGATACAGAAGGGCATTCTGGGCTGATACCACAGATCCCCTGACACAGTAGCCATCGTAGCCATCGCCTGTGAAATTGACACACAGATGGCACATGAGCAAAACTTTGCTTCTGCCCCATGGTCTGCAGTTCTTACTGCCAGAAAATCTAATTAGGGGCTTTATTAAGTTGCCCAGTGATGGAGACAGGGAGAGCAGATCTTATGGACTGAGCTATGCAAGCCGCCCCCCAGGAACAGGGCTGGCCAGCTCTGCCTGCTTCTTATTCTGCATTATGAAGCACCAAAATTGAGTTATTGAATTTTTGCTTAAAAAAAAAAAAAGGAGATGTCTACCCGACTCATTATGTATCAAGCCACAAATGATCTTCTTTTCCTTCATCCCAACATGTCATTATAACCCGCTAGTGAGCACCAAGAGACAGACACACGCCAACCAAATAAAACTCAAAAGTACTCCAAGCAGGGGTGAGGCGAGACCAGGAGGAAAGGGGGGGGGGCGGCTTTGTAGGAAGAGCTGCCCTAGAAGCCTTGGAAGGAGACCCCAGAAAAGCTGTAGTCTAGTAATTGTTTTCTCTCTCTCTCTCTCTCTCTCTCTCTCTCTCTCTCTCACACACACACACACACACACACACACACACACACACACACAGTTGTAAGTTGAACCATAGCAAAAAAGTTAAAAATTTAAAAACCCACAGAACCAGCAAATTGCAGGGAGAAGGACTCGGGAGGGCCTATCCATGCAGGACCCGCCATCTCACGCTTCTGCAGGGAGCAGAACCCACCTGCAAGTGGGCTGTGCACTGGACAAATCCTCAAGGGGATGGAAATAAGGGAGAATTTCCTGGTGGCTTAATAATTTCTGATTTTAAAGAGGAAGACATTCAGGAGGGATGGATACCAGGAAGTTGAAGGCTGTTGCTGATTCCTTTCCTGTTCATTAACAACTCCACCTTTTTCCTATAAGAAAACCCCCCAAGGAACCCCAAAGCTGGAGCAGGTCCTCCTGGGTCACGCTTCCACCAAGCAGAGGCACCAACAGGTCAAAGTGCTCCACAACCAAAAGCCAGCCTCCTGAGGTCTCCAGCGGGTGACAAACCACCATGACAACAATGAGCCAAGCAGGTAGCACAAACAGGGAACATCTGGCCTGGAGAAACTTAGAGTGGATGGGGCTCATCAACCCTATTTTATCCATCTTTAGCACAGGTGGTCTCAGCACGGGGATTAATGGGAAGCTGAGGATCGTTCATCCTGCCAACATTTACCATGTACCTACCCAGGCCACACACCATTCCCAGCCAGGGTGACACAGGCACAGCTCCTGCCTACTTGAAGCTGGTATTCTAGAGAAGGCCCCAGGTGTTAAACAGGTAAGAAAACAGGATTCTTTCAGAGGGTCATGGTTGGCAATCCCAGGAGCCTGCAGAAGGTCCACATAGCTGGAAGGCAGCAGTGCGGGGCTGACTCCAGGGTTGGCGGTGTCCTAGAGAGGGCATGGGCAGGCACGTGCAGGGTTTGGATTTTCTTCACCTTCTGCCATGACTCATTCAAACCCCAGTCTTTCTCAAAATTGCCAAAAAAAAAAAAAAGATACCTTTCAACTTTGCTCCCAACCCAAATTTCCAGCTTAATACCATCATTGAATCAGGTCCTCTGCCTGGGTCTCAGTGGGGTTTCTGCTGGGTCATGCAGGAGCTCTGCTCTCTTCTTATTTTGTTGAGGAAACTGTTTTCCAAAAAGGCTGCAGTAACTTACCTCCTTCTCACTGATATGGTGTCCAATTCCCTTTTCTCCACATCCTCACCAACTCTCCTCATCCTTCACGTTTTGTTAATAGAAAAAACAGGTGTGGTAGGTGGACATGCTAATTAGCCTGATTGGGTCCTTCCACAACCTCCACATGTCTACAATGTTGTACTGTATACCATGAACACAGCACAGCTATTATTGGTGAACCAGCACTCTTTGGGGTAAAATTTCTACATACTAAGCAATTCAAAATGGCTCCAGCAAAGTCTCCTTTTCTTCCAGAGAAGTGAATCCTGATATTGACCTGACATCCCACCCCCAAAGGCAGGCAGAATCGCCTTTAGGCTAAACCCCAAGGAGCACAAGTACTAGATAAAAGTTTTGATTTTCATATAAAGGGAGAGTTGCAATATAGTTAATATAAATGGAATGCAAGTACATTCCCACAGTGACAACAAAAATCATTGCTAAGGACCTGGAGGTTGGCAGATTTTTTAATACAATATTTCAAATTTAATTCAATTCAACAAATATTTAATAAGCTCTAACAAACTGCCAGTCCTGTGCTGAGACGCAGGCACAACCAGTCAGCCACTGTCTACAATAGGCTCATTATCAAATGTGACAGGCCACCATTCAGTTAAGGCTCTGAATAAAATGCAAAAAGGACAGAGAGGGTACAGATAATTATCTGAAGGAGTTTTGCAGATTTAGGCTCAGAAAATATGCAGTCTCACCTAATTAAAATACCTAATTTCACAATTATGGGTTATAAATTTTAACGGGAAGTAGTACGTTTCTTTCTCTCATTAAATAATCCACCCAAAACATGACAGAACTCTATTTTTAGTAGAATTAATCAGCCTAAAGGATATACACCAATTACAGAAGAAATCCAGGGAAACTGTCACCAAATGATAGCTGTCCAGTTAGGACAAGAAGATCACAATACGCACTTCAAAGGTTTTCTCAGCACAGTGCTCTTGGACGTCAGGTAGGTGGCAACCCAAAGATAAGCAACCTTAAACCTTTCATGTAGAAGAGGCGAATTAAACCAGTTATCCATCAAGGAGTTGACCACAAAATTGCACATAAATGAAACAGATCCACTGGGCAGACAAGCACTTTAAAAAAATAAAGTAAAATTCTCTAAAGCGATAGAAAAAGGAAGGCAGACACCGATGGTTCCTTGGAAAGCCATGTGGGAAACACAGATTCTTACTGGCTAGCAGGAAGTAGTCCTGTCCACCTCTAAGACTCTGAAACTCAGAGCCTCACCTCTGCCTTTCCATGGGTCAGCTCCCCTTCAGCCCCTCTAAAACCAGAAAAACTCTGAGCTAGACACAAGGTCCCTCTCAGGTGTGGGTTGCCTGTTCCTATACACCTCCCTGCCAGACTGCCTGAAAGAACCGATTTTGTCTTGACCTCTTCCAGAACATCTGTGTTCCAGAACATCTGTGTACCAGGGGCTGCTAGGTTTCTGTCCACAACCCTTCCATGATTCCTTCTAACAGAATCCTGATTTTTCTGTGTCTGGAAACATCTAGGTTTTTAAAAAGTCCTTGCCCTTGAGAAAGATCAGCCAAATGCCGCAGCTCAGGCCACGGGGACATGGCAACAGATGCCTGGTGGGGCTATAAGAAAGCACCTTGGAAAGCTGTGTGCAGTGGGTGGGGCTGGATGATGAGGGAACCTAGACTCCTCCTAACTCCTCCGAGAACTTTTAGATCTCACCTCTGGCACCAGCTCCCCAGTGCCCCCTGAAGATGCAGGACATGTTGGGGCTGGAGGTCACCCTGGTGGAAGTATTTACACGACGGACATCATCAAATGCTAAAGAGGGCCAGCTGCCAATCATTTGACAGTATTCCCCAGTTTCTCACCCAGGACCAGGTGACCAACTGGTAAGAACTATAAGAACGGTGCTTAGTTTAGATTCCCACCTGCCCCCTAGCCTCCTCCTTCCTTTCCGACTTTCATCACTTCTCACACAGGGCACTTGTTTAAATCCTCCTGCCACAGGCTGCAACCTGACAGGGTTCTCTGCTGGGGTCTCCCCCAGCCCTGTGCAGCCTGGCTCCTTCTCCTCACAGAGGTTCTCCCTCCTGATTGCTTTTTCTGACCAGCTCCCTCCCCACCCTGCTGATAACCACCGCCAATTGCTGGGAATCCTCATGTTGCTTGCTGCATTTTCAGATTAGCTTCTTGGTTTTCTGACATCTGTGCTTATGTCCCACCATGGTGTGAACACCCTGAGAGCAAAACTTGGTCAGCTGGGGGTCATTGGTAAATCCTCATGAGCTGTAACTGAGTTTTACACAGAATAAGTTCTAGAACCTCCCCATGCTGTAGAAGAGGGAACCAAGGCTGAGAGAAGCTAGATGACCCATTGCAGGTGACTGCTGTTGCTGGGATTCCAACCAGACAGTTCCTACCAGCAGGTTGACCAGCCTCCTCACTCACACCCAGGTGGGGGGAGCTTTGCTGATGGCCTTGCCAGCCCAGGGTAGCCTGTGAGAACCTGGAGCTCTTTCTATCTTCTATGGGAGGAGTAGAAATATGTCTGCTCCATTAGCAGCTGGTTCCCAATGCAAGTGAGAGACCAGGAGGTCAAGTGAGAGGGTGGCTCGGTGACCTCAGACTCCCACCCCAGCCCTAGCCATCCACAGAACCTTGACATCTTGGTTAGCTTTTGTGGTAAGCTTTGTCTTTCATGAAAGAGCTCTGCCATTAACATAGACCAAACACATTTGTGACTTTCCACAATGTCAAAACTTATTGAATGACAATAGATTCATAGGCCACACCAGTTTCATCTGTGGCAGTTTACTAAATACGTGTGGGTCACCTGGTAGTTATATGAAGGGCAATCACAAGTTCTTTCATTCCAATCTTAAACTCTAATGTCTATCACACTCAAGTCACACATCACACTTTATGTATGTTACAGAAAGGCCAAGAAAGGGTTAAGGCAGCCAGAGGGGTTCAGAGGCTGAACTGAGAGAAAAGGCAGACACAGACTTGAAAGCAGAGTCTCTGAGGGTGGTCAGAGAAGATTAGACACCAGCCTAAAAACTTGTTCAGGGTGCAGAGCTGCCCAAGTGCAGGAACTTACGCTACGCGAGGTTCCTGACAGACAGCCTTTTGACAGTGTCACCTTGGAGTGTCAGCTTGAGATGTTATCTTGGAGTGGGACCTGCATGGTCATCATGGGCAGGAGAAGCTGCTCTGCTCAAGTCACAGGAGGGAGATTAAGAGTTTCTGGTGATTTTCTGGGCAAGGCTCACGATGAGCCACCAGGTGACAGGGTCAAGGTGCTGACCTGTCGAGTCTCAGGAGATTCCTCCTTTGGTGGGTCTGAGGTGAGGGTGTTGATTCTGGTGAGGTTGATAAGCTCCCATGCCTAGCGTTCCTGGTAGGGTTTGGGATGACCACACAAGCAGGTGCTCCTTGATTCAGTTTGGTAAGTTGGCACATGAGTTATTTACCAGTCTGTGCCTTAGGGTTGTGCCAGTCAGATGGAGGTTGTTTACTTGTACAAACAAGGACTGGAAACATTCCATCTCAGCCCTGAAACCCTAAACGGAGTGACGCAGAGCAAACTACTGCTTTATACGATGGCACAGCAAAGTATCAGGCACAGCCTGAAAGCTGCTGTTCTACACATCATGGAGTAACTATCTGCTCTCCATTTTCCCCCCAAAATGCCCATGACTGAATCCTTGGAACCTGTCACTATGTGGCATTGTACTATAAAAGGAGTTTTGCAAATGGAATTAAACATGAGAGATTACCCAGCATTCTAGTGGAGGACAAATATAATTGCAGAATCCTTAAAGGAAGAGGAAGACTAGAGTGAGAAAGGGAGACTGGAGGAGATGACTTGGGAGAGCTGAGGGGTATGAGCAGGACTCTACTATCACGGCTGCCTTTCAAGAAGCCGGAAGGAGACCACGCATGAGGCAGGGCCTCAAGGCGTCTTCCAGAGGCCAAGAAGGAAACACATACTCATCCCAGAGCACAAGCCAGGGCCTGAATGGGCACAGGAACTGCTTCTCCCCAAATTTCTTCCAGGAAGGCGTGCTGCCCTCTGACACCTTGATTTCAGCCTGGTGAAACTCACTTCAGATAAACTGTAAGATCATAAACCTGTGTTGTTCCAAGTCACCGTTTGTGGTAATTTGTTATTGCAGGAGTAGAAAGGTAATGAAATAATAGGCAGAAAATAATGTTTTGCCCAAATAACAGAGCTTGTCAATCTGAGGATTCTCAGGAATTGATAAGCTCAGATCCATAGAGGCAAGCAGAAGTAGCGGCAGATGTCCTCATCAATTAGGTGCAACTTGATAGACAGGCCAGGAATATTAAAACACAGACAGTACGCTGGCTCCCGTCTTGTCTCAGTGCCCTGCAGCAGAGCTGCGGCAGACGACTCTGTCTGCTTGGAGATGTACCCTGGCACAGCAGAGTGTGGGACAGACCCACTACATTAAAGGAAACCTCTACATACAACCTAATGAAGGGAGCCTTTTATTTCTCCTGAGAGCCCCAGCTGCATGCCTTAATGTCCCCAGAAACTATCCATCCATGATAAAACATGGCAGACCCAAGTCAAGTGATGAATCCTGGTCCACAATGTGTTTCCAGAATCTGGAAAGACTGTGGAGACCCGAGGTGTCTCAGGACCTAACACCTAGATCCCTCCCCTGTTTGTGGTAATACTCTGGGCAACCGCCCTGAGTTCAGTCAGAAAACATGGTGTGGGAGGAGCCCAAGTACTCTACAGGTGGACAGGCTTATCCCATCAGAATTGCTGGCTTATCCAATCAGAGTAGTCCTTCCTCTGTGCTATAGCAATTGGCACAGGGATGAGCTTCTGATTCCATCAAGCCAAGGACAGGCAGTCCTGGGGTCTTTGCTGAACATCAGTGCTCAGGAGAGCAGCTAGCACAAATGAATATTTAATAAGTGAATATATAATAATGAATAAATGAAATGTTTAATAAATGATGCATGCTGTTACTTAATTGCACACAAATCAGACTTTGCCAATATATGCATTTATTTTGGCAATGGTTTAATTAACCTTCTCAGTTGCTAATTGTGGATAGGTTAGAGCGACTCACTTGTCTTTTGAGGAAAGGGAATTTTCCTTGATAGAATGTGTGTGCCATCAGTGCAGGGAACACATTTTTATTGGTTCTCGCTGTATCGCCAGGGTCGTGTAGAATTCTTGGCACACCGTAGGCACTTAGGAACTATTTGTGGAAAGAATGACTGGAACTCTTTTATTCCAAGCCTTAATACTATCACTTTTCCTGGATTTTATGGCCAGTCTCCCTGGGTTTTTAGTTTGAATTCTGGGTCACTGACTTGGGAATTCTGAGCACAGGTATAAAAAAACATTCTCCATGTGACTGAATAAGAAAGCAGCTTTGTCAAGTCCCTCTCTGCCAGGGAAGCCATGGCAAGGTGGGGGCAGGATTCAATCCCATGTATTAAATATATATGTGCACTCTCAGCTTAGTTGAGGCACAGCCTCTGTTTATTCACCAACCTCTCCAATAGAAGCCTCTTGTCTCAGAGCTCACAGAAAACATGTCAAAGTGATGACTGTACCATGAGGACTTGAAATCCATAATTATGACAAGTACCAGCCAGTAAGTACCTAGCACAGAAAATATGGTAACATCCAAGTCCCTACCACCATGCTTGGGAAGATTGACTGTGTGGAAGCCTGCAGCTCTAGCTAACACCCCTGCAAATTAGTGATCCTTGCTCCATCATGGGTGTGTGTGTGTGTGTGTGTGTGTGTGTGTGTATGTGTGTGTTCAGGCTCCTGAGCACTTGAGCTTAACTGTCTTGGGATGCCACCTCTGAGCCCAGCACAGTAGCAAGCTTCCCCACAGACCCTGGGTTGCAAAAACCTGGATCAGATCTGGCCCCCTTGCTCTGTCCCCCTGGGAATGCCACATTCCTGAGATGCAGTTTCTTCACCTGGAAGGTGAAGGTGATAACTATGAGAACTTCTGAAACCCATGAGAGGAATTAAAGATGAAGGAGGAGTGAATGGACCTCAGGGGCTCTCAAAACTCCAAAATGTGTCCAGTGTTGAAAATTCCAGCGCATGGTGCTTCCATTTGACTAATGTCCCAAGAGCATCCTTAGACCCACAACAGGTTCAGGTCAATCCCTGCTCACCTTCCTTTCAAATCACCTCCTCCAGGAAGGCTCCTCTGGCTATCCACCTGGGTAGCAGTGACGCTTGCCTCCCTGATGTCACATCCTGCCCACGTCACTTCCTGAAGCCCTTGGGAGGCTTTTGTGTGGTGAGAGGCCATCTAGCTTAGTGTTGCCATTTCCCATTGCCCTTTGTGACCTCTCAGGTCCTCAGCACCCCTCGGGGACTGAGGAAGGACTATTGTTAAGAAACCAGGGGTGACATCTCCAGGTTTCAAGCTCAACCCAATCACAGCCCAACATTACCCTGCCCCCTGGCCACACCCCTCCCAACCACTGACAGAGGTTCTTAGGGCATTGCCAAGCACAGATCCACACGTGAAACCTGAACCGAATTATACGTGGCTGAAAAAGAAATTGAAGTTTCGCTGCAACTTTCACTTCTCAAGTTTGGACTGAACTCTTTAATGTGACACCTGAGCAGAAAACTCACAGGAAAAGATACAGAAATGTCCCCCAGACACAGAAAAAGTGGTCAAGCTCACTGCCACTTCTGGGAATATTAAACAACACTGAGGTCATATTTCTTACCTAACTGGCAAAATTGAGAACTATCCCAGTGCATCCCACAGGATAGGCTGTCGGGACCCGTACCTGCATAGGTAGATGGCAAGGATGTGAACAGACCCACCCTTGCTGGGGGGAGAAGTGGGCTATGCTTAGCTGTACTTAATGCACTTAACTTTTGACTCAATCACCCCACTCCTCGAAACCCACCCTGAAGATACACCTCAAAAATGTCTGTGTACGTGTTACTCTTCTTAGCATTACTTACACTTGTAAAACACCAGAAACAATAAAGATGTCTATACAGGGCACAGTGGTTGAATGGTGGCATACCTGCAAATCAAGTGCCCTGCAACTGCTAAAAAATACAGAATGCTGTGAACTAAATTGGAGTAATTTCCAGGATATACTGAGAAGTACCCAAATAACAGAATACCATACTATCCTCCAAGTGAGAAAAAAGTGAGTCTGAGAAAAGGCACAGGCATCAGCATTTGGTGAAAATAATTATAGGAAGAATAAACTAGAAAGTAAAAGACGGAAGGGCTGCAGGAGATTTAAAAGAAGTGCACTCCACCTCTTCCGTGTGATAGGCAAGAGGGGCCACGTCTCCAAGGCAGAGCTCGCTCATGGAACCACAGCAACATTTTATACATTTAAAAATAAATGCATGAGTTTTAGAAATCGTAGTGTTGGGATTTTAAAATGGCATGTGGAATTATCATCTCGCCCGTATCACAGATGAAAACAAGCCACACAAAGGACAGGAGAAAGAAAGGCACCAGGCTGAGTAGCTTATCAACTGTGTTTTGACTGGATCTAGCAAGCCCTGTACAGCAATATTGAAATAACTGACCCTAGGATTGAACAAATAAGTGAGTCTACAGGATGACATGATAGCCAGATTCCTCGTTTTCAGAAAAAGAAGTTACAAATAAGGGAGGCCAGAACAGACCTGGGACAAAAACAGAGGCATCAATTCAAATCATGTTTGTAAAGGTACACAAACATGGAGAGACTAGATGAACAGATTAGATAGGTGGATGAAAGATAGATAGATAGATAGATAGATAGATAGATAGATAGATAGATAGATAGATAGATAGATACATGCTGGTTAGAGAGATGATAGATAAAAAGTGAATGAGTGGATAGGTGGATGGGTAGATGGATGGATGGGTGGATGGATGGATGGGTGGATGGACAGTTGGATGGTTCGATGGATGAATGGATGGGTGGATGGATGAATGGATGGATGGATGGATGGATGGCAAGTTTAGCTAGATGATAGATAGATAGATAGATAGATAGATAGATAGATAGATAGATACATAGATAGATACATAGATACATAGATAGATAGATAATAAAAAGTGAATGAGTGGATGGATGGATGGGTAGATGGATAGATGGATGGGTAGATGGATGGGTGGATGGGTGGATGGATGGACAGTTGAATGGGTGCATGGATAAATGGGTAGATGGATGGAAAGTTTAGCTAGATGATAGATAGATAAGTAGAGAGATGATAAAAAGTGAATGAGTGGATGGATGGACATTTGGATATGTAGATGGATGAATGGATGGATAGATGAATGGATGGATAGATGGATGGATGGGTGGATGGATGGGTGGATGGGTGGATGAATGGATGGATGGGTGGATGGATAAATGGATAGATGGACAGTTGAATGGGTGGATGGATAAATGGGTATATGGATGGAAGAGAGACACAGAGAGAGAAATGATAGATAAAAAGTGAATGAGTAGATGAGTATATGGGTGGATGGATGGATGGACAATTGGATGGATGGATAGATGAATGGATAGATGGATGGAAAGTTTAGCTAGATGATAGATGATAGGTAGATAGATAGATAGATAGATAGATAGATAGATAGATAGATAGATTGATTGATTTGCACATGTTGGCATGAGTTAGTAGGATAGGTCCATTTCCAGCCCTCTGTACTGAGGGGCTCAGGAGCAATCATCCCCAGTAGCCATAAGAAGGCCACATGCTGAGACCTGGGAGGCAGGAGTGTCATTCCCTGCAGTCCCTGCTACTGCATCAGAATGCTCTCTACTTGAAGTAAGTAGGCTCACTGACAACCAAATTGGAGGGTAAAATGTCAAAATTTTGTCCTTCAAGGAGACTTTCAAGTCCTCTGTAAGCGTCACAAGCAGAGGAGGAAAGGAAGGGAAGGGCAGATCATCAACTGCTTTCCATCTTGTGTAGCTCCTTGTCCAGAAATACACGCCTCACAGACATTGACTTCACAGAAATTGAAGGCAGCGTCCCCTTTCTCTGTGGCTGTGATGAATCCCTCTGGGAATTCTGGGAAATTCCCATACCTGTGGTACCATACCTCTTGTAAAAAGTAAGACACTTTGTCTGAAAGCTTGTGTGGAAGGTCACAAATGTTGGATGATGGGCCTCATCTTATCCTAGCACCGCTTTTTGCAAAATGCAAAATAGAATTTAGGAAGGTTTCATGAAGCCCCAGGGATGTGTGGAGAAGGTCCTCGTGCCTGGACAAGCCCTCGCTCCCCCGTTTAATTCCAAATGCAGTCTGCCCAGTGGGCAGCTGACACAACTGCTGTCCAGGCCCTGGTAGTTCTGACATTGCCTTTGCCACCCCATTGCATGAGCCATGTCCCAAGAGGGAAGCAGAGGAAAGGCTCCGAGAGGCCAAATGCAAAAGGCCTCCAGTCCCTGCCTTCATCATGTGTCATCGAAAGAACTAAGTTCAGAGCTTCGGAGGGAAAGCAAGAGCCCACTACGTGCACCAAGAAGAGCTCAAGGAGGTCTCCTGAAGTGGGCAGTGCCATGGGACCTTTCTCTGGGACACCCCAGGGAGCTTCTCAGGAAAGGCTCACAACCTACAGAGTCCAGAATTCACCAGGACACCAGGTATCCTGGCAGGAACATCATGAACCAGAGGGCTTGGGTCAATGAAACTGCCACATGTAGAACTTTGCTTGGAGCATGCGCACGTGCCTACAGAAAACATCCAACGTACAGGCATGACCTCCCCCTCCATGAACACAGACAGCAAAGCATGAACCATCACAGCCTCCAGCCTGGACCCCCACCCCCGTCGCTAACCCCTCAGCTACCCACCCATGCAACACAAGAGACCCAGCTTCTCCACATTGTCACTTGCACTTGGAATTGTCTCGGTTTCCTTGTCTTTGTCTACCTATTTCAACAAATGTGTGGTTTTTTCATTTCCTGTTGGACTCACTGAATCCCTCAAGTCCCTTCAAGGTGAGCACCTCTCCTCACACACTTGTTTGCCATCTACATTCTTCAGTGAGGTTTTCTCTTTGCCTAAGTTCTCACTAGAGGGTTTTCCCACCATCAATGTTGACCAGGTGTGTGGCCTGCCAATACTTTATTGCCATGTCTCATCTGCTTACACAGAGCAAGCACTTCTGACTGTGGCCAGAGCCCAGTGCATCTTTGTTTTCTATTCTTTTATAGATCCTGCTTTCAGCTTCATAGTTGAGACTTATTCACCAAGAACAGTGAATAATTTTGTTTCCTTTAAAAGTTAAATGGTTTTGACATTTTACATTTGGGTCTAGGATCCCTGAGCAGGAGGGTAACCCAGTGGTTCGTGCTTGCTCCCTTGTGCCAGGCTCTGGCTCAACTCCCACCACTGCAAAAAAAAAAAAAAAAAGTAAATAAATGAAATGAAATCTGTGATCCATTCTGAGTTGAATTTCAAACCTAAGTTGCGCCCAGTCTAAGAAGGCCTTCCCTCTACAAAGAGCACAGTGAGGTGGAGACAAACAAAGGTACACTTATTTAATAACCCTATAGGAGACAGGTGACCTAGGTGACACTAGACTATGCACCCACCATATTCAGCCAATGAGGCATCAGGAGAAAGACCCCTGCACACCATGGGGTAGAGGTAGACGGTGGCTGCTCTGAGGGCACCTGCTCACCCAGACACCCAGTGTTGTGAGACTGTCAGTCAAAAGCCTTGCTCTCGCTCTACCTCCTGTCTCTTAGTGGATTCTCGGGTTTGGAGAGATGAGCTTGATTCTCAGGACTTGGGCGCTCCTCCTGGATCTCTGTGGCTGTGTGCAGCATGAACCTGGTGGAGAGCAGAGATACTCCCCACCCTACTTTGTGGTATCTGCTCTGCCTGGATGTCCTGGCCCCGATAGAGTCCATACAAACACCTGTACAATTGTCTCAGGGAGCACAGCAGAAGCAAACAAGTCGCCAGCAACCAGGTGAACTCATTCATGAGCCAAGGTAGAAAATGGGTCTTGGAGGTCAGGAATTGGGAGGGAGAGTGTGTGGGAAGGAGGTGTGTCCTAGGAGAATTTAAGTGCAGAGTCCTAGTGGGCAGTTTCTTCTCCCCCAAAAGAATTCACCAGAGACAGATGGAGCAAGAACTCAGGGTGTCCAAGAAGTCCCCAGTTATGGGGACTGAGCACACAGTGAGCTAAGAGTGTAAGAAGTCTCCAGTAAGGGAAGCTCAGTTACAGGAACCTACCAATAACGGTGTGTAAGAACTCACTCGAGTCCTAGGACAGGGAAGGAAAATAGAAGGTCCCACAGGCACAAGTCTTTTCTTTAAGAACTTCTTCCTGAGGAACTCATTGCCTCTCCCATTCTTTAAATATCTGCACTGACTCATCTTATCCAAAAGGGCACTCGGGTCTGATGTGTACAGCCTCCTGTACCAGAGTAATTACAGCTGCCCCTTTAAAAGAAAAAAAAAAAAACTTTGATCTTTTTCTGAGCTCATGGTTTTCCTGGTGTATTCACCTTGTGTCCTGAGAACCTAAAGTTATATATTTTACTCGTTAGTTTTGTTTTTACTAACTGGAGTTTATTTATGTTTTTTAGCTGCACACAGTTTTTTCATGCTCTCTTTATTCAGAGACCAACTATTCAAGGTTCAGCTCTCAAAAGCACTGAAAAAGGAAGAGGTCTTCTCCTTTGTCGAATTCTGAGGAGGAAAACACTGGGTTAGTGGGAGTAGATCTGCCCCATGGAGGCCCAGTTGCTGCTGGAACCTTTGATTTCAGCCTCCCCAGAGCTGACAGGCTGTCCCCATTGTTCCCAATCCTACAGGCCCTTCTCATGTCTGGCGCATACTGTAAAAACCTATAACAGGCTCTATTTTAATTTCTAAAGGGTCAATTTACATTGGTAGGTGTGACAATGTCTTTGAAATTATTAACATACATAGAAATTTTTCGTGTCCAGCCAATCGAGAAAACATCCCTTTCTATAAAATGTTTAAAGTGCAACATCCATTGCTCTTTAAATTTTTAATTTGTTTTAATTAGTTATACATGACAGTTGAATGCATTTATGCACTTTGATAGATCATATATAGATGGGGTATAATTTATCATTTTTTGATGGTGTATGTTGTAGAATCACATTGGTACATAAAGTAATAATGTCTGTTTTATTCTACTGTCCTTCCTAACCCAATATCCCCTCCCCTCCCCTCCCTTCACTCCCCTCTACCTATTCTAAGGTAACTCTATTCTCCCCGAGTGCTCTCACCTACCCCATTATAAATTAGCATCTGCATACCAGAGAAAACATTTGGCCTTTAGTTTTTATGGAATTGGTTAATTTAGCTTAACATGACATTTTTTAACTGGATCCATTTACTGGCAAATGCCATGATTTCATTTTTCTTTAAAGCTGACTAATATTCCATTGAATATATATATATATATATATATATATATATATATATATATATATATATATACCACATTCTCTTTATCCATTTATCTACTGAAGGACACCTAGCTTGGTTCCATAGTTTAGCTATTGTGAATTGAGCTGCTTTAAATACTGACATTCCTGGTGGGACTGCAGGTTGGTGAAACCACCCTGGAAAGAAGTACAGAGATTCCTCAGAAAACTCAGGTTGGAACCACCACCATTTGACCCAGCTATCCCACTCCTTGGTTTATACCAAAAGGACAAAAAAAAAAATCAGCATATCCATTGCTTTTAAGAATTTGTCTTTGGCAGAAACAACAGACTTAAAGTGTGAATTAAACTTGTATGATATTTTGGTATTCATGGGTAACCTAAATTAAAAATGAATAAATTAGATTTAACATAAGTAAAATAAACATTTATAAATGTGTTTATTAGAGGAGAAATCTTATCAATTTGCAAAATTAAAAACACTAAAACATCAACTACTAAATTTAAATTTAGGTATTATTGTCTTCTTAAATTACATAAGGTAAAATATACTTGGATCTATTAAGTTGGTAAATGGAAAAGTTGGTAAATCTATTAAGTGTACTTTCATAAGTTTGGTAAATGTGCTTTCATAAGTTTGCTTTGTTTCTGGATCTAAACTAAATCAAGGTTACTAAAAATTAAAATTCTAACAAACATAATTCTATATGCAAGGAGTATAAAACATTTCAGCTCAGTTTTGATTAAAGTGTTGTAAAAAACACAGAGTCTTTCCTTTTATTAAAAAGGAAATAATTTTCTAAGTACAGAAATTTCATGCCGACCACCCGCTCTCTCTCTCCAGAATGCTTTCTGCTTAAGCCTCACTTTACCTTCACCTTCATTTCACTTTACTTTCTCCCATAATGAAGTTCTCTTGAGTGGCTTTTGGTGTCTGACTTTAAATTTGAATTTCTTTGGTGGGAACATAAGGAACCGAGATTGAGCTTCAGCCTCCCACACCCCGTGACCCTCAGGAGCTTCTGCCATGGGTTCAAGACCACAGAACCATCCAATTAATGTCAAGATTGCCTAAGAAGGCTCAGATTTTGTTGCAAGTATAATTAATTAATCACACGGAATCCCCATTATTTAATTTTCTCAAAGAGCAGTAAGAGCCAACACTCAAGCGTCTGCTTGTGAGCTCATTTTACATGTATTAAGTCACCTAGTCCTCCCCAGTTGTGACTTTACAGGGTCACAATTTTAGTACATTTTTAAAGCAGTGCCATTTAAACATCAAAATGTTACGTGTATGTTAAGTCTTTGCAAAGCATACAGCTGGACCTCAGGAGAATTGGGGTGTGGGGTTCACATTTCAAACCACAGCACTAATCTGCCTTCCCTGTACCTCCTCAAAGACATGGCATCCAGTCCTAAGGTAGCCAGAAATGCCACTTCCTGCTAAGCCTTCACTCTCTGGACACCACAGGTGAAGCCCATGAGCCAGAGGTTAGCACTGCTTCACTGAAACCCTCTCCATGACATTTACTTAGTAGATATCATACAGAGAAAGCCCCAAACTGGGGGAGGAAATACAAAAAGGATTCTCTTATGAGGAACTAATTACCCCCAAGTGTGGTAGCCAGAATCAAGTCCCCCAAGATGCTCACATGTCATCCCAGAAAATAGTGGCGAGGGCACTGTCCAGATCCAGGGGAAGAGAGAGAGAGCACATGATGTATGCTGGGTCCTTCCAACAAAGCATCTCACCTAATCCAGCATGGTAGCCCCTTGGACACTATTGTTACTTCCATGAGGAGGCCCAGAAAGGCCTAGTTACCTGCCCAATATCACACAGCTAAGGGTGACAGAGCAGGACTGGAAGCCAAGTCTGTTTGATCTTCTCCAGAGGAGAAGGAGAGGGCCTGCCACTCCCTCAGATCTTGATGAGGGACAGTCTCGCCCACCACAGTCATTTTCAGATTCCACTGTCTAGATACCACCACAAAACCAAGGTGTTGGAGTGAACAGAGAATGAAAGCAGCAGAGCCAGGGCATCTGGCAGGACTCCTGGCCCCACACCACTTCCTGCTCTTGCAGGAAGCAGACCCAGTCATTAGGAGAAACACCAATACCAGCCATCTGTGGGCATCCATGTCTACCTCAGAGACTGTGCTCAATAGCGTAATTTTCCTTCAGCCTAACATCAACCAGGTCCGTGAGCTGTCGGATCAGTATTGCAGATGATGCCATTCACACGTCATAGAGATGTGACATGAGACTTGATTGATTAAGTATGTGAATAGATTATACTTTATCAGTGCCTCTGTGTGGGGGATCTTGTGGGATCTGTTGCATTTGGTTTTTCTACAATAAAAAGAGGTATAGTGCTCCCATATACTGTCCAAGTAATTTCAAATGTGCATTCAAACAACAAAACTTTAAATTCAATCATGTCAACTTTCCTCAATTCACATTTACCATAGACCACAGCATGACCTGGAAGTAAAGAACCTGGAGAGACAAGGGATTTGTCTACAGTGACCATGGGCCTTGCTCTAGGATCCCATCCTCCCTCCCCCCTGTTCTGGGTTTTGGGAATTTAGTATACTTGTCAGCTTCTCCTCTCACACACGTTACTATCATCTGAATGCTTGTGTACCCTAACAGCAGTCAGAATCCACTGATCCAGGCCTCCCAAATGGGTGTCCTGTGCCTGGAAATTTCTAGAAGTTTCTTCGTGAACCTTCTAGAAGCAACAATTACTTGAGCTTCAGTTGTTTACATACTAGGTCAAACAGCTTTCACAAGTTCCTGCTCCTTTTTTGGCAAACCTCCAATTATACAGTAAATACAGATTCCTGTCTGTAATTACTGCAGCTTGGGATAAGGAATTATTCCTGGACCAGAATTTTAATTCATGAAAACAAGTTCAAAGTTCAGTATCTGAGGAGAGTGGCATCCAGGGTTACCTCCTGCAGGGCTCCAGGGTGGTCCAGATGTGCAAAAGGGAGGCTGGGAAGTCGGTTGGGTGAATTAACACCCGTGAAGCTGGTGATGATGACAAGCACAGCCAAAACTGGTGGAAAAAATTTCTAGCCTGAAACTTCACTCCTCATGACCCAAAAGGAAAATACAAGACACAAAAACTATCTTGGACAATTCTCAAGACTGTCAGCTGATGTGATGTGGTCACAAGAGCCTGGCTACTCCATAGCCTATTAAAGTTTCACCTCACTATGGCATGACAGCATCAGCTCAAAGGGTCTCCTAATCCAAGCCAGGTGAGGTGACTGATGGGGCTGCTGGGATGGTACATCTTTAACAGATCTGTGTGTGCCCTGGTCCTCTCAAGTGTGAGACTTTTGAGAAGAGGTGAATCACCTGCTGCCCAGGCCACACATCCAACCACAAAGTTCAAGCAGATGTAGAACAATCTTCATAGACATTCCTATGCAAAAGGAAGGACATGAGAGCCCTGAAGGAGCCACCAGCCCATAGCCACTCTGGCTTACAGCCAGGAACACTGTGGAAGTTCCCTGATTGAGACTTGATTAATCCTCCCCGGCCCTAGGTGCCACCCTAAATGGAGAAGATCAGAAGAAATCAAGCATTTGTGTCTGTGTGGCTCTCTAAGCATGCCCCTTGTCAATTTGAGGGACACAACTGCAGTATTGAATGGATGCTGCCTCTATCCTTATAAATTCAAGATGACAGTGTATCCATAGGTATAATTCTATCTAGCTCTGGATGGACCTCCTGTAAATATCACGGAGATTCACTTCATTAAGTAAGAGCTGCAAACATGAACATCTCTTACATAAGCCATAATTCCATAAGCTTCCTAGAAACCCTGAGGTTTGATTAAGAGATGGACTCCCAGTCCCTCTGATGGGTCTTTTGTGTGATGCGCAGTCCTCTTCAGTACCATGTTTGTGCTTTCCAAGGTCTTTACCAATGTTCTTACAGCCAGACCCTCAGGTCATCACTAAGCAGTCTTTTCCTGGTAGTGCCCTGCATTTCTCCCACGCTTGGGGACCATTTTAATACTTCCATTCTTTGTCAGCAGGAGGCTGAGAATTTTACAAACCATCAGGTCCTGGCTTCTTTTTTAACAGTCTTTCCCAATTAGTCTCTTGTCTTGTATGTTTTCCAATCTGCAGCACCTTCAGCACGATGCTCAGGATCGGTCAAGCACAGTAGTCACATCGCTACTCTCCGCATGCCCACAGGTGAGGGCAATACTGAGTTCCTGCAGAGATGCAACAGGACGCCCTCTGCCAGCTTCCCAAGACATGTTTCCCACTTTCTCCTGAACTCTCAGTACCCAGAAGCAGATGCCTCCACCAAGACCACCACAATCCACAAAGGACACTTCGGCTTTCTCTAATATGTTACTCAGAATGCCCCTGCCTCTGACCCCTGCTCACTTCTAAGCTACTCCCAAATTCCTGTGCTTCTACTATGGCAGCTCCCAACTTTCAAGTACTAAGATATTCATTTCTTTATTGTTTCAAAAAAATTGTCTCAAATCATGATGACTTAGAACAGCAGCCGTGCCTCAAACCCTCATTAATGGGACACCTTCACCAGTTGTCTGTGGCCCAAGATCTTATACACGGCTGCTGTCAGTCTGTCATCCAGGATTGCAGTCACCCAAGACTTGGCTGCAGAAGATAATCAGCTCATGAAGAAGCTCATGCTGGAGGGAAATGGGGTCTCTAGGGGAAAAGCAGTGAGACCTGAGGCCACTTCCTGCCCTCTAGTGGCAGGATTATCATATGCTGAGCCTGAGCTCAGCACAGGGCCAGGTCCCCCAAGCAGTCCTTCTATCCAAAACTCTGGCCCCTCCTGACAAGACCACACCCCGCCAGATGGGAGTGTCAGAGATGAGCAGGCTTCATCACTCTGCCCAGGCTTACCTGTCAGATAAATCACACTCTCCCAGGGCAGGAGGGAGGGTCGGGAGAAGATGCCACAGGACCTGACTGTTCTCAGGACAGACCGAAAGATTCTCATCCCAGCACAAAGGCACATTCTGGCTCCACCATTCTCCACCAAAAGCATGCAAGGTGAAGTGCTGAAGATGTGTAGGTACAGTCATGGTTCACTTTGAGAACATCTTACTTCCCATCAGCAGAGGGGTAAAGTGCCTAGAGCAGTCAGCCACACAGGCTGCCAGAGGCCATCAGGAATTCAGACTGGGAAGGGGCAGGAGATCCATGCTCCCCACACATTGCACTTCAGGACAGGTCAGCAGGGTCACTTGCTTGTGAGCTTCATCTCTCTAATTTTCCCAACAGAGACTATGAGGGAAATCTGACTAAATCTAATTGTGCATTGTGTTATCCACCATAGAGTGGAAATCTATTTTTTTTAATAGACATCCAGAGAAAAAGTCACAAAAATTATAATGAAGTGTTAACAGTGCCAGAATCAAGGCATAGGGGAAGGGGATAGTTTCTTTCTTTTTTGACATGATAATGAACAATTTTGCCAATGAGCTTATCTTGCTTTTGTAACCTAAAATACATAAATAAACAAAGAATTAAATAAATAGTTCTCACATCCTTAAACTTTATTTGCCATCTGGGAAGCTTAATGAAGCGTCTAGCAACAGCAGTTTTGCTGAGATTTGGGTCTCAGGGGAGCTGCTGAAATCCCCCCTGAATATACATAATAAGATGTTAGTGATCACCTCAAGCAATAGAGAGCACTCAAGTTCAAACCCCTGAATTCCAGGGAGGATTTTGAATAGGCTGCTGTTCTTGATCATCCATGTAAGTTGTGTAGTGATTTCCTAAATTCACTTTCCTTTATGAGCTGTTTCCTCAAACTTGACCATTTTGACAAAATCCCCAGGAATTTAAAAGATACTGAGAAATCCAGCCCACACAACAGCTCTTGAGCAATTAAATTTGTAACCACAAGATAACAACTCCAGCCAGGTGTGACCTTAACTGAGAAGCATTTCATTACCCCAACCATGATAATTATTCTCTCAATAATGAGCTCAAATTATGCAAACAGACTAACATAAAGTGTAAGAAGTGAAAATGGAAAAACAGCCACCTTTATTTCCTTCCTAATGAGTTCTGCTAGAGACCTCTGTACCAGAGCCAAATGCAGGGAGGTTTCTTGAGACAGTCGAGCTCTGTGCTCTACAAGTTGTGGATCAAGACCTAGCAGCAGGCTAGGAGACAGTCTGGTATGTTGCCATCAGCCTTTTTAAAACATGAAATAGCTTTCCAGTGTCAGCTCTCACATGACTATAACTTGAGAGTCTTCACCTCTATTTTTACACAAGTAAAAGCTGAACCAAGGGAACATCAATAACTTTTCCTTGGTCTATCAGAGAACTGAGGTTCAGGGAACTCCACCCTGAGGCCAGTGCAAGCAGGTGCATCAGAAGCTGCAGCTGAGATCTGTTTGCCTGGAGAAGAAGACCTTGGTGAACAGGCTGGGAGAAAGACTTCAGTGGTCATCATGGTGGCTGCTGTGGACCGATGTGAGAGTCAGAACCCCTGGGAATACAGGAGGAGGGAAGACATCTTTCCATGGCTTTCACTGTCAACAGTCCCTCCAGAATAAGATGCTGAAAATCAGAGGAAAGCCCCCTGATGGTTTGGCAGCCAGAGAGAAGAAATGATCATTGTGGAATATTCCCAGAATGTTCTCCATAACAAACTGCTCTTCAGGAAATTTTTTTTTCCAAAGTTTATTCCTAGTGGAAAAAGGATATGTCTCCCATGCCAGCCCCCTAAGATCTGGAAGGAGACAAAGATTACCCTTCTCTTCATGTCTACTCAACATTATACTTGAAGTCCTAGGCAAAGCAATATAAAAAGAAAAGAAAAAAATCCTTTTTTTCCCCCTAAATAAAACATGGTTGTATATGCAAACAAAGAAACAAACAATAAGAATCAACAATTCTTTAGTGATTATAATAAAGCTGCAGGAGATAAGGTTCACACACAAAGCAAATTGCTTTTGTATATTCCAGCAATGAAAAATCGGGTTTTGAAATTTAAAATACATTATTTACATTAGCACCTCAAAATGAAACACTTAGGAACAAATCTAAATAAATATATGAGATATGTATGAGGATAACTATAAAATTCTGATAAAAGAAATCAAAGAACTAAATGAATGAAGCTAGAGTCTATGCTCATGGATAGAAAAATAATGTTATTGAGATATAAATTCTTCTCAATTTGATTTGTAGATTCAAGGCAATTCCAAACAAAATCCTATAAAGTTGTTTGTGGATATTGACAAACTGGTTCTAAAATTTATGCCTGACACAATACTGAGAAAAAGAGTCAGAGGACTGAACTTCTCCACGTCAAGACTTACCATATGACTATAGTAAACAAGCAGTTTGGCAAAAGACTAAGCAAATGTCAATGGAACAGAGTTATAACCAAGCAATAGATCCATATAAATGTAATCAGCTGATTTTTTTTATAAAGAAGGAGAAATTATTTAATGGAGAGAGTCTTTTCAACACATGGTGCTGGATCACCTGGACATACACCTTCAAGGAATGAATGTGGACACTGATCTAAGACCTTGCACAAAACTCAACTTGAAATAATTACCAACATAAATTTAAAACCCAAAACCATAAAAAGTACTTTCAGTAAAAAAAGATAACAGAGAAGTTTATCTAAGTAGTCTTGGGCCTAATGAATTTTCAGATATGAAACCAAAAACAGAATCCTTGAAAGAAATGTTAAGTTGAACTTCACTAAAATCCACGTGACAGTGTTCAAATAATGAAAAGATAATCAGTGACCTAGAGAAAATATTTTGAAACCCATATTTTGAAACCCATATCTAATTAAAGACTTTCATCCAAAATATTCAAAGAACACTTGACATTCATCAAAAAGATCAAAGAGTACAATTAAAATATGGTCAAAGGACCTGAGTAGGAACCTTAGTATAAAGGATACATAGGTGGCCAGTAAGCTTATGAAAAGAAGTTCAACACACTGAGGTGGGAAAAAGTCCTAAAAGCTGTGGACGGTCATGGGTTGAGTTGTGTCCTCTAAAAATAATATGTTGAAGTCCTGCTCCTCAGCAGCCTACAGTGTGACCTTATTTGGAGACGTGGTCTTTGTAGCAGCAATCAAGTCATTTCAATGAGATCCTTAGGGTAGGTCATGACCTCATACAACACAGAGACGGGCACACAGAGGGAGATGATGTGAAGATTAAGGACCACGTAAGGCTACCAGCAGCTAGGAGAGGCAAGAACGAGAACCCTCCCTGGAGCCTTCAGGGAGAGCATGGTTCTGCTGACACCTTGGTTTCAGATTTCTGGCCTCCAGAACTGTGAGGCAACAAATTCCTGGTGTCCTAAGCTTGTGGTGTGTCATTAGAGAAGTTCTGGACAACTCACAAAAACACCTGTGGCTGCCCAGAATTCAGAGTGACAGTCACGCTGACTCAGCACTGACAGAAATATAAAAGGCTCTCTCCATTGTGGAAGAAATATTGGCAGGTTCTCACAAATATATTATTAATAAGCAAACATCAATCAAGCTCCAAGGTGTTCACCCAACGATTTAAAGTACTATATTCACGAATTCACCACCTGTGAATACTTGTAGAAGCTTCCTTCATAATTGTCCAAAATCAGAAGCAAATGATACAAGAAGGTATAATAAGTTACTATAACTCATACAACAGAATAGTATTCATGGATAGAAGGAAGTGAGATCTCAAACACATAGGTACATCTCAAAACACACAGGCAAATCACATGGTTGTAAATTTATTGCTATCCAAGTAAGAATTGAAGAATTAAGCAGATGGACGATTCCAGGAGCCAAGTTTCTCACTGTTGGGATAGAAAGTTGCAGATAATGGAGGGGAAAAGGGGAGAATGGTTGATGTAGCAATGAGTTAGAGCTGAGCCCAAGAGTATGTTCTCAGGCTTATCTTTATATGAACACTAGTAGCTGCTTCTAGAAATGTCTGTAGGTATGTATACGTGCAAGGTTAGTATGCACATGTGTATTTCCTTCCCTTGCCAGTCTAGAGGCTGAGAAGCAATGACTTCCAGAAACAGTATGTGGTTTCTAATACCATTCTCTAGGAGAGCAAAACAAGTTCCCCTGGAGAAGGCCAGATACTAGAACTTGGGCAGAATAGATGTAAAATGAACATGGGCCGGCCCTCTTGTATTACATGAAAGGAAGGTTTTTGTTTAAACAAAAGAAATATATTATATTACATGAAAGGAAGGTTTTTGTTTACCCTAGGAGGTGATGTCAAAGCAATACAAGGGAGACAATGGAAAGTGGTCTCAATGGTCAAAGCTGGAACAATTTAAGCAACAAAATATACAAAATTTAAAACAAATATCTACTTCCTCCCAAATATAAAATAAATATACATTTACCTATACTGGCATAATCAGAAATTGAATAAGTAAATAAATGGAGGAGAAAATGTATCATTTAGAAGAATTCTTAATGATTTAAGTATGCACACCCTCAAAAATGGGAAGTGGCTGTGGATGGGAAACTCATTCCAAAGAGTAGAGTATAGAAAGGGAAAGGAAAAGTCACTTTACATTAGAGGAAGTTTAAAAATGGTATCTTAGTCAGATGATTGAGGATGGCATCCATAGTGATAAGACATGATTATATTTTGTACCCTGAGTACAACATGGTAGGAGGGGAACTTTATCCCTGTGGCCTTCCACAGGTAACCTCATCTAACCAAAAAAAAAGCAGTCATATGAAACCTACTAGAGGTGAGACTGGACACAACCAGTCCTGGACAGTTTACCAAGCACACAACCAGTGCTCCTAAAGCTTTGGAGGCCACCAAGAACAGAGAAGATCTGAAATACTGTCACAGCTGAGAGAAGAGGTGTGTAGGATCTGTCAACACCCATTTGAAATTGTTTTGTAAATGTAAACAACTTCTAAAATAAAATAATGTACTTTTAAAGTACACACACTTGAATGATTTTCTGGAAAACTGTTGCCCTCATGATCACTCCAGATGATGGTGCTGAATACAGACTCAGGTGATTCTCATCCATCATCCCAGATCACAGCCACTTCCCTGGCTCAGCTGTGATATGGAATTCATTTTCAGAGCTTCTCAGAATCTCAGAATCATTCTCTTCTCTTCCTGGACAAAGATCAACACGCTGTCTTCTCTCTGATTTTGAAGCTTGATCTCCAATTTCAGCACGACCAAGGTTTCCAGTAGTTGGTGCATAACTAATGGAGTCATCCCTCCAAGGGCAGAAAATGTGGCAGGAGAAATATGAGATGACATCTGAGGACAGAGGGAAAAGTCAATTTGTAGAACTAGAAAGCCATGTGCTTTGTGATGTGCTGTCACGATGAGGTCCATTCTCAGCTTTCGCTACTTGGCCATCCAGGTAAGATGGTTACTTTCATGTGTGTGTGCAAGGGCTAAATTCCTGACTCTGATCCTTGAACCAAGCACCTGACAGAGGTAAAGAGAAAGCCTCACTTTCTTTCTCCACACACCTTGCTCCAAGAGTGAGCGACCTCCTGAGGAAGAGACTATGCTATGGCTTGGATGTGAGGTGTCCCCCAAAAGCTCATGTGTGAGACAACACAAGAAGGTTCAGAGGAGAACTGATTGGGATGTAAGACTCTTAACCCAATCAGTGATTTAATCCCGTGATAGGGATTCACTGAGTGGTAAGTGAAGTGGTGGGGTGTGGCTGGAGGCGGTGTGAATCCAGGCACGGCTTTGGGTACATATTTGTATCTGGAGAGTGGAGATTCTCTCTGCCTCCTTGTCACCATGACGGGAGCTGCTTTCCTCCACCCCCTCTCCCACCATGATGTTCAGCCTCACCTCAAGCCCTGAGGAATCGAGTCAGCCATCTATGAACTGAGACCTCTGAAACTGTGAGCCCTCAAATAAACTTCTCCTCCTCTACAGTTGTCCTGGTCAGATCTTAGAATCATGGCAACAAAAAAGAAGACTACATCCTGATCCCAGTCACTGAGGCCAGGATTACTCCAGGTGGCCTGATCACCACCCTGTGTCTTGGATTCTGAAGGTGCATCTCCCAGTCCTGGGGCAGAGATGAGGCCCCCATGGAGACCAGCTTCAGGGCCCCTGAGATCCCTCACCCAGGTTTTTCCTCACATTCCTGCCCCCCCCCAAACTCAAAAGTGAAAGTCAAATGGTCCTCAAAAGGTTTGTCTTTGATTTCCTTCCAAATTCCTTCAGGTTATTTGGCATAATTTGGCTTTATTTTTAAAAAGATAATTTTGAAATATCCAGTG
This sequence comes from Ictidomys tridecemlineatus, assembly GCF_052094955.1. Lineage (NCBI taxonomy): Eukaryota > Metazoa > Chordata > Mammalia > Rodentia > Sciuridae > Ictidomys > Ictidomys tridecemlineatus. The sequence continues at coordinate 161,865 of NW_027520947.1, forward strand.
TCTGCCTTTAAACATGCACACATCTCTCCCTGGTTGCTGTATGTATAGCATATCTTAAGTGGAAATTCGGGTACACTGACAAACACAAGGTACTTTCATCGACTTTGAATACAGAACGTGGAGAACATTTGAGAAAAACTTCCAAAAGTTGTTCTCTTTGGAAGCTGCTGTCTGCTCCTGGAACTGGGGAGAAGTGACAGGAATATTTTTAATTGAAATTCCAGCACCGTCTCCTCTAGACCAGTGGCTCCTCTGCTTCTCAGCAGTGCAGACTGCTTCTCCACAGAATATCTCAGGGCTTGAGCTCAGCAGAGTGAAGCAAATGCCAAGGCAGAAAGCACAGCTCTCTCTCCAGCTTTCAAAATAGAAAGGAGTCGGGGTTTGTAACAAATCCACTGATAATGGGATCCCATGTCCCTGGAGACTGCAGCCCTCTATCAAGATCAATGAGAAGAGATACTCCTAATAATCACATCAGCAGGGGATGCGCTGGGAAATAGTTCCAAATCTCAAGTGTTTTCAAAAATGCATGGATCAGACTCTAGGTCACCAACACCCTCCCTGGTTTTCATCTATTTTTAAAAAAAAAAAATTCATCAGCTTAGAATGCTCTGGAGACCCTGAATATGCCTTTCCTACATCCTTTTCTGCACTCTCAGAGAGCTGCTCGGTGCCCAGTGTTTAACAGCAACATGGTCTTTTGGTAGCCTGGGGTGAGCTCATGGGTGTGGGATGATTCACTCTCCTGCTAGGCCTATCTTTGAGAAGACTTGCAAAAGCTTGCATTCAGACAATAAATATGGAAATAGTTACAGTCCACAGAGATTCTCCTCTTTCTTTAAACATTAGCTCTCCTGGTTCACGACATCCTATTTGCTTACGGATCATGGGCTGTAAGAGTTTAGCTCAAAGGATATTCTTTACGTGGTGTGGTGTGTAATTAGAAAGCCGTGTTGCGTAGGCATGAGAAATGTGAAGCCAAAATGAGATTAGCAAGAGAAGAGTGACATTTTCTGTTCATATTAAAAAGAAGATTTATCAAAACCATGTCCCAATGGCTGATGGATGTGTCTGTGGCAGAAATTGGCCTTTGGTTCTCTTTTACAGAGAAGGCAGGTGTGCAAGAGAAACCTGTTCCCAGAGTCTCCTTTTAGTTGATGTCAGGAAAAATGGTAACAGGAGTGGAGAGCTTGAGAAGGCTTCCACCAGCATCTAGGAGCCAGAGAAAATGCGTAGGCTGCTCCCAAAGGAGCCTCCATGAATCCCGAATCCCTCCTTCCCTCCCACCCCTGGCTCTGCAGAGCCTCAGCCCATATGGCTCTTTCCAGTCTGCTTGTCACCCAAATGCCATCTTGCACATCTTACATGAGTCATAATTGGAAAACACCCACAAGTTATGTGAAGTAACCCCCTAGGGTGGCCCTAGAAGTCTAGGCCCTTCTGTTAACAGGGCTGAGATCTTTTCTCTCCATCCAGGAAACCACACTGGAGTAAATGATGACCTGGATTCATTCCAGTCTGACTCCAACCTCGACACTAATAATCTGATTCAGAATAAACTGAAAACAGCCTTCATTCTGTTCTGTTCTCAGATACTCAACAGGACTTTAATCTCTGTGTTGGAGGGTATTTCAAGATTTTCACATTCCAGAGTCATCCTTTTCTTTGGCTACAGATTTGAGGGGGGCAAGAGAAAGCCACCAAGGTTGGAATCAACACAGGATCATCAAAGGATAGGGGGCTACACTGAGCAAATAAAACACAAGACGCCCAGTTCATCCTGAATTTCAGGTCAACACTTAATTTTAGTGTAGGTGCTGATCTGAAATTCAAATTTAACTTTGTGTTTTACATCTTATCCGTCAACCTTATTGGAAGTTAAGCTGAGATAGTTTACAAAAGTACAGAGCTTTCTAAACATGAGTTTCCTTTTACACATTCAGTATCCCTTTCAGATAAATCCAGGAGGAGTTTATTTCTGACTCTATAAGACATAACGGAGCATAAAACACGCTTCTATTTCCTTAAAAAATATTTATGGGAGAAAACAACTACTTTGACATCATGAATGCAAGGGAAATGATTTTTAAAATAGTTTTGTAGGAAAAATACATAACGTTGCGGATCCAACTACAATGTGCTGTATATCATATATAAAAAAAACAGAGTTGGATTTGAAATAGTGGCCAATTAGTGCTGAGAAATTATGGAATCACATAGCTAATAGAAATACATAAGCAGCAGTGAGTGCTGTAACACAGAGAGAAATACCCAAAATGTGCTTGGAGATGGAGTCTGTCCTCTGTAGGAGTCATTATGAGAACAAATGCCAGTACAGTGGCTCATAGCCTACCAGTGACTAAAAAGCAAGGTGCATTGTGAAATAATTGGCACCCACATCAATTCCCACCCTCTACTTGGAGGAAGAGTGAATTGGGCAGTAATAATAACAAAAAACATAAATTTTGAAGGAATTCCCACCCAGGGAATGTGGGCAACTTAGATGTGGATCATATGTAGACAAAACAATTTTTCAGTAAATATCAGTAGAAAACACTGAAGGGGAAAAATGGATTCCAATATCATGAGCACACATGCAGAAAAAATTAAAACTTCACTCACCGTACAGAACAGCCAAGGGAGAAAGTGGGTGCAATCTTGGGAAACTGAGCTTACTCAAGAACTCACCAGGACTTCCATCACCATTCAGAAAAATCCAACATTGTAGCAGCAATAAATAAGAATAAAATACACATACAGGAAATAACAATGAACATTTTCTGGGGTTTCTTGGGTCTTGTTATTTATGCAGAGCAAACCACACTCAGATAGGTGATTGCTAGCTGCGATGTTATTAGCTCTCCCACTTGAGAGTAGTAGCATAGTTACTGTCCTGAGAGCCACTCCCTGTAGCTCTACCAAAACTGCCAAGCAGCTATTGGCTTTTGGCTTGTCGTGTTGGTTTCATGGCCCTAAATAATTTTAAAATAAGTTGCTTTTGGAAAAAGCCATCAGACAGTGCTCCAGTTTGAAAAGTAGATGGCACCCTTATTTGATCAGAGAGGTTGAGGGAAAAAATACTGTTACAACAGCACCCAGGGTACGTTGTGTGTGTGCTGCTTGATTCCACTTTCCTGACTGGATCTGTTTTCACATATCTAATAAAACTTGTCCCTGGGTCTGTAGGAAGTCCTAAATGTCACATACCTTCTTGTTTCAATGGCTCTCCCCAAATTAAAGTTCATAGGAGGCCTCCCAACCTGCTTTTCTCCAGGAAGGCCGTGTTCTCTGGTGTCCAAGGTGAACATATGCAACAAAACCTGTCAAGCTATTGGGTGCCCAGGGGCCAATCAGATGCTCTCAATGGCATTAAGCTACAGTGGGGGTGGGCAGGTGTATTGTGATGTCACAGGTTCCAGACCTGCAGCTCCTTGAGCCAGGACCAGAGGAGACACAAGTGGAAGCACAGAGGAGGGAGCCACCATGAGATGACAAGAGACACAGGGCAGCCAGAAGATGGCAGAGCAGGTACAGGAAGCCACCCTGGACTCTTCCAAAGCCCAGAAGCAAGCAACAAAAGGGCCCAGAGGGGACTTCTAGAACTCAGTGTTGAGCAGGTCAGAACTTAGAGGGATTTTAAATTAGACCACAGGAGTAGAAAATAAGGACAGAATTTCTTGATCCCAAACGCTGACCAGGGTGGAGTAGGGGGATGGCGGGGGTGGGAGGGGTGTAGGGAGAGAGAAAGATTAAAAGGAAAAAGCCTGCAGCTCACTTCCTCAACAACAGCTAGAAATAGAAGAAGAGTAAGTTAAAGTGGGAGGAGAAGCAAAGACTGTGAAGTAGGTCAAGCAGCTGAACCCAATATACAGGCGGAGATCCATGCTGGGCAGGGCAGCCACTTGGTACAGTCTATAGCCAGTCCCCCTAGAAGAAATTAAATGAACACAGCTTCTCTCCATCTTCTGATAGCAGCAAATAAAACCAAAGAGAACATCTCTGGAGTGGGTTGTCTCAGGAATCGATCTCGAAGAAACATGTATAGGGATTTTTGTGAAAGTTACAGAAACCCCCACCCCATCACCTCAGGAAAGGGGAGTGGGGTGGAGCTGAGCTGAGCTAATCACTCTTAAAGGCTGCTAACCCCCATCTAGTGCTCCCACATCATCTACAAGAGCTCAGAACCCACCCCTGTCAGTGATGGGCCAACCCTGGTGGTATGTGGGAGCCAGAGTGAGGCTTCTGGGTCAGAGACCACCCCCACAGAGCCTGCATCCACAGGACCCCCAGTTACAGACAACCAACAAACACTTAGCACCACAACCAAGAAGCCCCAGCAGAAGGGAGTGGGAGCTCAGGGATGTATGGCTGCCAGCTGTGGGAGCTCAGAAGAAGGTGGGCCAACTGCAACCCTGCCATGAGGATGGTACCCCATGATGGACATCAGCCAGGGGGAGCCAGCCTGCCCACAGAGGGCCTGCATTCACAGCCCAACAGTCAAAGACAATATGAAGAAGCCCATGAGGAGGGATTTTAAAAGCCACAAGAGAAAAATTGTGTGTCACATTTAGAGGTAAGCTAACGAGGCTTTCTTCAGATCTCTCAGCCTGACGTTAAAAGCCAGGAGGACTTCGAATAATACATACCAACCTCTGAAAGATAACGGGTGCCAATCAAGATTACTATATGCTGCAAAAAACTAGACTTCATAATTGAAGGTAAAATACATCCTTCCATAATAAGCAGAAATAAAAAGAATTCATAACCATTAATCCTATACTACAAAGCCCACTCAGTAAAGTCCAACATGCAAAAGAAATTAAAAATAAATGCCAGAGTTAGCATGTGGATGAATGTTGCTAGAAGAATAGTCAAGGGACAGTCACTCTCAATCATAGGAATGAAACAGAATGGCAGGAAATAAAAAAATGATCTCTCTTTAGTAACACTGAATATGGATGGTTGAAACACTCTCATCACAAGACTGACATATAGACTGACATAGTGGATTACAAAAGAAGACCCAATGATATGTTGTTGATAAGACACTCTATAGACAAATGGAGGCCAACAGTGAGCAGGAGTAGGTACTCTCTCATGTCAGACAAAGTAGAAGTCAAGCTAAAATTATTTAGAAGACATCAAGAAGGTCAACTCATAATGGTTGAAGGAGTCATCGAAGAAGAAGTAATGAGAGTGAATGTTCATGCCCCAAACATTGGTGCACCTCAGCCATAAAACAAATCCTACAAAATGTAAAGACTCAAATAGGCCTGAGGACAATAATACTGGATAATTTTAACACACCCCTCTCACTATTGGATAGGTCATTCAGAGAAAACCTAAGATTCTCCAGAATAATTAAAAATAATTTTGAAACAAGTATCTTTTTAAAACCATTAATCAAAAGAACTGAACAAACATCTTTTGAATACTTCATCAACAACTGAATTCACTTCCTTCTCAGTTGCTTATGGAGCTTTCTCTTAAACAAAGCATACTTTAGGACACAAAGCAAGTCTTAGCTAATACAAAAAAAAAAGATAATTCCTTGAATCTATAAGGTCATAGTGGGATTAGATGAGGAATCAATAACAAGTTAAAAAAATAGAAAACATTGTTAACAACTGAAGATTAAATAAGACACTCTGGATAATGAATGGATCATAGAAAAAATCAGAGGGTAAATTTAAAACATTCTGAGAAACAAATGAGAACAGAGATATGACATTAAAATCTACAGAATAGCGTGAAGGCAGTTCTAAGAGTAAAGTTTATATCATTCTGTGCCTACATTCAAAAAACAAAGATATCAAATAAGCCATCTGACACTACCCTTCAAGGTGTTAGAAAAGGAAGAACAAGTTAGTGTCCAAATCAGTAGAAAACAGAAAATATTTTAGAGCCAAAATTAGTGAAATAGAGAATAAAAATATAAAGATTCATGAAACAAAGAGTTGGCTCTTTAAAGAGATAAACAGGATTTATAAGCCCTTATCAAAACTAACCAAAAGAGAGAGAAGAGTTAAATTATTAAAAAGAGAGGAGAAAGGAAATATCACCAATGATTCTTCTGATATTCGGGAGATCTTTAGGAATGTTTTGAAAATTTATACTCCAATAAACTGGAAAACCTACAAAATACTTTTAAATTCTTAGACAAATGTGACCTACCCAAAACAAACCAAGAAAATGAAGAAAACCTAAACAGAACAATATTAAGCAATTAGATTAAAAAAAATCTGACCAAAAAAAATTTTTCAGGACCAGATGGATTCTCAGCCAACTTTACCAGATTTAAAAAGAAGAAATTATGTTAATCTCCCATAAATTAGTCCATGAAATAGAAAGAGAGGATTTAACACTCTCAAATTCATGCTATGAAGCCCTGTCACCTGATGCCTAAACCAAACAAAGACAACAAGGAGAGAAAACCTCAGAACAATATCCTTTATTAACACAATGTCCTTAATAAAATATATCCCTGATGTAAAAATCCTAAACACAACATTAGCAACCTGTGTTCAAAAACACATTAAGAGAGGCTGAGATTGTGGCACAGTGGCAGAGCATTTGCCTCGAATGTATGAGGCCCTGGGTTCGATTCTTAGCACCACAAAAAATAAATAAATAAATAAAGGTATTGACAAGATGCTTGTATCTCAGGGATGTAAGTTGGTTCAATATATACAAATCAGCAAATGTAATTCAGCACATAAATAGAATTAAAAAGAGGAAGGGAATGAACATCTCAATATGGGCAGAAAAAAGCCTTGAACAAAATCCAGCAACTGTTCATATTAAAAACACCGAGAAACTAGTGTTAGAAGGAACTCACCTCAACTGCATGAAGGCTATTGTGACAAATCCAAGATCAACATCATACAAAAATGAAGAAAAACTGAAACATTTTCTCTAAAATCACAAATAAGACAAGGATGTCCACTTTTCACCACTCCTATTCCATATAATTCTTGAAGTTCTATGCAGAGAAAATATCAAGAGAAGGAAATTAAAAAGAGACAAACAGGAAAAGAAGAAGTCAAATGATCTGTGGACTGATGAAATGATCCTATATGTAGAGGACCCCAAAATTTCACAAGAAGATTTCTAAGGCTGATAAACAATTGCAGCAAAGTAGCAGGATTCAAGACCAATGTAAAACGACCTTAAGAAAACAATACCTTTCTTATACTCTAATAATGATTGTACCAATAAAGAAATAAGGAAAATTATTTTGCTCAGAATAACCTCAAAAAAAATTTAAAAAATACTTGGAAGTAAATCTAAGGAGGTGAGCAATCTCTACAATGAAAACTACTGAACACTGAATTGAAGACATTAAAAGGTGAAAAACCTCACCTGTTCATGGACAGGCAGACTTAACACTGTTAAAATGGCCATATCATCAAAAGTGATACACAGGTTCAATACCATCCCACTAAAATACCAATGACATTCTTCACAGAATGAGAAAAATCCTAAAATTTATATGAAAGAGTAAAAGAACTGGAATAGCCAACACAATCTTGTCCTAGAAGAGTGACACTGGAAGCATCACAATTCCTGACTTCACGTTGTACTACAGACCTACAGTAACCAAAACTGCACAGTATTGGCATCCAAACTTACTCAAAGACCAATGGAATAGAGGCACAGAGACAAACCCACATAGTTCCTGACATCTGAAACTTTACAAAGGTGCAAAGTACATATGCCAGAGAAAAGATTGTTTCTTAAGAAATAGGGCTGGAAAAACTAGATATCCACATGTAGAAGAATAAAACTCGGTCCCTGTCACTCACCCTGCACAAAAGTCAAATCTAAATGGATCAAAGACTTAGGAATTAGAAACCTGTTAGTGCCAGGAGGAAACGGGGTCAATGCAATACTCCAACATATTGGCGCAGACTTCATCTTCCTCAGCAAGACCCTCAGATTCCAGAAAGATACCAAGAATCAGTCAATGGGATGACATTCATTAAAAAGTGTCTGCAAAGTAAAGTAAACGAGAGTGTGAAGAGAGAACCCACAGAATGTTTCCCAGCCACTCCTCAGATTAGGAACTAACATCCAGAATATATGAAGAACTCAAGAGCTTAACACCAGAAAAAAACAAAAACCAAATATTTCAATGGGCAAAAAAACTGAACATGTTTATTAAAAGAAGAACAACAAATGGCCAAGAAATATATAAATACATGTTTAAATATGTAAAAAGAAAATGTTGACCATCCCTAAAAATGAGGGAAATGCAGACCACAGCTATATGGAGATTTCATCTCACTCCAGTTAGAATGGCAATCATGAAGAACACAAAAACAAGAGAATGCTCATCAGCATGGGGTGGGGAAAGGTGCACTCATGTTGTTGGTAGGACTTCAAATTAGTTCAGCTGCACTGGAAAGCAGTAGAGAGAGAACCCTCAGAAAAGTAGGAATAAAACCACCATAGGACCCAGCTATCCCACTCCTCGGTATTTATCCAAAAGAACTAAAGTCATGATACGATTGTGAAACAAGCATGTCAAGTTTTACAGCAGCACAATTCACAATAGCCAACTCGTGGACCCAACCAGGTCCCATCAACAGATGAGTGGGTAAGAAAATGTGGTGGATGTACACAATGGAATTCAACTCGGCCACAAAGAGGGGTGACACCATGTAGTTCCCTAGTAAAAGGCGAGAACTGGAGAAGATCCTGCTACGTGAAATCTGTCAGACTCGTAAAGTCAAATGTTTTCTCTCCTGAATTAGAGTGAAATTTTTAAAAAGGGAGGGGGGAGGATTCCATGAAAATAGAAGAGAGATTTGTGGAGCAGAGGGAGTAGAGGGAGGAGGGAGAGCAACAGAGACAAACAGAGCAGAGAGATTGACCAAATTACACTGTGAACCTATATGAATACACCACAGAGAGTTTCAATTTTACACATATCTAAAATGCACCAAGAAATAAACAGAAGAAAACCAATAGAGGAAAAGGAACAGGAGAGGGAGGAGGAGAGGGAAAAGGGAAGGTATTTGAAATGAAGCAAATGATACCCCATGCTTGTATAATGATGTCAAAATGAACCCACTGCTGTGTGTGACTCTACTGCACAACAAAAACATTTTTTGAAAAAGGAGACCAATGGCCTCCAACTTACAGAGATGGTGTCTGGTGGGTTCCTTTTAAGCTCACCTATTTTGTCATTTCTGTTTCTGGATGGACTGTGAACAGCTTAGTCTCACCTCTCCTTTTCTTAGATCTTCCTTCTTACCTGACCCTGGATCCTTCCTGACATAAGGGAAAATTTCAGGGAAGACCACTCTGCAACCTAAGTGCGTTGTGACCTTGGGCAAGTTATTTAACTTCTCTGGGCTTCAGATTCCTCATCTATAAAATGGCAACAATCAGCTCTGTAACACCAGAGTTGTTCTGTGGATCAGAGCAGCACACTGATGTTCAAGAGCTGCATGTGTCACCTGACACACCAGCCATGCCCAGCAGAACCATTGCTTCCACTCTTAATTAGGCACTTAGTTTTTCTGAACTTTCCCTGTGTGCGGGTCTGAATTCCAATGGCTTCTGCAGGAATCTGTGTTCCTTCAGGGGACTCTCTGCCCAGGATAAGCAGATTCCTAGTGCAAACAGTTCCTAAAGTTGATCATTGCAGTTAACAGCAAAGACCCTGGGGCCACTCCAGGGTGGTCCTGGCTCCACCCCTTAGTGGTTGTTTGAGGCTGGGAAAGTTAACTCACTTCTCTGCTCCCCATTTTCCTAACTTGTGAAATGGGAGTGACTCTCTAAAAGGATACATTGAAATAAGTCATTGTAACTCAGCAATTTAAAGCACTTTGGGTGCTCTGCGGGGGTCAGCTGGAGTCACACTAATATCCAATTTCCAGCCAGCAGCCAGAGTGGCAGCCCTAGAGCACAGATCTGCCCTTGTGATACTTCTGCTCAACATCCCTCTGTAGCTCCCATCTCCCTTGAAGTTTTTGCTTCTTGGTGCAGACCATGCCCTCATTACCTTGCACCAGACATCTCTAGGCTTGTCACCAAGTCACAACACGGATGAACCTAGAGCTAAGCCAAATGACCAGACATGGAAGGACTTCTGCACAGTGTCGCTTACTGGCTGCATATAAAATAAACCCATGGAAGCAGAGAGTAAATGTTGTTTTTTAGGGGCTGGGTTAGGAACTTGAGGAACTGCCATTAGTAGGTATATGTTGTCAGTTACGCAAAACAAGTAGCTCCTGAGGTCCACTTTGCAATGGAGTGCTTTATTGTGGCGCACTTGGAAACCTATTGAGGCAAGGGAAAGAAGCCCTCACTAGGTGGCCCTGGCTGAAGGAAGGTCTTTGTGGGGCCAAGCATGGGGCCAGGGCCTTGAGCTCTGCCTTGATGCCAGAGAGGCCCCTTCAGAGTCAGCCAGAGAGGCAGCAGCCCCCCTGGGCCATGACACAAGCCCCTATATTCAAGTCCTTCTGGTAAAGAGCCTTTTCAGATCCAATTTAGAGATATTTGTATCAGGGAAAAAGGCAGATGTAATTACCAAAAGCCTGCAGGCTAAGGGAATGAATGATGTCAAAATCATGGCTTCATCAGGTGAAATTAGCCAAAAGTGGAGAAATAAATAAAAATGAAGTGTGTGTTTGGTTACTGCTAGACGGAGACTGGCGGTTGAAGAACTCGTTTGCCATTCTTCCACTGGTTTATTATTAATCACAGACGCCCTTCCCTTGTTTGTGCAATGTTTTGTCATTCATGAAGAGCTTTCTCACAAACCATGAAATTGTTACTCAGCCACCTGAGCAGGTGAGTTGTCCCCATGTTGTTCTGGATCTGGTGGCGGGACTCAGTGAGGCTGGTGCAGACAGACCTGTGTGGGGATCTTGGGCCAGACACATTATTTGGAGCATAACCTTAGGTCTGTAAGCCCAGGAATTCTCTGTCTCCTCTGCTGTGACATGGTGGAAGGCACCAGCAATGGTTTCCATCCTGGGTCTGTCACAGGACGTGATGCTGCAGGTAGATCTTTCTGCATGGAGCTGGGCACAGGGTCCCTGCACTGTGCAGAACAGCAAGGGGAGAAGCCCACAGAGCAGTGGCTTTGGACAGCACCAAGACACCACCTCACAGTTCGTAGGTCAGAAGTCTGAGCTGCATCTCACCAAGCTATGAACAAGGCAATGCATGACCCTGTCCTGGCTGGAGGCTCCAGAGGCTGCTTCCTTGATATCTGGGAGGTTAGTTTTCACTCTTTCCATGGTAGAACCCAGGTTCTGCTTCCTCATGTCAGGTGAGGGTTGTGGTCAACTGCTAGAGGCGGCAGAAATCCTGGACCCCTGGTTCCCTTTCTCCATCTTCAAATTCAGCCACAGCAATTCCAATATTTCTGCTTCAAATTGCTCCTACCCTCTTGAGGGACCTCTGACTCCTCTGCATCCCTCTCCATTGTTAGAGCCCACCTCGATGATCCAGGATAATGCCCATACTTTCAGGTCCATTGATCAAGGACTTTAACTCCCTTTACCACGTAATGTCACCTATTCCCAGGGATAATGCCAGGAAGGAAAACCGTGATTCCAAACTCCCACCTTCCACAGATGGCATTTCCCATCTGCAAATCTGAGCCTCTGGAGACTGCTTCCTAGAGACATAATTTGTCAGGGTCTGAGTGGCTTAAGGGCTACAAGAACAGACCTGAAGCCAGGCTTGTCTATTGTGAGTCCTTCCCCAGGGCTTCCAGCTGTGATCTGGTGGAGTGGCTTGCTCTGCATGCCTCTCTCTCCAACCGAGAAATGGACATAATTGTCTCCCCCATAAGCCTCTTGTGAGGATGTGCAATAAATGTCACCTGAAATTATCATTACATCTATTTGCACTGCCTTCTCTACCTGTTATGGAGAACCTATCTCTGGAACAGTTTGCGATCACCCCACACACAAGCCAGGGATATTGACGTCCTCTTATTGTGCACAGACAGCATTCTATCTACATCACCAGGAAGCATTACCACAGTGGACATTTCTGTGGAGTTGGTATTCTGGCTGTACAGATGAGGAAGTCAAGTGAGGAGGAGAGAGAGGCTTGCTGCACCTCCCCAGAGGTCCTAACCAGTGGAGGAGGGGAAGCCTCATCAGGATGGGGGACAGTGGAAACCCAGGGCTCACACAGCTGCCAGGGCTGCAGCTGCAAGTGGAGATGGGCTTGACAGCTCGAGTGTCGGTGGTGGGGTGGGAGGACTAAGAAACATTGGAGTGAACCACTGAGAACCACCTCTGAGCCATGGAATTGGGCAGGTTAGTAAAAGACCAAGGACTTTCCCCTACTCCAGCCTAACGTTCTGTTGTGGAATTGCTGGAAATGTTTTTGTAAAGTTCTCCAGTGAGATTCCATTGAGGACCACTGGACTAAACTAGGAATTCCATGAAGACCCAAAGAGTGTCCTCTGTCATGGTACCCCAAACAGTATCCCAATTACACAGCATGTAGCCGGTATTTGATCTAATAGAGCTGTGACTATTCCTGCTCCAGGCACCTGAATTCTGCTCTATACCCCACGTGGGGTCTGCAGTCTCCATGCCCAGTGTCTGGTCCCACCGTGTTCCCTGTGCTTTATGCTATTATGAAGTTCCACTATCACGAAGGACTAAATCAAACATCTGTGTGTTCATGAGGGCAGCCCTGAGCTCCCCAGGAGGAAGGTGCTTCTTTCTCCGGCATGTTTCCCAAAACCTACCCACACTCCATTTGCAACCGAGCTCATGGGAGAGCATGACCTCACCTACCTGCCTGGATCTCCCTGAAGGCAAGTCCCAGCCAAGGTGACCTCAGCCCCCCAGAACCTAGAGGGCATCCAAGAACACCACAGGTGCTCAATAAATGTACTAAGTATCATGAGAAAAGACTGGACCCAGGTAGAAACTGCTCTCATGATGCTCTCACCTCAGGAAACCAGTCATGATGACCTCCACTAACTGCAAGGATGTGAGGAAGGATTGGGGGAAGTATGAAGAATTGGATTTCAGAGAGATCAGGACCTGGGGTTGGGAGCTTCAGACACCTTTAGGGGAGGCCCCACATGGACAGACCACTCGGGGAGCCCCCATTGGAGAGATTCAGGCCCAGGCCTCCTCCCCTGGCATCTCTTGGCTCTGTGTCCCCAGAAGAGCCTCTGATTGGCCAGGCTTGAGTCCCAGAAATATGGCCAGCGTAAGGCAGGGCCCTTTGGTTCCTGTTCCTAAAGGGCTCTCCTGAGGCTCCCTGAGGAATAAGTGAGGTGCTGATGGGAAGGAGGGTAGAGCAGAAACTGGCCAGGCAAGACCAGGAACCTCCGCATGACCCCCTGCTCCATGGCTTCAGTTCTTTTCCGAGGAGCAGAAGAAAGGACATGCTCCTGGAGAGGAATGGGTCTGGCTGAGGGGTTCTATGATCATTCTTTTCTACAGATTCATGACATGCCCTGCCCTGGGGATAATCTGCAATGACCTTCCACCTTTCCCACTCTGTATGAGTCACGCCCAGAAGTGCAGTGTGAAGCCTGCTTTTACTCCCCACCACACACTGGGCTGTGATTGGGCTGCTGTGGCCTCCATTCCTTTACAAAATTGCCATATTTTAATGGTACTTCTGAAAAAAGGGAAGCCAGTTAATAAGTGATATTTGTATACCTAGAATGTATGCATATGTTTTATTTGGATATATGGGTAACAGAGCTGGAGGGGACCATTACACTGAAAAATTTAGTGCTATCCTAAAGATAGTGGACTTTCTGCTACTAAGTAGGGGAACTTCCCCAGCTGGAGGTTCTAAACACCCACCAGCTGGGTGATGTTGGGCAAGTTATGCCATCTACCTGGCTCTCCATTTCCCCATCTGTAATTTGAGAATGGAGTGTCTTCTAACCCAGAGGGTGATGGTGAAGGTTAGCTGGGTTAGTGAGTGGACACACAGTAGCAGTATCAGGCCTGTAGTAAATGCTGGGTTTGCTCTTATGAAGGATTTTTCCTATGATTTGGCTTCTATCAGAAGATTTCTAAATCCTCTAGATGAAAGGGCCCGTGCTCAGTGTGTTATGGCTGCAAACCTGTTCCATCCAGATGAGGAGGACATGGTGGGACCTGATCCTGATTCTATCTGCCTTCTTCTTCCTTCCTGATGCTTTTATTCCCGACATGGGGAGAAGCACCATCTCTTTTTATTTTATGGCTTTGTTTTCCTTGGTTGGTGTCACACTGTTAAACCAAATGCACATCCTGGCCTTTAGAAATTCAGCGCAACTTGAACGTTAATATTTCTGCAGATGGATGAGGGCACGGGAAGTCACCAAGATGGCTTAAAATGAGATCCCCTTTCTACTCACTCAGGAAGACAAATGGCAGGAGTCGATTGTCACCAGTCAACAGGACTATTAGCATTTCCCTTATTTAAGAAATATGTCAGGCTCTTCCAGAGCTGCATTCCCACTAGCTGGCTGGGGACTTCCTATGTGACATCCTTGCAAGTCTTGCTCAGTTGTCTGGAACCAGATCAGGGAAGGACCACTGAAAAAGTGCCACTGGACTGCAAAGTGCACAATGGCTGGATTGGCTGACATGGTTCACTGGACGGTCAACAGCCCCTCGGCTGCTGCTCCCCAGTGTGTCCTCCAGAAATGACATTAGCACTTAAGTTCTTAGGTCCCCTGCCTTTTGCTAAAAGTCAACTTACTTAGGCTCAAATTTAAATGCAAACTACCTTAGCATCTGCCACTGCCCCGAGGTATTGCTATTAATAAATAGAAATAGCTTCATTCTTCCACATGTCCATCATGTACCCGTAGGACCATCGTCCCAGCAGGGCCCACCCATGTCTTAGCTTGTCACATCTTTTCTGTGGGGGATACTGAGATCCCAGCCTCAAGGAGCACATGGGTTGAGTTGCCAGCCATGCCCTTGGCAATCATGCTCACACAGGTGAACATGGAATGGTCCTGGCAGGTTCCTGGAGGGGAGGCAGGTATCACGCATATATAAGGCAGCCAGGAGCAGTGCACAGAGGACTGTGTTGCTCCCACATTAAAGTCAACATCGTGTGACAAGCAAAGGACACTTGACTGTGCATTTGGTGACTTTATGGCTCAAAAGCTACTAGAAGCCACCAAAGGCAATGAACAGCAAGGTGACATGGTCGTGCTTTCTGTATTCTCTGAATGGACCTCTGTATTGGCCTCGTGCTGCAGTCCCCAGATGCAGAGATGGTGCTGATGTGGGGCCACACAGAGTCTCTCCTTCCCACGCACCTGCACAGGCAGGGACCACACAAGGACTGTTGGTACTCGACCTTCCTTACCCCACCCTTTATATTATCATCAGCTCCAGGACAGGCGAGCTCTCCAGGCATTCTGACCCACAGAAACTCTTCACTAAGTGACCATGCAAGATGACAAGCTGTCTTCCAGCGGATTTCAGAGATGAAACACTTCAGAAATGACAGGTTTGTCTGAGCACAACAGGAATGATGAATGGATCTGTTTGCTTTCAAAACTAAAAAACACATTAGTGTTGCTTGTTGGTTTGTTTAAGAAAAGCCTGGGATTGATAGAGACCCAGGAGAGATATTAGAGCTCAGATTTCAAAGAGATAGGGGAACACTAATGGATCAGCCAGATGCATTTGGCTACAAATCTCACATGATCTTGGGGTAAACCAACAGTTTTTCTCATGTAATAAGAAGTCCACAGCCAGGCAGTCCAGCAGGGAGCCAGCAGGGACCCAGGCTTTATCCTCATGGACCAAGGACATTTAAAAATGATTATGTTCCAAGAGAGAAAGTTCAGCAAACTAAAAGAAGTATGGTCCACACCAGAAAACCACAACAGCCCCTGAGAAGTAGCCCACTCTGTTGTCCACCTCAGCACCAGATAAAGCTCAAAGAATTGCTCTGGGCTACACAGAAGAACAGAAAAACAAGCTACTATCATTCCAAACTTCTTCAGTAAAATCAACCAAGAGACAAGGTGACTGCAACAGAGTGTGGAGACAGCCAGCTTTTGATACATCATTCATATTAGGAAGGATGTTGGAGGACTCAAGAGTTAGCTGAGACCTTCAGCATACCACCCAGAGCCCCCGCAGGCCCCCGCAGCCTGATCGCCTTTTAAAGCAGAGATTGCTTCTTGACCAGGCGACCCCCACAGAAGTGCTCATGTGACTGGTAGCCTGCCGTGTTCTTAAAAAAAACAAAATAATTGTCAATGTAAATTAAAACAACCATATATGAAAAAAAATTTCTACTCCTCTTGTAAGATTAGAACATCTGGCCGCAGCTGTGCTCAGTGCCATCTTCCCAGTGGGGAGCAGAAGAGTTGACTCCCTTTTACATGGGAATGCCTGCTCAAGTCCCCCTGGTCCAGATGCTAAATAGGCCACAGTCCCTACCCCTCGACAGCTCTTCCCGAGTTCATTCCACAGCACTTATGACCTGTTCAGCTGCAGACGCTGGGCTACATCCTGGAGATACAGAGATGGACAAATGTCTTCCCCTCTCTGGGAGAACAGAGTCAGTCACAGGGAAAGGGTAGCAGAGAGCCACTTCTGATCAGGTGTACTTGTGTCCAGGAAAATGTCTACAGTGCTATAAGGGCCTAAGGGAGGGACGGTTGCAGACTGGGTTGGTCGGGAGAAAATTCTCGCGTCAATGAGAATAAAATTACCCAAGCCAAAAAGGCAGAAGGGCCTGGCCCCTGCGCCCAGGGAGGAGAGTGAAGCAACAGTTCATCACACCCTCAGGAAGCCCCAAGCACTTCCTACCCTGTAGGGCTGTAGCTCAGGGACCTTCATGGCTCAGGAGTCCCTGCCTCTGTCAGCGGCTGGCTATTTAATGCTCTCTGATCCCCTTAGCTCTATTTCGTCCAGCTGAGGGCCCATTCTGCAGGGGCAGGAACTCTCTTGTTCACGTTCCACCTTCTTGAAGTGGCAGAAAGATGCTGGCCTTGTGAGAAGGACCTGGTGATGGGCCAAAGCAGGTGGTGTGGCTGTGTGGATACACATGTGCCCAGGGGAGGATTTCAGCAAAGCCCGTGCCCTTGGTGACCCACTATGTGCTTGCAGATGGTCACCCTTTCAGGGCCAGAGTCACGCACTCAGGGGCTGAAAGCAGCATCAGGGACAAAGGAGGGCCTTTCATCATCTATTGATTCAATCGATGCATCAATGAAAGAGGGAGAAATCCTCAAAATGAAAGAAAATGATATTTCTGAAGCTGCTTCCTTACTTCTGAAGTTGGCAAAAGTCACGTAGTCATCATTTTATGTCCCCTTTCACACCTTCCCAGTGCTGCTACTGGAACACAAAACAGCCACAGACCCCCTGTAAAGGAATGGGCATCCCCTAATTCCAATAAAATTTTGTGGTCAACTAAAATTTCAATATCATATTATTTCCAAATGTTGTCAAAATAAAATTTTCTTTCAATTTCAACTATTAGAATGCAAAAGTCCTTAATCCCCAGGTTATACCAAACTAGGTGTTGGTCCTTCAAACCACAGATAACTGAGCCCCACGTGTTTGATGTGAGCAGGTCCTGGGCCCCTGGAAATCAGCTGTGTGCTGTAGACCTCCGACCTTCATCACAGAGGCTGATATTTATGGAGAAGCCTGTTCGAACTCCATCTGCTGTGGTCACCAATGGCTCCTCTCTCTTGATTCCTTGTACTGAAGCGCAGGCAGTGAAATTCCCTCTGGCTCTGCTGAGATGCAGATCAAACAGTGGACACTCCACAGAATCATTAGGTGCTTTTCTGTGATGCTATGTGGTGCCATCAGGAGTGGCCAGACTCCATATTCAATCATCCCCCCAATAGGTCATGGTGGGGAGACCAAGCTTCTGTTCACAGGTCACACTGGCAAACTGAGGGAAGGTTTGTGGGGTCAAAGCACCTGCTTGCCCTCACTGGTGATCCCATGGCAGCCCCATGAAGCCAGTGAGACCCTCAAATTTGAAACCCCCTCCCAAATGGTACGGGGAGAGGCGCTCATGGACCTAGAGCTGCTGTGGCCCCCGAATCTGGTCACCTCTGAAAATTACTTTCTCTCCTTGTCACATCTTAACCATAAGCATAGGGAGAGGCCTGCTGCCAGGGCAACTGGCTGTGGGTGGTAAAGCGGCCACATACGCTGCCTACAGGCCCCAGTGCCCTCATTGGATCTTGCAGAACACAAGTGACCTAGCCCTGAGATTCCTCTCTACTCTGGTCTCCAAGCTTTTGAGTTTGAAAACTCACCTGAGTCTGCTTTTCCTCTGCTCCTTTGAGAGGCGGATCATTGTAGAAGACACTTTCACTTTACAGCCTAGGTGTATCTTGCTGGGGACCTGAGAGTTGTCCCCCCTGAGAGGGGACCCTCAAGGAAAACTAGCCTCTACAGAAGGGAAAGAGCCTCAGGCTATAAATCTGCCCTTCCCATGAGGACCAGAGAATATTCAGCATTGGAACAAGCCATGGTGTAGGACTCGGTCCCATGCTACTCTTTCTTCCAGTGAAATTGAGCTCAGGCTGAGTTCTGGTCTCTCTCCCCATCACAATAGTCTGGAATGGTTTGATTCTCTGTGCTGCAAATTTTGCTTCAATCTGGCCATGTTTCCACACCTTCGAAGTGTGGGATTGAGTCCACGCCCCACCCTGATATTCTGGGGAGTCCAAACCTGGGAGACTCCATGAACCTCTCCATTGGATCCTGTAATCTGCATTCTCACTCAACATCCTCAAACCATTTTGTGTCTATTTGCGTGGTCAGGAAAGCCTGCGACGTTTAACTCCTCAAACCCAAAGAGTCCAGAGGCAGGGTACCTACTTAGCAATTTCTCCCAGGCTCTGCTCAAGGCAAAACTCACCAGCCACAGCCTCAGGAAATTCTTCCAAAGAACAAAAGATAATCCTGCTGTCCTTACCCATTCTGCACACTTTGACCCCTTCAAAATGGGAAAAAAAAGAAAAAATAGTTTAACCTGCAGATAAAACTGTTTTTGGTTTATTACCCACTCAGGGCTACAGCAAAGTTCAAGGAGATCAGAAAAATAAATAAATAAATAGAGCTTTTTGTCTGCAAAACACTTTCCCCCATTAGAGTGAGACAGAGTGAGGGCAGTTCAACCAGTCAAAGTTATCCATGCGTTTCTCTGTCACCTTTAGATCATTCTGCACCTCTGCAGACCCTTACAGCTGAAGGTGTTCTTTATTCACCTGTACTGCTCCCACAGTGAGTGAGAAGGTTGCTTTCAGGTCCCCACCCCTTCCTTGACTCCTTCCAGTAAGATGCCAGCGTCACTTCTGATCAGCACACTGATGCCCCGCTCTAGAAAGCAGACACACCTGAGCTGTGAACATCTCATCTCTTCCCCTTCTTATTCCCCTCGAACCTCTCTCAGTTGCCTCTTTACCTAAAACATAGTGGTAAGATTATTATAGTTTGCACATGATTTTGCATATCTACCCTAGACTTCCATGTTTTTCTCCTGGGTTGACTTTCTTGATCAGAAACCCAGTGAACAGAATGTGCCATCATCCCATGAGCCTGGGAGATAGACACAGAGACCTTTTGGTGACCCACTCCTCTATCTGTGGACCTGCCACTAGATAATGGTGAAAAGAGAGTAAGAAGAGGAGTGAGGGAGAGTGTGGGCCACAGGCATTCTGGGTCCCAGCAATACCCTGTGACACGAGCTGGCTCAGTAATCTAGAGTATTCTCAAGAAAATCTGCCCAAGAAAGTTCACAAAAATTATGAGTGCAAGTTTTAGTTTTTTAATATTGAAAAAGTAGTTTAATGCATCCTACTGGCTTGTTTGGACACACAGGCTGCTGGCAGCTGGGGACTCCTTCTTCTCCATGGGGACTGGTTTGCTCCTTGAGGTGCCTGCTTCTTTCATTAAGCAGTAGAAGTGTGCTCCTGGGGGACAGGATGCTGCACTGTCCCCTGCCCACCCACTGGCCTTCACAGGTGCCTGCACTGGCCCTGGCTGCCCACAGGTGTTGCTGGTATCAGCAGGTTGGGAAGCCCACTCAGCAGGTCTGGAAGGGACCTTTCCCAGGGAAGACTCGAGTCATACACACCTAAGTCTATGGGTGATGTTGGAATTCATTCCCCTGAATTCTTCCCTTACGTAGATAGGCAACGTGGTCAGCTGCACATAGGTCAGAGGTCACTGTGCTTGTCACACACATCTGTGGGCTCTCTTCCCTGTGGGCCGAGACATCAGTGGAAATGGTGCCAGTGAAGAGGCTGAAGAACTCCCCAGACGCAGCCCCTTGGTATGGGCAGAGTGGAAGGAAGCACAAGGAATATTGAAGGGTTTAGAGGATGATTGAAAAGACCCGCGTAGGGCTGCTCAGCTGACAAGGAAGTTGGGTCCTGATAACCCTCATAAATAAAAAGTACCACACATCGAACCTGCATTAAACACCCAAAGAACCAATAGTCTCTTTTCTCTCTGTGTAAATTCTCCAAATTTGGACGTTTAATGTAATTGGAATTATATGCAACATGGTGTTTTGTGCCCAGCTTCTTTGGCTAGGCGTGGTTTTCTCAAAGTTCATCTACAATGTAGCACCTGTAAGAACCCCATAGAATATGTTGTCAGAGAATATTTCAGTTTGGGGATATACCACTTTTATAGAGCCTTTACCACTTGAAGAGTGTTTGGACTATTCCTGCTCTTTGATTACTAGGAGCGATGTTGTTACAAAGAGCTAAATGATCCCAACCAGTTGTTAATTTAGTCTCACGGGAGCTTCCCAAGTCTTCTATCCAGGCTGCACCTGAAGCTAGAGAAGGAGGCAGGGAGGGGTGGGGATGTGGCTCTGTGCTAGAGTGCTTGTCTAGCATACGAGAGGCCCTGGGTTCAATCCCCAGCAAGGCCACAAAAGGAAAAAGAAAAATTCTTGAGAACATGGGAGGGAGAGTGAGACAGAAAAAAACAAGGTTGAGTCAGATGAGCTAAAGAGAAATCCCTTAGTAAATGCTACCAGGCGGCATGATGCAGTTACGTGGCAGACTCAGGGAGGTTCACTGCCGAAAAATCAAAGCGCAATACCCCACAGGCTTAGTGACTCTCTGAGCCCCAGAGCTGAGATTATACTCTTTTCCTTTAGTGAGTATTTCATGGTCAATTTGTTATCACTAGGGGAATGAGACCCCAGTCTGGGAGCTTTGGTGACAATACAGAGCCTGGCTGCTTCCAGTAAAAATGCAGAGAACAAAGAAGGAATTTTAACCACTTGTGAAATAAGCCCAGCTGGTTTCAGGAACCCCAAGACTGTGACTTGCAAGTAAACTCTCAGGCCAGTGAGGGTAGCAGTCAAGAGGGAAAAAGGCCAGAGAGGTACTCAAGCCAGGGGCCAGAGAGGGGTATCACCATGATAGAGTTTGAAAGTGGTAAGAAGATGGGCTTGCGGCTAAATTGGGAGTCATGTATTTTTAAATCTCTTAATTGGCAAGTGAATACTTGAGGTAAAATTTAATTTCCAGTAGACACTTCTGTTTGAGATACAGCAAAGGCAAGATCAAAGCAACGATATTATGATCCTCAATAAATTTAAACTCTCCAGACCCCAGGAACTTAAGTGAAAGGCCTGCCCCTAATAACCCACCTCCTCCAGCCACATTCTCCATGTCTGCTGTCACCATGTAGTTAATCTCCATCCGCAGATTAGTGTGCTGATTAGGTTCAGACTCTCTTAATACAGTCATCTCACTACTAAACTTTCTTGCATTGCCTCACCTGTGAGCTTTTGCGGGTTGCCTCACAACTAAACTCTAACGGGACTTGCGATGGTTTCAGATAGGGCTCTGTCCAGTCTGAGGAGGGCCTCAGATTATGTGGAGCCCAATACAAAACACAGGTGCAGCCACGCCACCCCTGCCCATGCTCCAGCCTCCTCTTGTGCAGATGGAGGAAGTGATGCCGTCTAGCTAAAACACCGCCATTCAGGGCGGGTCCTCTTAGCTCCCAGGCTCTTCCTGGAACACTGACCATCCCATCTTGTATGAATGACGTTTTTGCATTTTTCCCATCTATCCTCTGTTTCCCAGCATTCTAAAGATAGCATCTGTCTTGGTGAAGGGAAACTTGGGCCTGGGATAAAGACTTAGGCAGAGGTAATTTAGCTTGGGAGGTGGGCCAGACCAGAGGCAAGGTCTCTGCTGTGGGCAGTGGGGGCTTGCCACCCGCAGGGCCTCCGATCATCACAGGAGGCAGGACAAGAGACTGGATCCTTGTGAGGCTTCTCCACCCTCCTATGTGGGGAAGGGTCACACGTGGGGCGTTCTCACTCACACAACTGAGCTCTGCAGTAAGCAGGAGCTGAAGGTATTCCCCCGCCTGTGAAGGAGGAAGGATCCTAGCAGCCACCAGACATGAGATGAGGATCATGTGAGTATCAAGGTACTCAACCTGCCCCTAAAGCTGGAACTGAAACCAGAAGTGTGCTGAGGGAGTGCAAGGGTCCCCGGAGTGTGAGTCAGAGTGTGAGCATAGCTCCTGTGGTTTGGCGGGGTGCTTTTCTCCCACAAAAGACTACAGAGCTAGGCCTCCCTGACTCTGGGGTGCCATGCCCATCCCTGGAGTGGGCACCATGATGATGGAATAAGGAGCTTTGATTCTCTTACCTGGGTCACTTGCTGGTCTCTGGAGGACATGCAAGGCATTGTTTCCATGGACAAGGTGAGTGGATGTTGGGTGTCAATGACATAGAAATCCACTGTTATCCACAGATACTCAGAACGAGTGCCTTGATGTGAGTTTAGATCACAAGTTGAGGAGTGTGGCCATTTGGGGTCTAAATTGTGCCTTCCTGTGTACACCCACAACTCTGCTCATCTCTCACTGCCCGGGGCACTCCAGCAAGCAGCGTGACTCAGCCCCTGTATGTGAAGACAGGGATAAAAAGTTCACATGGGGAGAGCAAGTCGTAGAGCCAGCACGGTGTGGCAAGCTGTGTGTTGGGTACATGGTGTCCACCGTCCCTGCCTTGCCTTCTCTCTTGGTGATATATTGGATCATCTAGAAAAGGGAAGCCAAATGATCCATTGCTGGGTCTGATGATTGCACCTGCCCCCTGGGCACCCACACATAGATGATGAGGGACCTGTGGACCTGTGACCCAGGGAATAGATGGCATTCTGCTAGTCAGATGCTCTCGCTCCATGGTGATCGGGTAGCTGGGCAGCAGGACATGGTCACAGCAGGGCCAGGGTCCTGGGCATTTTCTCTCAGAGGATGCGGGGGCACCTGCCACACAGCTGCTCAGTGCCTGGCCTGCCGCTGCAATAGGTAAATCAGATAGATCGCTCCTCTGTGTATTTCTTCTTTTCAAGCTATTTGTACTTTTTCACCTTCAAAGACACACAATCAATCAAACATGAATGATTGCTGCAGCAGGTATTGACCATTTGTTTTTAAACATTGAAGGTTTGGAGGAATCTGCGCAGGGCTTTGTAGTAAAGGGTTGAGAAGGACTACCACTCCCAGAGTTGTTTTCCTACGGGCCTCTGAAGATCTCTGTGCCTGTGTTGAGGATTCAGCCCGAATTTGTACTCGCTAACGATTTTCTTTAGTATTCCTAGAAGAATGAAACCGCAGTTTAGATCGTTTTTAAACGTATGTTTGGGGGCAGGCCCTATGTGTTGGAAACTGGGAAGGGGAGGAGTTCTAGGCTGTTTTTTCCCCATAATGGAACTTACTGGGGAGCTAAAGATAGGGATCTGAATGTGCTTATTTGAAAGTAAGTTTCTTAAGGGAAATTGTGATGCAAACACCCTGTCACACATGCTGCTTTGAGGATGTGTACCTGGGAAACCTGGTCTGTGGAAACTTTATGGCTCTGTATTATAGTAAGAAAAGTAAAGTGTGCCCATGGGTGAAGACACATAATCACCCCAAAGCAAAACGGGAAGCCCCAGCAGTCCTGGGCTGCCCGCAGCTCCACACTACAGTGGGAGACCTCGATCACATATTCCTGATTTCCTTAGATGGTTTCCTACCGACTGAAAATGGCTCAATGGCTTCAAGCCTCACATCCTTCCAGGAGAGCAGAAAGAGGAGGGAAGTCAGAGGGACCTCCACCCACCTCTGACCTCTCTCCCTTCTCGTGGAACTCCCTTGAAGCTGCTGACAATTCTCTCATGGATCATTGACAGAATCAGGTGCATAGACTTCCCAAGACCAAGCACAGTAGACATCATCGCAATTATCCCAAAAGGTGAGACCAAATGCAATTCATATTTGCAGCTTAGGGACAGTGGTATCTTCTTTGGGCACCTGACTAATGTTAGGGTGCTGTTTGTGTGGCAAAATGAAATAAGTACTACATAAGTGACCTTTGTTATTTCATTACAATATTGCCATATGGCCCGAACCTCATTAGGGGGAGTTCCAGAGTCTCCCTCTGGCTTCTTCCTTCTACATCAAATTGCTCAACAACTTTGTTTAATAGAGTCCAAAAGTAATCCGTTTCCCTTTAAATGCTAAGAAGGAAAGAAAGGGCCTCCCATCAGTCTCCTGCTGCCATTGCTCCATGCTGACCCCCAGTGTCACTGACCAAGTGTGGCCCATGTAGATCTGGAGCTGCAATGCTCTGTGGCTGCAGGATCCCTGCTGGGCATGAGGTTAGACTGCTTTGGGTTCATGTCTAGATATTGCTTGAGCTAGGCACCACCTGGTCCCCTGCACCAGCCATGGGAAAGCAACCTCCCTGTGGCCTGAGGTTGAGCTCGGTTGTCATCCTCGACCCAATCTTTTCACAGATTCCTTTATTTTATAAAATTAATTGTCCTTGCCTCTTTCTTGACCTTGACCTTCTGGCCCTTCTTTATCTGTCTGCTCTGAACTCCAAATCTGAAGGGTCAGGACCCAGGAGATCCACTTTCCCTTCCAGGGGGCATTAGATCCATTTTACAAAATAATGGCCTCTTTCCAGCAGCCATCTTGTACATGGTGGAGGAACAGGTAAGGTCTCTTGCTAATCCAGTAGAATACAGTACTGTCTTCATAGGAACCTTCTATTTTTTTTTTGTAGCCTTCTCCACAGCAACTGGCTGATAGCAGGAGCCCAGAGTTTTAAATGAATGGATGGTTATCACCATCAGGTCTTGCTGTTTGACACTTTTGAGGCAATCAACATTTATATAATTAAAAGTGAAAATCTAAAAGAAGTTTTCCTTGGACAAGAAGGTGCCCTCGGTTTGGTTATCTCTCCACATGACCAAAATGTATTAGACAGCTTTCTGTTACTGCAACAACTACCTGAGATAATCAACTTGTAAAGAAAATAAGGTTTATTTTGGTTCAGTTTTAGAGGCTTCAGCTCATGATCAACAGACCCCACTGTCTTTGAAAATGTAGTGAGGAGGGACACCATTAAGGCAGTAAAACCACTCCCCTAATGGCCATGGAGGAAGAGAGGAGGGAGAGCAGGCAAAGTCCAATACCCACTTCTGGTGTGTGTCCCTAACAATCTAGGACCTCCCGCTAGACCCCACATGCCTAAGTTTCTACCATCTTCCAATAGCACCAAGACTATGGACTATGGCTGTGACACACGGGCCTCTGTGGGACATTTAAGATCCAAATAATGGCAAGAATGAGCCTGAAGCAGTTTTAAAAATGCCCCTTACAGGTGTCACCTCTTACCTTAGTCTTAGCCACCCCGTTACACACCAAGGGGCCTGTGTACCGTTGGGCTCTGCTCCCTCAAGTCAGCCCTTTAGGGTCTCTCCAGCCAAGCCATCTCCTCTCAGAAGCTCAGGAGTCCTGGACAGAGCAGGAGAGGCAGTACCTGAGTCTGGCTGCTGTTAGGGAATGTCACTGTAGGGACTAGGCCTTCTCTTCTCCAGAATGTGGGGACCCCCTGCACCCTGCAAGCTGCTGTTCGCTCATTCGGACCCCATTCCCACCATTCCTGCATGGCCCGTTCTGCCAATGCTTCAGGTTACAGCTGGGCAGTCTCCTTCGGAGGTCTCCCTCCTCCCCATCAGTGGTTGTGACCACGTGTGCAGTGCAGTGTCAGGGAGAGTGCCTTCAGCAACACCTAACTCCACATCGCTCCGTGGCTTCTGAAAACTCAGCTATTTTGGTGGCTCCTGTTCAGATGAAAATACAATGGTCCCTCTGATTTAGGGCTCCACACTCATGGAGTCTACCAACCAGGAATTGAAAATGTTTTGGGAAAAGTATCCATTCTAAATACTGCAGACTTTATTTTTCTTGTCATTTTTCCCTAAAGTCCAGTAATCACTGACAGGGCATTTACATTGAATTAGGTATGTGTGTGCTTGTGTGTGTGTGTTTGTGTGTGTGTGTGTGCATGCATACATGTTATATGCACACAAGCATTATTTGTACACACACACACACACACACACATATGTATACCATTTAGAGATGACTTGAGGTTTACGGGAGGGTCTGCTTGGGTTTTGTGCAGATGCTGTGCTTTAATAAGGGAATCGAGAATCCTGGGTAGTTGGTGACCTCTGGGTGTCCTGAACAGATCCCCTGACCATTCACAGGAACCACTATGTTATTGTGCCTGAAATTACACCATGAAGGTGTTTCCCTCAAGGGTGCTTTAAAAGAGCGTGTGCTGCCGGATAGAAACTGTGAATTCATTGACACTGAGGTGTAATTGACTTGCTGACTTGCACATCTCTGGATTCATTTAAGATGTCAAGGGGTTACTTTAAATGCACTAGAATTTTTCCTAAATGGGATAAAAGTCAGCTCCACCACCCACCAAGTTATACATCGAGTAACCAATTTTTGCTCTTTTTCAAGTTTAGAGATAAACACTTTTCCTTGTTTTCAGAATAATTTTAAATTTGCTGTTGGCTTTTTTTACATTCTTCATACAGAAAAAGTTTTAGACCCACACTTGGCTAATTAAATTTTAATTAATTGAAATTAAACACAATGAAAAAATTAATTCCTTCATCGATCAAGCCTTATTTCAATTTCTGAACAGCTGTATGTTCCCAGCAGTTACACACTAGAGAGGATGAATAAGAGAAGAATTCCTCATTCCGGAATGTTCTATTAGGCGACTGTGAAGCAAACATCAAACCCTAAGTTACTGACCTCTTCATAGCATTGGTGTTGAGTTGAAATGGCTACTGGAACATATTCTATGTGAGATGTCCCCGAGAGCACAAAGCCCCTGTCCAGGGAGACCATACAGGCACAGATATAAGAATGTCCACTGAGGCATTATTGGTCCACTGGCCAACAAACATGTCTACCCACAGGAAACTGGATAATAAAATGTGAGGTTCAGGTCCATAATCTCTTCCCTTTCCCCTGAAATTAAAAAATCTCTGATGACCAAAGGGCTGTGCTTGGGGGCAGTGGTGTTTGTGTTTTTATCCCAAAGCTCATTAGGCAGCAAAACCTAAGCTGCATTGGCACAAGGCTCTTGTTTCATTTGTGCCACTTAGTGTAAATTCCCAAATGACTTGCTGCCTCCTCATTAAGGCGATTGATTATTCAGTGCTGCCCCGGACCTCCATGGGTGCCTGATGGCGTGGTTGATAAATGTGTTTCTCGTAAACTCTGAGCAACTTTTAAATCCTGAACTTTAGCTGGACCCACAGGGTTTGGAAAACGGATGGTGGGTCTATATTCATCAACAGCCACCCAAGAATAAATCAGATGTGCACCTGTAAACATGGGTACGTAAAGTAGATTAGAGAAGGAAAAATGCAGAATAAAATAGCATTCTGTGGCCAAGGCACTGTCTCCCTGCAGCATCCCTGTGGCTGGTGGACACACAGGTGTGTGACACAAGCATGGTATAAGGGGGTGGTCCCATGTGGGCATCCACCACGGGAGGACAACTCCCACCAGGGCAGGTTGTGCACAGGGCCAGATTAGGGCCAGGTAAGCCTGGGTGTGGGGGGTCACCTTGGTCCCATCAGCCCAGTTCTGTGCACCTGTGGTGTGAGACTCAGTATGCAAACAAACTACAAGAAAGGGTCTTAAATAGCCACTTAGTGCTGACCCAAAGCATTCTGTGGCCAAGGCACTGTCTCCCTGCAGCATCCACCTTCTACCTGACAAAATAAGAGCTCCCCCCTGCTCCTCGTGGGGTGAATCCTGAACTTCAGAAGGAGGACTGTGGGTGTCCCCAGGACCACCATCCACTCATGACCAGGTCAAGCCACACTGCAGACAGGACATGATCGTGGAAGGCCTCACCCCACTCATGCTTCTTCCCTATGCACAAAAGGCCACCCTGTGGTGTCCTCTGCTTTCTCTACAACTGAAGACCTACAAGATAAACCAGCCTGGTGCCTTCTCCCCGCCACCTGGCTCCCCTGTGTCTCTTGCTGATGTGTTGTGCTCGTCAGGGCTGCAAGAATCTGTGCAGATCAGTGCAGCCAGGATAGGTGGGTTGTGTGCCAGGTAACAACTTGAGCTCCCTGCATCTGCCAGGGGGAATTCTTCATGACCGATGGGAACATGCCTCATAGCACACAGCAGTGGTTTCCTGTAGCCTCTGGACCCACAGTCTCCATGGGGACCTGTCCAGTGCATTAACTCGGGACCCAATCTCACCACATTGGAAACCGGGCGACCCCAGCAGTTTTTGTTCCTCAAAGTTTCCAGGTGGTTCTGATGTTAAAAACCACTGACTATGATGTCAACAATCAAAATAAACATCAACAGCACGCAATGTCACCTGTGGGTTGCTCTTTACACTGGCAGCTGTAGGTGGGCCCAAAGAAGGTGTCCACTGCCCGGGGGTTGGAGAAGGCCCTCAGATGATCTCTGCAATCCAGGGTCTCTGTCACTCCCATCAGGGCTCTCCTCCTGCCTCGGTGTGTGAGAGGTGAGTTCAGGTATTGATTAAATTAAAATGGGCAGCGCACCAGCCAGGGCATTTGCAGGCAAGTCACTAAGCAGGTGTCTGGCTAATGTTCATCCATTCCAAATGGATTCGCCCCTCACTTATCACCTGGAGGGAAGGAGCCCAGCTAATGAGCAACATGCCAGAAAAAAAAAAATGAAGGAGAACAAAGCAAATTTTGTGCAGGGTTAATAACAGTCCTGAAAACCAGAGGGTCAAGCAATTGCCTTCCGAGGCCACCTCTCCTCTGAGGTGTGGCATGTTGGCGCAGCTGCCGGGAACTCTGAACGAGGCCCAGATGAAGTCGACTGTCCAGGGTGAACTGGGATCCTGAGCTGAAGCCTCAGCCCCTGCTCAGATTTTCCTGGCCTTTCTAAATTTGAAAGCAGAATTGAACTAGCTGTCAAACGCTCATGGCCTCATCGCTCCCCTGCAGTAACCTGCTTCCTTCTGAACAGCTCTCGTCACAGAAGCTCTTCTCTGCAGCAAGGAAGTTAGATGTTAAGAACACTGTTCCCAAATGGCAATTATCCTCTGGTCACTCCTGTCGCTGCGGGGACCAAATTGTTTTGTAATTTCTCATTAGGCAGCAGATAATTAAGAATACCATTAGCAATTGTTGAAATGGCAAGCTGTTGTCCCAGAAAAGATTGAAAATATAGTAAGAGTGGAGGCGATCAGATAAAGGGGCTGTCAAGGAAGAGACCAACTAGGGGAAGCCAGTGGGAGGGGAGGAGGCAGAGGCGGGGCCAGGCTGCAGAGCCAGAGGGCCAGCTGAGCTTCTGCACCACTAGGTGGCTGGGCTGGTGCTTCTTTGAAAATTCAACGCTGACTTTAAAAAATCAATAAATCATCATATCCTCGTGCAAAAAAAAAACAGAGTAATTTATATACATAGGAAAATTAAGATGAGTAATGTGGGCTCTGTGCAGACTAAAAGAGCACATTTGGATGCAGAAATGGATTTTCTAAACCTGATCTTGGAAAGGCAGCCTTGTTCTCAAATCGGGATTCTGCTCATCTAAACTTTGTGAAGTAAATATGATTTCAGTATTGTAAAAATAAAGAAATAAATAAGTAAGCAATCTCCTCTGGAATCTGACATTTGCATACAAATAGAAAAGAATTCAAAGCCTGTCTACGCAGAGAAAAATGACTTCCACGTTCTTATGTAATTCCTAGTAAATTTGCCTTTATAAATGTCCTTGTCCTGTTATTCTAAAAACAGGGGTTAATTTTTGTAGCTTCAAAATAAAAATAAAGCCAGTTATTCATGAGAAATATCTCTATGAAGCAGCTGAACCCAGTGAGATTCTTTCTGCCCCCAATTCCACCAAAGGAAAAGAAAATACCTGATGCTGATTTCCCACTGCATGGCTTTACTATTTCACCTGATTTCTAGATGTCCACGCTCACTGCTGCTGGTGTCCAGGTATTAGAGATGCCAGAAGACAGCTGTTCCTCCTCCTTCCCTAACACTGATCTCTGAGAGCACCTGTGGGTTGCTGTGAACCCCAGGAATACTGCCTCCCTGCTGTCCGATCACCACGAGGACTGGCAGAAAGATGAACTGACCAAGCAGAGCTGAGTACCCTGGACTTCTGCAGTGAGGAAGGACATCTCTATAAAAAGCTTCAGGAAGGGCCATCAGGCCAGTGCTTACAGGATTTGCACCTGGGCTGCCTGGGAGGTGGGCCTTGCAGGGCAGGGTGCTCCTGGGGATTGGGCCCAAGGCAGGCTCTTGGGCTGTCCACACACCTGCTGTGCAGGCCGGGAACTTGGGAAGCCCAGCGGGGCCTGACCCTGCTCCACAGAAGCAAGATCTATGCAGATACTTATTGCATAGCTTTGCCTTCAGGTTTCCACTGGCCTTTCCTGGGCCTTTTGAGGAAAGGTGTCTCACTTATGAGGCTCAGTGACCCTCTGAGACTCTCAGAGCCCCTGAGGCCTCTCTGGGACTGCTAAAGGAAGAGTCCTTTCAGGTTGAATGTTGATGTCCACGTCACAGCACTTCACCAGTTTATGATCTGAAGGTACCACTTGACACCCTTTGCTTTAGCCCCAATCTTCCTATCACTGGTCCAGGAAAAGGGGATACCCAGTTACATGTGTTGGCACTTCTCCTGGGGACTGCAGTTTTCTATGTGTCTCTGTGTGTCTCCAAGGAGCTTAGTTCTGATACAGGGGCTGGATGGATGGGAATTTAGGCTTCAGAATGCAGGAATCCTTTCTGCTGGGGCCTGGCCCTGCTGAGGCAGGAGAAAGGTCATCAGAGGAAAGCTCCTTGCTATTCCAGCTTGGATCTCACTGAGAACCAGGGGTGTGCAGATCGGCGATCCTGGGGTCCAGAGAGAAGCCTGTTCCTCCCCTCAGGCTTTAGATGGAAGGCACAGTGATGGGAGATCTTGTAGCAAGTCCCACTGAGCAAGCTGTTGTTCCTGATAAGTAAGCCATTTGGCTGGTTCACAGTTTAATCTTTCAGGAGTGGAAATTTTCTGGAACAAGCTTCTAAATTACTTGTGTTGGTCCCAGGGTCATTTGACAAAGGGAGGAGGAACTGGGAAGGACCAGGCCCATGCCCTCCATTTCACCCTCTAAGTAGTCTTTGCAGAGATGTGCATTTCTCTTCTCCCCACTTAAACTAATTCAGCACTTATTTTAACAATAAGTGTACTGTGTACTAAAGGGCAGTTCATGTCATATTTCTTTATTTATCTTAATGTCATCTGGTATAACTTTCCTGCATTCATCTGGTTTGGCAGTAAATCAAATCTGGCTCTGTTTAGGGGCTTTTTCTCCCAGGGCCATGAACTCTCCAGATCCCTGGAGCTCGGTCAGTCCAGAGTGAGGATATCCCCGGGCTCCTAGTCGATCCTGGCAATTCCTCCCGGGTGCTCCCAGGTGGGGAGGCCTGAGGGTAACCTGCCTGTGCTTGGTGCTCTGGCCCGGGGAGGCTGCCCAAGGGTTGAGATGGGCCACCTGACCACCCTAGCTGGTCTAGAACTTTCTTGACTTTGTCATAGGATCCTCGGTTCTGGGTAGCTTCAGAGAGGTGGTCACCCTAACCACAACGTGTCTATCTTCCTCCAAAGTGGTCCAGTTTCCTTGGAACCTCCTGGACGGGCCACTCCCCACATGGCACACCAATAACTCACCAGCCACCAGGAATGCAGACCTTTGAAAGTCGAGCCTTCTGTATATGGAGGCTCCTATCTATTCTGTATAGGAAATTTTTCTTATTAATGCCAGTTTAAATTTTCCCAGTTCTTCTGACCTCCATAAATATTCTACCTAAAACCCCAGCATTCCACAGACTGGAATGGCACATCCTGAGGCTAGGAGGGATTTTCCTCTCTCATCTTTCCCTGGAAGCCAAACTTATAATATAAAAACATTACTGCTACTTTTCATTTCCGATCTCCTTGAAAACTTTGCTTAGGAAAAAAATGCCTTTCTTTATAATGAGTTTCTCAAAATGGGACCAGGGCCAAGTCAGCTTTAGCTCATCCGTGGGAGTGTGCGTGGCGAAGGGGTGTTTAATCACAGGTACAGGACACTTACGGCTGCTTTCCAATGGTTACCATGGGCGCAGTCTCCAACGTCATGCTTTTACTTTATTATGACATATTTATAATTGCCTGGAAGGATTTCTTAGACAACTACCACTATTATTGAGATAGAAAATCCCAACATTACCTAAATGCTAGATGCAACCTTTTATTTATTTCTGTGGTGGATGAAAAATGTTTGAATCATTTAAGGTATGGCTGAGTGGGAAAATCAGAAGAGGTAAATGGCCTGATTGCTGTCTTTTTCATTCTAAATAAATCATTTAAAGAAGTTTGGCTAAAATGTGTGATTCAAAATAAAACTACCTGGGTAACATCCAAGGCCATGTATTTTTTAAAACCAAAGTGTGTGAGTCAGAATACTAATGAGGTTGTGCCATCTGATCTGGTCCAGTGCCACCGTGGCCGGGCTTCAAAGTCTGTGAATCGAGCTTTCGTAACTCCTGGGCCAGAGACTCTTGAGATGAGAAAGTCGGGTCTGTGCCAGGGAAGTGGTCTCATGTCAGGTGGCCTTCCTGACTCATCCCTAGTAAGTGGAGGTCCACCCGGTTCGTGTCCGACTAGCTCTCAGCCACCTCCCGTGTGTCCTTCCACCAGGGAAGGTTGGAAGGTATTTTTAAGGCAGACAAAGCTTCCTTCCAGCCTGTGCCTGGCCATTCTCAGCCTGTTTCCCAGGAGCACCTCGATGCCATCTGGTCGCCTCCTCGTGGGGTTGGTTTGGCTCCACCCTGTGGCTCGGCTGCCATGTCTCCGTCTAGCCTGGGAGAACCTGCCTCCCACAGGACCCTCAGGAAGGCTGTGTCTGTGCTGCAGAAGCACCCCAGCCTGGGCAGAGCGTGGCACACCTGCGTGGCCATGCTGTTTGGGAAGGGCATGGTGGATGCTGATTAACACCAGAATGGCTGAGGCCCTGAAGCTGCCTGTCGCTGGGGAGGATGCGGGCTGTGCAGGGAAGGCCTTGGCAACAGCTCTGCCCTGTTTCAGTCGTCTATTATGAAACACAAAGCCACACATCACACGAGTGTTGGCTGGCGGACAGAAGGCAGGACTAACGTGGTGGCAAGTTCTTCTGCTGATAGAAGTCCAGCACAAGCTGCCCTAACCAAGCAGCTCTCTCACTGGAAGCCACTGGAAGGGTAAATGGCAGTTTGTGGTACAGAGGTACGTGCCTGCCCTGTACACACCCTGCCTGCAGTGCCCTGAGCCTGGTGCATCCTAAAAGTCCAGTCAAAGAGGATCTGCTGCAGAGATGGGCACATGCTTTGGGACATGGGTCACTATGGGAGATTAAGAGGAAGAGCAGGAGGCGGGGGCCATGTGAGCAGGTGGACAGAGAGAGGGAAATGCACAGGGGCTCATCACACGGAGAGGGGAGGACACCCGTGGACAGAGGTATGAGAAGGTGCCAGGCACTGCAGATGTTGGGTGTGGGGGACACATGAACCTCACAGAGACCAAGGGCATTGGTCACCATGCAGTCAAAACAGTAGCAAGGACCTGAACTAGTGATTTCTGACCAGAGTGTGCACGAAGGTACTGGGGATGGGACTCAGAATACCTAATTACCTGGAGGTAAGAATGGCAGTGGTCATCTCTCACACACACTCACACACACACACACACACACACACACACACACACACACACGTTGGGTTGTTTAGAAACCTGTTCTTCTGGTAGGTATGTATATGTATCATGCATTCACATTTACACAGCTATATAAACATATTTCAAAATATATGCACATATTCTAAACTGTCATTTTCTCTGACCTCACAATTAGACTTCTAGATAATCCCACAAAAAACATCTGTGCAAACAATGAAAAGGAGAAATGTGGAAGTATGCCCACTGGGCTACTGTGGAGAGCAGGGGAGACTGCCACACCACAGATGCTGGTGGCCAGGGGTGTGCTCAGCCTTCGGAACAACCACACGTGGGGGGCACAGCAGCCCTGGCGTAAATGCTGCAGGTCTGGTTCAGCAGCTCGGGAAGCTGAGGATGCACCAATGTGAAGGAGCATGCAGAGAGAGACATGCCTGCCCAGAGTGCACATATGTGCACACACACACACACATACCTGCATGCACACACACCTGCACACACATACAGACATACCTGCATGCACACACAACTGCACACACACAGACACACCTGCATACACACACATACCTGCATTCACACACACCTCCACACACATACAGACATACCTGCATGCACACACATACCTGCATGCACACACAACTGCAAACACACAGACACACCTGCATGCACACACACACCTACACACCTGCATGCACATACATGCACACACCTATGTGCACACACATATGCACACACACACATACACATGCACACACATGCACACATGCACACCTGCACTTCCACAGACACACTCACCACTAAAACCGTGTGCACCGACTACAAGCACTTTGGGAGAGAGGGCTGGGCAATGAGATCATTCACTTTCTGACTTACAGTTGTTTATCATGATGCTATTTTAATGGGCAAACAGCAGAAAGTGTAAACACTTATAAATTTAAATTTTAAAAGAAATACTTGAATCTGGAAAGGAAATGGACACGGTGGACTCCTTCAGCTGTGGTTCAAAAATGCTGCAGTGTGAGATCAGATCTTGCTCCCTGGAGAGACCCAAGGCCAGTGTCCACACCACAGGGCACAAGGGCTGGAAGGGATACCAGAAGACACCCGTGCAGGGGTTAGAGTCTGGTCCTGCCCTACGCTGCCCTGCTACAAAGCTGAGCAGAGGGCTGCTGTGCTTACTCTTTCCTCTCAGCTGCCAAAGGACTCCCTGAGGAATTTTTATGAAACAGAGGCTTCCTCCAGCGATCCCCAGGGCACTCCCATTCAGTTGGCTTTGAGGCTGAGCACACAGGCGTGGATTTCACTCCTGAGACCTGTCCCCACACTCCCCAAAGCCTTGGGGATCATTCCCACTTTGCTCTACAAAGGGGCTGCCTTTGGATTGTCTGAGTCAACTTATGTGAAAAGGCTTAGCCCACCACAGTGAAGGTGTTTCTGTCTTTGGGGCCATCTCCCCCTGACTTTAAGGGCAAGGGATTAGCAAGCATATGGCACAGGGCTCCGAGGACGTCTCTGGGACAGCACGAGACCCAGTGAATGAGAGACATTTGGACGGTACAAGACAAGGTCACAGTCTCCCTCCTGGGGCCTGTCTGCTGGGCTCCAGGATTCACACCAGAGCCTCTCACAAGACAGACATACAGGAGACGGCCCTGGTGGGCTGGGCTTGCGGTACCACCACAGACGTGGCCCCTGAGTGCAGCCCACTTGTCTCCTAAGGAGATGGGGGGAATTCTGGTCCTTCTTCCTTCCAATGAGTGAGCCCTGCCCTCCTTTCACGTCCAGGTGAACACCTGGTGCTGGCTCACTGGTATGTCCTGCACACTGTCCCGTTCGAGTGCACAGGCACCTCTGGTGTGCAGGAGGCACAGATTTTGCACTGCTAATTTCTTAAGTTTTAATGAATTGATTTGACTTTAGCAGAAAATGCATTTAAATGTATTTTCTTCAAGTAAACATTTTAAGATTACATTTGTTAATCTTCTACTTCCCTCCTGCTCTGGCGGGGACCACACGAAGACAGTGGAGCAGAAACAACTGGCTGCTTGGACTGAGAAGGTCGGGGGAGGTCTCTAAAAGCCACATTTCACCACCCACAAACTTGCAGTCTCTGCGCGCTGGGATGGGGGTAGGCAGTCACACTAGTTCTGTGTTTTCCCACTCGTCCTCGTCCCTGAACTATCCTGAAACCCTAGAGGCTTGGGCATTTCAGTCTTCAAACCCCATGTGTGTCCAGATCATTAATAGTCCACTACAGAAGGTACGGCTCTTAAAGGTTTGTAATCACAAGACCCTGGGCTCCTTAAACCTCGGGATTTTAGTTCTGACCTGAATAATAGGCAAACAAAGTAGGCGTCCTAACAGAAAGAGCCCTTCCAGCTCCCCTGGGTTAATGAGCCATGGTCTGGAGGTTGCAGGGTGCCCTGGGAGGCGTACAGGTGCTGGTTGGTCTGCCCGTCCTGCCCTCCCGACTTGGTTCTGAGTGATGATGGTGGCGCGGCTCCCGGTGTTTGAGAAGAGACCTGAGTCCTTTTTCCTTTCTGGCTGCCATGAGCTCCTCAGGCCACCTGGCTCTAGAGGGCAGAGAAAAGATGGTCTCATGAGAATTCCAGGCAGGGCGCTAGCTTCCCAGGATCGGCTGAAAAGTCAGCTCTAGGGAAGACCAAAGAGGTGAGATGAAAAGGAGACCTCAGTGCACACAGCACCCAGCAAAGGAGAGCTGAGGACTGCTTCTGCCCACGACACTGTTCTGCATGGTCCCATGGGCCCAGAGTCACCACCAACAGAAAGGCGCAGACAGAATGACATATCGATAGAGTTTCCATGTGTGCCCAGAGGTTAGTCAGAATCAGTGAGGCTCCTCTCGAGACATCAGGCTGAACATGCCTAGAAATAAGCCCAGGTGGCATCCACTGGATGAGTGTTCAACTTATGACTGTGGGAGAGCAACTGGTTTTGGGGGGAAACTATGCTTTGCATTTTGAATTTTGATCTCTTCCTGAGCTAGTGCTTTTGCTCTGCCCGGCCATGGTGGCAAGCCACTGCTCCCAGTCGGCCACCCACCCCAGTGGCACACAACCCACACTCTATCCTGAGCTGTACTGCCAAGCTCTGACACTCCAGGGTTGGGTGCATTAAAGCCCCTGTTAACATGAGTGATGTTGCCCAATGATGACAGGCTTATCCAGATGTGACCAGCTCAGGTGGAGGCACATCTGTGTTAAGTTGATTAGGGAGTCTGAAAATGTGCACTTCAAACACAGAATGAAGACAGAGATAGAATAGGAGATGGGAAGGCAGATGATAGATAGATAGATAGATAGATAGATAGATAGATAGATAGATAGATAGATAGACAGATAGGAAGGAGATGGAGCGAACTCTTTCTGACACACAGGCCACGTAGACTCATACCTTGGGGACTCTACTCAATAAATGATGGTGTAAAGAAATCAGCTAACAAGGGACTGAATTAAGCAGGTGAAGGTGGACTTTGGGGGCCAGAGTGAGGAGGAAGGGGAGTCGTTCCTCCTTTGCCTCCTCTAGGATGTTGCCTGAAAGGAGACCTAAGTTTGGAATAAGATTGGACGTGTTCTGCTTCCCCACACCCTCCTATCTCCTGTTGTGATGGGGTGGGGGCCCTCTAACAGACACTCATGGGAAAGGTCCTATCGGCAAGGTGCCCAGCTCCTCCCAGTTGGTCTGGGTCTTTCTCAATTATACCTCCAAATGCCAGAAAATACTGGGAAAAAACCCAGTCCCAAGCTCATTTGGAGGCTTGGTCACCCTGGGTTCAGAATATTCTCAGTTCAGACTTCACATGCCCCTCCTAGAAGAATAACGCCACCAGTTACCCTGCTCCATTGTAAGGATTTTAGACCAAGAGAAGCAGGTGCAAGCTCTTCCACAGAAGAAGCCAGACCTGTTTGACTTGCACAGAGCTGTTTTCCAAGTTCAGCCCCAAGTGTGGTTTAAAAACAAATGAACTCAGCTGGGTGCAAGGGTACATACCTCACTGTCATCCCGGAAACACGGGAGGCTGAGGCAGGAGGATGGGAAGTTCCAGACCAGCCTCAGCCTTAGTGAGGCTGTCTCAAATATTTTTTAAAAAATAAATAAAGGCCTGGGTATGTAGCACAGTGGTAAAGCACCCCTGGGTCCCACCCCTATACCAATAGAAATAAAATGTAATAAATGAGCTCACTGGGGTTGGGGTTGTTAAGGTACATGTGGTCTCACCAGTCTCAAATCCAGAGATAGGCTTAGAACCAAATGCCGCAATCCCTTGTTCTTCCCTGACTGACAATGAGGCCCTGCTCCAGGCAGCCCACGTCACAGGGAGATCTGACAGACCTTTACAGGAAGGGGAGGCTATTAATTTGGTCCGGTTAATTCATCATAGTGGAGACCTGGTGCCTCATTTAACATTTACCCCATTGATTTTATGGGGCCTCTTTATAGCTGTTAGGACAGTTGGAAATGTTAAAGGGAAGGGAGCTCCCTCTCCTTCTGCTCATTATGCTAGAAGAGAAACTTCCAGGCCCTGGGAAGCTTATGGTCCTCAGAGACTTCAGAATGATGGACAGGTGCCGTGTGCCACCCCGGGGCGGAGCAGGGAGCTAATTTGCAGGGTGTCTGGGACAGGCCAGTGAGATGCAGCATGGAAAATTAGCCCAGTAAAACAGCTATAAATATGAGTCACGGGGTCGTAAAAATGCCAAGAGACCAAGCACCGTAAATATCCCAAGCAGCCGAGAACAAGGCCCGTACCTCGTGCAAACCTGAAAATAGCAGGTTTCATAGCTGTGTCATTAGAGTTCCTGTTTAACCATCTCTGAAATAACAGCCAGTGCATTGGGCAGGACATGAATCCACCCTCAAATGTGGGCCACTAACCACAAAAGGGCAGAGAGAGGTGGAGACACTAGGAATAATTTGGCCCACTATTTCCCAAAGCAGAAGTCGATTGTTGTTATGAGGTAGCTATTTTCCTTTTCTTTTATTTGCACTTCTTTGTATCATTTAGTGTTTGTTTTCCTTATTTTTTTAAATAGACTCTTCATTGAGAAAAAATAATTGTATGCATTTATTGTGTACAATATGGTATTAAATATGTGTCTATTGTGAGATGGACAAATCAGGCTCATTAACATATGCAGGGCCTCACCTACTTGACCTTTGACTTGAACTTACTTATTTTAACCCCGCCACCCCCACAGGATCTCCTTCCCATCAACTCCTGAACCATTTTCTTTTTCTCTAGGGGACATACAGGGATCTTTTCAATGAGCCTCTTATCACAATGGTTCCATCCCTCAATCAACACACCGCCTCTTTTGCTATGTTTCTACTTCAGGAGAACTTATGAATCCACATTGCTGATTCATCAGCTCTGAACTGGCCGATCTCAAACTGACTCGGATCCTGGTGGAGCTTCTCTGTGTCCTCTCAATGAGGCACACCGCTCCTGTCTTCCCACTTTGGCAGGTGAAACAGCAAAATCAACAGCCAAGACCACAAAAATGCAAAGAAACCATCGCCACACAGACTGCAGTAATGGCTCTTGTAATGGCAGGTCACTGCAATACTGATGGAGGTGCAGGTAGCCCCTCTGCACCCCGCCCAGGAAGGGCCGCTGCAGATCTTGACATTCCTAGCACTGTAGGGCTCCTCCTCCTCCAGGACCTTCCCCTGACTCTCAGCATGACCTGGGCAGCAGTGAGGCTGCTCTCTGAAAGTCTAGACCCACCCCTTAGCTAACCTAGCAGATATCATGCTTGTTTTTTTATAAAGACTGCAGAAACAGAGGCTGGAGGTGGCTATTGAGCTATTAGGTGGGCCAAACCTGTTTCCCACTCTTCCTGAACACACAGTGAACCTCTCTTGGCAGCCTGCCTTGCAATTGTGAGCATCTCCTTGAACAAGGTGAGCAGCTGGGACACACAGCACATCAAGGCCAGGTCTATGGCCTTGTCACTCTGTTCCTGCTCGTTGAGGGTGGAGGTGGCTCAGGAGGAGCCCCCTGATCAATGCACCCCCCCACACACTGGACTGCACTTTCTATTAATCAGAAGTAACTTTCTGTGAATCTACCAGACTGTAGCTGTCACTCCTGTGGGGCTGTATTGGCCCTGGCATGGGGTCTTAGCTACAGGAGAGAACAGAAACCACTAAGATGGAGTTAATGGCAAACCTGGGTTTCTTTGGCAAGCACAGGGGTCTTGCTGGGAGCTCCATTGGTTGATTTCGGAGAAGCAGGAAGTGGCCACTCTGGTAACTCCACATACTGCAGACGCTGAAGACACTTCCGGGATCTGAGGACACTGATGAGTTGATTGTGAGGCTTGAACAATCCCTTTTGCTCCTGCTGAATTCATGGTGGAGGACACGGAGAATCTCATTCCACCCGACAAAAGCAGACTTTATATCTGCAATGATGCAAGTGTTTTCAGTCCACGACTGCAAAATGTACTGTCTTGTTGGTTTTCCAGTGAGGCTGAGGTTTTCCCCTTCCTCTCTTGCTAGTCTTCCCTGAATCCACTGAAGCCACCTGTCACTCATCCCTGAAGGACCAGATGGTGGATACTTCGGGAAGGACTTGGAAAAAAAAAACTCATGGTACCTGGAGCAAGCAGGAGGCTTCGAGGGGAGAGCCCCGCACCTGCCTCAGACCTGCAGAGCTGACCCAGCCTACCCTCCAGCTGTGGACCATGAGTGTGCCTCCAAGTTTGTCCAGAGGCCGAAGCTTCCCAAGCCAGAATGCTCTGGCGTGAAGGTGTCCAGACATGCCTCATCTGTTTCAATTTCTGGTTTGCCCTGATGGAAAAAGCAATCTATCATCTCTTAGGGAAAAACCATTTGAAGGAATCCATCTTGTGCATTCATATCAGCTCTGCGGCTGATGAATAGCAAATAGCATCAGAGAAAGAAAGAGGGAGACAGAGAGGGGACAGGGAAGGACAGGGGCGGAGGAAAGAGGGGAGGACAGCGGGAAGAAGGAAGGGAGGGAGGGAGGCGGAGGAGGGCAGAAGGCGGGGGCGAGGAGGACAGGGAGGAGGGAGTGTAGGAGGAGCGAAGGGGGAGGGGTCTCCTGGGAAACAGCCCTCAGGCCATTCTCCAGTGGACTGGCGCTGAGGTAAAGTGTAGGTGAAGCTGACCACTCCCTGGGTTTCCTCCTGTCCATGGCTAAATCTACCCGAGATGCTGCTGTTTCTCAGGGAGGCCTCCTTGCAGTCCCCTTCTCCTCCCCATCCCACCCAGTGGAGCCAGCTCAGCGTGGGAAGCAAATGCCCTCTCTTTGCTTGGGTGACCAGAGGCTGGTCCTCGGAGTGAGGACAGCCCCCACACACACTCACCCTGGCTGCCATGCTCTCTGCTCTTCCCCAGCGTGAACTCACTGGCGACCTCCCCGCATCCCAGAACAGCGATGAGGCCCAGAGGTGAGGGAGGCTGCCCGGGTGTGGACAGGTGGCAAGTGGCAGAGCAGGAACTGGGACATGTGCTGCCTGGCTCCTGCCTCAGCCCACAGCAGGGCCTCACAAGGCCACGTGGCCTCGTTGTGCCAAAACATGTTTCCCAAAACAGAAGTGGAGCTTTGGAAGAGATAAAGAGGAAGATTGCCAAGCTCTGATAAGGCCTTTGGCTTCCCAGGACAAAGACCTAAAACCCAGAAATGTACCCAGCGCCAAGCCACTGGGGGCCTCCGCCAGATTTTCATCATTAGGACAAAACACCTGAGTTAAGCAACTAAAAGAAGAAAAGGTGGGGCTGGGGATGTGGCTCAAGCGGTAGCGCGCTCGCCTGGCATGCGTGCGGCCCGGGTTCGATCCTCAGCACCACATACAACAAAGATGTTGTGTCCGCCGAGAACTAAAAAAAAAATAAATATTAAAAAAAAATTCTATCTCTCTCCTTCTCTCTCTCTCACTCTCTCTTTAAAAAAAAAAAAAAGAAGAAGAAAAGGTGGACTCTTGTCCAGGGTTGGCTGGTTCCACGGCTCTGAGCCCATGGTGAGGAAGGACAGAATGAAGAAGGGTGTGGTGGAGGAAGGCAGCTCAGCTCATGGAGGCCAGGAGAGAAAAAAACAGCAGGAAAGGAGGTAGGGCCAGGGACAAGCAAAACCCTGCCAGGGCAGGCCCCACCCACCTACTCCCTCAACCCAGGTCCCAGCCCCAACAGCTTCCACCATTTCAGTAATGCCCTCCAATAGGAATCCCCGATGGCTTCATCCACTATGAGTTCAGGCCTCCACTACTATGCTGGGGCCAGAGGGTAAACACAGGAGCCTTTGGGGGACAAAGGAGAGCTGTGGGCAGATCCATGTCTGCCTCTTCATGGCACACATACCAAGCAAAGACCAGGTGGGGACACAGGAGGAAGGAGGCATGTGCCAGGAGCCAACCCTGTCAGACTTTGATGAGGGACTTCTGGCCTCCAGAACTGTAAGAAACATTTCTGGTTTTTAAGTAAACCAGTGTATGGTATTTTCTTATAGCAGCCCAAGAAGACTCAAATATAAAACACATACTGCTATTTGGACATCATTCAGAGGTAAATAAACAGATGATGCTTACAAACATACACATATAAATGTAGAAAACTATACATATGTGAACAGATGGATATATTGTACATATGTGTATATTTTTCTCTTTCATGAGACTAATGTGGATATTTCATAATATTTTAGAATTTATCAAAAATGTTAGCAAAGCATTCATTTTTATGCATTTCAATAAGTAAATTAGTTTTATGTTAAAATAAAGCAATTTTATCACTTTTACTAAAATAGAGACAACTGAATTTATTTTTGCTGTAGAAATTTATATGACAAAATCTATGCCATAAACTTTGGATCAAAGAATATGCAGACTAGAATGAATTGGGAGTGTGGGAAGTTAAAATCTTACAGTCGTATGAGGCAGCTAATTAATAAAAAATGTCTTACAGTCTTTCTAAGTCTCGAGATGGTGGTGGTGTTCCTTAGCTTCTCAAAATGTGTGATTTTTTGTGGTTTCTTTTCAGCTTCCAAATAAATATTGACGTTCATACTTTTTTCATTTATAACTTTGTATATTTTTAATAAAGAGGATTCCAAAGTATGAAAATGCCTAGGCATGCCTCAAAATAGCACTTCAGCATTGCTGGGGGTATTCTGCAAGAAATGGCAGCTCTCCTAGGTCCCCTGGGGGAGATTCGAGTTCAGCTGGTCCATGGGGGTATGGGAGGCCCTTGGGCCACAGTGGTCAGTGACTCTTGCCCACAAGATTCTCAGGGGCAGACAGAATAAGAAAGGCGTGGAGGCCATGGGAAATCTCACCAACAGTCCCCTCTCCTGCCTGTTTCCCCAAATCCGCAGCTTCAGAGAAACATCAAATAAGAACACAGCAAGAACCTGGGACCAGAGAGCCCTCCAGGTATCCTTGGGGACAGTGTCAGATTCTGGATCATGGAGAGCCAGGGCAGGGCTGAAGAAAGGAAGCCTTCTGCTAGGCTTGGGCCACGCAGACCTAGAAGGGAAATCAGGTTGACTTGCAGTAGGTGCAGCCATGTGATGTCAACTCTTACCTGTCAGGGTTTGTGGACTGACTTTGTTCTCTCTTATTTTTAAAGAGCACTATCTCCTTCTCTATAGGTGGAGAGTATTGAAGTTACTTCTTGTCATAAAGGGACAATGGCAGTTTTGTCTGCATTGTTCAGGGTTTTGGACTCAGGGACCAAAGTGTGTGACATATTCTTCTACATCTGCCTTTCTTTGGTTTTCTGACTCCCTGAGCTCTGATTCCTTGAGTATCCACCTCTACTGGTTATTTCTGCTGTCCAACCAGTGTACCCAGCTATTCTCTGGGCATTTTCCAGCATTGTATTTACTCTTTCTTGAAGTTGGGTGTGGCTGTGCAGTTTTCTACGGGGAAGTGAAAGTTGAGTAGTAATGACATCTTACATAGTGGTTGGCGACAGCTGCGTAACAAAACATCCCAAAATTTAGGGCCTCAGAACAACTAACAATTTTGTTGCTTGTGCATCCATGTGTCTCTCAGCCATTCAGCTGATCTGGGCTGGGTTCGGCTGATCCGGGCTGGGTTCTGCTGATCTGACATGGTCTCATTCAAGTGTCCACAGCACCTGGCCAATCCACCTAGAGTCAGCCTCACCACAGCCCTGGGGTGGAGCTGGTGGTCAGAGTTCTTCAGCACCCAGCAGACTAGCCTGGGTGTGCTGTTGGAAGAGAATAATGGATGAACCCCATCAACAATCCCTTTGGAGCCCCAGGTCCCATCACATTTGCTGTGCTACCAGTGGACAAGGCCAATCAGAAGGCCATCCCAGACCCAAAAAGTGGAGAGCCCCCTTGCTGCTGATGGGATGAGTTACAGACCCATATTGTAAGGCCATGGGCTCTGGGAAGGGGTTGCTTATGCCCAACTTTATGGTCTCTCACTGGTCACTTCCAGATGGCATCTGTAAATGCCAACCAGCCATCTCCACATTCCCTTTCTCTCTGTATGGTGACATTTCAGAGGACAGCTGTTCCAGAAGCCAGGGTCCTAAAGTGCAGATGCTGTAGAGCAGACTCCCAG
The DNA here is from genome assembly GCF_052094955.1 of Ictidomys tridecemlineatus. Classification (NCBI taxonomy): domain Eukaryota; kingdom Metazoa; phylum Chordata; class Mammalia; order Rodentia; family Sciuridae; genus Ictidomys; species Ictidomys tridecemlineatus. The sequence continues at coordinate 206,485 of NW_027520947.1, forward strand.
GCACCCCTGAGAGGGAATTGGGGTACAGCGAGAAACAAACACCAAACTTTTTTTCAATGTATTGTTAGGCCACTGGGAATTGGGATTGTTGTTACTGCAGCATGGTGTCACTCATGCTGCCTAATTTGCCCTCGGAGAGAAAACAGTCACCTAGACTCAGGGCAATCCACAGGAACTATAGGGAGCCAATACCAGCAACAACCTCACTTTGAGAGAAGACACTAAACACTATTAACTGCAATAATTTCAGAGCAAAGCCTCAGAGTCATGAACTTTAGGGGGAAAAACTTGTTGAAAATGTTCTCTGCAGTTCTTCTAATCCAGGAATAAAACAGTAGTAATATTCTGGATTAGAGTGAGAAAGTATTTATCAAAAATAGTAAAATTACTATTACATTATATGTAGGTTAAAAGGGGGGAGGAAAAAAGGTAATTGGGCAAAGGAAAAAAAGAAAGACAAAACAAAAGATAAAGACGAATAATGCGAACAAAGTTGAAAAGAAGAGATAGATGGGTGGGGGGATTTGAGGCGCAAGTGGGTAATGCAAGAGGGAAGAGCAGGACTCGGAGGAGCTGGTGAGAGACTGAGAAAGAGAAATGAAGGCAAAAAAGTTTTAGTTGATACTTCAAAGCATGAGGGGACACACAAACAGGCTGAGGGCCCAGGATAGAGGAATACGGAGACATCTGTTGATCAAATGAAAAGTAACATGTGGAAGATGAAAGTGGACATTGCAGCTATTTACAGATGGATGTTCAAACATGTTAGATTTGAAAATAGATTATAAAGATTTATGAGTTGAAGTTAATGGTTTATGGAAAGTTTTTGGATCTTGGAATCTTTAATATTTTGATTTTGAAGATGAAGAGCCACCATCTATGGTCTGTGTGGAAGCCCACCTTCAGGCAATGGCTCACACTAACAGAGCAGACTGAGGGGTGACTGGGAAAGTGGACTGTGGCCACCTAGGAGTTGTGGACAGGATGTGCAGGAAGGACCAGGGCCCATTCCTGGAAACCAATAGTGATGATAGACTAGGGCCAGCAAAACAGAGTGGGGCTGTCCCCAAATGCTTGCGGGAAAAGACAAGGAGAGCAAGATCCAGACACAACATGGCACCTCTATATTTAAAGCACACACCATAACCACATCCCATTTGAAAGTGTCCCCAAGGCCCACATCGCACACAGGGATACTCGGAAGTAGGGGATGGTGGGGAGAAAACACAAGAGGAGCCACCAAGGGACATTGTGCTATAGGGCTACAGAGGAAAGACTAGGGTGAACTAAACCTGTGGGCACCTGGGTTTTAGATGGGAAAAGGAAAGAAGAGGAGAGGGAGAGCAGATGGGAGACAGAGATCGAGGGAGAGAGAGAGTCTGACAGTCCTCGGGGTGGGGTCCTATCTCATGCCACTGCAAAGCTCCTTGGACTCAGCTCTCCTGATGTGGATGGATGACATGGGGCTTCAGTCAAACACCAAGCTTCATGGAAGCCAAAACTGAGTTGCTCCTTATGCCCATGCCATTGTCAGGACCTGATCAAGGTGAAGCAACTGTGGTCATTATGAGAATGGTAATTGGAGTCTGTGCTTCTAAATGTGTGGGTGAAAATAAAGTTCTGCTTTCATTTTGTAAAGATCACTGCCTCTCTGTCCTCACCCCAAGTTGAACAAATCAACCTGGAATAAAATCACCAACTTCTCCTACATCAACTGAAGCCCCTGATGTTTTTGCCCCTTTTCCTCTTTTTAGTTGGAACCATTAGGGAGGGTGACAGCCTGAGGCTGCGGCCTGCAGGAGTCACTTTGAGTTCCAGGTCCTGACAGTCTCCATTTCCTCCAGCACAAGCTGCAAGGTGGCAAATCATTCAGCAAAGGTGAGACTTTCCAGTTTGCAAAGGCAGGGCTCTTCCCTCCAGGGTGGAGGTCCCCAGACACTTTTCTGTGAAGAGCCAAAAACTGAATATCTCAGGCTGTGCAGGGTCCCCTGGAAGTAAAGAGGATAAAGAGCAGAGGCCTGCTGCCCCCTCCTCGGGCTATTTCTGCACCACCTAATTGTAGGCTTTGGCAACAGTGAGGGGAGCCGGTCGCCTGGGAAGAAAGACCTGGGGGTGGAGGGAACCCAGAACCTGGTGTCTATGGCGCACAGTGCTTGCCTGCTCCGGCTGTGACAGTGGCCACAGGGAAACAAGCGCTGGCCCTCAGCATTTGCTAATCTTTGCTCTAAGGAGACATCGTTACATGAGCCAGCCCTGGAAGAAGACGTTAAATTGAGACCAGGGGATTCTAGTGACTGCAAGGAGTGAGAGAAAGTCTCTGGTGTGGGAATCAGCAGAAACAATGCATCCATCAAGCGGCTTTCATTCTGCAGGCCACAGGGCAGGACTACATTTCCCAGCTTTCCTGGTGGCTAGGGAGGGACTATGGGGCTGGGTTCTAGACAGTGAAGATGATGGGAGGCCCCAGTAGATTTTGCAGGACTCCAGAGTGACCTCAGGAGTGTCTGCCAAGGGCCATGATGCAGAGAGACCTGGGTGGGATATGACTGCATGGAGCACAACCCTCCATTCCACCCCCTCCACAGTTTAAGCTGTAATATCAAGAAGAAATAAATCTAAAGCCACTGTGATTCAGATTTGTTTGTTCAAGTGGCCAGCAGACCCTGACTAATAAAGAGGCAAGAAATAGCAGAGAGAGAACTGTCCCCTCCACTATCCTAGCAATTCCATGCAGCAGGACCCTCAGATCAGAGAGAGGGGAGGTTTCTGAGAGAGTCCCCAGTGGGGCTCAGAGGTGAGCTGACAAGATATAACTCGTGAGAGGTGCTACTTGTCAGAGGGAAATGGACTGGTGCCTCCATCCTGTCTCCTACAAATGACCGCCACCTGGCATCTTTGAGATAAGGAATCCAAACCGTAGCCTGAAGGGAACACTGAAGTCTTCTGAGAGCCTTCAAGTTCAGTGAGAGAAAGGGCAACCTGGGCTTGGGGGACTCACCATGGACATCAGGACAAGAAGAAGATATAAACAGAGGGTGGAGGGAGTGGGCAGAGGTGGGAGATGTAGGGTCGGTCAGTGTGCCCTGTACAGCACCGCCGTGGCCAGCTTGCCACGTCCAGGGTAGGGCTGCAGCCCAGCAGCCAGCGCCTGGGTGCACCCTTTTTCGGCTCACGGTTCTGCCACCTGAGCAAGATCCTAACCTTGTCACGTGGTGTCCCTATCCACTGAGTCAAGAAGAGAAAGGTTTTAACTCCTGAGAGAACTAACTTGAGATGAGTTAAATACGTAAAGTGGCACCTGGGGTTTACCAGGTGTTGACAGAAGGTAGCTCCTACCTGGAAGGTCTAGAAGTTGACGTGGTGGGCCAGCTTCCGGGGCCCCTCTTGTCCCTCACACACAGTAACAGGTCATGGGGACAGGAAGAATGGGAGTCTCTGCCCTGTTTTTGGTCCCCAGTTCTCTTGGAGGCTCTCCAAGTGACTAGCGATCTCCTAGTTGGCAGGACAGTCCTCTGCACATAGGCTCTAGGCCCTGGATCCTATGCCCTATCTCATGGTTATTCTCTGAGTTGAAGGCTGCTCTGCTGTCTCTCAAAGGGTCTCAAGAGGGGCCCAGCAAAGGATAAACTCTGGAAACCCTGGTGCTGCTGGTTTTTGTGAGCTCCAGCCATACCACGGCCTGCTCTGTCTTGCTCTGCATGTGAGGCTGGCCAGAGGCTGTAGCAGCTGCATCTTGACCTTGGGAGCTGGTTCACTCTGATCTTCCTTAGAAAGTCTGTCTCCCTAGTCTCCAAGTCTGCTCGGTGGCCGTCCCCATCATTGTAATAAGGTCTTTGTATTTGAAGTATCTGGGGGCAGGTGTCCTATCTGGACATGGACATGACCTTGTAGCAGGCAGTGCTGGATGCGGATGGAGGACTCAGCCTCTCAGCAGGACTAACACTCGGGTGCAGATGGTGTCACCAGTGACAGCCCATGGGGGCAGGAAGAGGGTCAGAGAGCTCTTGTGGGACATGGAAGGAGAGCAGGACAGAGGGGGGCAGAGGGAGGGGCACCCGCAGCCCTTCGAGGGCAGCTTGCCTGAGAAGCCAGGCTGTGGCTCAGGACTGGAGCCCCGGTTGAGCTGTGGGTGGCAGGCAGATAGGGTCGGGGCTGCCACCACCTCTGGGCTTTGTTTTACCAAGATTGAGCAGGTGAGCACCCAGGGCCAGCGCTCCTGCCCAGCCACAGCTAAGCTACTCCATCCTGGCTCAGAGTGGCCATCACCCCTGGGCCACCTTAGGGACCAGGAGTTCTCCAACCTCACTGCTGAGGGGGAAGGGTAAAGAGACACACCTTTGCAGGAACCCGAGTGTTAGTCCTCGGAGGAGCCCTCGAAAGGCCCCAGGGATCCTTCAGGGAGGAAGCAACCCCACCCCCACCCAGCCCTCTGTTCCTTCATAGGCTCCGGCCACCCAAAGACAAAAGTGAGGCTTGGGACTGCAGAGGGGGTGGGTTGGTTGTGGGACTGAGACCCGGGGTTGGTGACAGGCACAGGTAAGGTTTGCTGGCACAGCGGCCGCCTGGCATGTCCCACTGGTATGCTCACAATGACCAGTAAATTCACATCTGAGACGTTGGGGTTCATCCCATCATTGAAGTAAACCCACTGACCAGGAAGGGGTCCCACAGGGGAGCTGGGATGGGAAAGGGTGCTTTGGAACACCTTGGCAATAAGGAAAATGCAGGCCTTTGCCCTTCATTTGGGCAGCCTCCTCCTTCCAGCTTTGGCAGGGGCTCTCAGGGAAACAGGGGACAGGAAGACAGGACAGACATCCGGAGACAGACACCACCTAACTGCAGTCCCCACCTGCCCTCTTCCTTCCTGCTCTGGGCCAAATCACTGAAACCTGGTAGGACTCCTGGAGCCAGCACCCTACCCCAGTGGCTGGAGTAAACAAGAGCCTGTGATCCTGGTGGACCACAGGAAGTCCCATTAGGCTGCCTCCCCAGCAAAAGCAGCCCTAGGGCAAGAGACTTCCCATCAGTTCTGCATCTGAAAACGTAGCTAGAAAGAAAACTAAGCTCATAGGTAAAAATGTAGCTGTAAGTACTGGTCACCTCAGTGCCTGGCCAAGGGTAAGGGCTCAAAGCAGGCCAGAGAGGAAGGGGAGGAGCAATTTCCAAAGAATCAGGCTCAGGCAGAGCTGGGGAGCCTGGTGGGGTTGGTGCTTCAGGTGTGATTCTCACCAACGTCTCCTGCACAGCCTGGCAGAGGCCCCAATCCCAGGTTCTGCTCCCAGAGGTTTCCAGGGACAGGAGGGAGCATTGCCAGGAGACCAGGTGAGAAGGGCACAGGGGAGATCCAGGCCTTGCAGTGCCCTGGCCAAGGCTTTTCCTTTAAAAGCATCATCCTGCCCCCTTCTTCCTCCCTCCAGGAAGTTCTCCTGCAGCTCAGAGAGGCTCTGTTTTTCTTTCTAAAGTTTTTTCTTCCATTTTTTTTGGGGGGGGATAGATTCAACTGCTACTTCTTTAAGTTTATGGTTTTCCCCCTGTGATGTCTAATAGGCCATTATTTCTATCCAGGGTAGTTTTCATCTCACATTATAGTATTTAGTTCCAGAATTTGGATGTGGGAATTGGGGTAACTGCTTTGTTTATTTTGAACATTTAAATCAGTTATAACACTTGCTTTATTCTAGACTTTTCTGCCGATTCTAATACTTGTATCTGTTCTTAGTAGATCTCAGTTGATGACATTTTTTTTCTTCTCACCATGGGTTGCATTTTTCTGCTTCTTTCTACATCTGGTAATTTATGATTGGATGATAGACCCCAAAATTGTGTTCTCTTGGCTGATTATTTCTGTACTCCTACAAATCTTCCAGAGTTCTGTTCTGAGATGCACTTGAGTTACTAAGACACATTTTGATCCTCTTGGGTCTTGTTCTTAAGATTTGCAAGGCAGGACCGAAGTTTCACTCAGTCTATGACAAATTAATTTCTACTGATGGGATTACATCTTCCGAGAACCCTATCCAATACCCCAGTGCTGACATGGTTTCCAGTGTTGGGAGCGATGACTGTGTTAGTCAACTTTTCATCACTATGACAGAATACCTGACATAAACCTGTTTAAAGGAAAAAAGGTTATTTTGGTTCATTGCCTCTGAGGTTTCACTCCATGGTCACTTGGCTCTGTTGTTTCTAAGCCTGAGTTAAGGCAGACCCTCAGGACAGGGAGCCTGCAGGGGAGCAGAGTAGCTCACCTCAAGGCATCCAGGAGCCAGAGAGAGAGAAGGGGGGCCAGAAAAAAATGTAGCCAGTGTTCACCAAAAAGTCTCCACCACCTCCCAGTGTCCCCAAGCTATGAATCCCCCAGTGGCTATGGCCAGGCCAGAGCCCTCATGATACAATTCCTCCAAAGCCCCACCCTGACCACTGGTGCACTAGAGACCAGGCTTCAACACAGGAGCTCTGGGGGAAATTGCAGGGACAGACTCTAACAGGCACTATTCCCATCGAGTGCTGACAGTTGTTGCTTCTGTCTCCACCCTTAAGTGGGCCCCTCCCCACATGCTCTGAGGTCTTTGGAGTCCCCTGTGAGCTGCTGTGTGTCCCTCTCATACTCTGCCTGACAAACTCCAGCACCTTGGCCTGCACAGATCCCCAGTTCGGTCTCCTCAGCTCGGGGAGTCTGGGTCCCCTCCAGGAGCAATGTCCCAGACACTCTCTGCCTGGTCAGTGGGGCACTTGCAAGGCTCACCTTGTTCTCATCTGTCAGGTCCTGTGTCCTTCCCTGCCTGTGACTCAGGTCTTACAAACAGCCTTTTCAGATAGTTTGCCTGCCTCGGGTTATTTCTGGGGAGGGATGAAGGAACTCTTTCCCTGTTGCTGTATCTTGGCTGAGACAGAACCTCCTCTGTGTGATTAAATGCTACCTCAGTCCAATTGTGGCCACTTGTTACACCCAGCAGTCTGTGCCCAGCATGCCCACTGAATTCTCAGCCTCTCTGTCACCGTTGCTTTGTTTCCGTGAGCTCTTACCAGACCAGGCTCTGAACTTGGTGCTTAATTGTTATCAGTGCTCTGAGTCTCAGTAACTGTGTGAGGTGACGTAATTGCTCCCACATGTGCATTCCCTATGCCAGGGAACATGGGATTACGAGGTGCCCACACAGAGGAGCCCAGCTGGTAAGCAGTGGCGCAGGGCAGGGTTGGCACTCAGTCTGTCTCGGGAGCTCACACTTCATTGCAGAAGGCTCTGGGCTGCCTGACCCAGGGTGCCGGGTGCTCACTGTCATGGAAACTCATTTTCTAGGCAACACCCAACTGTGATCTTTCACAAACAATAAACCTCTTACTTGAATGTCCTACATCTACCATGTCACAGGCAGGACGCTGAATGGACGGAGCTGCTTTTACAAACCAAAGCAGCTCTGATCCTCCCTGGCTGCTGATGAGCTGGCTAACACTCACCCAAGGCCCGGCAACAGGGCCAGTCTAGGAGAAGGAGACCTTGGGTAAGAACTTGCACAGTTGGCAGAAGAGACAGGAGGACCAAGACCCCAGAGAAGGGAGAGGAGGAAAGAGTGCGATCGATCCCTGTCAGCAGCAGCCCAGAACGTCCTAGAACCTAGAATCACACACCTCAGTGACATTCTGTGTGGTCCTTAGCACACCCTCCACCTCACTATAACTCCTTGAAATGGGTGCTCCTTTTACCCACATAAAAACTAGGAGTCTGAGGCTCAGAGGGGTGCAGATTTGCCCATGCTCAGAGTGCTAAGGGGATAAAGTGGAAGTCACCTGGGCCTCGGGCTCCAGCTCCTCTCACTCTAAACTGTCTGTCTTCCACCATCTCCCTGGCACTTTGAAGGAATTAGCTCACTGGTGCTCCTGAGCTGCCCTTAAAGCATGCACTGTCATCATCACCCGAGTGCAGATGAAGAAGCTCATTTCCAGGAGGACTTGGAGTACACCATGGGGACCACAGCAGCATAGGGACACCGAGCATTTACTGAGGGTACATCCTGCACCTGATGCTGTGCCAAGTGTTTATATAAATCAGCTCCATTCACTCAGTAGATGTTTCGGTGTCCCCATGAAATGATTCAGTTATGACCTCCCTCTGCACATCGAGTGAACCAAGCATGGACATTTGAAATGGCTGCCATCAGTCCTACAGGTAAGGGGCAGAGCTGGGATTGTACACAAGTCAGTTTGGTAGATCGTCATCCATAACCACTGGGCCACGTGTGTGTGCACACACACACACACCCATAGTCAGAAGAAAGGTACCATGTACCACACTAGTACACTCACTGTGCAAAGTCAAACGCACACAAACCACGCACCTCTGCACACCCAAGTGTCCATGGGTACACATGGGCACACACATACGTCACAATTACGTGTGTACACATGTTCACAAGCACGCACAGAGATCCACATGGGTACACATGTTCACAAGCGTGCACAGAGGTCCACATATTCAGTGCACACACAGGAACACGCGCTTGTGCACACAGCCATGTTGAACACGTATTCAGATACATACACCCCAGCACTCACTCAGAATTTAATCCCCAGCTGAATACTAAATCTTACAAAAATTCCATGTTATAAAAATCATGCCATAAATTCCTTCAAACAGAAAAGCTGGGTTTGCTCTCCTCTGCTCACACCTGCAAATTCTGGGCTCTGGAATGCTCTGGAAGCACTTTCATGATGCCCACACAAAGAGAAGCCTGACTGGTCCTTCCTGAATGCCATACAGCACAGGGTGTGGGGCTGCCAACTCTATCAGTGTGCCCAGGTCCCCTGCATGTCCCCTAGGCAGCAGGTGATTCCCTCTGTGTGATTTTGCCCCCAATTCAGCCAGCCTTGCTTCTTATCCAGAGACTTGGCATAATCTTGGCATAATTATGTCCCACAGTGCACCTGCCATTTGTCCCCTGTTTCATCCTGCAAGCCTGGACGTGGGAACCTGGGGACAGAAATCTTGCAGCAGGCTGAGTCAAGCCACCACTGACTTCCTACAGTTTGGGTCAGAAACGGTGCTTATCAGCCATGGAATCTCCCAAGAGTGCTGCCCACCCTTCAGCAACGCTGGGCACTCTGGGCTCCTGGACTTCATACCACATTCCCCTCCAGCAAGTTTCAGAGGACAACTACAGATGCTTATGTCCGAGGGATGGTGGACACAGGTGGGGAGAGGTGGCTGGCTAGAAATCCACTGTCCTGAGTGACAATGTGTAATTTATCTGTTCAAATACCTGGGCCTCATCTGCTGCTGTTCCCCGTTCAAAATGACTTCTTCACACACAGGGTGACTGGTTCACGAACAATCAGCTGAGAGGGTGAATTTCTCTTAATAAGATTCCTAATGTTTCATAGTAATAATTACAATTCCCATTACTCTACCTTCACTTGGGTGTGTGGACAGGACTATTATGGTATGTAAATTGCAGGAAATTGCTCAGTAAAATAAATTTTAATCCACCTGTTCTTCAGGGTAGGAACTACCTGAATTAAGTATTTGTTTTTGACACAGGATTTTTCTCACTAAGGATCAGGAAAATGTAGCAGGTTGAGAAAGCTGAGCCCATATTCAATACACCCAGCAGCGAACAGAACAGTAGTTTAATTCATTTCACTGAGCAAATGTGATAGTAAATGGGTTTTGCCAAATACATCTTGGGATAAAAACAAAGTCTTTCTTTTGGTGCCATTTGATTTAATGAAATTCATGCATCACTGCTTTGTTATAAATTAAAGATTAGTATAGGTTTTTTCATTTCTTTTTTTTTTTTTTTTTGGTTTGGTTCAAAATATAGAATGACCGGACTGAATTAACGTTACAGATGTTCTGGGAAATTGTATTAGGTTCGCCCAAGCAGAGCAACAGGGAGGCAGTTACCAAGGAAAGGGACAAATTTAAGGCCCAAGTTTTCCAACAGAAGAAACCAGCTGCCAGGGGGCAGCTGACACAGAGGGGCATGGAGTAGGGTTTTGATTGGCACCTGGGCAGGAAGTGGCCCCATTGTCCTGTGACAGCTTCACAGGCTCTGGCTCTGAGGACACCAGGGATCATTAGCCAGGTCTGAACATCCCAAAAGCTTCATGAGTTGGAGGGATCAAAAGATGAGTAATGAAGCATCTTGTAGATTCACCTTTTACTTGAGCCTCAAATTCACCCGCGGAGAGACTAGACTAAAACTTAAATAAGAGTTTCTGCATAGACTTTCCAACATCTAAAGGCACCCGGCCACTTAGCCCTACAGGTTGCTGTCACATAGGACTTCCAATTATAAGAGCTTCTAAAAATCTAGATTTCTATGTGGAAATCTGCAGTGTTTCCATCTTAGCTCTGGAGGCCACTCTGACTTTAAAACACAGGGTAAACCAACAGGATACAGGTGCAGGTTGGTTTCCACTTGGACCCTGGAATGGTCACTCTGCACCCTTTCGAAGTAGAACGTAATTGTTATGTAAGACTTGGGAAGGGCTGTGCTTATGATGTCAGTGGTAGACGGGGACATCATGATTTTCCTTATTCTAGAACATTCTGCAGCTTGGCACAATCTGTTACTCTCAGGAGCTGTAAAAGTCTTCCCTGTGAATTCTTTTCCAGACAGATGAAGGCCCTGGGTTGCCTTTCTTCTATAAGCTGCCTGAGTTCCAATGCCTGCCATGTTTTCCAGGTAATGGGACTTTAAACTGGCCCCCTAGCATCTCTAGGTGTCTTTAGGGACCTTGGGAAACAAGACAAGTGTTTGTCCTCGGCAGGTATTTTTAAGCATCTCAATTCATTTATATGCTGTTTGTGAAAGGTTAATAAAATAGGTACTTGTCACTCTGTTTTTCTATATGCTTAACAAAACACTGTTGAAATCTTGTTCCCAGGATGTGTTGTCCCCAACTGTGAACTCTTTGCTAATCTTGTTCCCAGAATGTGCTGTCCCCAACTGCCAAACTGCAGGATGCACTCCCTCACTTGGTTGCAGGCAAACTGCCCACTCACCCTGACCCATCAATGAACTTCCCTCCATGCCCTCTCCAAGAAAAGTATATAAGCTCTGCTCAAGCGGTTCTCAGGGCTCTATCTCTCTTTGCTATAGAGGGAGCCCCAGCATGCTGGTCTCCAAATAAACCCACCCTTCTGCTGTTGCATAAGAGAGTCTCTTGTGGTCTCTACTCCGACGTTTCACCGTACCCTTACATTTGGTTGGAAAGGCTATTTTAGGCTAATGTTGCCAACAACTCTGATGACAGATTGGAAAGGTTTTGCTCCTCCTGCTTGGTGATATCGACCTTTGGCCCAGCCCAACTCTCCCATGTCAGAATTAACAAGCCACAGAACAGGCCAGGGATCATGAAGATGTTTTGTGGTTTTAATGTCAAATGTATTAACTTTCTGGGTGACCTTGGAACATCTTCTCTCTACACTTAACTACTTGGGCTGAATCACCGTTGGCAAATCTGCCCTCAAACCACTGATGAGGAAGTCGGTGTATTTCTGCCTCACATGGTGCAGTGGTCTCTTGGATACTTGCAATGGTTAGGCTACTGTCCCAGTAATCCTATCAGACACTAATCTAGAAATTGCTGTGAAGGAGAGCTCCTGTAGAGGCCATTCCAATCCAAAGGAGCTCTAAATAAAGGAGATTACTGTAGACACCCTAGATGGGACTAAGCCAATCAGTCAAAAGACCTTAAAATCCCAGTAGAAGCTTCCAGCAGAAATAACTGCCAATGTGCAGCAGGTTCTCCCCAGCTCAGAGCCCCAGCTGGCCCTTCCTGAGGCCCTTCCCCACAGTGCATGATGCCCCGCAACAAATGTCTTCCTATAGATCCTCCTGGTTTGTGGCTAGGGTTGGTGCCTGATCTGCATTGTACAGAAGGCTATGTGGCCTTCGCATTTTGATACAGTCACAGACAGAAATGGTACCTTTCCCAAGTAACACTGATAGCTCTATGGCAAAAACGCAGGCGGCATCCCCTGATACAAATAGAAAGTACCAATGGAGGTTTCGTAGAGGAACAGATGGGATATTAAGATATGGATACATCAGAGGACCCGGATTTACAAAGCTCTGCTCCCGTCTCTGGGATGCAAGGTTTTCCAGGGTGTGTTTAGCCCCGGCTTGCTCATGTCTCCCAAGGTTCACAGGGAAAACACTTCTCATTTGCATACCATCTCCTGACTGTCCCCATGTCATCCGTACACTGTGGTAGGGCAGCAAATGCCTTTTGTGACAACACTTTGTGCCCTGAATTCTCTGTCACCTTTACAAATTTTAATGCTTCAATGAGGAAACATATTGGCCAAGAGTTCTAAAATTTTGAGCCCCAATATTACACATTATCTTATTTTTGGAAAATTAGACCTCATGAGAACACACTCAAAATATACCTCTGCCCCAGCTCTATAGGCAGTATTTTGGAGCAGATGGGGGGGGGAGTGTTCAATGGCAGCAATTCCTTCAGCTGCCAACTCAGCAGGAAGCCAGGAGTGTAACCCTGTTTGCAATTCCAAGAGCCAGCCCATCTGAGAACTCTGGGTGAAGCAGGGAGTCTGGAGACAGGCACAGATTCCCCAATAAGACATAAGACGAAACCTCTAAAAGTATATGTGGAAAGCACTTCTATGCATTTTTACAGAAAAATCACTGCTTTATTAGGCTTCTAAAGGGGCCTCTTCTCCTCTCTACCCACGTACTTCCATCAGATCTCTTTGGGATTCACATGATAGGAAATCTTCCAGGAAAAAGAAAATCAAGACGCTACAGTGACTCCTTGTACAAATGGCTACTTCAGGTATTGCCTGATCCAGGGATTCACATGAGGGCTCTAGGACTTCAGCCCCTTGTTTCTTTCTTGGTTCCATTTTATCTGCACAAGGTTCACGTTCAGATCAGTTTCCTCTTCTGGCAACTTCAAGTTCCAGATCTTATACCTGTCAGATTGTTCAACAGGAATGAGCATCCGCCTCTGAACCGGGATTCCTAGCTGAAGTTTCTGATTTGGCTGGCCCTCCAGATCTGTGCCATCTCCGACCTGAGCCCTTCCCCTTCTCTGGGGTTGCGGGGCAGGGGGTAGGGATGTGTTCTGATTTGTTCAGGCCAGGCCGCTTGATTGAATCCAGAGCTTACACAGACTCTTCTCTCTGTGCCTGAGAATGAGGAGGTGACAGTCCTCTATCTCAGGGAACCATCCATTGGAGTCCCTAGGGGTTTGGAGGCTACTACAAGATGCTGCAGAATCAGGCTCTGAAGAAATCTGGTGTATCTTATGCCCACAAGCCTGGCCAATACCAAGTGGCTAGCAAATAACCATGGTGACACTGCTAATAGTATTGGCAAGGGTGATCAATGACTGAAACAGTAGCAAAGATGCCCCTTTGTGTGCCACTTATGTAACGTCCTTTGTGCATTGAAGCCACGCTGCCTTCGCCTCATGTGCATATTTCCCTCTGCTCCCTGTGTCTGGGGACTCTGCATTGACTTGTTTTAGGACTTTTACCACTGAGCTCTGGTCAGGCCAACAGAGAGTCTGTCCAGAGACCATCTGAGCATCGATGCCTACGTCTGGGCCCTGGCAGCCCCGGGAACCTCGGCAACTCACTTTCCATTTGAAGTCCTTGGAAGAGCTCCCCCCAAGCCCAGTAAAAAATGACTGCTGGTTGGTTTTTGTCCCCACCACCATCATGGGCAAGAGGGTCCTCTTAATTCAAGGAAAGTGGATCAGGTGTGTTAGAAATATTGCTGTCCTTCCCTGGGAACTGGCAGTGTCCCAAGCTCATAACTGGATGGCGGCTCTTCCAGACCCAAGACTCTTCCTACATAAAAGCACAGAAAAAAAATCCATTAAAAACTCTTAGTGGGCTTCAGACACTGTTAGGAAAGTGAACTTCCCTTGGGAGCTTCTCAAAATGGCCCCAACAGGGCAAATGTGTCAAAAAACATCCATCTTCCTGCAGATGGTTAAGGATGGATGAGCAATGTCCCCACAGTTGGCAGGAACAATCCAAGATGATCCGAACCACAGCTGGGGACAAGGTGCCTTCCAGAGCACAGATTCCCATCAACATGAGGGAGTTCATGGTGGCTTCAGACTTCAGAAGCAGTGGTCAGACGCCCAACAGGAGCGTCAGCCCTAATCCTTGAGCACCCTTCAAAGAGACTTTGCTCCTAGCGCAGTGATGTCATTTAGCTCTCGGAACCACATGGGAAAGGCAAGTGCCACAGACCCTGTGTAAATGTGTGTCCCTCTGTCTCTGCTAGAGGTAGAATTGCTCTAAGAAATTACAGACTAGATTCTACCCCAGCATATGGCCCTGCTCATGGTCCCCAGGGAGCTGCAGGTGCATTTTTTTAAAATTGACTCTGTCTTGGTTCACTTTTAGGGTGGCCATTATCACTGCCTGAGTTCTCGTTTCCAAATGTCTCAATTTGGGTTTCCTCAGCTTAAAGAGGACACAGAGGAGCTCTTCAGCCATGATATCAGGTTCTCACTTTATGTTATCCATTTCCCATTAACACATTTTAATTCAACTGTGGGAAATGATTCGCACCTTGATGCAAGAAATTGCAGAACTTTGTTCTGTGTGAATAAATACATTTCCACAAGCAGAAGGAGCAGACAGAACATGTCAACCCCAATGCCTAGAAAGAAACTCAGATGACAGGGAAAGTGGTGGCCTTGGGCTGTGCTTGAGCAAGCTGGGGAAAGGGTGATGCAGGGCAGGCAGAGAGAGGCCTGGAAATCAAGGAAAAGGCGTGACCCTGCGGTGATGGCAGCAGGTGGTCTCCCTACCCAGGGAAATTTTAAATAACTGGGCCATTTCTCAGTTGTTTCATTGCTGTCACTGCTGGTAGCATTCTCAGGGCAGCTCTGCTAAAGTCAGACAGTGAGGGACAATAGGCCTTCTGCCGCTCATCCCCAAAAAAAACCACGGATAAGGGGAGCCCAGGGAGGGGAGTTATCTCTAGGCACAGGGGTTTCCTCTCCCCAGTGACTGCCATGGGCCACTTGAGAATGGAGAGGGCGCCGTCTCCGCAGCCTCCCTCCATGCCTGTCTCCATTGGATAGGGGTGGGACACACCTCTCACTTCCAACCAGGATCCTGAGGGTTTGCAGATTTCTTGACCCTTCCCAGAATGAGATGCAGCACCTTGGTCCATCCATGGGCTTCTCACATGGCACGCAGACCCTCCCCGTGCCTGGCCCTGTGAAGGAGAGACTGGGCAGAGGCCATAAGGCCCCCAGCTCCATGCAGCTTCCAGGCCACGTGCAAAAGTAGACTCCAACCCGAGGATCACAGGGAGAGACTGGGAGAGCCCAGGTAGGTGTGCTTTGTCCCCTGGGGTGTGTCCCAGGGGCACAGTGCAGGGATGCCCACAGTACCTGTTACTGACCTCCACGGGGGGTGAGTTGGCAGTGTTGGTCCCACTCGCTGCCCACCTGGCTGGCAGAAGCTCCTGCAGAAAACCAACTTTCCTTCCAATTTCCTTCATCTTCAGTGAGGAAAAGGACCCCAAGCTGAGGCCTGAGAAGGACTGGAGGTAAGCCAGGGGAAGAGAAGCAGGAAGCACTTTCCTGAGGGAGCCCAGCACCTCTGCAGGGGGTCAGGGGCACCCATTTGGCGGGATCCAGTGGCCAGGTGGTACCTGTTCTCAGTGCCCCACAGGCACAGACTCCACCCCTCTCTTGCTGAGTGGCAAGCGCAGGTGGTCTGGGCCCTGGCTGCAGTGAGGGGGCTGCCCGCGGAAGTCTGGGAGTGCTTGGGGGAGGTTGGCGCATGCATTGTGCCTTGGGTGGAAGACCCACCCTCCATGTGGATGGCACCGTCCAGACAACTGAGGGCCCCAGAGAGAACAAAAGGCAGGAGAGAGGGTCCTGGCTCTTCCCCAGAGCCAGGTCTGGAGAGATGGGAACTTCACATCCTCCAGCATTTGGCCTCCAGGACTGACTCCAGCAGCCCCCTGGGCTCTTTTGCCTTCAGGCTAACAGTGGTCCATAGTGTCCTCGACCTCCCTGGTTCTGAGGCCTTTCCACTCAGACTGGACCATGCTACCAGCTTCCCTGGCTCTCCAGCTGCAGGTGACTTTGGTGAGACCTCTCGGCCTCCATGAGGCAGTGAGAGTCCCCTAACACCTCCTTTCTCTCTCTCTCTCTCTCTCTCTCTCTCTCTCTCTCTCCATCCACACACATCTCCTAGCAGTTCTTTCCCTCTAGAAAGCCCTGGCTAACCCAGTGTCTCAAGGCATGGTGACTGGGCAGGCACAGGTGGACGCCCCATGGAGCTGATGGGGCTCCTCTTGAACAGGGCACCCTCCTGCTCTTTGATTTGTGTGGAACATCTTTCCTTGATTCTCTTCATGCAGCCCTCACTACTGTGACCACTTAAGACCCCACAAAACCTGGGTCCCCCCTGGGAAAGCGCAAGAGGATGAGGTACAGGACGGGCTCTTGGCTATCAGGGCCTCACTGGAGAGAACGGTTCATCTGAAGAGCAGATCCAGGGTCGGGGCCTCACCTGAGGTGGAAGGCCAAGGAGATCCGTTAGAAGGCCTAGGAGAGGAGGACATGGTCACCCTTCATCTTGCTGGACTCTCCTGGTCACTGTGCGAGCCTGACAGAAAGACAGGGGTGGACGCTGGGGCCAGCTGACATTTACCTCAGCGGATTAGGTGAGAGGAGAGTGGCCTCCTCTGCGTGGTCCCAGAACCTCTCTCTTAGACTCAGCTGGAGGTTCACATCCCTGGGCAGGAGGGCCGTCCTTACACAGCAGCATGTGTACAAGAGGCCAGGCAATCCGAACCCTGCTGGTGACCACACGCCAAGGCCACACTAGACTCCACTGGATGAAATTGCATCAGCAGCAGCTCAAGGGCCCATCTTCTAACAGGAGTGGGTGGGCGCCTGCCTCCCTCCCTTGTCTGTGAGCCCCCAGAAGCAGGGATCTTCCCTGGTGTCACACTAGGAATCAGAGACCCTGCCTGTGTATTCACCACTGGCTGGAATCCCAGCTCCCGGCTCCTCACACCAGACCAACACCTCACACATCCTGCAACTGTTGTAAACACAGCACAGAAAACATCCTTAACCCACTTAGAGCTTTGCCACTTTACAGAGCCCCAGAGTGCACCCAAAGTCCACCTCCCAGGGATAAAATAAACCTGTTACTATGAAGGAACCCAAGTGGCTCCTGCCTTTGGGACTCTGTCCTGGTTGTCCCCCACCATGCTGCTGAGCAGCCCCTGTGCGCAGGAGCCCACCCTCCCTTCCTCAGGCCCCTGCCCTCCGCCCTCCTGGGGTGTGTTCCCTGCACCACAGCCTCTGGAAGGTCTCAGCCTGGGGGGACTCTCCCTGTGTGCAAATCTATCAGCCCTGCCTGGATGACTCTCTGGGTCCTGCTGCCACCTTGTGGTCATCTGTTTTTCTTTGTTCAACCCTGGTGTCTAGAATGGATACATCTCACCAGAACATCCTCCCCTGGAACTCTACCCCCATTGCCCAGGAGCCAAGGGACAGGTCCTCATTGCCAGGTTGTCCCAGCAGATGCTGGATCAGGGCTGCGAGATGCACAGGTGTGTCTCACTTTACCAACTTTGTCTCCAAATCTGCCGTCATCAACCTGAAACCCCGGGGCCAACTTCCTATGGGCAGGTTATAAGGAACTGGTCCTTAATTGATGGTTTTTAAATCAATTGATAATAAGAAGAAAGCATTTCCATGCAGTAAACCCTGATTTTTGGCATTCACACCAAAAAACTGGTGGGGGGTGGTGACTAGAATAAGATGTTCTGAATGAGACCAGCTCCAAGACTCTGACGTGCTTCTCTGCCCTGGAACTCCATGACAGTGACAGGCCACAGAGATAAGCCCCTGCCTGAAACTCCCAGGGGTCCTGGTTGCCGAGATGAGTGTGGGTTAATCTGGAAGCTGGGGTTAGAGCCCGGAGCCAGGTCCCCATCCTGGGCTGCTCTTCCTGGGCCCAGCTGTTTTCCTGTTTGCTGATTCCATTAGACCTGCTGATGCCTGTGTGTCCTTTATCACCCCAACACTGCAAAATCTGAGGCTTACACTGGGCTTGGGGAACACAGGTAAATAGGGCCCGGTTCCCAGTCTGCAAGCACCCAGCTGTCACTCTGGCATTACCTCAAGCATTTATTTACTTCAAATGCTCCCTTATTTTCAGATTTGATACATACAAAACAGCACACCAGATGCCATAAGAAAGCTTTCTTGAAACCCATATGAAGTTTATTTAGATTTCTTGTCTTGCCTGCTTCCCCCATCAGCCAAATGACTGTCAATCATGCCCAAACTTTCATTATCAGAAATAATATCATTTTCATTATCATTTCAGAAACGCATGCTTGCTTTCCAGTATTTAGAAAAATAAGATGACACCCCCTTCCTGCCCTGGCAGATGACAGGATTTGTTTAAAGGTGAGTTTCGCTGTGGCACACAGTGGTATTCCCAGCATCATGGCTCATGAAGCCTGTGAGACAAAGTTCCTACCTGGGCGCTTTCCCACTGCGTGGGGAGGTATTTAACTTTGCACTTGAAGTTGAGTTAGCAGCGATCTGAGACCACAAACAAACAAGAGGTAAGTTTCCGTGTCAGGAGGCCCTGGATGAGGGATGCTGAAAAAGCAGCTCTGTTTTAGGGCCTGCTGGTGTGAACGGCCTCTGGGGTCAACACAAGAAGATGGGCCAGTCCCCACCAGGCTAGGCTCGTGGAGCCAGGAGAGCTGAGGGAACCACTGTGAATTCACATTCCCGCTCTGCCCTGCTCCCAGCTGCTGACCTGCTTATGCCACAGTGCAAGGGAGATCTGTTAAAAATGGAAAAGTCACCATCTGATGCTGACAGAGCCCCCCCCCCCACCCTGCAGAGCTCCCACCTGGTTCCCTCCAGTGTAGGCTTTGATTTGGGGAGCTGTGCCCTTGAAGAGGCCTTTTTGGCAAATGCAGCTTTTGGCTCTGACCCATGGAGTTAATGAGGGTGAAGTCCATTTTCCTCTCTATGGACATTTCCACATGATGGCTAGAGGAGGTAATTATTTCCCCCTTCAAATTGAATTAAGCATTTTAAGAAGATGGCACTTTTGTCTTTGCATGAGGAAAATCTGCTTCCTCATTATCCCTCAACCCCGAGACCCTCTTCTGCGGTGTCTGGGTTGGATTTCTTTATTTAAAGCTCCCCCACTGCACAGACACAGGAGTACCATCTGGCTGGAGAGATTCCGAGTGGGGCTTTGGCAGAGCAAGGGTTTCAGCTGCCTTCCTCATGCGGGATTGTACTTAGGAGTAGGCCCAGTGGCGTGATAGTTGTGCCGTGGCCAGGACTCTAGTTTTGCAACCTTCAGAATTTA
This sequence comes from Ictidomys tridecemlineatus, assembly GCF_052094955.1. Classification (NCBI taxonomy): domain Eukaryota; kingdom Metazoa; phylum Chordata; class Mammalia; order Rodentia; family Sciuridae; genus Ictidomys; species Ictidomys tridecemlineatus. Next base: position 225,854 of record NW_027520947.1, read on the forward strand.
ATTTAATGGGATAGGTGATTTAGGACACGGGAGAGCATAAGTATACCTAATAATTCCACTTAAGAATTTAAGCCTAAACTTTACATCAACGTCTGTCAAAGAAATTTCTGTTGCTGCTATGTTATGCCCTCACCTACACACAAAATAGCACTCAGGCGCTTAATATCCTAAGCCTAACAAGCTCCCTGTCATGGTGGGGAGAGGGGGAAAGGAAGAACACAGCAGTCTGCACTCTGATGAGACATGGGCACCACAGAGTTAGGCAGATGCTTCAAGCAACCATGTGCTGCAGAGGAAAATTCAATGCGTAGGTGAGCTTCGGAGGTCCCCAGGAAACCCAGATCCCCCAGAACTTGCACTCACAAGAAGCCTCGGAGTGCCTTCTGGTGACACGGAGCTTGTTGGAGCACATCAGGCACGTGCCTGTGAAAACCCACTGAAGGCCATATGGCACCTGCCAGTGAGGGGCTGTCCCCTGACACTGGACACAAATCTTCCAACAGTCTGAATTCTCCATGCTTCACTTTCAAATCTCAAGTGCTGTTTGATTGACACTCAAAGAAGAAGGGGATGGTGCATCTACTTCCAGCATCCTCGGACCAAAGGGAAAAGGCAGCCCGGGTTGGGCCAGGGAATCACTCACACGTAGGGACGCACATGTAGGCATTGGTGTCAGGGTATGTGCTTCCAGCAGCCATCTCTGGGGACAGCCCTCACGTGTGAGTACCATCATGATGGCATTGTCTAGAACAACGCAACAGGTTCAGAGGACACAGCCCCATCAAGCTCTGCTGAAGCTGGGTTTACAGAAGCATGAGGTCATCCCCACAGGAAGACTGGGACAAAGCCAGTGCAGCACCTCTGTGTAACCCCTAGAGATCTGACCCATCAGGTCGAGCCTGGGTGACCCTGCAGATTTCACAATGGTGAAATCCCTTGGGCATGCTGTGCAGTGACAGCTTGCACTAAGAGCAGATGTCCCAGACACAGAGGACACAGACAACTGCCCCAAGGGGCATCAGTGGACTGAGGCTATGAGCGCGTACTCAGCCACAGGGTTTTACAGGAGGCTGTTTCTCAACTAGCTTAAATGGTCTTAGGAAAACTTACTCGGCCCTGTTCGAGACTAAAACTGAGATGTTGGTGCCAAAGCTGCTTATGAAGAATGTCACTGATTTTCACAGTTGATAGTTAAAAAATAAATGAATATATTACTTTACATATGTGGCTTTAAATTTACCCAAAGACCTAAATAAGTCTTAAAAAATATATTTGCATATTGTATCTATCTGTCAAAAAGTTTAAATTAAAATTGGCAATAAAACCTTTAAAAATCATTTCATGGTAAAATCATGGCTGGTCACACTGGTTTTGAGGTGGCCTTGTTGGGGTTCTGTTCTCATGTAGGTGAGCGCCCCTGGAGGGGGTCAAAGGTGCTCATGGTCTGAGGGGTGTCAGATGAGGGTCGCAGGGGAAGCGGTGAGGCCTGGTTCATGCCAAAGCTTATATGTGTGACCTGGGCTTGGATGTCACTCTTGGAAACGGTCACTTTGTTCTATCTACTGTTTACAGGTGTTTGAAGACTTTACACTAAGTGCAGGGTGACTTAGCACCACCCTTGGTCAAAGTAAGCTGTCCCCAGGCCCATGCAGTCACAGAGGCCCACACTGCCACCATGAGGTAAGACAGTAGCAGTCCCTGATGTACTAGAATGGCCCGTGCTCTGTGGTCCCCAGGCTCCACCATTCCCTATTGCCTTTGGGGGTCAGCTTCACTCCTGTAACTGGACTGGGCCTGGCCCTGTGGACATCCATATCTAGGGCTCCAGCCCCCATCATACTCTCTTCTATATGGAAGGGACTGAGTTCTACAGGTCACAGACCCTGCAGGGCTGCTAAAGAAATGAGCTATCAAGGCATGAAAAGATGTGGCGGGAGCCCAGATGCACATTGCTTAAGTGACAGATGCCAAGAGTGCTAATCTGAAAAGGCCCTGTGCTGTGGGATCCCAGCTCTAGGACATTCTGGAAAAGGCAAAAATACAGACAGGGAAAGATCAGTGGTTGCCAGGGGTCATGGGGAAGGGAGGGCTGCAAAGGGAAGACAGAGGTTTTTAGGGCACTGGAACCACTCTGCAGGACACAGTAATGATGGATGCCTGTCGTTACACGTTTGTCCAAGCCGCCGAATAGAAGATGAACCCTGATCTAGTCTGTGGACCCCGGGTGATAATGATGAGCCAGCCTGGGCTCAGGAGTCCAACAAATGTGCCCTGCGGTGGGAAAGGCTAGTAGCAGGGGAGGATGTGCATGTGCAGGGACAGGGCACATGCGGATGCTTTATACCTTACGCTGTGAACCTCACACTGCCCTAAAAATAAAGTCTTTAAAAATCTCGGCACCTTCTTTGTGTCATCAATAAACGCATACGAGGAGACGCATGTGCATCTGTTGGGGCGAGCACCTCGGCTTTCAGAAGTTTTTTTTTTTTTTAATTTTTATTTTTTTTATTTTTTATTTTTTTGGCATTTTTTTTTTATTGTTGGTCGTTCAAAACATTACATCTAATTTGATATATTTCACAGTTTGATTCAAAAGGGTTATGAACTCCCATTTTTACCCAGTATACAGATTGCTGAATCACATCAGTTACATCAATTACATTTCCATTGATTTACATATTGCCATTCTAGTGTCTGATGAATTCTGCTCTCTATCCTATTCTCTACTGTCCCCCCTCCCCTCCCCTCCCCTCCCCTCCCCTCTTCTCTCTCAACCCCCTCTACTGTAAAACATTTCTTCCACAAGTTTGTTTGATGGTGGGGACAGGGACGCCTGTCACCTGGAATGGAGCCTGAATGACAGTGGCCAGCCTTGCTCTTCTCTGTGATGGGATCTCAAAGGCAAGATGAGATGATTCCGGCAGTGATCTCTGAGAATAGCAAGGCACCTTCCCAAGTGCTCAGAACCCTTTGCCTCCATCCACAGCTACTATTTTTTCTGTGGCTAAGAATACAAAAGTGGGACAGCTATAGGAGATCCATTTTAAATCATCCGAAGCTACAGGGAAGACACTTTTCGAGTTTCTTTTGAAATGGGATAAGCTATGTTGCTGCCATGGCTTTTAATAATGAGAGGCAGAGGGAGGGCCACCGGCTGTCCACACTCCTCCCTGACACTGCACTTTACAGAGGCCACACTGGGGCCAGTTGCCGCAATGAAAATCATTTATTTAAGACTATGAATGTGAGTTCTGCTGTCCCTTAGGAATATTGTCTCTACTGCATGAAAACAATTGAAAAAGGCGCATCATTGATGAGCTTGCCCCACATACATTGGGCAAGAGCCTGTTATTGAAAACTTTGCATGTGGAATGCAATTATTCTTTTAGGAAAGGGGACAGAGGGGCAAAATCAACAACTACACACAAGAGTCACTCCTCACGGTGCCCTGGGAGATGACGAAGTTGTGCCCACTTTCCATAGGAGGCAACTGACTGTATCAGGTCTAACCTTCATTGCTCTGGAAGTCCCCTGACTCTGCTGACCACTCCACTTGGCCTGGATGTCCTCTGAGCCTGGACATTGCTGCCCTGGGTTCCCCTCCACCACAACCCGGGGACCCCTGCACCTCTCCTCTGCTGGACCCCTGCATTCTCTGTACCTGTGCCTTGCTTTTCTCTTTTCTCCCTCGCGTTGGTAGACAACCTTGTTCAGAATATCCCTGAAAAAGGTGCAAGATATTTTGGAGACATCATTTGGACCCCATCTGTGTGAAACCCCATCTCAGTGCTCATGTTGGCAGTGCCCATGACTACACTGGCACAGTGTGATACCTAAGGGACACCACCTTTAAGTCCCTGCAGCTTTGCTTCAACAGGAGACTTTGAGCATGTGGAGCTGGAGCTACAGTGACACTCGCTGAATCAGACTGGCCCCAAAGGCAGGACGGAACATGAGGGTCCAGGTCGGCAGGGTCGGGCTGGGCAGGATTCTCATTATTTCATGCCAATAAACCCATCTGTGCTAACACAGTTGAGGATTAAAACCCAGGAGCAGGATTATCATGCTAGGCCTTAGGAAGCTGGGCTGGCATAGGAGAAATGTTTTCAGTCTGGGGAAATAAATTAGAATATGCAAAGTGTATAAGTACAATACCATTAACTTAGAAGATAAAAAGGTGCATAATTTAGTGAAGCCAAACATAAATGCCCTCCCTCAGCTCCCCAAATGCCACCTCTTTCTTCCCACCTTAGTTTATCATTTTTATTGTGATTGCCACAGTTTATGGAAAGAGAAAATAATCTATATTTATAATGGGTCATTATTTGCATATATTCCATTTGCAATTTACTGTGCTGTGCACCCTTAGCAGAAGTTGATTCCAACAGCTGTGTCTGAATATCTTTAAGATCTCTGATACATATGTGCTTTCTTTGCTAATGGAGAATTTCTTATCCCGAAGAGAAGTCTTGGGCAATTAGATAAATATTTTTTTCTGATGCTAATCAATCTTTTCCATAATAGTTATCCCTCTAATAAGAAGAGCAAGCAAATATTTTCCTAGGATGGAATTTAAAAGTGTCTATTTTTGCTTCCAGGTAACAGAATATGTTTATCAATGTAGAATAAATGATATGAGACAGTGGATCAGCTTGGGAGGCTCCGTCTCTCTTACAATTTCATAAAGATGAAGTGCACTGGAACTCTAAATCAACGAGATATGTTTAGTCCTTAAAAGCACATTTAATTCACGATTTCAATTCAGCACTTCTACATTTTTTTTCAGGGTCAACAGCAAAGCATGGTAGCCCTCAATCTATTTCGTTTTTAGCAGACTCATCTTTGTGCATCTGAATTTCACCACGGGAAGTGAACCAAAAGATAAATCAGCATAATTATAAATACTCTCTGCTTCCAGCAAAACAACCACATTGTTTCATTTTCTCCCCCACCATTGTTAGGGGACCTGAAAAAGCACCATGCAAATTTCATAGACAAGAGAGCGCTTGCCCCAGGGCTCTGGAAAGAACAGGCTGGAGACAGTCGAGATTTGATTTGAGACTCCTCTCCCCTTGTGTACCTTCTGAGCAAGACGTCCTCATGGTAATGACACTCTGGTAACTAATGGAAATTCGTCAGTATTTATGGAATGGTCACAAGATTCAGAGCACTAAATGAAATATCACAGAGTTTTCCTCTTTAAAAAATATGAGGTTGACCCCTGCATACAATTTTTGAAGGGGTATCTAAAACCTAAACCCTCACAGCCATGCACTGGGAAAGGCACACATCAGAAATGGAGAGCCTGATGAATACTTGCAAAGTAAATACAACACGATCTTGACCTCAACACGGGTCAAGGAGTAAACACCAGACTGGCCGAGTCCTCTGCTGCACCCTTCTGATGAGCCCCACAGGTGCTTCCCCCCAGGCCTCCAGGGCCCCAGCCACAGTCAGCTGGGTCTGTTCTGAGTCACATGGAGAGAATCAGCGCAGGGCCATAGTCCTTTGTTGCTTACCTACTGATGCCTGTGTCCCCACTGTGCATCCATTACCACCTTGCTCTGGGTGTCCTGTGTGACTATGCCAACAGGTACTTACCTGTCTGCCCACGAGGAGCATTGGCCCGATGACAGATTAGAAGCTATTTTAATAAAAGTCATCAGTAACTTTAATTTCTTTTTCTCTTTCTTCTTTCCTTCATTTCTTCCTTCTTTTTTTTTTTTTTTTTTGGTGTTGGGAAACGACCCAGGGCCTTGTGCCTGCTAAGCACATGCTCTGTCTCTGGCCATACCTCCAGTCCCCAGAAACCTCCCTGTGGATGTGATTCTGCTCATGTAAAACTTGCAGTCGGTCTGAGAGTTTCAATGAATTTCATTTTAGAAGATAATGCTGAGTAATTTCCATAGTTGCTGGGCTGGTTTCCATTCCCATGGGCAGCATAGAGAATTTCATTTACTACATTTTTCCACCAACATGAGGAACCTGTTCGGTCATTTGGGTTTGTCCATAAGTAATCTCCTCATGACATTCATTGGTACTTCAGTGACTTAGGAGGCTGAAATCATTCTGATGTATTTATTGATTATCTGGACTTTAACCACCCACCCACCCCCCAATTTTTTGAAGTGCCTTTTCAAGAATTTTGCCATTTTTTTCTAACAGGTTTGAATGTCCTTTGCATATGACTTTGTAGTTTTCTTTTTTTTTTTCTTTTTTGCTTCTTCTTTCCCCATTTGTATGGGTGCATGGTGATGGGATTGGCTGTTACATGATAGCACATGCACATGGTACAATGATATAATTTGGCCAGTATCAATCCCCAGCCCTCCTCACCCACACCCCTCACCCCGGCTCCTTCCATCTGCTGATCCCCCTTTGGTTATCACTACATTCATGCACATACACCCCCACCTAGATTTCCCTTTTTCCTCTCTAGCATCCACATAGAAGAGAAAACATATGACCTTCTGTTTTTAGCTAATTTCACTTCACCTAATGGACTCAAGTTCCATCCATTTTGCTGCAAGTGACATAATTTTATTTTTTCCAGTTGAATAAAACTCTGTTGTGTATATTTACCACATTTTTCTTTATCCATTCATCCACTGATGGACACCTAGCCTGGTTCCATAGTTTGGCTATTGTGAATTGTGCTGTTACAAAAATGGATGTGCATGTATTGCTATAGTCTACTGACTTTAAATCTTCAGGATAAGGACCAAGGAGTGGCAGAGCTGGGTCAGGGGGTTGTTTCGTGGCTAGTCTTTTGAGGAACCTCCCCACTGGTTGCCACAGTGGCTATACTGGTTGTAATCCTACCAATAGTGTACAAGTATTCCTTTTCTCTCTGTCTCTCCAGCATTTATCATTTGTTTATTCTTGATGGCTGCCACTCTGACTGGAATGAGATGAAATCTCAGTGTAGTTTTGATTGGCATTTCCCTAATTACTAAGGGTGTTGCACTTTTTTTTTCCACTGATTTATTGGCTCATCTTTTCTCCATTCTAAGATTTTCTTTCCATGTTCTCAAGATGGTATTTGGATGAAGAGAAGTTCCAAGTTTTAACAAAGTCTAACTTATCCATGTTTGACTCTGGGTCGGTTGTGTTTGTGTCTTGCATAAGAAATCTTGGTATATTCCATTGTTCCTCCCTAGAAATCCTACATCTTATCTTCTGCACATGAATTTTGTGGGGTGAGGGCTAGTGCATGATGTGAGGTGACAGTTCCTTCCCTGTGTGGTGTCTGATGTTGCCAGCAGTGCTCCCGCACTGCAGGACCACCTGAGCTACAGGGTCTGTGAAGGCAGCTTGTTTCTGAGTGTGCCACCCACACTGTTGCATTGGCTGTGTGATGGTCCTGCCCCCTTACTGTCTGGATGCAATCACCGCATTGCTTCATGAGATCTGAGGGGCCAACTCCTCCAAATTCACTCTTCTTTTCTGTCTCTAACCCTTTACATCTTTGTATAAATTTTAGAAGCAATTTAAATATCTCCTGAGGTTTCTGTTGGCATCACAGTGAAACTACACAAACACATTTGCTCCTGGAGTTTTCGATGCATGAGCAGCGGTGTATCTAGCTAGGTACGTCTTCCCTCATTTATCTCAATGATGATTTGTCTTGCAGGAGTCACGAATATTTTTCATTCAATTTAGAATTCAGCATTTTATCTTTCTATTCTCTTGGAAGTGGCAACATTATTTAATTTGATTTTCTCAGCATCTGTTGCTTGGATACAAAAATGCTATGGATTTTTACATTGATTTTGTATCCAAGTTTCTTTACAAAATTTGCTTATTGATTGAAAAAGTTGTTTTTTTTATACAAATTATTGATTTAAAAGTTCTCCAGTTTTATGTTCTCTGCATAGGTAATCATGCCACCTGCAAGAGAGTTTCGTTTCTTCCCTCTCAGTCTCTAAATATATTGTTTTTTTTTTTTTGTTCCTTTATTAGCAAGGTTGAGGCTTCAGTTCAACTCACAACAGAAGTGCTGATAACTGGACATCAGTGTCTCATTTCCAAACTCTACTTCCTCTGCTTCCCCCTTAGGTGTGATATTTGCTGTAGATTATTTTTGTAGATATTCTACAACAAGCGAATTGACTTCTCCTCTAGTCTTACATGATCATTTTATTATTTTGGGGGACTGCTGGGGAAGGAATCCAAGGCCTCTCACCTGCTGAGCACGTGTGAGCTTAACCTCTGAGCCCCACACCCAGCCCTCATGCTGCCCTCTTGGGTGGGCCCAGAGGAGGGAGAGGGTTTGCTCAAAAGGAAGGTGTGGCCAAGGCTCAGAGGCCAGGTAAGGCAGAAACTGTGCTTTGGGATTCAGGACAGCAAAGGGCTTTAGACACGTGTGCTCTAGAGACGAGTGGGGAGATACCATGGAGAGTCACATCAGAAGCCTGGGTTTTATGTCACCTGAGGGAAAGTGTCTCTGAAAATCTTGGGTTGAGCAGGGCTGTGGACAGACCGTTTGAAGTAGCTCCTGCTGGCTGTGGCCTGGAGGCCCCCTGGAGGGGACCTGCCATGTGGCTATGGGCACACAGGAGGCCTAGGTAGGAAGGCTCCGTCCAGCCTGGATGGATGAATCCAGGTACAGAGAATCAAGACACCGCCACCAGACGAGATTCAACAGAATTTGTGATCAGGCACAGAAGATAGGAGGGAGAAGGAAAATCACAGACAAATCCTCATGGTTCCCACGGGGAGCTGGGGGTGAGGAACTGGGGGCCTGGCTGAGTCAGGAAACCCGCTCAGACACAGCCTTTGATGGGGGGAGGAGGGGAGGTCTGGGGCTGAGCAACAAGTATGGATCCCGCGTTATGTCCAGGGCCGGCTCATCCTCCCAGCTGGACCTCACGAAGCATTACCCCCAAAGGCTCGACCCCCAAGGTGAACTCAGATTCTTTTTACCACAATCCAATGAGATAAGGACAGTTTTATCCCCCATTTTGTAGATAAAATAAGTGAAGCACAGAGTGGTTAGGAGAGGACTCAGGTTGCCCAATAAAAAAAGGCTTCTGCAAATAAGAGGTCCCTACTCCTGGGGGTGGGAGGGTCCCCACTCCCCATGCCTGCCTGAGCTTCAGGCTGGCTCTGTGCTTGCCCGGCCTTGGGGTGACAGAGGGTTCCCTCTGGACCTCAGCTTTGCACCTGTGCCCTGGAGTAACACCCAATGCTGTTTACAGGGTTCACGGCCTAATGCATGTACCAGCCTGGGGGGCTTAGCTTAAGGAGCAGCCAAACTGTTTCCCTAATTGTCACCCCACTTTTACCTTCCAGCAGCACCCCATAAAGGCTTCACCTCCTTGCCAGCCCCCCAAAGGCCAGTTTCTAATACCAGACATTCTAGTGGGTTCTGTAGGAATTTTTCCCTGGGATTTATCTTAGGTTTTTTTGGGGACTCATGATCAGGATTTTATTAACTCCTCATCCATTTTTGAAAAGTTTCTGTTCCAATTTCGCCCAATTTTTCTGGACTGTTTTCCAGCACTTAGGGCTTCTGGGTTACAGAAAAGATCCCTGGTGACAGTCATCAGGCCCTGCGACTAGAAAAACCATGCTAGCAGCCTCAGTGTCCCAGCGAACACAGAGCCCAAACCTTGATGAAGAGAGAAAGGGATGGGATCACGGGGTGAGTGTGCAGGACACTCCCCCACCAGGGTGCTCTCCTGGGTACCCACCTCCTCCCTGTCCTCCATCTCTCTCCCTGGCCGGGGCTTCCATTGACTTCCAGCAGTTGCTTCTCTGCCTGTCAATCATTTTTGGCAGCTGTGGCCTGGCTCCCAGGGAAGCTGGCATGGTCTCCTGGGCCTCAGGAGCTGAGGGGGGTCACTCCGACTTCTTCTCTCACACCAGGCTCGAGAGGTGGCCTTTGCTAATTTCTAAACAACCATTTGGAGCATCACTTCTTTCTAGTGTGGCATCCTCCAGAAGCCTTTGCGGGCTCTGAGCTGGCGTCTGGAGCAGCCCGATTTCAGGAGAGCTCTGTGCCCCAGGCTGGGTCACCATCACCCGGAACGAGACTATTTCAGGTTTTGAGCATGTGTCTTCATTGCAGAGGGGCAAAGGGGCCGCTCTGCTCGCTCTGTTCAGAGCCTCCAGGGACTCACGTAGGGACCAGGAGGAAATCTCAGCCTCTTATGGCCAATTCTAAGTCTCCTTCAGATGTGCCACAGAAGCTCAACAATTGCACTACACAGAAAAAATAAATAAACCTCTGTGGTGGACACCCACGCCGAATCTCTTGCTCACTCCTGAACCCTAATGTGGAGGCTGGGAGGTGCAAAAGTTAAGTAGCTCATTCCAAGATCCACATGCCTCTGAGGACGCTCCACAACGCATCATCCAAAAATGCCAAGGAAAAATACAGTGCACAGCTTTTGTAAAAACATGAATTTTATATAAGTCAGAGGAGTTGTGGCTCTTGCTCCATCTTTTTCTTGGACTCTCTTCCTGTCTGGAATGTGGGTGTGACTGCTGGAGCTGCAGCCAGCATTTTAAGACCAACAGGAAAAGGCCAATAGTTATAGATATTGAGGCTCTGATATTGTGCACTTCCAATTTATATATTGTGTGATAGACACATACCCAATTGGTCTGGGCTACTGTTACTTCAATGTATTTTTATTTGCAGTTGAAAGCATTCCTAACTAGTGCTAAGTATCTCCTGGGGGAAGCAGTGGTTGCAAGTTACAAAGGAATGATAACATCAATGGTAACATTCATAAAATGAATGCTCTTCTTTGTTCATTGAATTATCCAACTGATGTTTACTGAGCACCTACTAGGTGGCATCCCTGTTCCAGGTGAAGAGGGGACCTCAGTGGATACATCAATGGAGTGCCCACAGTAAAGTGGAGACCAAGATCAGGCAGACAAGCAAGATCGCTTCCATGACAGAGGAGCATGCTGGGAAACAGGGCAGAGCTAGGGTTGAGTGAGGGGCATGCAAAATCCCAGGGTCCCTGTGAGGAGGTCACAAGAGCAACTTTGGATGATGTTCAGAGAAAACATCTTCCTTGAGGACTAGCATTCTACCTGGGACCTGAAAGACAAGGAGGAATCAGCCACATGGAGATCCTGAGGGACCATGAGAGTGGAGTGACCATTACAAACACAGACGAATAGAAACAGGTGCGGTCAGCAGGGTCCTCGGCAGGGGCACAGCCCAGCCAGTGAGAGGCGAGTGGAAGGGGTAAGGCCAGGGTTGGCAGGAGCTAGACCCTGGGAGGGCTTACAAAGACCACGGTGAGGCGTTGGATATGGTTTTGCGACGTGGGCTCCATTCATTTTAGATTTGGCCTTTTGTTCTCAGTCCTCAGAGACTCCTCACTGTCTGATGATGGAGTCAGTCAGGACCCACCACGGTGGTTAGGTTCCAAGGAGCCACAGGCCCCTGGCTACTGATCTATCCCCTGGGCCTGCCACTGGCCTAGTACCAAAAGAAACAGGGATTCAAAAGCATCTGCCAGTGCTGACTAGTTAGTAGCTCGTGGAGACTCAGAGCTCAGAAAATAAACTCCAGCCCCAACCTGACCATCTGTGCTGCATTTTAACTGTGGAATCCCAGGCAAACCTCACAGCCTCCTCGGGCCTCAGAAGTAGAGAAAGGCCTCCCAGACAGGAGGACTGAGGGCTAATGTAAGGACGCTCCACTAGGGACCCGGCTGTGTGAGGGACAACTTACAACTTAGAACATTATTAAACACTGTGGTCTTGGCTACGTTGGTGGTGTCTAGCTGAAGAGGCCCCAGGAACAGGTCAGATCCATTTCCATAGGTTTTTACAGTGAACTACCTTCCAGGGTTGGCACAGGGTGACCTAATGCAGCCAGGGGTCAGAATTTAAAGAGACACTAACACTGAGGGCCTTTTCCTGTACTGGCACCAACCTGACAATCAGAGCCTCCTTAAATCCCGAAGCCTGGACAATGGCCTGCCTGGCCCCATCTGGACCTGTGCCTTCCAGAACTCAAACTCTCCTGCCATGACTCTCCTCAAATCCCCAGAGGCTGCATCACCGCAGGGCTGGGACAATAGCAGGAGGAGAAGGAGGGCACCCATTTCCCTGTCTCTGACCACAACTAGAGGCCGACCCTTCTCGCTTGCTACTTATCTCCAGGCCACTTGGAGACATTTCCTTAAGTCCACACAGAGCCAGTTCCCCAACAATGGTACTGGAAATAGCTGCTAATTCGCACTCCATGAAATTGTGGAGGGGCTCCCAAGCTGTAAGGAGGTCATAGTCTTCTTTGCCTGTTGATAGGGACAGCTTGAGCTATGGAACCATCAGAGCTCTCGGAGTTATTAGTGTTCGTGGTGCAAAGTGCCCTTTTCCTGCCTAGCATTTTGTCACATGGACGTGGAATCACTGATAGCTCTTTTGGCAACTTGAAACTGATCCCAGCAGGGTCAGAGAGTCCCCCTGATGGCTGTGTGCTTGGACGTTGAGTGACCGTGCCCGTAGCACTGGGAAAGAGACCTGCTGACCCACCCCCTTATGAGCTGGCATCTCCACTTCAACCAGGGCCTGGACCCTGTAGCAGTGCTGTGCTCAGGCCCGTATTGTCAGCAGATAGGGACAGCGGTGACTGAAAGGGACCCACAGAGGGTCTTTTTTTAACCGCCCTGCATCTCTGAAATCATGTGACCTTCATAGTGTGGGGGCTGCCACCCATTTCACAGATGGAGCAAGAGAGGCCACACTGTCCCTCTGTCAACCAGATGAGGTGTGGAAAGGGCAGGGATCTCCTTTACACATCTGTGCTGTGTCCGTGCACGAGCGTTTTCTTATCCCAAGATGCTCTGTGAGACACTTCAAGGTTACTCAAAAGTCAAGAATCAGTAAGTATGCAAACATGACAGCTCTGCTGCTTTACAGATTTCATAGAGCAGATCTATTTTTTCCTGATAGAAACGGTGGTCAGTGTTACCTGGACGAGAAGGACAGTGCACTGATCCTCAGAGATGCTCATGCCTGTCAGACCAGAGAGATGGAAGCTCAGACAGGAGGCAGGGCACTGGGCTGAGATGGGGCAGGAGTGGACGCCCAGGCCCACAGCTGGACAGACCCGTGGTGCAGGGGCAGAGTCCACGCCTGCAGGGGTCTCCATGTATGGTTATTTGTTGTGAGCTAACAAACTCAGGGATGTAACAGTGATGGACAGGAATGGAAGAAGGAGGAAGAGAAGAGACATGGAGATAAGCCCTAGGTTGGGGGATAAAAAGACCAGCCGCCCTCCACGGGGCCCTACAAGCTGTCCTGCATCCCCACAGTGAAGTGGTCACTCAGCCTCAAAGTCAACGTGGTTAAGTGTCAGCCCATGGGAGAAGAATGACTCGAGATTCCTTTCCATCTGTCATTCTTAAGTCAAGCAGGAGGGACCACCTTCTCCCACAAAGGTGAACTCAAGGGCACAGGACATTTAGCTGGTTGAATCGTTGCCCTAGCCTGATCCACGTTCATACTGATCACCTGAATGTCCCGAGTGCGATCCTCTCTTCCTCCCTGTGTGAGGGCCATTTCACCCCCAGGCATCTGAAAGCCTTCAGCATGGATGTGGGTCCCCTCCTTGTTAGAGGCAGGGCGTGGGACACGTTGTCTAACTTGCCGTGCTTCTCAACGAGCGAGGGCATGGAACACCCAAGACTGGGACATGTGTCAAGTCATGAAATCGGTGATGATTTTTATGGCAGAAATAGAAATTCCACAACCTTGGTGCCTCTCACCCACAGGCCGCTGAGATGCAACCCATCCTAACAGTGATGCCACAGGAAAGTCCACCACCCAAGGTCATCCTGAGTTGGTAATGCACACCCTGCACTCAGATGTAATGGCAGTAATTCGTATTTGCGTATTACTCAAAATCCCAAAGCTTCTAGACATAGAGTCACACAGGTTGGTGCCAAGGCATAAGCTGAGGTGTGGACTCCTGTTTTACAGGGGAAGAGGTCGAGGCCTTGAGAGGTCAACTGGTTTCCCTGCACAGGTCCGAACAGATGGAAAGTAAGGTGTCAGATGTGAGCTGTTTTCCTGATGACAACTCAACACAGTGACCACCCCGGGGAAGAAGACCCTCTGCAGCAGTTACTGCACCTGCCTGTGAGCAGAACCTGGTATCTGAGAAGTTCAAACACAGACTCCAAAGTTCCAATTCTTGGGAGCTTGCCAGGGGTCCGAGGCCACCTCCAACCACATCAGGTGAAATGAGAAACACCTCCAGCCGCCCAGCCAGACCCCAGCCTCCTCCTCACCTCCTCACGCCCCTCCTCCCCTGTTCAGCAGGCCTCAGCTTCCCAACCCACCTTCGCTCTTGGCACATGCCCCTGCTTTGCATTCACTCCTGCCTGTCCAGTGTCCCCAAGATGCGGCAGTGCTGGGTCTTTCTCAACGCTTTCATTTCAAACCAGTGGTCACATCCTCCTAGAAACCCTCCTGCCCCTCTGCCTATGTCAGGTCACTTCTCCTCTCCCGGTCCCTGGAGCTGCTCCCTTCTGTGCCTTCCTGTAGGAATCCCACACGGCTGGTTGAAGTGGTTGATTCCTGTATTTGCCGATGATCCAGCGCACCCTCCATGTTAGCAAACGAGGTACTTGTGGGCTGCAATCTTGTGCCTCTGTCACCTCCCAAAGCTTTGGCACATAAAAGATACTTGATATAACGCCTGTCAAAACGAGCAAGATTCAGGTGCTCACACCAGGCCCTGGGGCAGGACAGGTGGGGGAAGGCAGCCTGCAGGGGTCTGCAGTCAATGACAGGTTTAGCCTCAGCACCCTCACTCACCAGCTCTGAGTGGCCCCAGGAATCTGCTTGATCTCTCTGAACCTCTCACCTCCCATAACTATGTGGCGCTGTTCGTGGTGCCTTGCTTTTGGAAGTGCTCTGAGACAACCAGAGTCACTCACGTGGTGTACCTTGCACAGGGACTGGCCCATAGAAAAGGACCAGTGGGATCTGACCCCTGACCACACCCTCCACTCCTGTGAACTAGGCCCCGCCTCCTATGACCTCCACCACCTCCCATGACCTCCACCACCTCCCACAGTCCACACAGCTGGGAATCCCTGTGTGGATTAATCCTCTGAAGAGGTTGGAACCCCCATGATCCACTCACTTCCCAAGGGCACTGCCTGTGTTCATTGCTGCACTAGGGACCAACCCTTCCCCACAAGAGTCTTCGGAGGACCCTTCCTATACAAACCATAAACCATTTGACCTTTGGTGGGTGTGGGCAGAGCAGCTGATCTCAGGCCTGGGTGAGATTCTAGGAGGAACCACAGTTCCACTCCCTCTGCCTTCGCCTTTGAGCACTCAAGAGCTGGCCTGGGTCACCCCAGCCCCTCAGCTCCCCAGTGGTGCAGCACAAGGTCACACAGACCAGAACATAGAGCACTTCTGTCCCCCAGGGAGTTGCTCATGCCCTGTTCAACAAACAGCGAACCCTCAAAAGCCTTTCCTGACTTCTACCTCCTCCAATCAACTTTGCATGTCTTAAAATCATAGAAAAGGAGCTGTAGCATATTCCCGGAAGGATTGCGCTTCTCTTTGACCTAAGGGTCAAGATTTAGGTGGAAGATGCTACAAATCCTTGGGTTTCAACTGTCCCCAAGGAGCATCTCTAAATCGGAGCTTTTTGGAGTTGCATTCTCCTCTCAACCTCCTGCTCTGCCTGTTCATGATGGTAAAGGAGTTCAGGAGCCTGGGTTGGCCATGGAGCCCCAGGAAGCTCTGGAGGGAAGCTTGGAAGGTCAACCCCTCTCGCACCGCCTGCCCTCCCTCCTGGGGCTTCTGACTTACTGACAAGCTAGTGAACAGGCGTGTATACGAGCTGCGACATGTGCAGCCTCTTTGTTCCTCTAGCCTCTGTACTGCCCATCTTGACTTACCCTCCTTCCCAGTCCTGGATAAATCTCAGGCACCTTGGAGCTGATGAAGCATCTACTCATAGCCCGGTGGGCACCCGCTTCTTCAGCAATGAGATTGGCTTTTAAATTCTGCAGTTTCCTCCGTAGAGCGAATGGCAGAACTGTGTCAGTCTTAGCTGCCAGGGCCTCCAGGAGTTCTGTGTCTGCTGCTGAGTGGGGCCCAGGTGCAAGTTCCTAGGGACGCTGCTAATCCTAGGGGATGCCCAAAGATTGTTTTCCCTGCTCTTGATCACCAAGTATGGAGCCCACAATTGGCACCATTTTTCTCCTCTACGTTCATGTTGACAGAAGATGCATCCTAAAAGTGATCGCAGGGACACTTCTACATTGGTGACCACAGCTGACTGGAGGCAACCTATTGACACCAGTACTCAAAGGAATCTGTGAACACTAGACCAAAGGAGAAAGGCTCGAAATGCAACACTAGTCTGAATGCCTTCAAGTCGGTTTGACTCTGATTTTTTCACTTGGGATGCAATACCCAGCACAGAGCCTTTGAATGAGAGACTCCAAAGCCACTCTCAACCCCTCACTCTTGCTTTTTAGTTATAGAGGACAGACAGCAAGATACTCATTTTTTTGACTTCCATTGTGATCAGTTATAGCACTGTGACCTAATTCAGGCCACTTAACATTTATGTGGAGGATCCTACAAAAGGGATCCCTTCAAGTCAGCGCTCACAGGTTGTGGAGAAATTTATTTTAGCCTTCCTGTTTCCTGCCAATAATGTAGATGTGATGGCCGGAGGTGGAGCAGCCATCATAGAAAAAAAACATAAAACCACAGGCTACAGGTGTTGGTAAAAGAAGCAAGACGGGGTCTAGGTTCTGTAGAAGCTCCTGACCTCTGGATTTAGTCCTGCATGAGGAAATAAAACCATCATTGTGAGTTCATGCCACCGACACGGGGATCTTTATTACTTGTAGCAGAAACATTACCTGGTGATATAAATACTCCAGTATGAGAAAAAACATTTCATGGGGTGAACTCTCTGTGGTCTGTCTGTACAGCAGTCCTTGTGGGACGTTTTCTCCTGCCAGCCGGGCCAGGAAAACACCCGCCCAACTCGGGCCTCCTCTGTCGGCAGAGAGCTGCCTAGAAGCAGGAAGAACTCAAGGTCTAACCCCAGAAACTCAGGTCAAACTCTGACTCTGGAATCACAGGCTGTGGGACCCTGAGTGATTTTTGAGACTGTCGGAGCTCTATCTTTATTTTAAACAGTGTTACCTAATACATTTCTACAGAGACTGTTCCCAGAATGTGCTAATACATTAAAAATCCTCAACTTACATCTTAGTCACTTATTTTGGAGGGTGGGTGGATCCTGGGGATTGAACTCAGGGGCACACGGCCACTGAACCACATCCTCAAGCCTATTTTGCATTTATTTAGAGACAGGGTCTCACTGAGTTGTCTAGTGCCTCACTGAGTTCTTGAGGCTAGCTTTGAACTTGTGATCCTCCTGCCTCAGCCTCCCAAGCTGCTGGGATTACAGGCGTGGGCCAGCACACCTGGCCGGCCCCTTATTTCCTTTTTTAATCCAACATTTTATACACACATTTATACATAATATATACATACATGGTATATGTGTAGCCTACAGTAATATTACATTATTTTAATAATTTTTAAAATTTTGACACCTTGTTTTCTAGAGCATGTCCTGCAGCATGCCTGCCTTTGGCTTGATGTAACCTGAATCATGGCTTCTATGAGACACTAATTCACAAGACACCTGCCTACAAATGCTCTGTGGTCAAATTAAATCTGGCACTGTCTCTTCTTGATGCAATTTACAGTCACATTAGTGTAAAGCTGGCTAGGCCCTCCCTATAATAACAACAACAAAGAGAATCTCACTCACTCACCGGCTTTGCAGATCATTAACCCAAACTCTCACCCCGAGTCAGGGCCCTGCAGCCCACGCTCCTCAGGGAGACCTGGGCCAGGAGCACCTTCCAGAGCAGCAGCGTGGGGAGGGCGGGGGCGTTCTTTACCTTAGAGAAGCCCAGTTCACATGCTCAGCCAGGGACCCAGGTCAATGTGGCCAGCAGACATCGTGCTGATGGGGTGTTCCTGTGGTCAGATGAGAAGAAATGGCCCATGTCCCCTCCGTGGGCTTCCTCCTCAGCACCACAGACCCCTCACCATCGTGAGAAGAGCACTAAGGGAATTGTAGCAAGGGCAAAGCCTATGAGACCCCTGCCAGGGCCCCTCAGAACAATGGGTTTCCAAACAGGGAGACCTGAGTGACAGCCACAGCCCCGAGGATCTGGGGAGGCCTTACAGCCAAATGTCACCTGGGTCAGAAGGACTTTGGATAAACATGAAGGAAAGTAATCAATGGTGGCATTGGTTCACAGCAGCACATCAGAGGTGGCTTCTTAGTGGTGACAAGTGTGCAGTATTGCTGCAGGAGTTTGCTGTTGGGGAGGCCAGCCAGGGAGGCCAGCCAGGGAGGCCAGCTGAGGCTCACATACGTGCACTCTGCACTACCTCCTAATTTTTCTATGAATTCAAGACAGTTGGCTTTGAAAAGTGTATTTTAAAATGGATTCGATATCATTTAATCAAACATCTGCTTTTGGATTATTTTTGGATTATTTTTTGGTATATTTGAACGTGGGCTTTTCTTTTTTTCAGAAGCTCTATACATATCCTATGGAAAACAGTTTGGAAAGTTATTCTGGATGAAATGTTTTCTAATGAGCATTCTTAAAGTAGTTTTTTACTTTAAACAAAACATCCAACTAATTTATTAATTTAATTGCACATACATATTTAAAGCATGATTAAGAGACTATAGCAATTTCAAAATACCACCTTTTCCCTCTGAGGTTTTATGACAGGATTTCATTCAGGCAACGCTGGGGACCTCTTGGGATTGCATGTCCTCCCTGAGCAGCTCACAGCGAGCAGTCCTGCCTCCTCCTTCTCCTCCCCTCCTCCCCCTCCTCCCCTTCCTCCTCCCCCCCCCGGCCTCCTCCTCCTCCTGACCCTCTCTGTCATTCATTGCCTTGTAGGACACATCCCAGCTCTGACTGTCACCTCATCTTCAGGTGACAGTAACGTTCTGTGTGTGTGTTCCCAAACCCCCGGTAGACGCTGGCAGGCCAAGAGCCAAAGCAGAGCTCCTTTCCCTGGGTGGGTGTCCTTGCAGCATCTGCCCATCACTCTGTGGGGACTGTGGGTTTCCCTGTGGGGTCCTATTCAGTGCAGTCAGCAAGCTCAACTTGAGTGCTCAGCTGTCACCCACCTTCAAGCCCCCTGGGCCTCTGAGAAGCTGCCAAAGGGGACCGGCTTTCATGGCTGAGGTTGTGTGCCCCAAATTCACAGGGTGGGGTCCTGACCCCAGAGCTCAAGGTTCAGCCACGAGTGGATGTCGACCCACTGCTCACGTGGATAGTTAAGATGGGGTCAGCAGGGTGGGCTCCAACTGAGTGTGACTGGGGCCCTATAAGAAGGGGATGTTTGCATACACACACACACACACACACACACACACACACACAATGCCATATGAGAAAAGAAGGCAGAGATTGGGGTGACATTTCCATGAGACAAGGAAACCAAAGATGGCCCAAGCCAGGGAAGAGCCCTGGAGGAGTCTCCCTTGGAGCCTTGAGGAGAAACCAACCCAGGCTTGGACTCCACTGCCAACCTCCTAGAATGCTGAGGCGATCAATCATGGACACTTGAAAGCACCCATTTGTGGTGCTTTGTGTCAGGGGTTTGAGGAGGTGGGAACCTGGCTGTGGGACGAGGAGGTCCTGGGGCCAAAGGCCAAGCCAGAAGCTGTCAGTCTCCTCCCCTGAGCTTCCCCGTGGAGACTGACAGAGAGGTTATTACCTGGAGCTGGGCACATGTAGCAGCTGCATAAAGACGACCGGCCTGTGTCAATGGCCCTCAGAGCTGATTTGCGATTAGGACAACAACCAAGAGAAGGCGGCTGATTGGAACAGCTTGCAAAGTGAGGGTTTTTCAACATACCATTAAATTGTCATAGACCAACTGTTCTTGCAATTATGTACAATAATTCTGTGATGCTAGACCAAACCAGGAAAAATAATCTCCTTATGCAAAATGCATGCAATTAATAAAAGATGAACATTTCATTCAGCCATTCTTGCTCTTCCCAATCCTAATTATATTTATTCCTTTTTATTCAGGCACAGTTTTTTTTATATAAATAATCATGGCTTGGTAAATTCATAATCATTTGTTAAGCAGCAATGCTGATCACGTCTCGTCAGTTGTGACTTGCAAAGCATTTCATTAAAATGAGCTTTGCACCAAGGTTCACCCCATGAATCGTATCTGTGACCACAGACCAAGATGGTACACTCCTCGAGGCCTGCTGACGCATATCCTCTGTTGATGCTGCTGGAAAAATTTCTTATTCTCAAAGCTATTGGGGCAGAGGGCAGGATGACAGTGAACCCAGAAGCCCCTCAGAATAGAAACCACAGAGGTCTTTGTTTGGGCTTTTTCCCTTTGTGATTTTACTAGAAAGATCAGCCTTGAGAAATAGCTTGGAGTGATGGACAATAGCTCCAAAAGGACCTTCATGAGATTCTCTGGGAGCCCTGTGTCCCTGTGTCCCTTGGCCAGTGTTCTTCCACACCAACCTGCACCAGCTCCACCCACAAAACTCAGCAGCAGAAGCATCACAAATTGGGCAGGGAAGGTCATCAAAGATTGCTCATGACCCACGACAGCCCTGGGAGGCCACGGGTTGTCTGTGGAATCCTCTGATGAGCATGCTACAAATTTAAACAGCTAGGAAAATACCACAGGGTGCTCAATGTCCCTCGGTTGACAGAGTCACCTGTCATGGTTGTGTTTTTCTCAGCACGTCCTGTTGTACAAAGGGCTCATCATAGAGGTTTCTCATGTGAGCATATCTCTCCGGGCGCCTGGCTGGAAGGTTCCTCCATAATCCTTTGCCCTCTGGTGGAACCTCCTGAGCAGAGGGTGACTTGGACACTTTCAGATGACGGATAGAACTTTTTTGTTTTCCTCTTTGGGTGGAGATCTCTGGAGTGGGGAGCAGGGAAACTCTGATTTGCACTGTCTTTTGGAGATGCCTCTCTCTGCAGGCCCCAGAAAGGTGGTCACAGACCCACAGAGAGAAAAGTCTAGGGCCAAGGAGGCCCTGCCTGCCGATCCGATGGAAGTCAGGTCACTCACACAGCAAGTGATGCTTCTGGATCAGGTCGGTGAGATCCACAGTAGGCTCTGGTAACCCTCCTGGGCTTTATCAAACACATTTTTCTACGGCTATAGTCTTTTCTCTCACAAACCTGTGCACATGGCCACAAGGTTTCCTGCCAGCCAACCTTGGATTCATTAAGACCATCATGGTTTGATATTCAGATAAATTCTTTGCCGGTCTTTGTAGACAGCCTGAGGGAGCCAGTTGGTTTTACACTGATAAGGTAGTGAGCAGGCCTCCCGCAGCCTAGTTTTATAGTAGCTGGTGTGGAAATATATTTTCCTTCTCTCTCTGTGACAGTGAAAACCCACCTACACCCTCGCCTTCCTGAAAAGCCCCCAACAGCTGGCCTGGGAGTCCACTCCTCCCAAGACCACCTAGTGAATCACAGAAGTGGGGGATACACCCATGAACTCCAAAAACATGTCCCCAGCAAACACTGGGGACAGTCCCCCATTTTCCCACAGCTTCTTATTAACCTCATGGCTGACCTTGTGGTTTCTGTCTTTAAATAAATAATTAAATAATTCCTAAATTAAGTCATTTAACTATTAAATAAATCATGCCATTATAATTCATGGCCGAGATTTATAAAAAGGATGTGAGAGAAGGGAACAGTAGTTTATAGTTTCCCACTAAACATTTCCTAAGTTATTAGTGGAAAAAAAATCCAGACTCAGATCTCAGCAAAGGCTACCAACCCCACACCCTTTGCAAACTGCCCCCCTGGCACCCACCCACACACTGAGAAAAAAGTCACTTGTCAGCCTCCCTGTGGTGCTACAGGAACCACAAGAAAAATACACACTGAATGTCACTCAGGTCCAAAATCAGGGTCATGCCTTTCTTCCTGTCATGTGACCTTGGATGAATTATTGAACTTCATCACCACTTCATAACCTCAATGTTAAATTAATACCAGTTTCTATACCACAGAGTGTCACAGTTATCTGGAGGTGACAACCAGGACTTAAAGTCATGCTCAATCAATGCCACTGCTGCTGTCCTTGGTGTCATTACTGTTCCTCTTCACAGCACACAGCCCTGCTCCAGGCTAGATTCCCAGAGTTACTTGGAGGACTCACATCTGTAGGGCTCTGTCTCCCTGGATCAGAGGAAATGAGGTCACAAGGACAGCATGACATGACAGCAAAAAAGTGTTGAAAAGATGAAGATGCACAAATAAAATTTCTACATTCATTTGAAAATTCTTAATTATTCTCAGAGATTTCACTAGAAAATGCCTGGTGTAATATGTTTCTTTAAAAAATGAGGATATTTAGGGATATGATCCAAGTTGATAATAGTAATGAATTTTAGCTGGGGGCGGGGGGTGGTGCAGGCAGGCTACTTTGTCACATTGCAGAGCATGGACAGGTCTCATCTAGAAGATTGTTGAAGAGCTGCCACCCCAAGGACCACCCAAAAAGCCTGAAAGAGCAAGTAGCACTCCTTATTCAAAGTGATGGACAGAGAGAGAGAAGAGACTAAGGCAGGGCACCCATCACCCTAAGTGGGGAAGACCTGGCTGTCAGGCTAATCTCTGTTCCCATTTCAGCCTTGTGATTCCCAAATGAGTGACTTTCAAAAATCTTTCCTCTTAGCCTCAGATCCTCATAAGAGGTTAATAAACGTGATAATTAACCTACTGCTTTTGAACTCACTGACTCTGGGCGGGACCGTCTCCGCCATGCGGTGACCCATTGCACTGCCTGGAGTCTTACATGCACTTTTGATCCCTCTTGCGTCATCTGTCTTCAAACACATTCCAGACGATTGCTACTGGCATTATTTTCCATTTTTAAATTGACTCAAATTGCAGGGAAACTCTCAATAGCAATTAATTAATGTCACCACAAATAACTGTGCCAGTAGGTTAAGTAGTTACCAGCTCTTCTTTTCTAGATGCCTCTATTTCCTCCATGTGCACAGGAGAAACTTCAACTGAGTTCTGCTCTATCCCAGCCTCTGCAAAGGCCTAGAAGGAACACACGGCGGTCACCTCTCTGCTCCTCCTGGGGCTCAGTGTAAGAGACCCATGGAAGCAGGCTCCGCTTGCGAGAGCAGCGCCTTCTGGGAAGTGCTTCCTGCAGCCACGCCTCTGGTGTAAAGAAAAATAATAATAAGTAGACAGAGAGACAGACAAGGTGAAGAATGGCTCTTTGTCCAGGGGGTCACATTTATTTATAAAATACATTCCATTAGGTCATTAATACCATAACCACATTAGTGTTAGTGCATCAGGAATGTTGTTTATTCTGCAGTTACAATATGCAATGTCAGGAGCTTTGTCCAGTTCTCAGGAAGGTCCATTGTCTGAAGTTCCTGTTAGGTGGGCAGCTCCAGGAGCTCCAGAGCATGGGGAAACATGGTAGTTATCAAGCAAGCAAGTTCCTTTATGCCCAGGGGTTATGTGCGTACCATTAAGGTCAAGGCTGATAAGACTCTAGCATGGAGGGCATCACCATAGCAACTGGGCATCCTGTGCCTTTGTACAGAAACTTTCCCAGGCACCAAGCATGCCACAGCCATGAAGCCATCAGGGACCCCAATCCCAAACACAGAACCCCTAAACCTGGTGACAAGAAACATGACTTTTTTTGTTTCCATGAAAAGAAAACATCATTTTAAGTTTGCACATAGGACCTTGTTCAGGAAGAACCATTATCTCAAGTTCCTGTTCAGCTGAAGGAGACGAAAACACATGTTTTTGTCCTAGTCTTTACATTCAGAATTTTTCTCAACTTGGGAAGATTCACATAAGCATCAAGGAGCCTCAGTAAGGATACTGTCTAGACAGACGGCGGCCTGCCTGTGCCCACCATATACACAGCAATCTTGTTCACCTCACTTATTGGTTCCATGACTCTTTTTAGATTTCCTATAACTTTCTACAAGAAGAATCACACCTGAAGATAAAGACGATTTCCAATCTGGAATTTTTTAATTTATTCTCTTTATTATACTGGCTAAAACCTCAAAATGGAAGAGGAGTTATGAAACTGAACAGCCTTGGTTTGTCCTTGGTCCTGGTGGGAAAGCACTTGGCTTTGCCCTGTTGTGCCTGGTATCAGCTGGGGACAGGCACACTTACCATGCATCCCACTGGGGAAGTTCTTAGTTTTCTGACACTTTTAAAAATTAAGATTAGATGTTGAATTTTGATATATATTTGCTTCTGTCTGTAATTTTGTGTCTACAAGGCACATTTGTCCTACAATGCTCTGTCCTTGGAATCTTCTGGCATCAGATGAACACTGGCCTCATAAAATGAGAGGGGAGATGCCCCTTCCTCACACAGGAGCCCACCAACCCTCAGGAGGGACTTCTTTGTATATTCTCTGCAGATGTCCAGGGTCCTCTGATGGCCTCTCTCCCTGCTGGGTCCCAGGACTCCATCTGGCTCTCCTCTCTGCATTGAAGTGTGGGATCCTTCTTAGCCAAGAGCTGGAGTGAGCCCATGTCTGTCTTTTCTGCTCCTCATGTCTTCATAAACCACTGTTCTTTGCTGCCTGACCTCCAATAGCAGGAAGACCATCATTTTATACATTTTGGGTGGTTTTTTGGTTGGTCCAGGAGGGAAGGAAAACATCACCCCTCTTACTCCACCTGGGCTGCAAGCAGAGTCAGGGTCCAGAATTTTGCCCTTATTCTGACTCATCATTTCCTTCCAAAGCAATGACCAGTCCAGAGACTGAGCACCCAGATAGGCTGACCTTCACAGCAGCCTTCAGCCTTGACCATGAAGCCAGGTCACAAACATTAAAAGAGGGACCATCCTGAACTGCTTCTCAGCCACACTCCTGGGGAAATTCTCAGCTGCTAATGAGTTTGTATTAAGTTTTTTTTTTTTTTTTTTTTACAAAAGCACTGACCTCGCACCCAGCCCTCTCTCTCCCAGACTGCTTGTACCTCTGTAGATCAAAATGCAAAGGAAGCCTTCTCCTAGGTCTTCTTTGGCTCCAATACTAAGTCACCCTACATTTGAGCTCTCCTTAGGATTGCTGAATCACAACAGGTGCAATAAAACCAAACAGACTGAACTGGCCCAGGAGACTCAGGGTCTCTTAGGATTAACCATGTGTCTGAGGAAAGGTTCCCAAAACTGCAACAGTCACCCTTGTACCCAGGTGCAAAGAAATTGACAGTGACAACCATGAGTGAAAACTTCTTAATGGCCATTGTGGATCACCTGCCCTGCAACCTCTTCTGTCCTCTGCTCCAAGTAGAATCCAAATCCTGCTGAGATATCTACTTCTCTTACACAGTCTGTGAGAGGCGGGGTGAGACTGTCCTCTTCAGAACAGGGCTAATTGGTGTGATGGTAATTAGTTCTCATTGGCATTGAGGGTTCATGGATAGGTAACTTTGCTTGCCAAAAAGAAGGAAGTTCTTCTGGGAAGAACTCAGTGGAAAAAAATTATTAATTCCATGGAAGGTCCCAGGAATGAATGGTGTCCCTTGTTCCTAGGGGGCTCGTGTCTGGTTGTAATGCTGGACTCTGCTTTGGCCCCGCTATATGCCTGAGGATAAAGGAAATGCCCAAGATAATAGAACTGAGAAGGGGACGGTGTGGCCCTTGAGAATACCACTGAGCTTTATAATCCACCAGGCTGCCTCAGGCTGCCTCAGTCTGCAGGCTGACTTCCTGTTACTGGGCCAGGGAAAGTTCCTTATTGCTGAGAAAGATTTGAGCTGGGATCGTATTGCTTTATTCTAAATTATTCAATCATGGGCGAATTGGTGAGCTTCTCATTTACAGCAAAGAATCCGAGAGGCTCCCTGGTCGCCCAAGCTTGCTGGCCACGCAGCCAGGAGTCAAACCTGGTTCCCTGACCTCGTGTCTCCTGGAGGAAAATCAGAAGGGGAGGAAGACCTTTAAGTAAAGAAGTGGGGAACATCCAGACAAAATACCATCATGTGCTGCAGAGTTCTTTTTCAGAGCCATGGATAACATCTTATCCTTTATCTTATCTTTTCTCTTAGGCTTCAATCTGGCCCTCATTCCAGCTGTTAGATTGAATTCTCAGAAAGAAGATAAATTGGAAAATGGGATTCTAATATTTTTTCTGTTTTTTATTTAACTCCCACTCACATCCTATTCTCTTTTTTCTTGATATCTCTGATTACTCACTGGTTCTTAGGGACTGAGTTTAAAAATCTCATTTCTTCTTAGAAACTTACCCAGGGTTCAGCCCCGATGGCCCATGTAGACAGCACACGACTCCCCTGTTCATCCACTGCCCCTCGGAGTCTCCTGGCCAGAGCCCTGCACCCACAACCATGTCCCCAGTACCCTATTGCTGAGTCCAGCACTGTGTCATTGTACATCAGAATCCTCTTTGTCTTTCCCTCATTCTAGAAACTTCCGCTCACCTGCTATCCAGCATAATGACTTCCTTGTGAAAAGTCCCAAACTTTGAATGGCAAATTCAACCTGAAATAGAGAATTGGGCTAGACAATCCTTTCATTTTTCACCTGGAAATAGAAAACTCAAAAGGAATGATTCTCTGCATGTGGGAGGGCGTCATTAAAATTTGGCTGTCAGTTTCATGAGTGAATATGCTAAAGAAATATTAATATTTGAGCAAGATAAAAATTGTTACCTGATGATTTTTTTCATAGTTCTTACCATTTAACCTTCCCAAACTTTTCAATATCCCTGCTGCAAGTATTTTAGCTGTTTTTAAAAAAATACCCTGTATTTATGGAAGCAGTATGGAAGAACATTGATGAGTCATTTCAGGAGCTGTAACTGGAAGCCCTTTATGATGATGCCCTGTTCCTCACCTCGAGGGAAAGGTTCAAACCTAACCTTGGGATACTCTGAACACAGCCACTACACTAACTCCTAAGGCCTGTCAGATGGAGGGGGTTAAAGGAGCTGTGCAGAAGGGTTCTGGCACCCTCTTTTTGGTGAGGGGTGATCTGGTCTCTTCTGGGAACACCAGCCTCTTCACGATTCTCAGGCAGCAGATCTCCAGTCTTTGCCCTGAGCCATGAAGAGGGACTACTTTCTAGTCTGGCCAATCTGTCTCCAACAAGTCCCTCAGCTCCCCTGCCATCTTTGAGGTTTTTCCTTCCTAACTGAGAGGAGTAAAGAGTTCAGCTCAGACATGTCTCCCTTTTCAGGCTATGAGGTCACACACGGGAGCTGGGAGGAAGGGTCTGCTCAGAGGCCTCAGAAGAGCAGAGCCTGGGATCCAGCAGGTCCATAGAGGTGGAGATTCAGAGTCACCAAGGATCCGCCAAGGGTTGGGCTTCAGAAACACACAGCCACCCTAACTACAGGGTGATGAACACAGAATTCACCCCAAGTCATTTCTCACAAGAGAAGACCACTGGAGTGAGAGCAGGAGGGTGGAGGAAGAGGGAGGAATTTAAATGCAAGCTTTTGGCTGGGTGCAGTGGAGACGCCTATAGTCCCAAGACTCAGGAGGCTGAGGCAGGAAGACAACAAGTTTAAGTTAAGCCTCAGCAACTTAGCAAGACCCTGTCTCTAAATAAAAAAAGGGCTAGGAATATCATTTAGTGGTAAAGCAACCTTGGGTTCAATCCCCAGTACCAAAACACACACACAAAGAACAAAAGTACATATGTTTTTATTCAAATTCATCTTTTGAAACAGAAACATGACAGTGCACTACAAATAGAAACCCAGTCTCACTTGCACAAGGGGAGGTAACTATAGAAAATAAATAACTACAAGAAAGGAACAGTTCCTAATCCCAGCCACCCTTTTCTACTGATGCCTGAGTTTGGCTCTGTCTCCAAAAAGTGCTACAAACTTCCTAGCACCAAGCAGACTCTCTCTTCAATGGGATCAAAAGGCCTGAAGAACAGTAGAGAAATGATGTGTGGTTGAAGGGGTGTGTGTGTGTGTGTGTGTGTGTGTGTGTGTGTGTGTGTGTGTGTAATCAGCCTGAACTTCTGCAGAGTTCCCTGTCCTCTGCTATGGGAAAGACGAGCGGGTCTCCAAGCTCTGTCCCACTGTGAGACCGTGGCCCACCCAGAGGGTGCTATTCATCCAAGATACATGGAAACAGAAGACCTGTTTTGTTTCCATGTGTCTTGGAAACATAAGTCACTCCTGATCACGTTCACCACCTCCGAGCTGCCTCTCGTTGATTTCTAAACACCAAGACACTTAGAAGTCCTCGGTCTTGAGACTTAATACAAATTACGTGGATGTGTACAAAAATAATCTACATACTGAGCATTCCACCCCCATTCAGGTGCCCCGAAAGGGACAGACATTGGTTTTTAAGTGAGACCTAGTACCTGCCCTTGTGGGGTTTGCATCCAAATAGAAGATACTTTATTTCTTTGAAAATTTATTCTATAATGTTCTCTACTGCTACAGAACAAACTGCTCTAAATTTCATAATGTAAAATAGGAGACAGAAATCTGCTACCTACAACCCAAATTCAACTGGCTGCCTGCTTGTGAAAATAAAGTTTTATTGAAACATGGACATGCCCCTGTATCCACTAGTTTTAATCCTTAATGGCAGAGTTCAGGAATTACAACTGAAATGGAACAGCCCCCAAAGACGCAATACGCACTAGCTGGCCCTGTTGGAAAAGTTTGTCCACTTGTGATAAAGAACAACAAAGTATGTTTGAGCTTCTCCAAGTGCTTATTTCTGTGCCTGATGCATAGAGCCAACACCTGCCTCTGTGACACTCAAGGGGAGGAAATCTGTCTGCTTGTCCTCAGCATGGCCACCAATGTGTCCCCTCCAAATCAAGAATTCCATTGCCTGTGAGGATAAAGGAGGTTGCCCACTTGGAACAGTGAGGTCCATTGCAGTGATGGACACTCCTCTTGCAGAAGTTGGTCCAGAGTTTCATCCACTGAACTGCCCCTGTGCTCTGGCTCCAACCCCTGCAGTGGAGCTGGGCTCGCTGTTTCTCCCAACAGGTGAGAGTTCCGCTGGCAGACCTGAATCTCACCTGGAGGTCAAGAAAACACCCTTCCTTCCTGCCTACCAAAGACCATGTATCTGTACATGGAGCTTAATTTTTTTTCCATTAAAATTGCCAAGCAGACTTTCTGGGTCTATTCAGGATCACAAGTCCGCACATACATGGAGCCTTAGAGTGATCCAATCTCTTAGCCTTGCCTCTGAGCACAGACTTCGAGCTCTGTTTACATCTCTGACTCCCATTAGCTTAAAGGGAGCTGGGCCTATCCATCACTAATGGCTCCTGCCTGCAGCCTTTCTCAGGAGAAAGGTTTCTACTTACTCTCCCCATCACTGGTTTCCCTTCTAAATTTGTGATTCAAAGCTGAGGTTTAAATTCCTCCCAAAGCAGAGACATTAGTGAAGGGCGGGAAGACAGTTATCTTTCTTAGACTGATAAAGCCACTAATATACCAGGAGGCTTGGCGGCTACGGCTTAGGATCAATTAGCCAAGTTCATTCTTCCATGCCTCCAGCTGAGATGTGAAGGCCACATCTGAAGCTGCAAGATCTGGTCTCTATGGTTGGACCGAGAAGGATTGCTGAAGATGTCAACAGCCACTGCCCACACCAGGCACAAGAGTGGCCCCCAGACCCCTCTGCAGGAGTTCCCTGAAGTCCCAGGTGAAGCAAGTCTGGGGGCTTTCACCTGCCATCTATAGACTCTGTTGGTCCCTGAGGTCTGGTTCTGAGCCCTTTGCTTCATCCAGCCTTGAGATGACCTGAACACGCTATTAAACCCTGTCTAAGGAGTTGCCAACCTGAAAAACTAGGGTGACCTCCAAATCCTAGATTCTGGCATCCCTCCCCCCCCAAAAAAAAAAAAAAAAACTCAGAGTATCTGAGAATTTTAGGACCACAGGATTTCAGGGTGGCGATGGAAGCAGGCCCTTCTTCTCCTTTGGTCTGTGACACTGGGCCAAGGTCACCTCCCCTGTCTAGACATGGCAGACATGGTCATTTCCCATTTTGACTCCAAAGCCTGGTTTTCAGACCTACATGCCTGACTGGAGCCCGTTGATTTTCCTAGCCCATCATTGACTCTGCATTCTATCAAACAAACATTACAGGCACATCACTAACCCTGGCACCTGGGCCCTGGCCCAGGGCAGGAGGCTTGGGCTCAGCCTGGCTAAGTGGTGGTAAGCGTGATTCTTCCTCTGCTCCAGTTTCATCTCCAAAATGGGCACAACAGTGGAATTGTATGGCTCCCCAGTGGTACTTATCACAAATGAGATGGTTTATTTTCTCCTTCATGATTTTGGGGAAGTAGTACCTACTCCACAGCACTTCTCTGAGACATAAATGAAACACACAGGGCATGACCTGGCAGGGGCCATAGCTCAGCACAGCCTCCTTCTGCTGCCAACTGCTGCTCAGACTTCTCCTGCCCCGTGGCTGACTCTGCCTGCACTCCACTGGCCACTGCATGGAATCCCCTTCTAATCAGCTTCTATAATCAAACTAAAACGATTATTAGCTGCAAACCAGATCACGTTCTCTACACACCTGAGCAGCTTCAATGTCTCCCATTTTTTCTTTTAATGACAACAATGTTTACCATGCAGAGCCTGGACTTCTGGTCCTCAGTTGCCCTGCCCCAGCTTGCTCTGTGGCCCCAGTGACATACACCTTCTTTCCATTCTTGGTATCCACTGTGGTCTTTAAGCCACAGGGCCTTTGCACATGTGGGCCCTCTGTCTGGACACTGTTGTTCCCTCTGCACTTCCTTAACTTCCACTACTTCTTCCCTGGACTTTTCAGTGAGCAAATGCCCACAGAGGCATCCCTGATCTGGGGACAGGGACACATTCTTGCATCCTACACCATTGGGGAATTGTATGGCTCCCCAGTGGTACTTAACACAGATGAGATGGTTTATTTTCTCCTTCATGATTTTGGGGGCAGTGGCAATGTAATAAAACAATAATAAGCAGCCAAGTCAGGTTCTGCACATCCTTAGATCCTTAGTCCCCAGGACAAAGCCAGGATCGAGGAACAATTGGCCCCGGGCTGATTTATATGCAATTAAATCAGCTGAATTCATTGAAGTCCCCAGGTGAAGCTCTTTGTAACGCAAATCACTGCCCCTGATTTATTTGTAATGTTAATTTAATTTTCCTAAAGCAGGTTACTAGCAGGGAATCCATCCCCAGTGCTAGTATTTTGGGAAATAAATGAACTGATCTAGTTGAGTTTGGGTTTCTCACATCAAAAATAGTTCCACACATCATGCACCCCGACAGCTTTCAGCCACAGAATTTAGTTCCGTGTTTGTCCTGCTGAGAGCAATCTCATTGTACATGACAACATTCTGGGAAAACCATTCTTCCCCTCTCTCTCTCCATGCACCCCAGTGACCCAGGTCCCCAAAGATGTCCACGCCTAGTCCCAGAAACTGTGATCATGCTCCCGTCTCCTTATCCAGCAAAGGGCACGCAGGTTGAAGAATGGCTAAAGGTGCGGACCAGCTGACCTGGAGCTGGGAGGTTATCGGGGTTATTCTGGATTATTCCAGTGGTCCCAGCTTTCCTGGAAGGGTCCTGACAAGAAGCAAACAGAAGAGGGAGACCCAGAGAAGGCTGTAGCTGTAGCTGGCTGTGAAGATGGAAGGGGCTGGGGCCAGGAAGGCAGGCAGGAGCAGTCTCTTTCACAAGGACAGAAAAGGACACAGCCCTGCAGACACCTCGATTTTAGCCCAGAGACCCATGCCAGACTTCTGACCTCAGTGATAAAGTTACATGTGATAAAGTTTCAGTCACCACATTAGTGGTGATTTGTTACAGCAGCATTCAGAAACTAATACGAGGTCTGCACCCACAACTCATACAGGAAGTCGTGAAATCCACTTTGCAGGTCACCTTCCCAGTGATGGTGCCCGGAGGAAGTGAATTCCCTCTTCTTTCACAAAAGCTTTAGAGTACTGCAGACATCAATCACACTCTGCCTTCCACTGCTGCCCCTAATTCTCTATTAGCTTCACACACCAAATTTTCTGTGCAGCATCGATAGGCCCAGCTCAGGTGGTGAGAAGTCTTGTTGCTTATGGTCTCGTTCTCCCCTGCAGCTTGTGGCCATAGATCCCTTCTGCCATACGAGACCCTGTCATTAGTTTCTGGAGGAGTGGCAGTTCTTGAAATGGCCTTGTGTCCCAACAGCAGGGAAGACAGGACTGCAGTTGCTTTTTGTGCATGCTGCTGGGAATGTGGTCACCAGAGCCTCTGAGATTGGGATTTCTGGATTCTCCTGGATGACAGGGAGCTGCCAAAGTCATGTCAGCAAGCTCCATGTTTCTTGAGATATTATTTTTTCTCAAAAAATTGAAGGGCTAGGAGTGTATATCCATGGTACAGTGATTGTCTAGCCTGTGCAAAGCCCTGAGGTCAATGCCTGGTACTGCAAGTAAAGAAAAAGAAGAAGGGAGGAAGGGAGGAAGGAAGGAAGGGAGGGAGGGAGAGAGGAAGGAAGGAAAACTGATGACCTATCAGAATTTTTAATTAATAAAAGCTCTTGCAAACAGAAACAGGGATTATTTCAATGTAGTCTCTGCTCCTGAAAGACTATGGAGATGATTCCACAAAATGCAATTAACCAATTCAACTAACTGCTGTGCTGAGTGTTCCTGGCATGCCAGTCAGGTTGGCTGTGAAAACTTAAAGAAAATGGTCCCATTTGCTGTCATTTCTTCCATGTGGACAGTTTGGAAATTGCTGCCATCCTTAGCCCGAGCTGCTTCCTGTGCTCCAGCTGGGCAGGTTCCCTAAAGCTCTGACAGCCTGAGGAATGCATCTCAATGTGGGTAAATACAAATGATTCTAAAACTGCTTTGGCTTTGATGAATGAGTTCATTATCAGTTGAGATCAAGTACCTTAAGATCCATTTAAAGAGAAAGTTGTAAGTGCTCAGGGCTTTTGAAGTTGAGGGTGCTCGAGCATGTGAAATTGAAAAGCAAGACAAGGACACATTCAGCCTTGAGACTCACCTCCTGTTTCCGGCACTTTCTTTTCTTTCCCTGTGCATCAGTGAGGCTCTTCCACACGACTAACTCACTACGTGAAATGCATCTGAATTCCAAGGTCTGAAATTGGGAATGCAGACATCACTATTTGGTGTCTGTCAGTCCTTCCCTAAATCTTCATTAAACTAGACACATGAACGAGGAGTCTCATCCCAAGCCTCCTCTCCTGATGCTTCTCCAAGGCCCTGATTTCAGGCAGAGGGAATTCAAGTGATTAACTATCCCCACAAGACCGTGGGATGTGGTGACAAGGACATCTCATGCAGGTTCTTCCAGAGAAGCAAACACCGCCTTTGGCAGGGGTGTTGGTCATAGCTCAGGTGGTGTAGGTGCACACAGGGGCACATGTGGGCTCTCTGTACTTTCCCCTCAGTTTCTCTGTGAACCTGAAACTACTGTAGACAGGAAGGTTTATTAATTTTTCGAAAGCCCTCAGATGTCACAATGGCCATGGACTAGAGCTAGGGGTGGATACTAACCCAAATATCGAAAAGATAAAAGGTGCAGACTGGAACATGTCTGTCCCAGAGATGCATGGGGGAGAAAGGCTGGCTCTGTAAAGAGGTCTAGGATACATTTCCTCCTCTTCCTGCTTCCTGAAACCCTCACCACCTGCCACCGGCTCCCCATGCCCATGAACATGAGCTCACCTTCATTTGCTCACTCATTCCCAAAGTACCTTGAGAAGCCCCTAAAGCAGCAGCACTGCAGATACCCTGACCTCAGGCAGGTGCATTCCAGGGACACAAGACAAGCAAAAGATCCCGTCAAGAAAGCCAACAGGCCCACAGTGCTGTTGCAAAATGACCCCTGGAGAGAGCTATGTGGGGCCTGAAGGAGGAGCTCTCCAAGCAGAGGGAGAAAGAATTGCAAACCTAGGGGTGCCCCTAGCTTGCACCTCACTAAGAGAAAGGCCAGTATGGGGTGTGCTGACCCTGAGCTTTGCATGTGCAAATCCTCTCATTAAATAACTCAGCAATTCTGTAGAGGTCACACTATCTGGAGTCTCAAGGACAGACCCCAGGGCGAGTGGTGCACAGCCCCCCATTGCCTCCTCACTGACAGGCAAGAGCTGAATGTAGACAATGTCATCACCATCAGGTACTCAGCCACCTGCTCACCTGTAAGTGGTCACTTCTCCTCCAAGCCTTCGCCCTCACTCATCTTTGCCCATGGCTGGCCACTTCTGCGATGTCCAGCTATTCTAGTAACTTCCATAACTAGTTTAGACAGCAAAAGACCAGCTATTGGAGACTGAAATGGCAGTTAGGTGTAAGCATCAGACTTCTGCAAGCCAAGAAAGAGGAGGGATGAGGGACCCAGAGTTATGGTGGCTTGTAAAGCAAGACATTCCTGCTGGAGATAGCTTGCTTGGGTCCTTTTTCCAAACTGTGAGGTTTCGTTTCTGATTATCACATCCTTATACCCAGAAAAATTGTACCAAATAGCCCAGAACAGAAAGTGATGCGGAGAAAACCCAATGGCAGGTAGCCCTGGTCATGCAAATGCCCCTCTTGAGGGTTTCTATTTCGCATGGGCACTTGGGAAGTGGTCAGACCAACCAAAGCCAAGTGCTGCCCTGAAAACTGGATGAAAGCTGCCTATGTTGCAGAGAGAAGCATGTGTGTGCCCGGAAATAATAATTCAGAAGCAGAGAGCAGCTCGTGGGTAATTTGGAATGACTCAACATCACACAATAGGTGATAATTGGACTAGATTCTTTCCTAAATTCATCTTTTATTCACACCCCCTAATTTTTTGCAGGGAAAATATTCCCAAGCTTCTTTGTTCACATTCATCTCAGCATTCAGGGTACCAAAAGGAGAATACCCAGCCACCTTGTAGATAAATGTCTACCCGACATGGGAAGCCAGCTTCCCATGATCCAGACACCCACATCCCAGCTTCTCCCTTTAAGGCAGAATCTGGCAAAACGGTTCAAGATTGAAAGAAAGCAGTGGCCGGCCATGTGGACAAAAATAGTTCAATAAATGCAAGGACCTTGACCCAATGCTGATGTCACTTCAGTTTACCTGAAACTGGTGATCGTTTGATCGTACTTATTCTCCTGGTGTCCCTGCCTGGAGAAGCATCTGCCAAATTGGCTTTGCTTCTCTGAGGCATGTGTTTCAAGAGTATTTTGAATTAAATACCCTAAGCATCCAGCTGAGCTTTCAACAATCTCACATGGATGGAAAGGCAAAAATTGGATTTGTAGCTGCCAAAAAAATCCAGGACTCGGGGTGGGCCACAATCCAGAAGTGAAAGGAGGTGCGGAGAGTGAATGCTACACTCCAATTTTGTTCTCAAAGCCTTGCCAGGTGCTTCAACTGCACAGGGGTAAAGCCCAATGCCTGGGAACGGAATGCTGCCGAGAAGCAGAGAGAAGTTGAGAGCCTTATCAAGGAGCCAGGGAGGCAGGAACACAGGATGGGGGTCATCAAGTGTAAGTGTGAGGGCCTCTGAGGATGTCGCTTTCCAAACACATGAAGCCAAGCTGAGAACCAGAAGGAGAGGTGGACAATTGCACAGAGGGAGAGCCCCAGGCCCCCTGTGGAGGAAGGAACTGAGCCTCCCTGCCGCTGAGCAGCTGATCTGAGTGAGACTCAAGGGCAAGTCTGTCCGATTCAGAAGGACTTTACCGACCCTGCCTTAACTGGCATCATATTCAGCTCTAACTCAGATTTTCTTGGCGTAACTTTTACTTTGTGCTTCCGAGGGCACTCTCTGTGAAGAGTTCACCTTCGCATCTCAAATTTAACGTTCTCGATAGTTCCTGGCCCACGTGGGTATTCAACAGCTATTTGCTGAAAGGAACACAATCCACGCCTCTTGTCGGTGCTTCTTGGTGCCCGGATGTGTTCAAGCATGGGGTCTTTGGTGAGAATGCTCAGTTTTAATTGGTAGTGGACTGAAAGATGGTGCATCTGACTATAAAAACTATCTGGAGTTCAAGGGCTTCGGCCACCCTGTCTTATTCTTCTGCCATGCATCTCTGCGATTTGTGCTCTTATTTTCATTTGTCCTCCATTCATTGTTAAGAATATCTTAAATGATCCTCAATGTTAGTACAGAAGAAAGAAAAGGATTTACCCTTAAAGCTAAATCCCCTGAGCTCTTTTTGTCCAAGCAAGCATTTAGGGATCTCAAGTGTATCCTGTTACTTAAGCTAAGTAAGTTGGAGGGTTGGTGTTTTTTTCATTCAGAGGCTTAGTGAATAACTAAATCACTGACTACATAACTTATGGACTTTGGTTAATTTATCCCAAAGTGGTTGTGGATTTGGAAACAGAAAATGAGTCACACAGTTTCTGTTTTGGCTGATGAGTCCTCCAATCTATCTTATCTGAATAACAATTATAGGATAACATGTAATTTTGCCACCAATCTACAGCATTTCATAAAAGGAAGAAGCTATGAAGAATGGGATCATTTTCATTCCAATTCTGAAAACCAAAGGCTGTATTTAAGTGATGATTATATTCTATTAAAAGATGATGGTCCCCTACCATTAATATATTCTGAAACTCTTAAATAGAAAATAATGGGTCCTCAATTTTTAGAATGGCAAGTAATAAGCAAACTGTGGAACCATTTTCTCAAAATTGGAAGTGATTTGTATTATCAAAACCCAATATACAGGGCTGGGGATGTGGCTCAAGCGGTAGCGCGCTCGCCTGGCGTGCGTGCGGCTCGGGTTCGATCCTCAGCACCACATACCAACAAAGATTTTGTGAACTAAAAAATAAATATTAAAAATTCTCTCTCTCTCTCTCTCTCTCTCTCTCTCTCTCTCTCTCTCTCTCTCTCTCTCTCTCCTCTCTCACTCTCTCTTAAAAAAAAAAACCCAATATACAACAAGATAGATGGGCACAGAGAAAGATTGTTTGTTCTTATTTTTGGGGAGAGGAAGCACATGAAAACAGGAGATTGATTGAGGTTCACGGGCAGAAGAGGTTTCTTCTCACCACTCTTTGATTTGATTGATTCCACACTAAAGACAATTGTGAGGAAGACATGCACTTGGGGATTGTGAAAATTATTGATTAAATTATGCTTGCTTCCCCCCCCCCGCCCCATAAACACTTCTAGAATTTTCCAGCCAGAGATTTCATTTCTACCAGGTATTAGAATTGGTTGATTACTTAACAAATTTCCATCTCATTATATATTCTGGGAACAAATGGTCTGTCTGGAAGGGTGAGACCTAAGGCAATATCTCATGTTATCCCAGAGTACCAAGCCTTCAGACATTAAGCCTGGGGTCACTCGCTGTACTTTAAGAATGTGCAGGGGACAAATAGTTGTAGAAACTAAGCAAACATAATATTAACAAAGTCTCATTAGCTAAGTAGGTAAAGATATGCCAAGATTATTGCTTTGACAGTTAAAGTTAATGTTTGGTCCTTACACAACCCTGTGAGAGACATGATATTTGGTCTCAATATACAAAATCTGAAGCTCATAGAGGCTCTAAGCTGGTGGTGCTGGGTCTTGAGCCTGGGTATGGTTCAGCCTGAAACATTCTTCCTTTGAAAGGCTCCCTCACTTCCATAGCTCTGCAGAGACACCCTCTTTCCTGTGCCTTCTCAGTACCTCCTGGCCACCCTTTCCACCATGGGGGCGGTCCACTGCCCGCCCAACACCGCCCCATCTGATGTGCCCTTGTGGGTTTTCCCCATTCACCACCGGACTAGGGACAGTGCAGGGGGGATTGGATTTGTTTCTTTCCTGCTGTGTCTCCAGGGTCTAGG
This sequence comes from Ictidomys tridecemlineatus, assembly GCF_052094955.1. Classification (NCBI taxonomy): domain Eukaryota; kingdom Metazoa; phylum Chordata; class Mammalia; order Rodentia; family Sciuridae; genus Ictidomys; species Ictidomys tridecemlineatus. The sequence continues at coordinate 263,749 of NW_027520947.1, forward strand.
ACAGGGGCTGTCCCCACCCTGGCCCTCCAGGCACATTGCTCATAGGAGGAGGAGAGGAGACAATGAGTAAGATCTTCTTCTTGTACTCAAAGGCCAAGTTGTCTGATTGTCTCCAGAATTTTCAAAATAGGCCACAGGTTAAAACAGCAATATGGATTCATGGTAGCACGATTCTCAACAGCCCACAGAGAGAAACGACCCTAACCTTTCACCGATGAATGCATCAGGGACACGTGGTATGGTAGACCCTGGAATATCATTCAGCCACAGAAGGAAATGAAACACTGATACATAAAACATAATGCTCAGTGAAAGGAGCCAGTCACAAAAGGACACATCCACATGACCACATAAAGAGGAGACAACCAGATTGGGTGAACCTACAGAGACAGAGCAGAGGGGTTTGAGGGGGCTGGGGATGAAGAGGGACCAACTGCAAAATGGGTACAGCACTTGCTTTTGGAGGATAAAAATATTTTAGGACTAGCTAGAAGTGGTGTTTACACAACGTTGGGGGGTGTCCTTAATACCACTGGATTTTTCACTTCAAAATGGTTGATTTTTGGTTATGGGAATTGCACCTCATGTTTTTAAAAAATTGCATAATCATCTTGACCCTGGCCAAGTAAATCCCCATGCTTCCATTTTGTATAAATGAATAATTATTAGCATGAGGTTCAGTTGTGATTCGCTATACAACAGCAATTTGTAAGTCATAAAGCACTGAAGAAATGCTAATAACGACTGTCCTGCTGTTGTTCAGGTTGGTCTTGATGGCATCGTGGCTGTGTTCTATTTGAGCTGCACTCCAGGAATCTGGCCACCTGTAAAACGGGGACCAAAGGTACAGGTTGCATTTGTTCACTGAGCAGTTCTTAGAAAAGCCATATGCCACTGTTTGGCAAAGCTCTTTCTATTCCTTTGTATTGATTGTGGGTCTATTAGCTGAACTTGAAGCTGATTGTCCCCTGGATCCGATCATTGCTCTCCCCACCTCCACCCTCCCCAGCCTCCCCTACTCCATACTCAGGAGGTGACCTCTCTGCACTGCCACCCTGAGATCCTGTCCCCTCTGACTTCTGGTGAGGCTTAGCTACTGGAGGCCCATTGCTCATCCACACCTAGGCAAATACTTCTTAAACTAACTTATTTCAATGACTCCCTTTGAATGTAATATTTGTTTTCTCCAAGATCCTAACTGATACAGCCTCCCAAATTAGCAGAAATAATGAAATACTTCCCTACACCACCAAGGACTCCCCACTTTTAGAGTAAAGACAGGAAGTCCTTTCTCACAGTTAATCACTTTACAAAAGCTACCTGCAGTCTGCATGCATTCCTGGGAGTCTAACAGAGGGTAAAAGACAGAAAATACCAGCAGGAAATAATAGCCTTCTGCCACTCTGGCCATGGGGCTTCCTGGGGCAGTGAAAGTCCTGGTCCTTTGCACATTGTAGCTCTTTTACCTCAGAGCCCCATGAGGTTGGCACTATGAGCAGAGTCAGTTTTACAGACAAGAAAACCGAGGCATAAAGACATTTCAACTTGAATCAATGCAGGATCCTGTGATCGACTCCAAAATCTGTGCTCAGACTCTGGCTTCCCCTCAGTGACACTTTTATTTTCCCATGTGGCTTGAGTGGCAGGCCCTGGTCTCACCCACTGCAGTGGTCAATTTTGCTGGGAACTTGCTGATGCCTACGTAGAGAGACTGTCCCCAGTGACCAGTAGCTCAACCTCAGTTTGATGTGAAATGACCAAGAACAAAATCCTCTTTAGATTCCCTGGCCTGTAGTAGAAGTTGTTCTAGATTCCACATCTCAGGAGAGCAGAGCTTTGGGTTGTTCCAGGGAGGATAATAAAATCAAGCAGCCTTTGAAACATTGCTACTCTTGCTAATTTTAGGACAAAGTAAAAAAGAAAATGAAACCCAAAGACAAGTGTTTCAGGATGGAGACTCCTAACTGGCCCCAAGATGCTTACAGGCCTGTCAGTCATAGAAAAAAGCCACTGGCACTAAGCTCAGAATGTCCCCAGGAGGCTAGATGGTGCATGACACAGTCAAGTCCTGCCCAGGGGCCACATGACAGGAGGAGGTATCCAGGGTTCTGGAGGAGAAGACCTGTATCTGCCAGTGTAAAGAAACTTACCTACAATAACACCAAAAGTGAGCAGTGAGTGGTGAGTTGTGGCAGTACTTCCTGTCTTCCTGTACTTCCTGTCTTCCTGAACTTCCTATCTTCCTTTCTTCCACTATTTTCCTCAAATTGTTCTAAATACCCAGGAAGATTTATTACAAATATTATTACGATTGTCAATAGTCAGATCTTAGCTTCACTTTGAGGAGGAAACAGGTAGAAATAAAAGTTTCTATAGGAAGGCTGTAAACACTAATATTTTCCTATGCTTTTTTCAAAAGTAACTCCTTCAACCTTATTTTTGCTCCATGGCCATGGTGATGATCAGAAGTGTCATTATCACACGCGGGACATTTGGGTTTCTAAGCATATTATTTCTTAGATTCATAGGACTTATTTAATTTTCTTGATGTGTTTTAATAATTTGGGGAAATGCTCAGCTATTCTCTCTTTAAATCTTATTTCTGACACAATTAATTTTTCTCCCACACCTTGAAATACAAGCTCTCGAACGTTGGGCTGTCTCCTTTCTGGTTTCCACTTCACCTCCTGTGTTTGCAATGCTGCTGTCTCTTGGGGCTTTAGTCTGTATTTTTTCCCTCTTGCATCTTCTAGTCCACTAATTTTGTCTTCAATGATTTATCTGCCCTTAATCCAATCCACCGAGTTGGGAATGTGCTTTTTGTTTTTAATTCTGAAATTGCCATTTGTTCCTTTTGCATAGTTTCCATGTCTCCAACAACCGATTCCTCCTCTTGTCTTACTGAACATAAGTTCTTAGTTGGGTTAAAGTTGGTATCTGGCCAAATGCCATTGGGGGAGGCACGCTGACTGTAGCTATTTCTCTCGAGTCTGTGTGGGTTGGTTTTCAGCTACAGTGGTTTGTTTCCTCATGAGCTACATATCTTTTTATTGTGCGGGCTGTGTCTCTGCTTGAGTGTTAATAAAGTGCTAGAAGAACATTACCTTCTTCCATGAAGGAATCCCATTTGCACCTCAGCCAGGCACCTGTGGAGGTGTTGGCCGGGTGATTACCAAGGAGGACACAGTCTCTGGGACAGCCATCCACTCTGGGTCACCTCCACTCCTAAGGCGCCACCTTGGGAGACCCAGAATGCAGCGGGAGGGGCCGGCTAGCTCCCCTGAGACCTTTGCTGAACCCCACTCCTTTCTCCCTGCACCTCCCCTGCTCCAGCATTCCAGCTAATTCCTCTGGAATTCTTCATCAACACATCTGTCTGTTTCCTGCTTCATTCTTTCTTTCTTCAGTGGGAGGACAAATTACTTAGACTTATCCCAGGCTAACTAACCAGCCATGATGGACAGAAAAAATTTTTCATTATTCTCCTATTTAGTTTAATTGATTTCTGGGTCAATGATAAATGATTTTTCATGTGCTTATTGATTTTTAACTCTTCTTCTGAGAATTGCCTTTTTATATATGATATTGATTTAGAATTAACAAATCCAGAATTATTTTAACCTTTTCTTTGTCATCCCTTAAGCGGATGTAAATACAGCCACATTATTAGGGCCAAGTCAGGAAATACTGTTTATAAAATATGAGCAAGTTCATTTACAAAAGGATATGAGCTTTCAGAATATGGGTCCTTCCATGACCTTAAACACTGATCTCCTGGGCATGGACAATATTGCCTGCTTTCCAAGTGAATGCAGAGAATAGAAAATGTTCAGTTGGGCCTAATGGGAGAGCTCTAATTTGGCAAATTCAAGAGAAGCCTCCAGATGACCAAGTCACTTACTTGATATTTTTCTGCAATGAAACACTGAAATGGCTAAGAAGCCCTCGTGTCTGTTTTGCCTTGGCCTTAGAGGTTGAGATCTTACCTGTTGGTTCCTGTAGGGTTAAAAGGAGCAGAGGGTCTGGGAGCAGAAGGGGTTTTGCACCAATCCTTGAGAGAATCTAAATGTAAATGTCTGCTGAGGAAAACTCGCTGGAGCTGGGTACGGATCAATGTCCCCAGGAGCAGCATGCCTAAGTGCTTTCCCATCCTGTCCTGCCATCGATCCCGACATTTAGCCATCCCATCCCTTTTTAGAAATTTTTATAGAAAAATTGGGTCTACATTTAGGACATATCGTGTGAGGATGAGGTGCTTCCTGTCACTTCCTAATGGGGCCTCCAAGTGGCTACTCTGCACTGCTGTTTCTCTAATGGTGTGATTGCTCTGTGGAGAGGAGGGTCTTGTTCCCTGGTGAGACCGTTACAGAGAACTGCCTGTATGTGCCTGACCCAGGAGTCTGTGCCCATTGGGCCTCACTGTGAAGAGAGCACCCTCCACATGTTCCCTGGGGGCCTACAGGGGACACAGTGAGGAGGTGAAGGTCGCTGCTGCCTGGAGCACAGGAAGCCCTGCCTGTGCATTTCTCAGAGCTGAGGGGCCCTTGGGTGAGAGGACCTCAATGTTCTGAGACAAAGTCATTCCTTAACATGTCTGGGAAGCAAAGGCCACAGCACAATTGATCACTGGTCCCACTGATTCTGCAGGGGAGGTTGGTGAGGGGTAGGCTTCTGATGGACACCTGGATTTCTCCTTGAGTTCCAGAAGGTATGAAAAGACAGTGGACACGCGGCAGCATCTTTAGCTCCTAGGGAGGAGAGGATGGCGGTACCTGTGGGGTGAGGGAATGCATGGTAAGACACCTCCCACTGTCAGCTCCTGACCAAGGTGCCACAGGCTGTGTAGTAAATCACAAGCTGCCCCAGTGTTCAGAGTCCCACTGGGATACAATGAATTGCTCTAGCTCCATATTTTCTAAACACTGATCACCTGCCACTAACCTCCAGGGTCCCCCTGGGAGCCGTGTGTTACCAGCTTTGGGGAAATAGAATTAAAAACAAAATCTCTTGCCAACCTGCAAACTCTCACCAAGGAAGTAGAGAAAGAAAACAGCCTTATTACTGATTTCAGTCTTGAGTAAGATTAAACCAAAATTTAACACACAATGTAGACAATCTGCTAAGAGATTGTGAAACCTCGAGAAATCCCACCCCCAAGTAGATAAAACCCATTATGTAATATTCTTGAGATGAGTAATAGCAGTCGGCCAGCGGAGACCTTGGTGACCCAGAGGGCCTGCATTGTCCACTCTGGAGGCACCTGGCGATGGGGGGGTCACCTGTTAGCTAACTACCTTCTCCTACCTTATGACAGGACTCAGAGTGAGGAGCCTGCAGAAGGTCCCCTGCCCACTGATCTTAGATGACAACATGTCAAAGACAGGGTCCCCGCATCCTTGAATGAACATTCCTCAGTCACAAAGCTATCCAGACCCCTATTTAGATTTTTACCATTTGCATATAATCAAAGAGATAGATTTAAAAAAAAGAACTAAAATTAGGAGTCCTGTAAAGTAAATGCTTTAAGAAAACCAGAGACTGTTCTCTTCCTCTTCTTTCAACAGAGAGAATTGAGACTCTTGCTTTCCAATTTCATCTGTAGCTTATGTTTTTTTTATTCAGTTAATTGAATCTTAAATTTCACTCCATCCTAAGCTGAAATCCATGAAAGAAAAAGTTTTAATATATTGAAAACAATTTTAAGACACTTAAAATAAACATACCCCTGTTAGGTGCAGGACAGGCTGAGTAAGTTGTCTGCAGGACATGCCAAACATGCTTCAGCATGACTTGGCTTCTCAAACCCTCTGTCTGGTTCTTTATCACCTGTTTGCTGCAAGCCCAAACGCCCAAGCTCCCGCTCAAGACTGAGTGCTTCACCCTCCTGCTCAAGGCTGAACTCTTAACCCCCCTTGTGCCAACAAGCAGCTTGCAGATCCAGAGACCCCATTAGATTTGGGCTATAAAAACTCCCTCCTGTAGGGCCCCTCTCTCTTGCTCTCTCACTCTCACTCTCTTTCACTTTCTCTCTCTCTCTCTCTCTCTCTCTCTCTCTCTTGCTCTGTCTCTCTTGCGAGTGTGCTCTCTCGCTCTCTCTCTCTTGCTCTCTCCCTCTCCATCTCTCCTCTCTCTTCTTTCCTCTCTCTCTCTTTCTTCTCCTCCTTCTTCTCCTCCTCCTCCTCCTCCTCCTCCTCCTCTTCCTCCTCCTCCTCCTCCTCCTCCTCCTCCTCCTCCTTCTTCTTCTTCTTCTTCTTCTTCTTCTTCTTCTTCTTCTTCTCTCTTTTCTCCTCTGTTGCACTGCTGCAGTAAAGTTCTCTTGGTTATTCTGAGTGTTGTGGTCACTTTTTTTTCAACCCCCATATACCACCATTCAAATTTTGTTTTGTTCTCCCTCTCCCCAAGGACCTTGTGGGAGCAGAGACTGTGGACCAGTCCATCCCAAGCTAGGCCAAGTGCAGAGAAGAGGAGGGGCCTCCTCTCCCAACTGGCATCACCCCCTGGGGCACCAGGGGAGCCTGTCCTGTCCAGTGATGGGTCTTGCTGTTAGGAGGAGCCCAGCAGTGCAGACCCCCCTCCACGTTCTGCTCTGTTTTCATGCCTGTAGGTGACGTGCCACCTTCTGGCTCCACAGGAAACTCAGCCAAGTCCCCAAAGAGTTTCTCCTCTCCCTGGGGCCTGGTGACTCCTCTTGGGGAGTCCTGCTGCTACTGACTCCACTCTGGGGTTGCACAAAGAGGTGCCCGGTTTCCCAGGGTAGAGGAAGGGGCTGGACATGGGAGAAGATGAGGAAGACTCCTCCCAGATGTCTCCTTGCAGGTGGCGCAGGTAGGAGAGGGTGGGGAGACCCCACAGGCTCCCTCCCCACTTGGTCTGTGCTCCAGGGTGGCCGCAGCCAGGGAAGACAACACCTGTGTTTCCCTCCTCCAAGGAGCCACTTGGACCCTCATCTTTGTCCAGCTTCTATCTCTGTCACCTCACAAGACAGTCAAGAATGACACAAGGTAAAAGGCAGGACAGTTTTATCACCTCTACTTATTGTCACCACTGTCCCTAACTCAAGCAGGGATGATCTGCCTCTGTCCTGGAGACAGGACGCTCCACGCCAAGCCTCACCCAGCAGGACTCCTCCTCCTTCCACCCATGAGCAAGTGATGCCCACCACTCTGCTCCTCTGGAGGGGCTTGGTTTCAGGTGGGCATTCCTCTAAACACATATGGCAGGGCTACTTTGCTGTTTTAAGTTTGACAACATTGGAAATTTCCATCACATTTATATTTTTTTCTCTTTTGGAAACTGATAATCTTTTTACCTTTCCAGTAATGATAACAAGCTGCCTTTTAAAATATCTTTATCAACATATCATTTTTAAAAAAAGAAAGAAATGTAGGTCAATATTATGAGGCAGTGTGCATATATCAAAAATCATGATGTTCCTCAGGTGGGAAGATGAGGAACCAACCTGCACCTTTCATTTCCCTGCCTTGCACCTAACAATCACCCAGGGCTCTGGTTCCCACCTGGGCAGGACCCACCTTCTGTCCCCAAGCTCACAAGCACAGTGCAGGGTGGTACAGTGACCCCCCACTGTTCTTGAGATAATGGACACTTGGGGAGGGGTCTAGCCCCAGACCAGACAGCTGGCAATAAGTGGTCAGATGTCAGAACATGGATTTTCCTGAAAGACAGAGGGGAGGGGGATGGCAAAGGAGAGAGGCCAGCCAAACCCTGGAACCCCTCCCAGAACTCATCCCAGACAGACGGACACTTGCATCCCAAACCTGAGCGTCCCTGCTACCTTGCACCACCCGTGGCCTCCTTTTCCAGAGGATGTAGGATGTCTGACTTTCTGGTTGTCCCTTCAACATAATTTCTGCGCAGATTTAAGTTCATGCTGTGCTCATCCTGGGGCATAAGCTAAAGGAGTTTATTGAAATCAACTTAATAAATATCTTAGTTAATGGAAACCAAAATAAGCCCCATTGGGTCCCTTCTCTCTAACCTTGAAATTGCAAAGACTGACAACACCCTCCGAAATGGTGCTCTCTCCACTGGCGTGATTTTTGAAAGCTGTGCTGTCCTTCTTTTTATGATATCCCACCTGCAAATTACACATGCTCGTCTCCTTTTATTTCCTAAGAAGTCAAAAGCTTCCAAATGACTGTAAATGACCCATGCTATAAACAAATGGTGCCTTTCATTTCTTGCCTCCAATAAATATTTCTTGACTAACAATGTCACTGATTTGTCTTTTTAATTTGTCAAATTTATTAGTTTAATAAATTTAGCTTGCACCAGGGTCTGGAGGTGTTATGGGTGACCAGGGAAAGGTCTCTCCCTTTTTAACCCAATGTCAATTTTGGAGATATATATGAAGCTATTATTTGTCCTCAGCAAAATGGCAGCTCAGGGCCAAATAAAACAGGGTGCATTATTAACTTCAAAATATCAGGATATTGTGCACAAAAATGCATTTTCCTCTTCATTTTAAAGACATAAGACTCACCCAGACTGGGCCCCTTCACTCCTGAGACGTCTCTGAAGCCAGGTGTTAGGTGTCAGCACTGATGGGGCCACGGGCAGGTGAAACTTGTGATCCACACTGAGCTTTATGGATTGAAATAATTAAATAACTATTCATCTTTGCTTGGTAATGTGCAGATTATTCTGGCTAAATACATCTGTTACCAGGAACTGGTATGCTTCAAAAATTCTGTGTACAAGAGCCAGATGAGACCTTCTCTTTATTGTGAGGATTTTAAATTTGCTGGGGGAAAAAATGGTTCTGTGGCTAAGAATGATGTAAATCCTGATATTTTAACTTTAAGCAAGATGCTGAGCTATTGCAATATTCAATTATCTAAATGCGACAATGTTACAAGGCAAATATTCCCAGGTCTGACATATTAATCTACTTGACATTTGACAAATTACACTGTATTTTTATAGAGTGGTAGCCCTTTGAGAAGGCCAGGATGCCTGTCATTCAGCCTGGCCCCTGTCTGCCCTGACTACCTCCATTAATGCACTTATTATTGATATAAAGGAGACACATTTAAATGCTTCAAGAAGAGAAAGAACCTGCAGCCTTCAAAAGTGACTGCTCAAGGTCAGAGATGTGCAAATAAGGAGGAATATGCTTCTCCTTATACTCTGCCTTGAATAGATGGACTCAGGGACATGCACAGAATTGGTGCATAGTCAATAAAATTCCAGCCCGTGGTTGCTTCTCAGCTAGGTCTTCTCTTTTAATCTGCCCTTATGACAACAGAAGAGTAAAGGTAATGTGTCCTACGCTGGGCCTCCACAGAGCCACCTGTTTACTACACATCAAAGCCTCTGTCTCGGCTCCCAAGTGGAGCACAGGTAGAAGTGCATCTGTGATCTGTCATCATAGTATATACAGAAACAGCTAACCGTATGGCATGCTCAGCGTGGCTGGGCCTGACCCTATCAAGTGAACACCGCTCATCCAATTACACTCCCAAAAACCCCAGGAAACGCTGCTCTTATTACCCTTGCTACTGATTAACCCATTACTTTGACTACTCATTTCATCAAATGAGGCTACAAGAAGTTAATTTTCTCCAAATAAAATAGTGTATGATTTTAGATCTAGGGAACTAAGCATGTGTAGTACCTGGGTCCCCATTACTAGCCATGTCTGGGAGACACAGTGAATGTCCCCCTGTCAGACCTTGGGACAGTGGCAGTCTCAGCCACCATTCAACTTCAGCTGCGTGAGAAATATCTGAGAATCTGGGAAGCTGAGCCCAGGCAGCCAAGAACCAAGATGGAGAGCAGAGGGTCATTCTTGGCCACTAAACTTTGAGCAACTAGGTGTAACTAGAAACTGCTAGCATCCCAGTTTTGAGAGGAGGCTGTGGAAAGTAGATTTGTCCAGCATCAGAAAGTCACTAAAGGAAGAGGCAGGGAACAACTCCAGGCTCCTCCCATCCAACTGCTCTTCTTCTTCATCATAAGCAGCATCTAGGCTACTTATCCTCACCAAACATTTGCATATCCTCTCTCAAATGCAAGCCATGTACCTTAAAGACTGTCAGCCATGAAGCATGTAACATGGGCAGGTACATGAAACATACACATACACATGCATTTTGAAATGTGGTCCTGTTAACCCATCCTTATAATTCATTTTTATCATGTTTGTTTGTTCAAGAAACTATAAAATCAGCTCAGTGACTTCCCTCCATCAGTCTCCAACCAGCTCCCTGGTTTAAACTAACTTGGAAAACCCCCGTGCATCACAGCTGCTTTGATCTTCAAACAAAGGCCACGCCTCTTTACTCACAAAATAAAGGATGAATGGTGCACCGTGAAGTGACAAAGAGCACAGACCAACCGGACGGCCTGCTCCACATCCAGGAGCTATGGCTCTGCCTCTGAGACTTTAGGCATGTTCCGTTTTTCCTGTAGCATCAACTACATGGAGATATCATTCACTAATTCTTCCCTCTTAAGGTGCACATGTCAGTGGTGTTTAGCAGGCACAGAGTTGTACAATGAGCAGTACTCATGACAGATGGTTTTCATAGCTCCTCCAAAACCCTGTGCCCATCAGCAGCCACGCCCATGCCCTTCTCCCCAAGCCCTGCCACCACTAACCTGTGCTCTGTCTCTGTAGATGTGGGTATTTGAGGATTTTATTTAAGTATAAGAATATAACCTTTATAACTATGTCTGGCTTCTTCTCCTCAACATGATATTTTCAAGGTCCATCTATAATGAAGCAGGTATCAGGACTTCATTCCTTTAGATGGGTAAGTGATATTCCATTGAATGTATGCCTAGGTGGTGCGCTGTTTACACAGGGTTAGCAGGCAGGCATATTCTCGAGATGGCCCTGATGGGTAGGGTGTGTTTCTCACTTTTTCCCTGCCTCTAGGGTAGCCTACTTCATAAGGTTGTGGGACCATCAAGTGACTTAAATCTATAAGAAGAGTTTAGGACATTTTTTCCACAACAATCAATCAATCTTGAACTGGGTCCTTGCACCACAGCCTGCCTTTGCCGTCCCTTCATGTTCTCCCAGTGACTTCCTATCATCACAGGCTGCGAGAGCCGCCCAGTGACCCCTTGAACTCTCCAGCTGTCCCTTGTCTCCATGTTTTGTTGTTTTCCCTTGGCCTGACACTCTTTCTCCCTGCTCTGTCCTTGGCTGGACTTTCTGATCCTTTAGGATACAGGCTAAATGTCTTCCTGATGGGCCGTGCCCCAAAACCCTGTGGAACACGGTCTCCTCTTCCTGCTCGCTGGCAGGTTCCCAGTGGTCTCTGTGACACCCTGTAAGGTCCTCTCTCCTGCCTATCCCAACCCCCCCCCCACTGCAGCAGAGGCCCTGGGTTCCAGAACATAAGCCTCCGTCACTACTGCCTCCCTCATCAAGGAGAAGGCTTGTCTGTGCTCAAGAAATATTGGTCGAATTAGTCAGTTAGTGGAAAAAAAAATACTCCGAGTGACTACATAAAACTCTGTTGGATGTAAGTTCTTCTTTTCCAAGTTATTTCACATTTGCTATTATTTTTATGTTAACTCTCATTTCCACCTATTAAAATATATTTTGGCTGGATTCATGCTGATAGTCTTACAGGCCATCACATAGACTTGGGGAGTGCACCCCACTCACGTTAGTGACTCAGGAAGAGGCACAAAAAATAAAGAGTGCAAAACCATGCAACATGGCTGAGGGAAGCCATTAGCCCTGGGACAAGGTGGCCCTGAGACCTAAAATCTCATCACAGCTCAGGAAGTATCAGGTGTACCCACCAGGCCCACTGGGGTTCTGAGAGAGAAGGGAGGCGGCCACCCTAGGAAGGCGAGGCCTTACTGATTACACCTTCACCTCCAGGCTGTCTCTGTAGTTCTGAGCACATCTGCCATTGCCAGCTAATGAAGCCCAAAGTGCATGAATTTCAGAAAAGATTCTACAATCAACCCTACCTGTAAAACCTGTACTTGCGTTAAGAAGTTTAGATGGGTATAAAACAGCTCCAATTGGCTTAGGCAGGAAAATGATTATTAACTCATGAAAATTAAAAATCTAAGGAAGTTCTGGAATTCAGTATGATTGTGGGCAGGCACTCAGGCAATGTCACCCGACACTCCTCCATTCCTTTTTCTCATTTCTTGCTGGATGAGCACTGTTCTGGGTAGTGGGCACATGGCAATGAGCAGCCCCTCATCAGGAAGCTGATGTTCCCACTGGGCCAGAGTGGGGCTGAGATTTTCCACTGTGCTGTTCTCCCTGTTGGCTTAACTTTTTTTTTTTTTTAAACCAGGGATCAAACCCAGGAGCACTTAACCAATGAGCCATAGCCCCATCACTAAGATGCTTAGGGCCTGGCTAAATTGCTGAGGCTGGCCTCAAACTTGTGAACCTCCTGCCTCAGCCTCCTGAGCCACTGGGATTATAGGAATGCAGCACTGTGCCTAGCTGTCCTAAGTAAAGTCTTCTCCACAAGATTTCAAGAAATGTCAGGCTATGTCTCCCTGAAAAAAAAAGGGTCTGTTTTGTCCCCACACAGATTCTGAGCATGCCTGAAAGATGATGAGGCTGGGCACATTCCCCTCCCCAAGCTGGTTATGGTGGCCAGGAGGATGGATGATATTTAATTATTGTAACTGGATAGAATTTAATTATTAAATATTATTAATAATAATCAAATATCATATACTAATAATTTGTATTATAATCATTTAAAATATGATTATGATATTATAAGTGATTAATGATGAATAAATACTATTTGCATTAGTTTGACACTGCCCTTCAAGTTCAATCATGTCTAAAAGGAAATTTGGTCAGAGGGTTTTTTTCTTATTTGTTTATTCTTTAATAAAAGGGAGAATCATGGGCCACTTTGCAGAGGATTTAGCTCTCCAGTCAGCCTGGCCAGATAGTGATCTTTAGCTCCTCCTTGTGCTCACACTGGAAAGAGTCAACAATACTTCTGAAAATATCCAGACCTTTCGGTGTCTGTGGATAGGAAGTAAAATACCAAAAAGTACCAAAAAATACCAAAATACCAAAAAAAAAAAAAGACTTGATTTATCGAAAGTAAGAAAAATGCCTAATAAAGGGGTGCTGAAAGCAGAACATCCAACTGGACAAATTTGCGCAGAGGAGAAAGAACACGAAGCAGGTGTCTTCAGGTTAGCAAAGCCTCGGGCTCAGCCGGATCCTCTCCCTGTTGGCCAGGCCCAGGACTGCATCTGCGAGGGCTTCTGGAGCCAGCTCCTCCTGTGCTCCTCCTTCTTGGTCGTCCTCAGCCCCCACTGACTGGTGGCTGGGGCGAGGCTCTGGCCTGTCACCACCAGTCACCCCACAGGGCTCAGTGGGTGGTGGGGGGCTCCAGGGCAGCTCTCAAGTGTGGTCACTGGCATCTCAGCTGCCTTGTACTCCTCATGGCTGACCTGGACACATGGCAGATGCAAACCAGGTTCTGATTTACACGTCCCAGCCATCCTCCTTTATGGGAAGGCATTACTTAAAATAAGAGGAACAAAATCACAGGTAAACAGAAGGATGAGTCTTTCAGGATGCTTTGGGAATCACTAAATGAATAAAAGTGTATTTTCAGGAATAAGTCGCAGCCTTGATCTTGTAAAACCTTGGTTTGAAGTATGTTTAAAAGCAAATGGAAATTAAGGAGTTCCCCACAACCTGTGAGGAAAGCCACCTGAACATCTAGATAGAAACACAAGTGTGCACGTGTGCAGACAGGCATGCAGATGGTCCACGTTTTCTGTTGGGCACATCCATCTGACATGCATGTCCATGTTGGAGGTTGAGGACAGAGGCAGGAACAGACATTGGGGGCAAGAACCCAGAAAAACTCCACAAAACTACTTTGGGCCCCTATATTATTTTCATTTCTTCATTTTTCATTTTGTCTCCTTGGCCCACACATTGATGACCCTTGAATGAACATCATGGTGAATTTTATTTTTAACAATTTTTCAAGAATAATGTTTGTGTGATGGGTTTCTTGGAATATCCTATTTACCAATGGAGTTTTCTAAAGAATAATCAAATAGTGTATTCTCTGGCAGAAATAGTTTTAAAAGAATATAATTTGGAAAATAAAGGAGGCAAAAAAATTTTTACATGTGTACATGTGACATGTTACATGCAACATGTGGCACAACACCTCAGACCTATTACCTGATTGAGAGGTTTCTCTAATTTTCAAAAAGTTTACACAAATAACTTAGAAGATAAACTGTGAAAACAACACATACAATAAAAGTCTGGCAATCGTGAAATGCCAAAGGCTAAAGTTTATTATACAGTTTTTGATGATTTGGTCTGAGTTACCGAATACTCCAAGATTTCATTTCAAGGCTCAAGTATTTGCCCAGCCACCTGTGACAGTGTTTATAGGAAAGTTTGTAGCAGATAAGAAAACAAATAAAGAGTTCAAGGATTTTATAGCTCACACTCTCATCGACCAGTGGGCTTCTGCTTACCATATCACTGCAGTAAAGGAGTCAAATGGGGACCTCACAGGAAGGAGATGATAGTCAGTGTAATTGTCTCCTGGAATACTACAGGTGAGGGATGACCTGGTGGCTATGTCCTCCCCACTGTGGGCTCCTGGGAGTCCTTGCATACCACACTCAAAGTGGGGCTCCCTTTCCTTCTGTCTTTTCTTTTTCTGGGGTGAGGTCATGGTAGGGATGAGTGGCATTAGGATCAGGGAAACATCAGCTCATTAGTTAACGAACTGTTATTAGTCCCACTGAATCTCATTCAGGTCTTTTGCTCATCTGTGGTTCATCATAAATCTTAGTGAAGATCTGTGTGAGAGCTCCCACCTCCTTTGTGCTGTGTAATTCTGGAGCTCTTCTTACTGTTGCATTATTAATGAGACAGGACCCTCTTTCAAGGTTCCAGAAGGCGAGCTCCCTGGGCGATGTTTTTCTACAGACAATTTAATCATGCAGTTCACTGGAGGGAAGGGATCAGAGGAAGGTGGTGGTGTGCCAGATGCCAGACCAGGCTCTTTCTGGACTCCTCAGACAGAAGCACCTGCCATAGGCATTGTGCTGGCTGTGAAGCACCAGGGCGGGCATCGCCTCCCAGAGTGTTTAACAAGCGGCAAGGTGCTTTTGTGGCAAAAATGAGATCTGATCCAATATTTAAAAATATTAAATGCCAGGAAAGGCACTGAGATGGGGCAGGTAGAATAGAACAGAATAGAAAGAATAGATAAGAACCAATGGAGTAGAATAGAATGCTTCCGAGCCCACTGCAGGCGATGAGAGGAATGTAGCTTTGTGGATTTTACTTGAATCATGTGTGCATGCTCATATAAAATCTATTTCTCTGAATTATGGTCAAAATATTTGAAATTCACCCCTCTAAAACTTATTCCACATATAGTTAGTATTTATATTGAAAAAGAGGAAAACCCATTCATTAGCATAGAGCCTTAAGACTCAGCATTAAATGACAATATTAATAGAATGTATTCATGCAACACCAGTACACACCTTACACACCTCACTACTAGGATGACACAGTGATTCTGTGGAGTAGGGACTGTTGTCATCCTCAGCTCATAGCTGAGTGACCTGAAGCCCGAGGAACCTGGTCAGTAGTGGGAGAAGGATTCAGCTGCAGCCTCTATCTCTGTCTGCCTCTTAAACATATATGACATAAAGCTATCCACCCTGTGGTGTCACACTTGACCTCATGAAGATTGACAGTGATGCTGCTTTTGAACGAAAGAACAGGAAATGTGAATTACTTTCATCATCCTCATTAGCATAATTTTATTTGTTCCCTGGTTCCCCAGGTAAAGGCAACGGATCTCAGAGCAGGTGATGCCAGGCAGCATGGTGGCTCTAGCACATCGTGGCGGCTGTTGTCCTTGTCTTGTTGCACCCCGATATTCCTCAGGGAGAGAAGACCAGCTGAGAGCAGCCTGTGCCCCTGCCACTGTGGATGACAGCATCATATCACAAGCCAGCAGGCCAGCCGTGGGGTACCCAGCCCGCAGAGGGATTGGGGTTCCTGTGGCCAGCAGTCTTCAGTGCTGGGGGTCCACAGCGGCCAGAAGAGACCAAGTCCCTCTCACGGTGCTCAGACTTCAGTGTGAAAAGTCTGATCACGAATCGAATTGTAAATGGACCTGGGCTGAAATGGCAGGCAGTGGTTTTACTCTGAAAGAAAGGAGGAAGAGAGGAGGCTGGAGAGGGGATGACCTGTCTGGTGGAGCCACTGTGTGAGGTGCAGTCCAAGCAAGGGTTCTAATTACTTCTAGCACTTTCTTAAAGGAACGGAAGCCACCAATCGCAGGTAAAATGATCACAGGCTGATATACACAGATCCCTGGTCCAGGCTGTTTGCAGTGCATCCCGTGGACACCCACCATGAGGCAGTCTTGCAAACCTGGGAGACAGGCACCAAGGAGAGGGCCCCAGGGAGTTCTAGGTCCCAAGGTGCACCAGGTGCTTCTAAGTTCTTCACTGGATTTCACAGATATGGTATTAAACCAGATAATGAAGTAGAAAAATAAGTATTCTCTTCTAACAGAAAAACAATGAATAAAAGGAGACAGAGCTACATTCCAACTAACTAGCAAATAGGAAAATTCTGCCTTAACTTAGTACTCAAATAGACAGTTCAGGAATGTGATATTTTAAAATACCCATAACTTGTAACTCTATACAGACTGAATTACAGGTTTTACTTTTTAACGTAGTGAAACTGAAGTAGATGTATCTAGCCTGCACAGGTTAGATGTGTCTAATCTCAAGTCCATTTCACCCTCTGGAATCTGTATATTTTTTCATTTTATACTCACTGAGTTTTTAAAGAGCTTTTAAAGGAGTTTTTAAGGCAATAAGCTGCATATATTTCACCCACTAAAGTGTACAGTTTGACAAAATGTGATGTGCATATGCATCCATAACCGCATCAAAATTATCACATCCTTCACCATTCCTCACAACCACTTATGATCCATCTGTCCCTCCATATCTGTCCCTAAGGAAGCACAGATATGTTCTCTATAGATGAAAACTGAGCTTTCTATAAACTAATATAAATGGAAATGTATCGGAGGTTTTCCTTTTTTTCCAGCTTCTTTCACTCAGTATAGTAACTTTGAGATGCATCCACATCGTTGAGTGTGTGGACAGTCTGAGCAGTGTTTAATTATGAAGGTACTCCACAAAGCATTCATCTGTTCACCCACTGGGGGTCATTAGAGTATTTCAAATAAAACCTTTTACCTTCTAACTTCCTTTAATGTGAAAGTTACATCAACTACAGTTAAAGTGAGTTTGTTTTAAATAGCACAGAATCAGGTCTTTACAAAAAAAAAAAGTCTACTATACCAACTTCTCCTTTGAATTGATGTATTTAGACCATTTACATTTAATGTAATTGTTAACATTT
This sequence comes from Ictidomys tridecemlineatus, assembly GCF_052094955.1. Classification (NCBI taxonomy): domain Eukaryota; kingdom Metazoa; phylum Chordata; class Mammalia; order Rodentia; family Sciuridae; genus Ictidomys; species Ictidomys tridecemlineatus. The sequence goes on from NW_027520947.1 coordinate 281,174, forward strand.
ATGCTTATGTCTGCCATTTTACCTTATTTTATTGTTTTCTCACTATTCTTTCTAGTTTTTAATTCTGTTTACATGTTCTTTCTTTCCTATAGATTTTTACAATTCCCTTTTATCTATAGTGTTTTTTGAAAGTATAGGATTTTAGTTACTTTGTGTGCCTGTATCTATACAAGCAGGAATACACACACACACATGCACACACAAACACACACACACACACACATACACACCACAGTATATTTTGCCATATTTTACTAGTTTGAATGGAATGTAGAATTCTTAAATCCCTCTACTCATTGTCTAGAATACTTCCTCTGTATACCTTGAGAACCACATGAGACAGTTCAATAATTTTTCTTCAATGTTCAAATATAATTTAGAAAACTCAAGAGAAGGGACGTGCACTGTGTCTGCCTATGATTTTACCCAGTCTGCTGGTCTTTTTCCCCCTGTAGTTCTGCAAGATTCCTTCTTTTGCCATTTCTTTTCTGCTTAGAGAACTTCCTTTAGCTCTTGTCTCAGGATAATTCCACTGGTGAAGAATGCATCTCGTTGTCCTTATCTAAGAACGTGTGGACTTTCCCTTCGACTGTGAAGGTTATTTTTTCTGGGTAAAGATCACTGAGTAGTGATTTTTCTTCAGGACGTAAAAATGCTGTGCCACTTTCTTCCGGCTTTGGTGGCTTCCGAAGAGAAATCTGCCACCATTCAAATGGTTCTTCCCAGAGGTAAAGTGCTTTTCCTCTCATCCTTTTCCAGATTTTCTTTCTCTTCATTCTGTTGAGTTCTCAGAAATTTGAGTATTGTTATCTTGCAGTGTATTTATTTGATTTTTATCCTCCTTGGGGCTTTCTCTTCCTCTTGAGTCTAAAGTTTTATGTTTTGTTTTTCCAAATTTGGAGGAATTTCAGCCATTATTTATTTGAAAGCTTTCAAAACTCCATCCTCTTTCTGATTTCTATCTGACATGGGATATTAGATATTCTATTACTGGTTCCTGAACATGGATCTTTTTTTTCAGTCTGTTTTATCTTCTCTGAGCTCTGTTCAGATTGGGTCATTTCTACTGTTCTAGCCTCAGTTTCAATGATCCTTTTTCTGTCCCCTCTATTCTGCTACTGAATGCATCTCTTACTTTATTTTTGCCAATTTTTATTTTTTTTTTAATTTTTTGGTCCTAAAGTTTATTTGGTTCTTCTTTATATCTTTCACCTTTTGCTTGTTTTAAGCACATTCATAATTGGTCTCTGAAGTGTTTTCACAATGCCAACTTTAAGATCCTGGTCAGAGAATTCTCACGTCTGCGCCATCTTGCCAGTGGTATCTGCCTCTTCTCATTCAAGTGGAGACTTTTCTGATTCTGATGTGACACGTGATTTTCAACTGAAACCTAAATACATTTGTTATTGTGCTAAAGACATTGCTTAATTCCTCTATTTTTGTTGATTGCATTGGTATCACTCTTGTGGGAGACGAGAGGCACAGCCCATTTCTACCTGATGGAGGAGGAAGTCCAGCTTTCTCACTGCAAGCTCATCACTGGGCAGGGTTCAAGCTGCCCACTGCACTTCCACTAGTAACACCCTCAACTGAGGGGCAGAGGTGCCTCTTATAGCTTCACAAGCCCCCAGTGGTGCTGTGCTGTGAGATGGTGTTGTCATTTCTGAGCAGGGGTATATTGCTCCCACCCCACCAGCTGGGTCTGACACCAACTCACTGGGAAGGAAAAGGTGCCTTGTTACCTCCAGACAGGGGAAAAGTCAGACACCCAGATGGTCTCCATTGACACTGTGGGATTGCAGGCTCTTGTTACCACTAAGTAGGATGAGAGCCTCAGCTTCCCTGTGACTTACCCATGGACAACACAATTGGGCTACTTCATCATGGACTGGTGAGAGTAGAAGTCTAGGCTTCCCACTCAGATTTAGCTGCTAAGGCCACAGTTTTCTGTATAGTGATCAGAGTTAAAAGGTTTTGACTTGTTAAGCCTCCCATTCCTGTCTTTTGGTGGGATGGAGCAGGTTATGGGGGAGTTCTCTTTCATTGTGCCTGTTGGTGTTTCCATGCGGCCAGTCTCTCCAGCACCCAGTTCAGCATAGAGAAGGCAGAGATAAATCCCCGTGAACTCACCTCATGCTAGTCCTTGGGTCTCCCAGTCCCTAGCTGGTCTTCTTTATCTTTTGTTTTCTTCTCTTTGTGTTTTTCTACATTCACTTTTCTAACTAAGAGGAATAAGGAAGTACATCTATCTAGCACTCTCAAGTGGAAGTTGTCTATCCCCTTTTAATGTACTCACTCTTTACAGTTATAAGTGACTAAAATAATTTTAATTACAACCCAAATCTCTAATTCATAAATTAGAGAAAGGGAAAAGTTGTAAATAAGAGACCTCAGCAAAAATAAAGGAAAGAAGGAAGGAAGGAAAAGAAGGAAGGAAGTGATTGCATATGGAATCACAAAGGAAGCTTCCCATCTGGGATGGGGATTTGGGAGTCTTTATTTCATGGAACAACAGAGCTACTGGTTAAAATGCTATCTGCTGCCTTTTAGAACGTGGTCCACAAGCCCTCGGTGGTTAAGCTTGAAGGGCATGATATTTAACCATCAGGATATGAGCATTCCCAGTCCCTCTGGCAGCTTTAACAATGGACCACACACTGCAGACACAGGCATGGCCCAAGGTTCTTGTCTGGGCACAAGAGGCGCACAAATGTCCATCAGTAACTCTGGAAGTCACATTGAGCTGTACCTGGAGTGTGGGCCACCTGGAGTCTCCTGTCACCATGCCCCAAGCCACTGCAGTGGCTTAATTCACCCCAATACATCAACCTCTAAAATCCATGGCTATCAAGGAAAATGGACATCCTGAGCAGATGGAATAGGAATACTTGGGAAGAACGAGTTGATTTAGGGGCCAGCCCAAACTCGTTGAGACTCTCCCTCGTTTTTCACTCTGTGCCCCCCAGCCATACCAATGGGAGAATTCTTCTTCCTGTTTTCCAGCCCATGTAGCCAGAACATGGGACAGATTTCTGCAACAGATTAGAGCTCAAATTCTCCTGCCTGTTATGTTTAGTCCATGCTCAGAGCACTGGATTAGTTGGAGGTCTGGGTAGTTGGCAGAAATCATGGGATTAAAGAGACCCCTGGTGACTCATCTCAGCTGTAACATTTATCAATCCCAAGGATTCATATAGGAGGGTCCCACGATTTCTTAGGCTCTGAGGATTGCCAGAATGGTTCACAGCAGTAAGAAGATGTGTTTGGCAATTGAAGGGCCTGGAGATTTTGGGTTCCCCAGCTGCTCTTCCTCCTCCCAGAGCTGCTAAGCACAGTTTCCTTCTCAGGACCAGGAACACATGGCTCTACTAGGGTATATAAAGTCCAGCAATCTCAGGGCACCCATTGTTCACCACTGTAGCCCAACAAACATTGGTGTGCACTCCATCAGGAGAACCTAGACGCTCACAGAGACACCAATTAACAAAAGGGATCCCATTCCTAAGGGACAGGAATCAACCAGTTCAAGAGTCCATGACCAGCTGTGCATCTCCAGCCACCTGCTACAAGCCAAGTCAACAGCAGGAGGTGGTGTGCAATTTAGGTGGAGAGAGGAACACAGAGAAAGGGAGAAGGCCAAGGAGAGAGGGAGAGAGAGGGAGAATTAGAACCGAATAAATTACTACAATATTTTTTGTAACCTTTTACTTTTACTGGTGGGATGAGTAGTTATTATGCAATCAGGACAGCTCTGTGGCCATAATTACTTTCTCATGTGTCCTGATGGACAGAACACAACTTTTCTCTGTTGCTTTTAAAACTAGTGCCATCTTTGGTTAGTCTGGGTCTTGGTTTCTCACTCTATGAAGAATGAGATGTATAACATGGCCTCAAATGAATTGTGAGTAAAGCCAACTTCACTGGGTTGTGGTTATCTTGGGTCAGATTATAGAAGCAGGTGTCTTTCAGAGAATCCCAGGGTGACCTGCACTCCCCAGCTCTCTGGGGTATGTTCGAGGGCTTTGCCCTGTGAAGGGAAGGGAGCACTTGTGAGCTGCCTGCCCTGGACCAGGAACCAAAATCTAATTTCAAAGTTTCAGACCCATGGATGGTGCTGCTGCCCCTGCTCAGCTGTCCCATGTCCACGCTCTCAGGGCCCTGACAACCCCCAGTACCTGCTGCCTCTTCAGCTTAACCTGAGAGCTGCCAACTCACAGTTTCTCTGTCTGTGTGGCTGGCTGGGCTTGCTGGGGGCCAAATGCCCAGGAGAGCCACGAGAGGGAGTCACTATCCAGAGCCTCCAAGCCTGGAGAGCTTAGCATCCTAATGTCTGCTTTCCAGCAGGTCTAAGCACCAGGTCTGAGGTGGCCGGTGGTTGGTCTGCCTCCCCTTCTCACTTTGTTCCATGAGTCTGCTGTCTGACAGGTCTGTCCTTCTCCCAGATCAATACTGCACCCCAGTCCTTGCCCTGCTTCTGGGGAGCCCCACTAAGACAGCCACATCCTGAGGACACGGGAGTTGTAGATTCGGCGTGGCCAGGAGATGATGATTGCTGAGCACCACATGAAGGAAGGCAAGAGAGAGGGGACACTGGAGGAAGGGAGTCAGAGACATTGCAAGTTTGGGCTCTTTAAAGAAAAGTTCAATTATCAGGTTCATCAATGTTCCCATTCTTGTCCAAGTCAGGACATGGTGTTTATCCTTGGCCAGGCTCCCCCATATTCTCAGAGAACTCAGACCAAGCTCAGTCCCCTACTTCCCAGAAGTCCACTGGATACATATTCTTGGGTGTCGACCATGTAGTAGGCTTTTTTCAAATGCTGGGCAGATGTTGGCCCATAGGACCATCTTTTCCTGAGGGTCTTGTGTCAGTGTGAGGAGTGGGACGATGACTTTTTAAAGCTATAAAAGAGTTAGTGGCTGGAATTCTGTAGGAATTCTGGAGCTTGGATCTAGGTCCTTAGGTCGGGTCAGCAGGAGATGCCACCATCTCCCTGCATTGGTGAGTCCCCAAAACCTGAAGACAAGCTTCCCTGTGTGGATGCACATTTTAGTTTGAGATGTCCTTGGCCACCCACCCACAGGTCCTGGCATCTCTGCTCATGCAGCGAGTGGCTTTGTGCAGACAATGTGTTTGTGCATCCTCCCTTGTTTCCCCTCCTGACTTTTTGTGTCCCCGGAGCTGTCATTTGTTCTCACTCCTGAGTTGTCAGCGATGCACCTTTCATTCCTTCGCATCTCCTGACCACACTTCTGGTAAGCCCACTGGACCCCACGTAATGAAACACCCTTGGGTGGTAAAAGACTGGTCTGAAGCTATCACCGTCCACCCGTGTGCCCAGCCACTCACCCACACCGACATGGGGCTCACGGTCTGCACCCATCGTTTTCTCTACTTTCTACTGTCTTGTGAATAGATTGTCCCTATTGTACAAACAGCAAGAGCTAACGGATCTTAATAAATTACCGGTGGTCACAAAACCAGTGAGAGGCAGCACTGAGAGCGGCGTCGGCAGCCATCCAACTCCCTAGCCCGTGCTTCTGTCCGCGGTCCCCACTCTCCTAGAGCGCGCTCTCTGCACGCCCTTTACCTTCTTGATCTTCTGTGTTTCTTATGAAAGCTCACTGTGCAAAGTCAGTTTCAACTAAGAGATGAATTTAAAATGGAGCTATCAACCCCACAGAAACAGGCAATAGCTTAAATACTAAGAATCCAGAACTTCAAACTGTCCTAGAAAAAGCCAAGTAACCACAGATGTAGATAAACAAACAACATAACAGAGGGTCCAGGGTCCTGGCTGTGGATTCAGGTGGACCTGGGCTGGAACCCAGCCCTGCCCCTTGCTGGCTGTGTGACCAACAGCTTCTTATTTATTTATTTATTTTATTGGTTGTTCAAAACATTTCAAAGCTCTTGACTTCTTACTCCACATCTCCAAGCCTCAGTTCCCCGGAGGAGCAGGGGAGCACAGAGGCCTTGATGGTGTGGGGCCAAGGTGGACTCTGGTACAAAGAGCATCGCAGAGCCAGTGGTGGGTTTAAAAGGATTAAGAAGACAGAGCTGCTCTCAGGATTGTTGCGCCAGGATCAAGAAATCCAGAGAGTATAACTAAACACAGCCAAGAGCTTCCTTCAACAGACCTTCAAAGGGCTCAGAATAAATGCAGAGCAACCAGTGGCCCCGGGGCAGACAGAGATGAAGACAAAGAGGAAGCACTCAGGTAGGTGATAATGAGCACCACAGGAGCACAGGTGGCAGCAGGGAGGTCAGGGGGGCTTGGGCTCTTGTCCCCAGAGGCCAGCAGGTCAGCACTGACCTGCAGTCACCAGTGTGCACTTTCCACAGAGGGTCATGATGGTGGCACCGGAGCAGAAAGGGACTCTACTTCCTCCCTCCAGGGGCGAATCCAGACACAGAGCACATCCTGGACCCCATTCCCGACCACAGCAGCCATGAAATGTGCTCCAGCAGGACTGAGTCTGGTTAGCCTCTGTGTGCTCCTGAGTCTGGGGGTGACCAAAGCAGACCCTCCCTCCCATGCTTGAGAGGTTCCCAGAAATAAAGACTGCACCACACCTGGCCAGCTCTGGCCCAGGTGATTACTCCATTGGTCCAGCCATCACAGCTAGTTCTGCTATCAATACTACAACAAGCACATTCAGTGCTATGCAAATTTGCAAAATAGGGCACTAATTAAATCAAAGCCACACATAAACAGTAAATATTTTGCAGGCATTAGATGATGTTTATGAAGAATTTGGACTAATATGGTAAATATTTATGTTTTTAGTTGAGTGAAGAAAAACAGAATACAAAGTAGTACATAAAATATGTTCAAGAGAAAATATAAAAATGTGCAGAAAAAATAGACTGACATATTCATAAGCTTCACTTTCATTTGGATATTTTCCTTTATTTTGCTGTATGTTGTTTTCTGCATTTTGGGGAAAGTTCCTATGATTAGTATCATTATATATTGATTAAGGGAATTTATATTCTGAAAAGGAAAAAAGACTGTAGTTTCTAGCCATATCTACATGATGAAGAATGCAGCCACATGGGGACATTGTGGCCTTTGAAATATTTTCCCAGGAATGTGAGGAACTCATTAGTACAAGGTGCCATATGCACAACTTTGACCTTAGGCTGAAGGATCAGCATCCCAGGCGCAAGTCCAATGTCGCCCCAAGGTCATTCTGAAGAACTAGGGACAAGATATCTACATAAACATACTTTGATGACACCATTATACACGTAACAGGGCTTTAGGGAGGAGCCATGCCATAAATCATTTGCAGTCAGCATTTTTAAACAGAAAAAAAAATGAGTAGCATGCAGCTACTGACAAATGTATATCAAGAATTACCCCTCCTCCTCTATGGCACTGATTTTGCCCAAGTGACATTTCAGCTCCAATAAGCAAGACTAATGGAGAGAGAGCAGAGGACAGAGCCCCCGTCCTCAGTTTAGAGAAATAAACTAGGAGTGTCTCTCACCCCTTAGCAGAGACAGAGGCTACCAGTCCACAGACCACAGTGGTAATTTCAAATTGAGTTACAAACGAGGAGAGCCTTGTAAACCTTTACCACACACCTTCCTTCAGGGGGTGGAGAAGCAATGTCAATTACACATACATAAAATCCCAGACCAGTTGGATTTGTGACTACTTGACGCTGGAGTTCACACTTCTGAGCAATGAATGAGACTATGTTCGCCACCAAGAGTAGCTGTATTGGCAGCGTTATCTCAGATTAACAAAGGCCATCCCTGGGATAGGGGACAGGCACATGGGTGGTGGGAACATTAAGTTGGGGAATGGTTCTGTAGACCTGGCCCACCCTGCTGACCCCCACGTGCTTTCACTGTTGAGAAGCAATTTACCTGCAGCCCTGCCTGCGGAAGTCCACAGGCCGTGTCCCATTCCTCACCAAACCACCTGTTATCTGCAGGAGAGATGGAGGCTCTGAAATGCTAATATGGAGAACACTAGTTCCCCTGGAGGGTGGCAACTTTTGTGACCCTCACACCAACCAGATCCTGGAACTCAGGAAGATAAGGATAATTTCCTTTAACCATAAAAATCTGCAAGATTCCAAGTGACCTAGAGGTGTTTTAGCCATGGGGACTCGAAAGTCTGATGTCATCCTGCTGTCAGTAAAAAGTCAAGAGCTAAACCTCAGTAGGACCCTCTGGAAATGTCCCTGGCCCCTAGTAAAGCTAGAGGGCAGCAGAGGCATGCTGTCCCTCTTCTCTCAGAGGGGACCCACTGTCCCCCTTGAGAGTGTCCCTTTTCCCTTTTCCTGTTCCATCTAATGAACTCTTGTATTTTACTCTGAGGGACATATCTGCAATCTTTCTGACTTGATCACGAGAATCAGGTTTGAAGGGGGCCATCATGCTGCCTCCATCTCCCAGAAGGCCCAGCCCTGTCCTGTAATCCCTGGAGCTGGAAGGCAAGCTCTGGCTGAAGCTGTGAAACAGGAGGATCAGAGCTTTGGGTGCCTAGCTCCTGGGGGTGGCTGGCGAGCCAGAGTTGGGGATTGGACCTGCACCAGGGAGGCAGCCATATGAGGTGGAAATGATCACCCAGTTTCACAGACAGAAAACCCAAACCTTAATGTAGTCACTCAATAATAGTACAGCAATCAAAATCAGGTTATAATCCAGGTCATCTCAATCTAAAGCTCTTACCTGCAAGTAGAAGACATGTCTAGACCTCTTCTGAAATATGGCTTTTACGTCAAAACCTAATAATCACCATTTCTGCATGGGCTGGCCCAACTGGAAGCCGCATTCCAAACATTAGTTCTCTGGGTTTGAGCTGATAGAGCTGAGCAGACTCGTAAAGGCTTGATAGAGCTGAGCAGACTCGTAGAGGAGATCTACCCCTTTTCTTACAGACCAAGTTCTGTGGGTGAAGGTGTAGCAGGCCCATGTTCCCCCTCTGCCCACAGGGCCAAAAGGGGTGGGAGCTCCCAGCCACCTGCCAACCATGGGTGCTTCCCAGTCCCTGGACCATGCAGCAGGAGTCCTCCATGCTGCCAAATGTAGAGTGTGAGAGGCCGACCTGAAAAACCCCACAGGACTGTGGGAGCTATGTCACTAACCAACCTCCATCCAAGGAGCAAGATGGGAAACTGCACTGCAAGCAATGGGCCTTCTTATTTCCACATCCCAGGGAAGGAATATATTTTCTATATTTGTGTTATCTCTTAAGCTTTGTCTATATCATCACTTCAGACCATATTTTATTTAGCACAAGCAATGAACTTGGCTATGGTTTTGGTGTTGTTGCCATTTAGTGCAGGCTAATTGGTCAGCGTTCTGTAACCACCACCAGAATCCCAAGAGGTTGTTACCTCTACTGGTTTCCGGACCTGCAAATCCAGCCATGAAGAAAACACCATCACACAAAATGCAGGACAGTGAAGGGCGTAGCCTCTTGGATGAGAGAGACCCAATGCCACGTGGTGAGGAACCGAAGCTCATTGGCCCTGACTTCAACAGTGGACGTTCAGAAGGCCTGTCTTTACCCAGCACGTGTAATGAGCAGTGCAGATAAGAGGGTGGTAGGGGTTCAGTGGCTCCAGTGTGATTGACAAGGAGGTAATGACGTGGCAGCAGGAGGGTGGGGACATACACAGCATTCCTGAAGAGAGAGCAAAAAATCATGCATTTTATCCCCCCACCCCACCCCACCTCAGTCCGCACTTGCACAGTCTCTCTCTCTCTCTCTCTCTCTCTCTCTCTCTCTCTCTCTCTCTCTCTCTCTCTCTGTTCTTGTTCACTCATAACCAACAGCGCTTGGCAAACATACCCTCTCCATGAAGGAAGGTTTATCCACAGGTGGGGCACTCCATTCATCTCCTCACCCTGTGCCCAGCTCTGAGCATGGACATTTACTGCTCATCTAATTCTTCCAATAAAACCACAGAGCAAGAAATTCCATTATGGCGGGTGTCTTAGCTTCCTGGGGTCTCTATTTAATACAAGAAATTCCTGCTATCCAAGCAGACAAAACGCACATGTTGAAGTCAAGGATTCGGCACACTTCGCACAATTCATACCTGCTTTTCTGGTTGGTGTGTCAATATCCTGGGGTACTGCTGGGCCTCATGCCCTGCCATCAGCACCCCATAACAACCACTTCCCATCACCAGTCACACCCCTGGTCATCTCCATGGGCAAACAGCCACATGCTCACAGAGGGGGCCTCTATCAGAGAAGCATGCTAATGAGGGGGTTGAAAGCTGGAGCCACAGTGAGCTACTGTATCATAAATGAGTACAAATTACATTGTTAATGCTATTTACAATTCCACATGGCATGGAGCCTTGTAATTATGTCTATTCAAATACTGCATTCAGAGGGCTTTTCAGCAAGGCTTCTGCCCATGGCCAAGATCCATGGAAGCTCAGGCAGGGACCTGTCACTGCAGATTCAGAAGGAAAGATGTGGCCCAGGAGCCTGAGATGGGTTAGTACCTGAGAAGAGATGCTCAAAAGTTCAGAGGCAGCAGGGACTCCGTGTGGCTCAGGAGGCCAAAGTGACCCGTCAGCACACGACTCCTTGGAAGCAAAACCTTGGAAAGAAACAATCACTAAAGTTTTGGCCAGATGTAAACATATGTTTGGAGTTAGGGTCTTTTACATTATGTTTCTAAATATTCTGGTGCATTCTTCTGAAAAGAGTCATTTTTATACATGACCATTACACCATATTGTGTTCAAAAGGATAATAAATCATCCATATGATATGTAAGCACTCAGGTTTTCCCACATATGTGAGCCTGGTCTCGCATGCCTTTTATACAGGTGTGAGGGTGTTGTATGTCCAGAGAGTGTCACATCAGCCTGACATTCCACGTGGAACTCAGCACAAGCTTTAATCAGATTCGCCTTCTCCAAACACCTAAAGCTGCCACCTCTCCTCGAGCCTGGTTTCCTGCAGGGTTTAAGCCAAAACCGCTCAACAGACTAAACAAGCCTCACTTTGTTCTAAAAGCTGGATTCAGTTACAATCCAGTGGAAAACTGAAGCACAGACTGAAACAAGCAAAATCACCTTTCATTATAATATAAATGGGCACGAAGATTCTAGCTGCCCTGAAGATGGGTAAGAGTGGCAAACAGGGGCTCGACAATGACCATGGGATTGCCTTGGTGCACAGTTCCCTGGGCCACGTGTACAGCCCCTATGCGGGCTCACAGCACTTCTGATGTGAAACAGGAGCAGCCCCTCCTGAGAGCCCAGCTCTGCTCTGCACCCGGGGGGCTCAGCTGAGTCCCGGATGGACACAGCGCCTTTCCCACTTCCTTGATGTCAGCGGGGGCAGCTGCAGGACCCATCAGCCTCCATCTGCTGTGAGAGAAGAGCAAACCCCGCATCTCCTGGGACTGCCCTGCTGCTCAACTCAGCTAGTTTAGATTAGTGCTGCAAAGCCGCCTCCTGGGGCCCTGCTTGCACAAGACAAGCCGGTCAGCACTCACCAGGGTGACCCTGGCACCTCTGTTCCTGAAGCCGGCCATGCCCGCTTCTGCCTCAGGGCCCGCCCCCTTGGCCTCTTCCTCCTCAGAGGACAGTGTCCCATGCCCTGCCAGGGGAGCCTGCCCTGCCCCTGCTGTCTCAGGCAGCCCCGTGCCCCACCCCGTCTTTCCATCTCTTCATCCCATCTGTTACCTTCGTCACACTTCATTCCACTTTCACCAAGGACCACTCATATCACCGCACCGGGCATAGGTGTCTCCCCAGGTGCACACAGATGCGTCCTCTGTAGCATGTGTGGAGACAGAACCCTAACCCGCCCCTGCTCTAAGGAGGTGGTGTGCCCGGCACTCAGCCCTGGGTCCAGCACCCTATCCAGTGAGAGGTGGCTGGATGTCACTGACCGCAGAGACATGCCCATTGCTCTCCATTCACCCAGAGGTCCTGTGACACTGGTGTGACAGCACCTGGTGTCCTGTCCTATGTACCTGGACTCTTTTGCACCTGCAGGACCCAGGGTGGTGCTTTCAGGAGCAGCCTCCCTCAGCCACCTGGGGTGGAAATGACCAACCACAGGTCCCGAGATGCTGAGTCTCCAGGGCACCCGAGGCTTCTGCTTCCAGGGAACAGTCCTGGTCTGCTTAACCAGGACAGAGATGCTTTTACGAAGCTGTACCTGCACGTGATGCTCCAGGCCCCAAAGGCTTGACGGTCCTGGCCTTGACTCCCTGTGAGAGGCCGGGTTGAGATCAGCAATGCCTCACTCTGGCTGAGCCTCCACCCAGCACAGACGCTAATGCACGAATTAGAATTAATAAACTCTTCACTGATCACACTGATTAATCCCAGTATATGCTCATTACATGGAAATCAGGGGCTGTGTGCTCGCTTCAGGGAACACAAGAGCCTCTTAATCCCAAGCACACGCTGGCACTGTCTGTGCCCAATGATGGAACCACTTGGGATTTCCCTTGTGTGTTTTCTTCATGGCTGCAGAGTCTCCGAGGTTTGTGGGCCTCCTTGGGGGTCTCACAGGAGCTGTGTTTAATCAGGCACACCTGCAGCCACAGCAAGATCAAACCTCATCCTGAAAATGTCCCCCCCCAAGTCAATAGGAGACTTTAATCAAGGACAGACAGTGGGAATCACATTATCCAAAAAAGCCAGAGATGGAAAGTGTGTGTGTGAGTGTGTGTGTGTGTGTGTGTGTGTGTGTGTGTGGACATTGGCCTTAGTAGGCATCATCTGAGTAACTATTAAACATCTCTGCAGATTCCCACTAGCATATAGAGCATCTTTAACACACTCCATTCAGAAGTTTGCAATTATTTTTAGGGCAAAATTCTAGGTTTTCTATAGAAAACTGACTGCTCTAGGAGCTAATACCACCCCCTTTCACAGAGCAGGAAACTGGGGCACAGAGGGCTGGATGCTGCTGACACCCCCCACTGGTAAGGGCCAGCACTGGGGCTCAGACCTGGCCTCTGACTGTGGAGCTGAGCTCTTCCTGGGCTCTGCTCGGGGTCCTGCTTGGTTTTCTAGTTCCCAGGTGACTGGAGGAGTCACCTTTATTCTGGACATTGTGGGGCCCCTAAATTAGGTGGGAGAGATTGTGGGCATCGAGGAGATCAGACTGGAAGGGTGAGGCTATGCATTGCCACATCCTGGGCACCAGAGGCCAGTCATTGGCTCACGTCTCCCTGTCTCTGCCTACGCCCACCACTCTGGATCTCTGTGCCCCCCTCTCTCTGCCAGTTCACTGCCAAGTCGGATAAGACTTCTCCACTGCCCGTCCACCATGACCCTGTGCAGGCAACGCCTCCCCCTGCTGTCCTTCCAACTGCAGTACCCCTTCCCATAGGGCCAGCGGATCCTACCACACCTGTGCACCTGCTGGCTCAAAGCTATGCTGGCACAGTGGATGGCACAGTGGATGACATGCCTTGTGTTCTGTCTGTACCCTCCACAAGCAAAGTCTTATCTTCTCAACCAACCTGCAGGCTCTCCAGAGGGCCACTAGTGGATTTTCTACAATTGCTTCCCTGGTATCTGACACGCCTGCCCCAGAGCTGGGTACAGAGTGTGGTACCATGCTCAGCATGGCTGCCACTCCTGGGTTCCCTGCCCACCATGACACATTATTTGTCACTAGTCCCCATGCTAGTACAGATCTGTTGTTCCCCATGCTGCTCCTAGTTTCAGTTCTTTAGGTTGTCCCCAAGGCTGGTCTGCATGACTTAACCATGGGACCAGGGGAGTCACTCACCTTTTGGCCGCAGGTTGAGAGTGTGGGGCAAGACAGAGTCACGGGTACCCACCTGGGCTCCTCGAGCTTTGTAAAGGGGCGAGGCTCCTTGAACACCCCTCCGCATGTGCCAACTCCAAGCTGCGTGGCAGGGTGGGGGGATGTTCAACTCCAGGAGGCCCAAAGGTGGAAAAGGGAACAGAGTGTTGTTTCAGTGAAAATTAAGACCGTTTAAAAACAATTCAATACTCAGAACAAACAGATGTGAGAGTCCAGCTTCCAACTGCCCAGGCCCTGAAACTAGGCGCATGTAGTCTCCATTCCCAAGCCGTGAATGCAGCCGGGCACCCTCCCCCAGCATTCTCCCTTCCCCCACACTGAGGATCATTGTCCCAGCAGCAGAGAAAAGTGACAGGCCCAGTGACCCTGTGGCAGAGGACGAGGGACTGGAGCCATAGGTTTTGATCCACACCCTTTGTCTCTGAGCTCTCCGCAGCTGTATGAAAAACAGGGTCCTCGTCTTCTCTGATAGTTCTGTGCTTTTGGTGGAGTAAATAAGTGGTTCTCAGGAAAAAAAAATGGAAGTAGCTGTTAAATTCCAAATCCCAAAAACTATTAACTGAATATTTCTATGGAACTGTGTCCATGGAAAGATTTGGAGGAGACATAAGAGCTTTTAACCAAGATGATGTTCATCAGAAAATTATTCATTTCCTGAAAATAAAAAGGAAAAGCATCCAGCATAGAAAGGAGTTTTGTTCAACTTGGAACATTTTAAAGGAAGAACCAGCCAAGGAAAGACTCGCCAATTATAAATTCATGGTCATAGCAACTTATTTGCCCATAATGGAAAATTGTCTGGGTATCTCCCAACAGGTGGATGGCTAACAGCCACGGAATGGCTAACACCACGGAATGCACCTGGGGATTAGAAAGACCTGGAATGTTGCTGCAAACAGCTTGGAATCTCCAGGCAATTATATGGAGTAAAAACTCCAACCCCAAGTAGCCATATATTTTGTGATTCTATATATATAATATTTTCTAACTTAAAAAAATAGACAACGAATGGCTAAGAGGAACTGGGGAAGGCAAGAGCAATGGGGATGGTGGGAGAGAGGTGCTGAATAGGTAAAAGACAGACATAGAGCTTCACATGGCACCAGGTGCCTTCCCGGATGAGGACACTGTGACACACACACACACACACACACACACACACACACACACACACACACATGCACACTGAGAGAGAAAATTATTCCTGGCTAGCCCTAAGAAAAATAACAAACAAACCCAATCGGAGGGGATTGTGTAGAATACCTGACTAGTATTCCTCAGAACTGTCAGGATCCGGAGTTCAATAGTGGATCTAGTTTGATAGAAAGCTGGAGAGTCAGTCCAAGCTAAGAAGCTTGTCCAGAGACGGTCTAAAGCGTGCATGTGGTTTTCTGAGCCGGGACAGAAAAGGGACCTTGGGTAAAACCAAGGAAGTCTGAGTAGAGCATGGCCCCAGTTCATGGTAACACCCACGTTGGTTCTTAGTGAGGACAAGATCCATATAGGAACAGAAGCTGTGGGTAAGGGGAGACCAAGTCTGGGGTTCAAGAGGATTCTGAATCATCTCGGCAACTTTTCTGTGAATTCAAAACTACTGTAAAATAAATTAACACATTTTCAAGATTAATCATTTGTTAATTAACTATTGAATATAACATTTCTCCATCCAGGGGTCACGACCAAGGGCAGGAACCAATGTTGTCCTCACACAGCTCCCTGAACACCATCTGTAGCCATGGCTGATTTTCAGTTTCCTCCAGGGAGATGACAGTTGGTTCCTTTAGGATAAGAGCATGGCCCGGGAAGATTTCCAGTGATACCACCAAGCAGCACTGTGAATCTGGGTTCCAGGACCGTTGGGGTCAGATCTTTCAAGATGGCCTGTGGAAGGTGCTGGGAGTTCTTGTGTGAGCCCTGGTTAGCAAGGAGGAGCAGTGGCCTGAAGCCTTCCTGCACAGAGGCTGCAGGCTATATTTAGCTCCCAAGGCCCTCAACAGCCACCCTCTGGCACTGTGTGACATTTGCTGGGGAAGGAAGTGCTATTTTCCTTCCATACCTAGTGGCTCAGGACCTGGAAAGTGGGGAGACACAAACAAAGGGAAGATAGAAGGTGGGGACAGCCCGGCTGGCTTCACTCAAGAGGAGGAGTAAGTAACAGGTTATAATTTTAAATTACCGCAACAACAAATCCCAAACATGTCAGGCCCTTGGTAAATGAGTGTCCTTGGAGGGTGCAGGTAACCACATTTAGATGGAGTGAGGAAACCGTCTGAAATTTTCTGGAAACACAGACTGAAATAAAATTTATTTCTCAAGTCCTGCTCGTTTCCTTGATATATCTGCTTGTTTCCTCCCTAATAAAAAAGGACCGTTTTTAACACGCCGTGAATCTTCTTTGGGAATCCATCAGCCCATGGTGAATATCTAAAGTGCTATGAGTAGGAAAATAGGTGTAAGAACCAACTACATGTAACACTGATCTATTAATCTCTAAAACTTTATTATTTTTTGTTCTTGTCTTCATGTGTGTTCTCATATTTATCAGCCAAGGGTCAATTTATTGCAGACAAAAGCAGAAATCCCATGTTTGTGCTGTTAATATCCCCAAATAGGAGAGCCGCACTCTATTGTTGAAATAAATTGATAGGAGTCACGTTGCCACCTTCACCTCTCTGTGTCCATTTCCAAGACAAATATGTTGAATCCACTAAATTCAGGAATTTTCTGGGCTTAGGCCAGGGCTTCAAGTTCAAGGAGGAAAGAGAATGTAAATTGAACCATACCCTATTTCTTATTTTCAGAGAATTTTTATTCTAGCTTGAAACAGAGACTACCTCCAAATAATTATATTTGATTTAGCATCCTCTTTTGCTGAATGCAAACACGTTTGCCAAAAACAATAAGTATTACACATCTATCCTGTGTCGGTGTAGAATAAATCTTAATATTATAATAAAACATTAGTCAAGTTTTGTATTTTATGATTTCTCTGAATTTAATTCATTGTAGTCCTGAAATATCAGCAATAATATTAGCAATAAAAAAATAAAGATTACCAGACAAACCAACAACTTATTAGGTAACAGAGCACATTCACGCTGGTCAGAGACTGGACCTAGGTGGACACTCATCAGGGTGTCCTGTGAAATGTGACCGAAGTCACAGAAATGTTTTCTCTTGCAGCCTCTGCTTCCTGACACTATTTGCTCCTGGTTTTGACCCTCAGGAATACCTGGATAATTAACTGCCCCATGGTTTTAAAATACAAACGCCTTTTCTCTGTCGGTTGCTTCTCCCCTGGATTTCCTTTGAGTTTTATGTGAAGCAGCGGCTGGAAGCAATCGTTTCAGTTGTGATTTCCAGTGAAGTGTAATTTATCTGGAGCAGGATGCTGACTTCACATCAGCAGGACAGCATTTTGTAGAGCTGCAATTTCAGAAACGCCAAAATACCCAGGAAGAAGTGAACTCCGGCCTCCTGGGCTGTTTGGCGGGAGCAGTGGTACAGAGCGCCTGAGAGCTGTAGCTTAATAGCTCATCTTGATCCCCAAAGCCACACCCGGCAACACAAACCTACCAGGATTTCTGAAAAATACTATTTTTAAAATGTATGAATTCACAGTCCTAATTAATGTTGTTCGCAAAAATAAGAAATTTAACTTTATCTTTTAAGCATAGAAACTACAATGATATTAACTCTTTTACTGTCTTCATTTGCTAATGACAGTAGCTATGTCAATTCTCGGTTGGTTTAATTGATGGGTGATTAATCGTTTCATGCAGGTCACAGAGACCTGGTTTTTCACATGCCTAATCATTCTTTTTTTTTTTTTAATTTTACCTTTCACCCAAATTAATTCTTTCTTTCTTTCTTTCTTTCTTTCTTTCTTTCTTTCTTTCTTTCTTTCTTTCTTTCTTTCTTTCTTTATTATTAGTTGTTCAAAACGTTACAAAGCTCTTGACCTAATAATTCTTTATTGGATGTGAGACACTGTGAATCTTACCTTGTTAACTGGTAGACATTTGTGTATATGGAAAAATACTCAAGCTTTGTTCTGTTATTCAATTAAGTTATAGAAACAGTTGGATCCCATTTTTTTGGTTTCTCATTGTGGTTTAATTTTTGGTACCAGGGATTGAACCCAGGGGAACTTAGCCACTGAGCCACATCCCCAGCACTTTTATATATATATATTATTTTTATACAGAGTCTCACTGAGTTGCTTAGAGCCTTGCTAACTTGCTGAGTTCAGCTTTGAACCCTCGATACTCCTAACTCATCCTCCAGAGCTGCTGGGATTACAGGTGTGCACCACCACATCTGGCTGTATTTGGACCCTTTGAGATGATGCTCTTAGGAGGTAGAGAGGGAAGATGGGAGGGGAGGAGAGGAGAGGGGGGATAGTAGGGAATAGGAATGGTAGCAGAATACAACAGTCACTAATATGCCATTATGTAAAAATGTGAGTGTGTAACCAATGTGATTCTGCAATTTGTATTTGGGGTAAAAATGGGAGTTCAAAACCCAATTGTGTCAAATGTATGAAAGATGATGTATCATAATCTCTGTAATGTTTTGAACAATCAATCAAAAAAAAAAATATTGTCAGGCTGCCCAGGAACAGCACTCAGATTAGAATTCATTATTTCCTGCTGACAAGGGGCAGCCTTTCAGAGGACCTTATATGGTGCCCCACACCCTCAGGGTAGCCGATGTGGTGATAGAAGCAGGCGCTATTCCCAGTCTGTGTGTGCAACCGGCTGTCTTGCTTCATGCTTTGTGGGGTTCTTCTCCAGGTCTGGGTAGTTTTCTCCCAGTGTGAATAAATGGATTATCAGCTGAACACTGAGGGGACCCTCAGCCTGCCCTGGAGCTCTGTCTGCACAGCTCTCTCTGGCTGGTCCTTGGACCCCCACATTCCCGTTGCTCTGATCTTTTCCACTCTCAGTTCCATCTCCCCAGCGCAGGTATCCACCAGGCCCCTGCTGGACTCTACAGTTGGGAATCTTCAGGTGGTGAGCCAGAGCGGGTGTAGGGCTCCCCTAATTTATCCTACCTTTTCATCCTTGGTTGATTTATTTTTGTAGTCTCACAAATGGTCATTTTATATATTTTTATCTGCTTTAGGTTGTTTTTGTCATTATTATTGTTTCAAGCAAGAGGCTAAAACTGACCCTCCATTTTTTGCTAAAAGCAAGCCCTTCACTATAGATTTTTTTTTTTAAGAATACCTTCATGTGTGTTGCAGAGATTTCGCCTCCAAAGAACTTCAAATGCAACACTCCCAAGGAGGCCCCATTGAAAACATACCAATCTGAAACTCAGTCACTCAATCGCACATTGTAGATTCAACCACCCAGATGGAAGTGTGATCAGAAACTCATTACGGACTTCAGCAAACTAGAGAAATTGTTAAAAAGTACCGGCCTGTAGCAGTCTGTTTTTAATGCAAGTATCAGACTGTATTCTTTTTTTAAAAAAAATACTTTCAGTTATAGATGGACACACTACCTTTTTTTATTTATTTTTTAACATGGTGCTGAGGATGGAACCCAGTGCCTCCTACATGCAAGGCAAGTGCTCTGCTACTGAGCACTAAACCCAGCCCCTCAGACAGTATTCTTGTTGGGAACATCTTCATACGGAAGTGACGTCTGCCTCAAATCACAAGCAAAGTATCCCTACACCAGAGCCCTTAATAGCAACAAAAAACACTATCAATAGTGTGTATTAAAATGTGTCAGTCACCATTGCTATGAGCTTCCAAAGCCCTTGGATAACCTTAAAAAGTGGCTTATACAGCCATTTTCCCATGCACTTATGGCAAAACTGGGGTCTGAAGAGGTTACCCAAGTTGTCTGTGGTCACTCAAATGTCTAGTAGCAATGGTGGGATTTGAATGCAGATCTTTCTGACTGCAGAATCCACAAGAGTAATCTTTCCTGCATTCCACTCCCTGCATAAAGTGAGCCTGTTAGCCCATAAAAATGCACTTCTTTCAGATTCTCTCTTAGCACAAGTGTTATTTTTTGCAAATGATTGAAAGAGCTCCTACCTATTTCTTAGTTGCACTTCAAATTGCCAATGGAAATCTGTGTTAAGGAGGCACAAACAAGCCACAGCACTATGCCAAAATCAATGTTTGCTATAGATTATGCAGCATAAACACCATGTAGCATATTAGGATAAAATGTGAGCTGCCATAATCCTCATATAATGGGGAAATTATTATGGCAAAGTAGACTCCATAAATGTTTACTAGGACAACACTCAGAGCAGCGTCCAATATCCTATCTCAGTAGCATATTAGTGGAAGTTCTCCAGAGAAACAGAACCAAGAGGAGATGGATAGAGAGATAGACAGATAGGGGATTTATGATGGGAACTGGCTGACATGGTGGCTGAGGAGTCCCACAGAATGCCATCTACAAGCTGCATAACCAGGAAGGCCTGTGGTGTAATTCAGTCTGAATCCAAAAACCTGAGAACAGCGGGTAGAGCTGGGCAGGTTCTGGGGGCACATGGAAGGGTCACCCGTGTTAGTTCTGGAGGTCAAAGACCCAAGAATTAGGAGCTCCAATCTCCAAGGGCAGAATAATATGCATATCCCAGCTCAAGAAAGCGGGCGGTCAGAGAAAGACAGAAAGAGGGAGAGAATTTACCCTTCTTTCTCTTTTTTTGCTGTGTTGAGGAATTTAATAAAGTAAAAACACTTTTACGTGATCTACAGTCAAATGCTGGCCTCTTCAGAAACCCACCAGGAGGAGTGTTCCACCAGCCATTGGAGTATCGCTGAACCTAAGCACACACAATCAGCTATTGCAACCAGACTCTCTACATTCTCTCAGCTAACACCTGTCAGCTCACCAAAGTGTGTGGCCCTTTTCCATCATATTAGAAATGCCAAGGGAAATAAGAAGGAGATGAAAGAGGAAGGAATAGAATATGGACTTTAGATCCTTAGGAACTTTAATTTGCCATACCCTAGTAAGCGGGAATAGATATCTCTACCTCTTATATTCAAATTTCACACTCTAAAGGAAAAAAAAAACACATCTTAAATGTATCTTTCAAAAAAGAACTTGTTATTCACTCTTTTTATTCTCAAGTTAGTATCTGGGCTCACTCCAGGCCTGGGAAGCCACTCACCTTTTTACAGACTTCTAAGGAGATGCCTCTTCACCATCCCTGCACAGGACCTACTAAGTGTGCTCAGGCCGGCCTGCCCTCCCCAATGCCAGAATGCCACCCTGACCCAGACACACCCTTCAGCACCTTTCTAAGACCATGGTGGCTGCTGTAGAGTAGGTGTGGCTGTGAAAGTTTTGGCCAGAGTCTTGAGAAATTTATGAACATGCATAAAAACGTCCAATGTGGAATTCATCCATATGGAGAAATTGAGAAAAGTAATGGGCCTGTTGAAGTAATGCGTCTGTTTCTTCAATGAATCAACAAATATTAGATCCACAAATATTTACTGGGCACATATTGAATCCTGGTGCTATTTTCGAAACTGTGGACTCAGTGGTGACTGGAAGAAGCAGGTGCTCACTCTCAGGGTCTCACAACCAGCAGCTACTCCTGGAAGACAGGGAGCCCCTCAGGGACCAGGACGGGTCACAGGGAAGAGTGCACAGGTGAAATGACCATAGTGAGCTCATACAAAGTCCTCTGCCTTCTCTGCTTTGTTCCCCTTTCCCCAGACCAACAACACAAAAACACACACATATATACTAACACGCTCTAGCCACCACACACAGCTCACACATGCTTCAAAGGATTTAAAGATCATCCAGGATCCACTGAGGTTTCCAGTAGCTTTGTTTTGAGAAAGGTCCTCATAAGTCAGTGCAAACCTTCCTTCCTGGATTGATCCCCATTCTCTAAAATTTCTTACTCTTCTTAATATTCAATGGGCTTGTCCTCCATCCTCAAAATGTAAAACTACAGGCAGTTGTTTTGTACCATCTTTGCTGCCTGGAAGGTTCTGGTAGGTTGACAGTGGGGGAGAGCAGATTCAAACTGAAGACTTAATCAATCATCCACAAATACTGGTTGAGAGGCCACCTTGGGCCTGGGCTCCATGGTCCTGGGGGACACAGGGGCTCATCTGCAGGTTTCCTAGGAGATTAGAATGCACTAGAAGAATTCTACAGTGAAGGCTGCTCCCATGGGCGCATATTCTAACACAGAAGGTAAGTGCAAACAGGTGAAAATAAAAGTGGATTATTTCCACTTCTACTGTATTAGAGACAGGTGTTGGCGCAAGAATGACATTGAAGTCTAGGATTTACTTAGCAATGGTACTCCCTGATGAGTATCTAGGAGTACTCCCAGAGTACTTCTGGAGTATCTGAGAGTACCACTAGTGCTCTCTCATAGGTCCCCAGTCCTGTGCTGAACATTGCATGTATTATTTCATTTCATCCTCCCTGAGCTGATGGGGTGGCTACTGAAACCATCCCCTTTCCACAGGCAAGGACAGGAGCAGCTTCAGAGGTGAAGGGCCCTGAGGTCAGGCCCCGCCCCTGCCCCAGGCATAGGCATCCCCCCACATCCCAGGACACTGGGGACAAGGCCTTGGGTTCCTCAATATTCTTGATTAACAATGGAAAATACACATAAAGGACTATTTTAACTGGAAGCCAAAAGGGAGAGAAGGTCCCTTTTTGTGCACCTTCACCCTTTTTAGATTTATTCCTATTACACTTGAGAAAAGCCAGCCAGATTCATGGTAGGTTGTGACCCAAGAAGCCATGGCCCCACTCTTCTCAAGGGATTTTTCTCTGTCTCAACAAAAGAACCTTCCAGATACCTCTATTGCTGATTCTTTGACAGGCCAAGGGCTTGGCATTTCTGGGAATAAATAGCCATTCACCATTCTGCTCCTATCCACACAGCAAAACAGGTCAGGAGGCCAGAGGAGGGAGCATCAGCCGCAGCTGTAAGGATACATTTTCTCCCTGGGTATTTCTGGGGCTTGAATTTTACATGGGGAAAAAAGGTGATTCAGTCTTAATCAGCAGCAGGAGGTGTGGGGCCAGAGGGAGTGCCTGCCCTGCTCCCTGGCTCCCACGGATGGTATGGTCTTTTGCACAGAAACCCCAAAGTGGCTGAAATGTTCATACACCTTTCATCCAAATTTCTTTGCAGAGAGAGGACAGATCAGTTAAACTTTGGGAAGAAAATTTCAAAGTGCAATTAGATGCTTGGCACTCCCACCCCCACTGCCACCTTCTGATGCCAGAGGTGTGAAATGGGGATTTTCTGTTCATTCATTGTGCACTGGCCCTGCTGCGCCAGCCAGAAGCTCCAGCCTGAAGCACCTGGCCCAGGGGGTTTCTCTGATGTTCCAGAATAAGGAAAGTTACTCAGAAAAAAAAAACAGGAGGGAAACCCAAACTCACAGGTGATGCTGGACAGACCCTTTCCTCTGCAGACAGCAGTCAAGGGCCCAGGAAATGTGCCCACAGTGGAGCTGGCTGTTTAAAGCCATATCCAGTAACAAGCAGCTTCTCAAGAGTTCCAGAAACAAACATTAACAGTACAATCTACCCACCACTCCAATGAGCTTTAGCCTAACAAACAAAAAATAAATGACTTCATTTCAAACAATGTCTGTGGGGTGCAATAAAACAGAATAACCTGCCATTTGTAGCCCTTGTTTTTGGAAGAAGCAATTCTAGCCCCAGGCTTTGCTGGCTAAAGCACAACAAACCTACTCTCTGTACCTGTCCCTGTCAGAAGAAACAATTACTCCAGATGGACTGATTTCCAGGATGAAAATGAAGAGATTTCTAAGGAAGGAATGTGGCCAGCTGATGACTTTTCCTTCATCTACAAACTAAAAGTGGTTTTCAAAGCATCTCTTATTTTTACTTAATTTTACCTATGGAGGAATGCCAATCTTATCTGCACTGTGTTTAATTTAAATACTAGTGAAGTTAGCATCACTTCTGTCCACCACAACAGTAAAACGTGGATGTAAAATAGTAGGAAGCAAACTCAAGATTATTTTTTTTAAGTAGATGAAGTGGGGAAGAATTCCTGTTGCATAAACCCATAGAATCACCCTTGTTTCAATTGGTAGAGCTATTTCATTGCCACTACCAATTCTTTCCAAATAATAACATAACTTTTTATGTTTTTGCTCAAGATAAAAGCAATATATATTTACAGTAGAGGAGGCAGAAATAGAAAAATCATTTTCAGTCATCCTACCACCCACTCTGGGCAACCATTTTTTTTCTTATTTATTTATCTATTTATGAATTTGTTCTAATTCATTGTATGACAGAATGCATTTTGATTCATAGTACAAAGTGGAGCACAATTTTTTATTTCTCTGATTGTACACAAAGCAGAGTCACATCACTTGTGTCTCATTCATCACATACCTAAGGTAAGGACGTCCATCTCATTCCACCATCTTTCCTACCCCCATGCCTCGCTCCCCTTTGCTCTACCCACAGTTCCTCCATTCCTCCCATGCCTCCCCCCCATCATTTATCAGAGAAAACATTGGGCTTCTAGTTTCTTGGGATTGGCTAACTTCACTTAGCATGATATTCTCTAGCTCCATCCATTTGCCTGCAAATGCCATGATTTCATTCTCTTTTAATGATGAGTAACATTTCATTGTGTATATATACCACAGTTTCTTTATCCATTTATCTATTGGAGGATATCTAGCTTGGTTCCACAATTTAGCTATTGTGAATTGTGCTCCTATAAACATTGATGTGGCTGTGTCCCTGCAGTATGCAGTTTTTAAGTCCTTTGGGTATAGACTGAGGAGAGGAATAGCTGGGTCAAATGATGGTTTCATTCCCAGATTTCCAAGGAATCTCCATACTGCTTTCCAGAGTGGTTGCACCAATTTGCAGTCCCACCAGCAATGTAAGAGTGTGCCTTTTCCCCCACATCCTCACCAACACTTATTGTTGCTTGTATTCTTAACAGCTGCCATTCTGACTGCACTGAGATGAGTAGTTTTGATTTGCATTTTTCTAATTGCTAGAGATGTTGAAAATTTTTTCATATATTTGTTGATCGATTGTATTTCTTCTTCTGAGAAGTGTCTGTTCAGCTTCTTGACCCATTCATTGATTGGGTTATTTGGGTTTTATTTGTTTGTTTGTTTGTTTGTTGATGTTAAGCATTTTGAGCTTTTTATAATCCTGGAGATTAGTGCTCTGGTATGCATGTGGTAAAATGTCAGCAACCATTTTTAAGGAAGACTTATTGATGGATTAAAGTGTTTTTATTAGTGCATTTAGGTCTACATGATCATGAGTTCATTTTGATGTATTTATAAAGGCATTTAATATAATTCAATCTGTTTCCATCCCCAGGACTTTTCCTTTCCTCCCCTCCTCCTTCCCCAGACCTCCTTCCTCTACCTATTGGTCTTCCTTCTATTTCTTCATTGTTTCTAATCATGAACTATAGCTATACATAGAGGTAGAATTTATTGTGATATATCTGCACATGCATGTACCATAACCTGGACAATTTCATTCCACAGTTTCTCTTTTTTCCCACTCCTCCTTCCTTCCAATTCCCTCTGTTCACTCCATTGTTTTCCCTTCTATTTTTATGAGATCCGTTTTATATTTATTCCTTTTCTCTCTTTAGCTTCTGCATATGAGATAAACCATTCAACCCTTGATTTTCTGGGTCTGGCTTATTTCATTAAGATAATGTTCTCCAGTTCCATCCATTTACCAGCAAATGACACAATTTAATTCTTCTTTATGGCTGAATAAAACTCCATTGTGTGTATCTACCACATTTTCTTTATCCATTCATCTGTTGACAGACATCTGGGCTAGTTCCATTACTTGGCTATTGTGCTGTTATAAACATTGATGTATCTGTATCACTATAGTATACTGGTTTTAGTTCTTTTAGATTAATACTGAGGAGTGGGATAGCTGGGTCCTATGGTGGTTCCATTCATAGTCTATTGAGGAATCTCCATACTGCTTTCCAGAGAGGTTGCTAATTTGTAGTCCCTGCCACATTGGATGAGTGCACTTTTATTCCCACAACCTCTCCAGTACTTACTGCTATTTGTATTCTCAAAGCCTGGCAATCTAAGTGGAGTGAGATGAAATCTCAATGCAATTTTGATTTGCATGTCCCTGATTGCAAAGGATGTTGAATATTTTTTTCTTGTATCTGTAGGCCGTTTGCATTTCTTCTTTTGAGAAATGTCTGTTTGACTCATTTGCCTACTTCTTCATTGGGTTCCTTGTTTGTGTGCTCTGGTGTTAAGTTTGAGTTCTTTATATAGTCTGTATATTAATCCCCTGTCAGAGGAGCAGGTGGCAGAGATCTCCCATTCTGTAGGCTCTCTCTTCACACTCTTGTTTGCTTTGATGTGCAGAAGCTTTTTCATTTAATGCTGTCCTACTTATTTATTTTTGGTTTTGTCTCTTGAGTTTTAGGAGTCTTATTAAGGAAGCTGGTGCCTGCCTCAAGATGTTGAAGTGTTGAGTTTCTAGAAGTTGTGAAGTTTCTGGTCTAATTCCCTGGTCTTTGAGGCACCCTGCATTGATTTTGGGGCAGGGTGAGAGATAGGGACCTAGTCTCATTCTTCTAAATATGGATACCCAGTTTCTCCAGCGTGCTACCACTTGAGCCACATCCCCAGCCCTTCATGTCTGTTTTGATGCCCAGTATGCAGGTCTTGTTCCTGTAGTTCTGTAATATAATTTGAGATCAGGTATTATGATGCTACCAGCATGGAAATTATTGCTCAAGACTGCCCATTTAAATGTATGTTGTTCTAACTTCTCTCTCTTTCTCTCTCCCCCCTTCCCCCTCTCACTGAACATAAATGGATCACTCAAACATGGCAATGTCAACTGTACAGCCACTCTGGAAAAAAGTTCTTTTAAAACTAAAAATAAACTTACCATACAACATAGCCACTGCATTCTTTGGCATTTATTCCAAATAAATGGAAGCTGATTTATCCGCAAAAAACTTGTCTGATAATGTTCTTAGCAGCTTTAGTCCTAATGGCCCTTAACTGAAAACTACCGAGACAAACTTTATTGGGTGAAGAGTTAAACTGTGTTGTATCCACAGGGTAGAATACTAGTCAGTCATAAAAAGAAATGAAATCTTGACACATTCAACAGTTGTTTAACTATCAAAGAAATTAACCTGAGTGGAAAAGCCAATCTCTGGAGGTTCCAGACTGCATGTGATACAGCTTTCGTGAGATTACATTGTAACGAGGTGAACAGGTGACAAAGATGGCAACCATGGCTGGAAAAGGTCATGAATGGAGGGAGGAGAAGGAAGGATGAGGAGTTTTGTGGTTAGGTACAGTTGCCTGCCTGCCTTGACTGTGCTGGTGGCTACTCCAAAGCACACACATGATAAACGATCAGACACCTGCAAACATACAGAGACACACATGAGCACACAGGACCTGGAAGAACATGCATCTAAGATGCACGGTGTCATTATTCTGATTTTGATGCTCTCTTGAATTATGCAAGGTCTAGTTATCAGGACAAGTGGACTGAAGAGTTACTAACTCCCTCCATGCTTCTTTGCAATTTTCAATGCATGTATAATAACTTTAAAATATGTTTTAAAAAGGAAGTACCCTTGCTCTGCTAAGACACAGCACATGCCTTTAGGAATCCCTTTTTCTAAACCCATCATGCTGCTCAAGAACCTTAAGGTCAAGGTAAGAACATGGTGTTGGAAGGGCCGTCTCTATTTCACTCAAAAACATGAACATGGCTGTAGATTCTTAAGGCACACTGTGCAGCATGCCTGTTTTGCAACTTGGCTTAATATTCACTCTGCAACTGTCATTTTACAATGTCACTACATGCATTTTTATGTTATTCCTTAAAGTTCATTTTCCCCCATGCTGGTAGGCTGACTTCTCTCCTACCCTGTCACTGGACATTCAGCTGTCTCATCCACGTTCCTGTCCATACTACTATGATAAGCCTCCTTTAGGATACAAAGATTGATGACTTTTCTTATTATTGTTCAGGATAATTTCCTAGAAGCAGAATTTCTGGCTCAAAACTTTTGCCTGATGCATGATTTCTGGTGGATATTTACCATTTCCCTCTCCAGAAGCTTCAAAGCTTCCTCTCCAGGAGCATTTAGTAGTCAGCTCCTCCTCTTGGCCCAGAACTGCCCCAATAGAAGTTTCCCTCCCCACATGCCTCCTGCTTGCAGCGGAACAGCAACTGAAAATCCACTCTCTGGAAGCCCCGAATCTGGATGACCTGCGAGGAGGAAGCCCCCGTGAGCACTGGAAAAAAGTGAGCCCCACCCCAGCTGCATACTGGAGACCTTGTGCTCCTGCTGGGTGATAAGAGCCCTGGGACACCCTGAGCCAGAACACAGCAGCAAATTCTTCATCTCCCAGCCAGCAGGGTCTTCCTTCCTGAAGTTCACTGTAATACAATGTTGGCGAGTAGTTACAAGATGATTGTCTATCATCACAGCAAAATCCATTTTTTAAGGAAGAAGATGAGAAAATAAATTAAACCTACTATTTTTGACATCACTGAATTCTCAAGAAAGAAAACAGAAAAATAATTAGTAAACAAACTTGAAGGTTACCGTGGGCTCAGGACCAGGCAGAGACAAACACGACAGAACCTGGATTTGATCTTTTCTCCAGCAGAGGTCACAGACATAAAAGAAGGGGTCATGAGCTCCTGCAGATTGGATTTCTGATTCATCTGTGTGTCCTCGCCTGAAACCCTGGTTGCAAACAAATTATTAACTGCACAAACAAAAGGAAAATCAATAAAATTTAGCATGTTGGGGGGGCAGGGGTTTAATCTACAGCCAAGGTCATGACATTAATCCCTGCCTTCCTGCGCGAGGCTTGATTGACTCCTCCACACCCTGCCTTCCCCTCCTGTGGCTCAGAGTCGCTCAGGAATGCAGGTCACACTCAAAGTCCCTCTCCTTCTAAAGTACTTTGAGAGCCAAAGGCACTTACCCTTGATCAGATCAGACTTTTGCTGTCTTCATTTAGTTTTAGAAACAGAACAAAATAAAATGAAAATGACAACCAAGACATTTAGTCTTGCTTTGAGGATGGTGTTTGAAGGGCCTCTGCTTTGAGGATGATTTATAAAGGTACTTTTCCCAAAAGATGATTTTGTGAAATTATCTGAGGCTGAGTGGGTGCGTCTTGCCTGCCAGGCCATTGTCTGCCTCAGGCTTGCTGCTCTCTGTTTGGTGTCTCCTGGCATCAGCTTCCTTATGGCCTCTGCTTCCTGGGATTTGTTCTCCTGATAGCTGCTCCTGCAGATTTATTTCCTATTTTACATTTTTGATTGCCTTGATCAACATGCTGTGTTTCAATGCCTGGCTTACTCTACATGTACAGCATTCTAATGTGTGATTTAAAGGGGATGTTTATATTCTGGGCTGGTTTCTGTCTGAATTAATCCAGTAGTAATCTGGCGGGGCAGGGAGAAAAGGTGCTTTGCTCTGTGGGGTGAGGAAAGTCTGTGACAACTGCTAGAGGCACCTTTTGCCACTCACTCATTAGATTGAGGGATGTGGTTCCATCCATACGTGCCAAGTTGTTTGGGGAGCATGAGAACTGCCTTTGTGGAAATTCCTCACCTGCTGACATCTGCTGCATAATCCAAGCTTGAGGGCCCTTTCCTCTTCCCCTTCAATGCCTAATGCTCACCTTCCCAGGAATCCTGTTATGCCTCTCCTGCTCCAGACCATAGGCAAGTCATCTCTAGCTGCTCTATCCATTCTCACCAATTGATTTATCTGCACAGGGTGAATCCTGAAACCTTACACAGTCTCCATGTGCATGTCATAAGAGGTCAGTCATGCGTGCTCTCTCCATCAGTGGGAAACCACATGGAATCTTCCAGAACTATATGGAGAGGACAGCACCCCCAGAGCTGGGTGAATGCAGTCTCTGCTCTCAGCATCAGCTACACACAGAAAGAACAGGTCTTTTTTGTTAATAGTTAGTAAGACCTGCAGTAATGGCTGCTTGACACATTTTCAGCCAAAATGGATTTATTTTGTCCTTTGTTTGTTCATCCAATTCATATGTATGATGCCTATTTGGGTCCAAACACTGCCCTTGGACATCAGTTTGCAAAAGTTAATGAGAAAGGCTGAAACCAGCCCTCAAGGAACATGGAATAAAGAGGAATGTATGAGTGTCTAGTAGGTGCTATAACAAATTAACAGAAGTGCAATGGCTTACAACACGGATTTAGTATCTCATAGCTCTGAGAGTCAGCATTAAAATGGGTCAGGGTGTGGACAGGCTGGTTCCCTCTGGAGTGAGAATTACCTCCCTTGCTTTGTGCACGTTTTGGAGGTAGCTTCATTCCTTGGTCAAAACAGTCATCCTCTGTTTCTGTTACCACAGCGTCCTCTCACCTGACCTCTCTTGGCAAGAGTCCCTCTGTGGTTATGCTCTTCATACCTGGACTCTCTGGGGCTGTCTCTCCCATCTCACAATCCTTCACTTACTCTCACCTGCAAGCTCCCACATTGTCATAGGTTCTGGGGTACAGAAGGTGGACATCTCCAGGGCAGCTACACAGTGGAAGTTCACAATTCCACCTTCCACAGGAAAGAGCACAGCGTCTGCTGATCTATGGCCATGGGAAGTGCAGGGAAGGAGGGGCTCCAGGGGCCCTGAATCCACATGGAAGCTATGTCAATCCACCCCTTACAATATAGGTTTTGGTGTGAGCTGATGCTCTAAGCACATTTATTTCTAGCCTTCGGTTTAATCTGACTTTTCATGTGAATGTGATCCATCCCTCACCACTTCTGTTGAATTTATGATGCATTTGTATCCTGGATATAAATATGTAAAAGTGCTTATAAACTTCATTAGGGAATTTTTAATGAAGAGCTAATGGCTGCAATGTGGTTCTTTCTGGCTAGGGACAGGATGCCCCCACCCCACCTGCGATTGATGATGTTAATAACATCCTGACACAGTAAGTCAAAGGGAAACTCCTGCAAACAGCAAATAGAAAGCTGAAGGAGAAAACTGCTCTTCTGGTTTGTATGTGGAAGACGCCAAAGGTAAGGCCATTTTCCCTCAAGGCAAGGGAAGGTCGTGGGGAAGTGGGGAGCTTCCCCATGGCACAGTGGGTAGAAGCCAGCCTCTAAAGCTGCACGTTTGGAGGCCCAAGGATGACTCCTTCCATTCTACCCAGCTCCACATTGATGTACTGCATGGGCTTCCACCAGAAGCTGACATATCATGAAGGAATAGCACAATGTCAGGGGGACATCCACATCCAAGGCAGAGGTATGCACGTGGCAACCATCCCAGAGGAGGCAGCAAGGTTGGGAGAGTTAGGGATGCAGGCCTTGGTGTCCAGTTTTAATTTGCCCCTTACATGCTGTAAGAACTTGGGCAAGTTACTTAACCTCTCTGTGCTTATTTACTCACAGCTACTGAGAGAACAAGGGGAATAACCATGTCTACCTCATGCGCTGTTTTCCTGAGACAGCATTCAGTCCCTGGAACAGATTGGGTGCTGCATAAAGGTAAGCTATCAGTATAACAGGAGCACTAGTCAAGGTCTAAAACAAGGATTAATAATCAAAAGCAGATTACATTCCTGGAGACTCAATCCTGGAGACTCAATCCTGGAGACTCAATTCTGGAGACTCCTGCAAAGGATCCCGAGGCAAGTTGGGAGAGAGGCGTCCTCTGGAAGTCACTTGGGCAGGTAGGATAGTGGCTGTAGCTCCTGTAGCCCCAAATCCATTCTCTGTGGCTCCCAATCTGACCCTCCCTTCCAGGGCCTGAGCCTCTGCTGCAGAGAACCCTGAATCACAGAAACCCACAAGAGGCGGCAGCAGAGCCCCTACAGCCCTGAGAGCCCAGGTAGACCCAGGGAGTGGAAACCAGGTGCCCATCTTCCCCATGTGCAGCGAACAGAATAGCACAGTTAGTGTTGGAGACTATGCACACTTGTTCTGGGAACACAGCAAGCTGGATTAGCTTAGGCGCTTCCCCAAAAAGCACACTTTTTCTAATTAAAACATTTCAACCAAAAGAAAAGTATGTGCATATGTGCACACAGACATGTGAAGTGCACACACATATGAATACATGACCTTTCTGATGTTAAGTAGATCACAATTTGCAGAACCCTGGAGATCCACTCAGAGAGAACATTTGCAGCTGTCATGGCTCACGTGCACATAGGGGAAAGGATTGCCAACTGGGGACAGTGTGCCGAGTTTTGTGAGTGAACCTGGGGTTCTAGCAAGGCAGCAGACATGGAGCCACATGTTCAGTGCAGAAGAAGCAGAAGAGACTCCCGGGAGGGGGCTGAGGAGCAGCGGCCATCTCACACTGGGAAGAGATGACATCTATTCATTAGCCGCTGTCTTGCCGCAGTGCACCAGCACCCACCCAGTCACGCAGTGTGCCAGAGTTTTTGAATATGTCCACATCCGGGCAAGAGAAATTCCACCTTTGGATTTTGCTGGAGATCTGAGCACAGAATCCCTAGACTCTGCCGCAGTCAGACCCCTGCTGCTGGTTTCTTCTCATTTTACGTAAAAAAATGCAGGTAAGTCTGTGTCCCCAGCAGAGCACATGCCTGGGAGTCTGATCTCTGTAGGTGAGGCCCTTGGTACCCACTAGAGGGGCAATTACCCTCCCAAGGCACAGTGGCCGCACTGATGCGAGAGCCCATCAGGGGTGCTGTTCTGTCCAGTATTTCCCTCTCCCACCAGGACACCTGTGCCTGGATACTTATGGCCTCTCACTTCTGATTGCTGCCACCAACAAGCCACATTGTGTCGCTTTGCTTAGGTTATGAGTTCCAAATACTTATGTTTATTGGAAGCCAATTATTTTCTGGGTGTTTTTTGAGTCAATAAAGAGGTAATGCTAGAGAGGAGCTGTATTCTCCTCCATTCTAGTTACAGAAACAGTCTGACATTCACAACACTCAGCCACCCGCATGCCGCAGCCCCAGAAGCATGGATCTCGCTAGGGAACTGCCATGTGGTTGGAACAATGACAAAATCAACTTGCAAGACCCTTCCAGTTTTTGAAGCACAACAAAGAGGCCCAGAGCCCTGCTCTCTTCTTTCTATTTGCCTAATAATTATGTTCCTAAAGCTCCATCTCTGCATGGAGCCTCTGCAGAGGGCTGGAGCAGCGCCCCCTCTGCCCCCTTTACTCTGACAGACCAGGGTGTCTATGTGGGCTGCGCAGTTTACAGGGGTTTTGAGGCCTAGTCCTGCCTCAGTGATGCCTGTCTTGGGAACAGAGGCTAGAAGGGAAAAATTTCAGTGTTCACACTGATTCCCAATACCCACGGTCCTAACACAGGCCTGGAGCTAAAGCACATCTGTGGGTGCTTTTATGAGCGGTGTTCAAAACAACCGCTCTGACCACATCTCTATCTATGTATTCACGGGTCTTATTACTTCAGAGAGGCTTCCTGATGCCTTTGAGGTTCCAAACACTGTCCTGGGAGAGCACAGAAAGGGGCAGAGATGTGGCCGCGCCCCCACAGGTCTGCAGTACAGCAGGGACAGTGCAGGATCCCTGGTCACAGCAGGGACAGGACTCAGAGCAGCCAGAAGGGGGCTTGGTGCCCATGTCACCAGGCACCTCCTCAGACTGGGAGGCAGCCTCACTGGGGAAATGCGGGTATTTGCTCTCAGGCTACATCTAAATGCTTTTGTGTAAATGTGGTGGGATCATGGAGTCCTCACTCCCTCTCTTCCAGAAGTTTCAGTGCTCTTCATCCATGTTATGAAAAGTGAAAGGGGGCTGTTAGACATCTTTATGAAGTTTTAATGAACAGCAAGCTAGATGCAGTGGGTCTTTTATAGGCTGGATG
Source organism: Ictidomys tridecemlineatus (assembly GCF_052094955.1). Taxonomy (NCBI): domain Eukaryota; kingdom Metazoa; phylum Chordata; class Mammalia; order Rodentia; family Sciuridae; genus Ictidomys; species Ictidomys tridecemlineatus. The sequence goes on from NW_027520947.1 coordinate 314,840, forward strand.
AATGTCATTTACCAAACACAATGGATGATGTTAATACTCACGGGCAGAGTAATTAAAAGGAGATTTCTGAATGTACTAACCAGAAAATTTAAAAAGTAGGAGGAGTGCAAGTGCATGGGAAGGGGTGTCCAAGAGGCTAATGAGGGGAGACTTTACTCTCTGAGCACCTTCGAATGAGAAAGGGGCTCAGAGCCTGGGAAGGGAGGCAGTGCTGCAGGTGGTCACCAGGGGCCAGCTCTGTAGCTGGAGGTCCTGGATTTGAATCTGACTCCACCTGCAAGGGATTACCAGGGACCTGCAAGTTGCTCCACCCTCTGTGTCTGTTGACCTCTGAGAGGGGAATGAGAGCAACACTCACAGGGTGGGTGCGTGGAGGACTGCAGGTGTGGACTCTCTACATGTCTGCAAGAGGTGACTTACATGTTTCACTTGTGTGGGAGGACTCTACATAAATGTTACATGTGAAATACATCTAAAAACTTTTCTAGTGTGTATGTGGGGGGGTACAAGTATGTCTGGAACATTGTATCTACTTTCTAAGATGTATCTATGATGGTTATCATTTTCCACCTTTCTGAAGAAGCAAAATTCAGTGAGTTCAGGCGGCCTCCTTTGGCCAGGTGGAATACTTTGCAAACTGCCCCTGGAATGAAGAGCTGGTGGTCCTCCCAGTAAGAGCTCTGGCTGTGCCTGGGCCCCGCCCACTCTTGCTTGTCCCTCCCTCAGGATATAGACCTGACCCTGGGCACAGTCAGAGCTTTCCTGGTGGAGCTCTAAGGCAGAGCCTGTGACTCCAAGGAGTGACACAGAAGCTGTTCTGAAATCTGGCAGCTGCGTCCAGAGGCAGCACCAGAGGTGGTGATGTCCATGACACCAGGCACCCTGTCCAAGCTTGCACCCAGCTGTACCTGCCCCTCACCTCGCCTAACTGCGAGGGCTTTGGGGCCAGTGGCTCTGCCTGTACCTCAGCTCTCCTCCCCATATTTGGCATGATAACCACGACTCCCCCATGACAACAACGACATCCCCAAGGGGATAGAGCTGGACTCTCAGAGGAAGGTGCTCTCTGGCATTTTCTGGACAAGAACAAGCATGAGGCCAGGTTGGTACAGACCCAGAAAGACCCGAGAGGAACCAAGGGAGGCTGGAAGAGCACCCCGGCTTGATTCTCACTCTGCACAACGTTTTGTGAGAGAGTTTGAGCCCTGAAACTCCTTGGCCCTGTCAACAAATGTCAGTGGGTTCTTCAGGCCATGTCCTGGGCCTCTAGCTCCAGGTACCGCCTCCTTCTTGGGTCCAGATAGCTCCTGCTGCACGCAAACCAAGGAGTCTAGAAAGTTACTGAAAACGTCTATCCACCCGAACTTGTCTAGACCCCAGATTGTCTCAACACGGTTTGTGTACGGCAAAAAATAAAAATATAAACACTGACACCTCCTGTGAACTTACCAGATAGAAAAGCATTGGTGAAAAAATTAGAGATGATTTGAACTTGTCCCCCCCAAAATAAAATAAACTACTTTGGCTATGATTCTCTCCAATAATCACAAAATTTCCAAGTGGGAAAAAAGTATCTCTGAATTTCCTGCCTTAATACATTAAAAAGATATATATCTTATAGCACAGTGGAAACCCAGCAGAGACAAAATGTTTCTATGTTATTTTTCAGGAGCTGCATTGATCCCATGTGAAGGGCTAACCACCTCCAGTAGATCATTTCCAGGAACATCCATGAGATAAGGAAATAAGTGGGTTGGGTAGTGGATCAGAGCAGAGCACTCACCTTAATGACAGCACCTTCAGGCCAGTGATGAAATAAGAACCATCTCCTTACTTGCGGATGACCTATGTGACCAGAAGCCTTTAGTGTCACTGTTTCAGGACACTAGCCTATTACGCTGGGTGATGGCTATCATGATTTCAAGTCTAATCACAGTGGTATTAAAAACCAATTGTGTTACAGTGAAATCTAGCCCTAGAAGAACACTGTTCTGTAGCAAGGGTGGATACAGCTTTGGGAACAAGGAGCCTTGCGATCATTAAACATGAAGACTGGGTGTGGTGGCATACACTTGTAATCCCAGTGGCTCAGGAGGCAAGAGGATCGCCAGTTCAAAGCCAGCCTCAGCAACAGAGAGGTGCTAACTCAGTGAGACCCCGTCTCTAAAAAACTACAAAATAGGAAATAGGACTGGGGATATGGCTCAGTGGCTGAGTGTCCCTGGGTTCAATCCCCTATACCCAATCAATCAATCAATCAATAAAGAGCTTTGCTATAACCAAATGATGAAACAGGAGTGCCAGCCCGACCTTGACCCTACCTGCTGGACAACTGGCATGGGAGCCAGTTCTGCTGGCATCAGAAGCCTGCATAAGCCCTATGCCCTGAGGAGTGGGCACCTCGCAGCTCAGGCCCCAGAGATCTGGCACCTGCACCACCCCGTCCAGTTCATAAGCTGGAAATCAGAGGAGTCCCAGCCATCCAGGCAAGGTCCTGAAGATGCCAGGTCAGGGCTCCCAGGGAACCCCTTGCTATTTCAGGCAGTGATCATGACGGTGCTAGTGGCCTCCACTTTAGTTTGGGAAGGAGTACGTCCCCTCCGGCCTGGGAGAAACAGACGTCAGTCACCACCTGGCTGGGACAGGCTGCAGTGCCCCCACTGTGTGGCTGGGAAAAGTGAGAGAGGCTTTGTGCCTTTCCCAAGTCAGCACAGCTCGGGGGGGTGACATGCTGCAGGTCTCTTCACTGCCAGCCGAGGCTTTACCCACCAGCCACAGAAATAATGAGGAGTCATTACTGTATGAAATACCAGCAATAACCAAGCTGGCCGATACTGATGATAAATGTCCCCACAACAGCCCACATGCCAGGCTTACCTGACTGCTATTGGGTCTCACGTGGTACAGCATGAGACAGGAGAAGCCCTGCAGATCCCTCGCAGGGGACAAGAAGAGAAACTCTCAGTCACCCACATAGCAACTAGCCAAAGTGAAATTAGCAAAATTTAACTGGTCATTGTGTTAAGCGAATGCAAGTTCCATACCCCAGGCAGCACGCTAATTAAATGCATTTGTTGAAAAGCACAGAATCGGCCACTGAAGAAAGTAAGTTCTGAATTATGGAAAGAAAATGAGTGATGGCAAAGACTGAGCCTGAAACACAGAGAATCATGCCATTGTGTAGCTTGGTTGGTCACTCAAATGCCCTGAGCAAGGCTCTGCTCTCCACGGCAGAGAAAAGGACTTCCCACGCAGGGCCTTGAGAAGTGACTGTCAGGGCTCCATCCTGGGACTGAGAGGCTCGGTCAGTGGGCTTCCCCTGGGCACCTTTAATGTGGTGGAGGGAAGGATCTCCACTTTATGGAAATGCCCAACCTGTCCAGGATGTCCAGCATACCTTGGTTCCCACACATTGAATATCAGGACACCTTCCATTTGTTGTGACAATTAGAAATGTCCCCACACATTTATAAGTGCTCCCTGGGATGCCGAGCCCTCTGAAGTTGAGAATTGCTGTGGTCTGAGTGGCATTCTGTGATGGACAGTCCTCCTGGGTGGCAGAAGGACACACAGCTGAGGGCAGACACTGGTGCAGGTGATCTGTGGTGCTCCTGGAATGGAAAATGGCTGTTAGGTGCCCAGTTAGCTGTGGCTCTTCCTCCAGCTAATAGTGGGTGGTCCCCACCTGGACAGAGCTTGGAGCACTTACAATAATAAAACCTGTGCTCTTAGTGATGGCCCCTCTCACTCCCTCACTCCAGTAAAACTAACCTTTTTATTTAGACTGGGGAGGGGAGATTAAAATGACCTCAGATGCCACATCTTCTGAAATGTTCTATCTTGTTCTTCGACTGAGTAAAGCATTTGATATTTCAGTCGGGAGTTTGCTGTCTTGGTTCTCCAGATCCACAATGACCAGCACCTTCAGACAATGTGCAGGTTTGAGAGGGAAGCTCCCGAGCTACTCCCAGGAGTGGGCAGGAGCCCCTCAGTGAACTCTACTATTCCATCTTTCCTGTGTCCTAGGTTTTTAGACCTTGAGCATGAGGAAGGTAAGTAGATAAAATATCAGACAGAGCAGGATTTCAGCAGATAAATATTTGAAATTATTGAGTAAAGACTGACAACAGAACTTTCTCAGTAAATGCAAATAGAAGAATACATTCATGCAGAAAGATGTATGGCCTTCCTGCCGAGGCTGGGAGGTGGTACCATGCTCTGCAAGGGACATTGAGGAGGCCAGTACTGGAGGTCAGGGGAAAGGAGGGGAGAGGTCAAAGCTTCCTAACAGAAATAAATGATAAATTTTGAGGAGATGGACATGCTGAATGCCCTGATCTGACCATTATATACTGGGCATATAGTATATGTATATGAACCCACAGTATATACAATTATTATGGGTCAATTAAAAATGAAAACATGTTGAAGGAAAGATTATCTCTTACAATAATGACACTTTCCACCCTGAAAAAAAAAAAACACTAACATATACAATGGAATTTTACTTATCCTAAGAAAGAAGGAAATCCCACCATAAGCAACACCATAAATGAACTTAGAGGTCATTATGCTGATAAGCCTGTCACAGAGGGGCAAATACTGTCCACTCACATGGGACATCTCAAGGATTTCTAGATAAAGAGGGCGGGACTGTGGCTCCAGGGCTGGGGCAGGGTGGACAGACAGTTGCTGTCCAGCAGGTGTAGAGTTTCAGTTAAACAAGATGAGCAAGCTAGGACCAGCTCCACATTATGACATCAGTTAGTGATATGAGTGGTGGCCTTGGGATGTGTCAGGAGGGTAGATCAGGGCTGAAGTCGTCTCACCACAATGAAAGAATCAGCTAATGAGCAAAGGTGCTATGTGAGACTTACCTTCCCAAATGGACTGCTTGGAATGTGGGTCTGTGAAGGGATAAAGGCTGCTAGATGAGAGCTTTGATTCACTCTAAGATTTACTCTAAACTGAAAGAGCAATAAGCAAATAGTAATAAGTGAAAACAGCCTAAAATTTATAACAGTCTTTACCTGAGGTCACAAAGCCATTGTAGGAAGTCCATCGCACACAAATCGTATCCCTACACCATGGTTAGGCATGTGACATTGTCACCGCACTGGTCAAAATGGTCAGGTCAGCAATCTATAGGGCCCCTCTAGTAAGAGGCATCGAATCAGCCACACAGCCCTCGACTAATATCATCATTAACCCATTTACTGTAGACCATCTCCAAGTAAGACCAAAGCCCTCTCCATCTTCAGATACCCACCTGTTTCTGTGCAGAGATGGGCCTCCAGGTCCCCTGAGCCACCACCTAACCCAGGGCGCCCCTCCCATCCAATCACCTCATTTCCTCCATTTAGAAACATCTGAGGCCCCAGGAGATATGTCCATGAGGTTAATTTAAAAGACTGCTGAACTACTAGGTATTTTTTGAGGGGCAGGGGTGAGGTTAAAGGTGACAAGGTACATCTAGAATAACACCTCTAAGGAACTAGTAGCAGCAGATTGTAACATGAAATGCCAGGAGGGTTTAACACCAGGATAGATGTAGGGCTGTAGAGTCAAAGTCAGTCAGTCTTCCTTTCTCTCTCTCTCTCCCCACTCCCCACACACACACATAAAGGCCAAGGACTCATGTTTTGATCGCCAAAAAATCATCAAAAGCTGCCACATTAATTAACGAGACCTGCACAGATCTGGAGAAGTTCATTTCACTTCTGTCCCTTTCTGAAGCCCTGTCCATTTTCCATCCATAGACTTTCACTGTTGGGGTCCTGTTGTGCCCCAGGGGCTCCCCTGGACTGTCCTTACAAAGGCTCCAGGCTGGCACTCTGTCCTGCATGGGCAGGTTGGTGATATGCCCATCTGCCCAGGGCAATCTTGGCCTATCGATTAGCAGCAACAGTTCTGCTCCTGAAAGTGTCCCTGTTGAAAAGTAAGCTACCTGGCTGCCCTAAGCCTGCCCACACCAGGTCACAGGGACACACAGCCTCCTTAGCTTCTACACACTATGCGTATGTTGAACCCTGCCCATAGAGGACCCAGAAGCTCCTCCACTGGGGCAGGCAGCCAGACCCCTCTGAGACCTGCACACTTCCTGAATGGGTTCACACCATCATGCAGGGGCTGGTGATGAGTGGCTTGGAGGGGACATATTAGGATGAGACTTATGCTTTAAGATGCCATCCATCTGCCCTGCGGAGAAGGGACAGGTGGAGGAGATGTACAGGAGTGAGCAGGGAACACGAGAAGCTGGGTCACGAGCTGGGTGGGCTTTATCCAAGTTCCCTGGGTCCAGAGATCACCTTCACTACCCTTCAGAAGCCAGCACAGCGGCCCTGTTACAAGTGGAGCCTCAGTTAATCCAAGTGTGCCAGCCGACATGGTGGGGTGTGAGATCTGGTCTCCACAGAAAGGATTCCAGGACACCCTTCCTGCTCCAGGTTCTCGCTCACAGCCAGTGAGCCTACTTTCTCAGGAACGAAGAAGGGAACCTGCCAGCTCATCCCCACACCCGTGACTTGCATGGAAACATGTGTGAAAAGACTTTAATAGAGTTGTGAAACACCCAGGTCCCATCCACCATCCCTTGGCTAGACAGGGAGCCTTCTTGTAACTGAAATCCAAAGACTCATTTTCTATCATTATTCTCTTTACATTAGCCAGTAAATGAAGGTTCAGAATTCACATGATTCTATAATAAAAATGCACAGAGTAGTCCCAAGGTAAGGCGCGGTGGCATTATTATTAAGTCAGATGTGGACAAAAGCCCCCAATATTTAGGAAACTCACTGTTATAGTAGTCTTGGGTGGCCAGGACAACGTTTGGTAGACTGTGTGGCTTGTAAATAACAGACATCAGTTTATCCCTCACAGTCCTGGAGGCCAGAGGTCTAAGGTCAGGTGCCAGCATGGTTGGGGTCTGATGAGGGCCCTCTTCTGAGTCTCCACACAGTAGGAAGGTGGCGAGAGAGTACTCTGAGGTCCCTTTCCCATCCCATTTCTGTGGTTCTGCATCCCCACCAAGGCCCCACCCCTGGGATGGGGCCTCCAACACCGGGACCCAGGGGTGCAAACATCCAGCCCTCTGTACTCACAGTGTCTTGGGACCTCCCTACACACAGGCCTTTGTTTCCTCCTAGTTCCAAGTCAGATCCCTGGGTGAACTCACTGGTCCCAGCAGGTCTCATTAGTCAGCTGAGCAGCCTGAAGAGAAAGGGGAGCTGGAAACCTTGTAGGGCCCCCAGGCAAAGGAAGGAAGCCCGGCCAGGAAAGGGAGCCAGCCTGAGCGGCGTGCAGTGCCCGCCCTGGCTGTCCTTCCTGCCCTTCTCCCTAGCAGCCCACCTGGGACACCCTGGCAGCCAGACCAGGGCTGGGGAGGTGCAGAGAGAAAAGCCGAAGGTCAGAGTTGATGCTCCTGCCTGTAGGCGTGTGATATGGCCAGGACCAATGGAGCATTTTAATTTTGGCAGGATCCTGGGGTGGGGGGGGGGCTTTGTCTGGACAATCTCACGGTGGCAAGTGCTGAGCTAGTCAAGTTGCAGAGCAAGGGAGGGGAGGACGCTTCCTGAGCGCATTCCGACTGCATCCCCCGGGTGTTCTCATGGGGACCACTCCACGTGCTCCTTCCTGACCCATACCATACCCGCTCCTTTCAGAGGGCTTCCTATCTGAGCTAGTCAGCTCCGTGGAGGAAACAGAGCCTCCACTGACTCACACCCTTCTTTTAAAGTTCAAAGAGGTGCCCAAATGCTCCTGTTTGTTCTTTTTGATTTTTCCTTTGAATACAAATGCCCTCCTTGAGGCTGAACACGGGGAGCCCTTTCCTGGAGATGCTCAGGCATAGGGGAATGCCAGCTGTGTGCTCCTCACAGGTCTTCCCGAGCTCCTTTCTCTAGCTCCCTTCCGTGTTTTCTTAAAGCATCTGCCTTTGAAGCCATGTGGGCCTGGAGCGCAGCCCCTGCAGGTCCCTCCTGTCTGTCATCAGCCATTGGGGGCTTCACCCAGTCCAGGCCCTAGAAGGGGTCAGAAGGAGGCTGCGGAGGCAGGAACCCTTCAGGAGGAGCCGGGGCTGGGAGACTCCTGCCCACCCTCGTTGTCAAAACCGGCTCCAATGCTGCCATGAAAACTGCCCCCACTGAGGTGTTGGTGAAACTCTGTGCCATGTCTCAGGACTTCTCAGACGTAAGGGCAGAAACACAGGACCAGCTCAGCACCTAAAGTAAGCCTTGGGCACCTGTGTCTCAAGCGAATCCACTTGGAACAAGCCTCTAAGACAGAAATCTCCTATGTCACATCACATGGATTTGCTAACTGCCCTCTCCACTGGGCTCTGAAAAGGAGGTTGACACTTGTTGCCTCCCAACTTGATTTTCAGCCCAGGAGAGCATTTTCCTCAAATCTCAAATTTCCATCAGAATGAAGTGGCCCTGTGGCTTGTGGCTCACCCCCATGAATGCTGGACATCCCACGTGGAACCCAGGTGACTCTGGGCCATGGGTTCTCAGTGACCAGCACCTGCAGGAAGCCAGGCTTGACTCACAAAAAAAGGAGGAAGTGTTGATTCCTGCTTGACCAAGCCTGTTCCACATCCCTTTCAATTAAAGTTAATACCTGTCGCCTGTCAGCCTCAATGGCAAGTCCAGCGCTGCCCCCCTGGGTTTCTACATAACTGAGAAAGTTTCAGTCACCCAGTCCCTTACGAGAGTGTAGGTTGTCTTGGGACTTAAACACATGTGGAGACATGATTCATCTATTCTCCCTGCACACACACAATTATAAAAACATATGCATATCTATTTATTTCTCTAAGTATGCCTTTAAGTGAATTGGCTTTGTTTGGTGATGTTGCTCACCGACATTTAAATATAAAACAAACACAAAGAAATGTGAGGAACCCTGTGTGATGGACAGGTGTCTCCAGGGACAGGCGACAGGGAGGAAGAGATGGAAATGTCAGATGTCCATGAGGCTCTATGGCTGTCTGTGGGAGGAAGGACAATGATATTCTAATCAGATGGAAAACCTCAGCCCTTTCTAACTATAGTCTGCCCAGATTCCGTTTAGACCATGGGTCCTGTGGGAGTAGTTTGCATCTAAATTAAAATTGAACTTCAAAGCAGTTGGATGAGGTTTGCATTTCTATGGACAGAAAAATATGATAGACAAGTTAGTAATTACCAGGGAGCTCTGCACTAGGGGCGAAGAACAGAAAAAGGAATGATAATGACAATAAAATAGGAGTGGGAGCCCTCGGCCTGGAGGAGGGGACTCCAGCTGGAGGCCAGCAGCTGACCTCACAACACTTGCTCTTCTGTGCCACACAGTGAGCGCAGGTGCTGCGGATGTGGGTGTTACAACGCAGTGTGGTTTTTCCATTATTTTTGTGAATTATGTATGTAAATATTTAAGATATATATAGAATAACATGAAGAATATTATTATAGTATAAAGGGAGCTGGGGATGTGCTTTGGTGACTGAGCACTTGTCTATCATGTGCAAGGCCCTGGGTTCAGTCCCAGCACCATGAAGAAATAAAAACAAACTCATTTCCCAAGAAAGGGTCTGAGTTTGACCTCAGCAGCTGCACAGCTCTGGTGTGGGCCCCCTTTGATGCTCGCTCTTGTCTCCTAAATCCCTATGGAGTCATTAATAAATGGCTGTGTCCTCACCACCATGTGATAGTTCAGGGCATGATGTAAGGCACAGAACTGAATCAGCTTTAGGACTCTGTCTTCTGTATATTAAACTAAATTTGGCCTGAGGATGCTTCCACACTCGAGTCTTTAAAGAACAAACTGCAACCTGACTTGGGGGCCAACCAGCTAAAGTCTCCCTAGAGCTTGACTCTTCAAACACTGACATCTCACCCAATTGCAGCAGCAGGAGCTGGTGGGTCCCAGCAGCCACTGGTCAGAGCAAGGGAGAGCACAGGCTGAGGCCAGTTAAACCATCCATGCCTCTCTTTTGTTGTGGGTCCATAATGCAGCCTGACCACCCTTGCTCAAATAAACTCTGCTAAATATAGCCCACCTAAAGATTTTTTTCTAATAGTTACTTCTCTAGAATAAAAGTTGCAATTGTGGGGGGAAGTTGTCTGGGTGACTTCAGAACCGTTTGGCCATGGGGCATTGCTGGGCATCAGATTCATATTCCTCCCAGATGGGCAGCCTGGAGTCAGCGTACCCAGCTGCTTCAGAGGGCTTGGTTTCTGTTCACCTGCAAGCCATGATCACAGCTGCCAACAGAGTGTGAGGAGCGAGGACCCACCCGATGGCAGCAATGCCCCTGGGAAGGAGGGTCAGCTGGCCTGTCCTTTTCAGCCAGCACATCCTTCCCCTTCCACTTGACTTAAACGTGGGGAATCACAGGCATGGAAGGGAGCCTGGCACACTATCTCTGTCTGTCTCATCCCCCTGGTTCCTGAACTTGGTGTGTTCAGTTTCTCCAGACTGAAGACAGCCAAAGACAGTAATTATGGCTTATCTGGAAAGACACATCAGCAGGAAGAATGCTAATGCCCTCACTCTGCCCACCACAGCTTCATCTGAGGACACTGAGCAGGTGCCATCAAAATTGATGTCTGTTTCTTTTAGTAGATCTTTGATTAATAAAAGATGCTTCCCTCCATCTATCAAAGCTAGATCCTTCACCATACATCAGATGGATTTTCATAAGCTACATTGTGTGCATGCCCACGTACAATGCCACGCAATCTTGAAAAAGCAAGTAGTCGGACAAGATCTGACCATGTGCAGCCCCTACTCTTCCCTCCTGGTCACTGCTAAGTAGCTATGGAGCTCTTGAATTTTCTTGATCCTCAACTCCCTTGGTAAGAGATGGTTGGGATAACTGTCCAGGAGCCTAGTGGCTTGAGAGATAGAAAAGGATCCCAGGTTCCAGATGATCTTGGGAGGAGCTCTTGGCCTGTGACATGTTGTACACATGCTTGGGGAGTTCCGTTGGAGAAAAATCTCTGTGGCCCTAGAGCTGGTTTCTACTGTTGTCCCGAGAGGGTTGAGTGGGATGAACCTCTGAAGCCAGAGGTAAAGGCACAGTCCCACACCAACCATGTGAATGCCCCACTCAGGGATGCACTTCTGGAAGTGTTCCCCATCTTGATCAGCATAGGGGGTGCCTGGGAGTAGGCTGCATGGTGCATGGGTATAGGTTGGGTGGGAAAATAGTTATCAACCAAAAATAAAACAAACACCCTTGTTAAAAATCCTTGACTGTGACCAGACTCCTCCCCCCCCATCCTTCCTCCCTAATAAAACCAGGGGAGGCTCTTGGGTGAGAAACACTTACTTAAAAAGCCTTTGCAGGCAGGAATAATAATCTGGCCCAGGAGAGGAGGGCAAAGTCCCCCCTGCTGCAGGCATGTGCCCCCCTCCTGCAGATCACCCATCTGGGCTTTGACAGGCAATAACTGAGGATGGGCAGTGGGGAAGGACTGGCTTGGCTCCTCTCAACTTGCCAGGGAGAAACTGTCAGCTGGACTCCTGGCCGGCCACCCCTGACTTTATGTGCTGCATGTCCCCATCATCTACATCCACCTTGACCACAGTAGGCTGGGCAGCACCTCCTCATCTGGCCAGGCTTATTCCACCTGCAGTGACACCAACCTGTGGCTGCCAGGTGCTTTTTTGCTTCCAGGCACAACCTTCCACTAGGTTAGTGGTGACCTATGGAGGTCCCAGCAAGCAACCCGCAGCCAGAGGCTAAGCTGCAGAGTCCCTCAGTGATAACCACCAATCCCATCCCTTCCAACCTTTCCTGAGAAACTGAGCAGGACTTTGGTGACCTTGCTTGGAGACAGCAGCCAAGGCGCAGGTCACTCTGGTGTCCTGGGAGAGGAAGCAAGCAATGACTTGGTCAGTATATGGTCCACCCAGCAGAGGCCAGGAAGAGCACTGGCCAGAGGTTTTCTACTTGAGTGAAAGAAAATGATCAAACTCATGGCCAGCTCAGACTGATGCCCAAAGCCCACAGGCATCCACGGAAGCCGGCTCTTTGAACGTGTCCTACACTGTAAGTTTAGCAGCAGGAGTTAACATCTGGCCAGGCCCACCTCTTTATGTGAGGCTACAAGAGGCCATCTCCAAGCACAACCAGAAAAAGGGTCCAAGCTTTCTTTTGGAACATGGTGTCGGCTCACCTTTAAAGATGAATGTGAAAACCAGAAGACAAGTTCAAAGCCCTCAGACACCAAACACTTAAACGAAAATGCTTAAAATCCTCTTGAGAAGAAGAAAGAGCAACTCAGCGAAGCTAATGCATAAAATGGATGAGAATGCTGATATCCAGGGAAGGTCTGACCAAATCTGCTCTCCTGAGAAGCTGAAGGGTGGAAGGAAAGAGAGGGACGTGAATGAACCATCTTTGGTGTCTCCAACAAAGGCACAGTTCAAGTCCTTGATGATGAACGTGAGTTCATTCAATCCTCTGGTGGAAATGTGCAGAAAATAACGGGTGTCACACTGTCCCTCCAGAGGGTGGGGGGGGTAGTGGTGACTGGGAAATGAGTACAGAGTGAGTCACAAGGTAGGTACACCTAAATGATGGCATAAAGCATTTTGCAACCACTGAATGCTGCTGCTAAGCTGCCCACTTCTGTAAATACCCCAGGAGGAGGAGGACAGGAGATTCAAAAGAAGACATCTGAAGAGAAACACTTCATCAAAGCAATGTGAGTTCAAATTAAAATTTTCAAATTGAGCCCACGTCTCTGCTATCAGAAAATGTACAATTAGAAAATGAAACTTCAGCAGAATCCAAAATACCATCTGAAATCCAATGGGAACATGGAACAAAACTCCAAAGAAATTCTAGAGGGAGACTTTACCACTTATAGAATCAAAAGACATTTCCTAAAGTACAAAAAACATCAACCAGGCCCCCTAAGTACTTCTAGGTGACCAAAGGCTGGCCAGAGTCCTTGAAAATAAATTAAAATGATCCACTTATTTCCACACAGCCAGATGTCCCTCTGTGGAGAAGAAGCTGGAGAAAAGTGGCAGAGGGTACTGTCACCTGAGAGAAAGGGAGGCACTTTAGGAGAGGAGAGGAGCTGGATGTCACTCGTCAGCTAAGTGAGGCTTTGTATCTGAGCTCCTTGCAGGTGCCAGGAAAGGGGATCCCCTGGAGGACCAGGGCTGCAGATTCACTAGAAAGCACCTCCTTTCTTGAGAAGTCTTGTGAATATCTAATTCAGGATTTTTAAAAAATTTTTGATGGGAAAGGAAAAGCAAAACGTCGTAATGAGAACCCCAGGTGCGCTGAAAGCGATAAGAATCGAACCTCCCTTCTTCTCCTTTGTCAATTTTTAAAGAACAAGAATGAGTAAGAGAGAGATTGAGAGACAAGAAAGGAGAGCGTGAGAAAAGAGAGGGATGGAGGTGGGACAGGAAAGAGAAAGGGGAAGAGAAAGGGATGGAAGAAGGGAGGGAGGAGGAGGTAGGCGGCCGAGCAACGCAAAGACACTGGCAGGCAGCAAGCCACGAGAGGACAGCAGTTTGAGAGACACTGTCTTGATTATGGCTCAAGCCCAAAGCTGATGACTGCCTCCTCCTAACATCCAGAGAGTGACCAGAAGCACCCACATCCTCAGCGAGAAGGCAGGGTCCAGCTGCCATGGCAGAACTTGGTGCTTGTTAACTGAAGAAAGGAAGAAGGGTTGCAAGTGTCGGAAATTCCACTCAGTCACTGAAGGAAGTGGAATTTATTGGATCCTGAAGGTAAAAATTCAAAATATTGGTTTCAGGTGTAGCTTGCCTTAGGCGTTCAATATAAGTCCACAGAAGCCCTTGTTTCTGTGTTGGATTTATAAATTTATAGGTGAACTCTCCATATGTCATGGCAAATTTGTCCCCCCAGCTTCTTCAGTCGTACCATGCGGCATGTGCGTAATATCTTCTCAGACCTCACAGTGCGCACACTCAGAAGAGACACTGTTTTCCAGTGGCTCCAGGCAAAATCCTAGGATGGCTCTGAGTGACTTGTGTTTGGTCATGCACCCATCAGGAAAAGGATACTTCGTCATCCAGGCCAGTATGATGGTGTGGATTGACATCAATGTGAAGCCCAAAACTATAAATGATAGAGTTGAGGTTTCCTCAAAGAAAAAGTGAGGAAAAAGGTAGAATAAATGCTAAGCAAGCAAAAACTCTAAGGGATGAGTGTAAATCTCCTTGAAAAACAGCACCCAATGTTCTGGCTCAGATTTAAACCACTGTCACAGCTTAAATAAGCACTGTCATGTTTTGGATATAAGGTGTCCCCTAAAAGTTCCTGCGTTCATGTAAGAGGTGAATAGTTAAATTCTGAGAGCTATAAGATAATCAGTGGGTTAAAGTCATTTGAGGGATTAATAATTTGAATGGGCTAACTGGTTGTAACTGTAGATAGGTACCATGGGACCAGAGAAAGCAGGTCACTGGGGGCATACCCCTGAAAATTGTATCTCCTCCCTCTCCCTTTCTCTCTTTCCTGGCTGCCATGAGCTTATCAGTGTTCCTCTGCTCCACCCTCTTCCATGAGGCTCCACTCACCTGGGGCCTGGAGCTATGCAGCCATCCAACCATGGACTGAACCTCTATAACACTAAACCCAAGATAAAAGTTTTCTCCTCTGAGTTGTTCTGGTCAGGGATTTTGGTGAAAGCAACAAAAACTTAACTAACACAGAAATTGGTACAAGAAGTGGGGTCGCTGCGGTGACTAACCTGACCATGTGGTTCAGAAGCCTTTGGAGCTGTTTTTTGGGAGGAGTTGGAAAGCCAGGAGCTTCAGACTGGGGAGCCTCAGCCTGTTGTCTGCAGAGCTTGGTGGGTGGTTCTGTGGGAGCTCAGAAGACCCAGACACCTGAGTTTTCTCAGGATGCAGGCCCACATCTCATTCCTCTGCCACCAATTTTGCACACCGGGTGGGCAACAGTGGTCCTTGACCATCAGTAAATGTCCTTGAAAGGGCCCAGCTGTACCACACTCCCACAGGAGAGAGCAACTCAATGAAAAAAGGAAGACTTCTGCCCAGGGACATAAGAGCTTAGCCAAGTGTTTCAGTCAGCTTTTTCGCTGTTGTGACAACGGACCCAATCAGCATAATTATAGAGGAGGAAGGGTTGATTTGAGGGCACAGTTTCAGAGGTCTTAGTTCAGAGAAGGCCAGCTTCATCTTCAGGGCTCCAGGTGAGGCTGAACATCGTGGCCAGAGAGGGTGGCCAAGGGAAACAGGTCACGTCAGAGTGACCAGGAAGTAGAGAGAGAGACCCCACTTGCCAGTTACAAATATATACCCAAAGCCACACCCTAATGCCCACACCCCAGCCACACCCCACCACTTTAGTTACCACTCAGTTAATCCCTATCAGGGGGTTAATTCACTGATTGGGTTAAGACTCTGACAACCAAGTCATTTCCCCCTTGAACCATCTTGCATTGTCTCACATGTGAGCTCTTGGGGGACACCTCACATCCAAACCATAGCACCAAGGAAGTGGGAGGTCAATGGCACCAGTGATGGCCTCTGATGGCTTTGACTTCTGGTCAGGGCTACCAGCTCACCATCCAGATTCTTGGCATGACAGTTGGAACAAACCTGTCTGCATCGCTGAGTGTACCTGTGCTCACAAGTCCCTGGGCCCGACCAGCCTTCCACGCCTAACTTCCCTCTTCCCTTGGCCTGCCCCTCCCCAGCGCACCACCTCCTTCTCTGCCTTAGGTCTTTGCCAGACACTCTCTCCCTGGCCTGGGAACCTCCACTTCTCTCTGCACATCTGGTTCTCCCGACATTCAGGTCTCTGTTCAAACTCATGTTCAGAGCCGTCGTTCCTAAACACCCGTCTGCAGTGTCACCCCAGTAGTAGTTCCTGGAACCACTCAGTTTTCCTTCTTCACAGCCCACACCAGCAGGGCCTTTCCTGGTGATTAGCTGGGCTGTCATCTTGGTCTCACTGCTGGACCTTACACTCCAGCTAAGCAGGGCTGTCTGTCCTCCTCGATGCTGCTCTCTCGGACCTCAGCAGGGCAGATCGACTGGCCCCTCGGTCAATGGCATGCCCTTGGTCTTTCCTGGATTCCCACTGTGCAAACATGGAAACAGAGGCAGAGCACGGAAATGGTGTGCACATGGCACCGTTAGAGAAAGTGATAGAGATGGAGTCAGAACCAAATGCAGTTTTCCACATCACTAGAACCATCTGCCCAAGCATTTGATGCTCCTCTCCATCCAGTTTTGGGAGAGGCGTCTTCTATGGCAAAACAACCTCATTGTTTTGATGGATTTTTTAAAAAGCACACCAACTACATCTATGCAAAGCCTAAGACCCTAGACACAGAAGAAACCACCACAATAAAGACCCACAACCCTTTCATCTCCCCAAAGCCTTCTGCCCCTCCCTGCCTGTCCCTCCAGCTGCTCCTGGCCCCAAGCTGCTACTATTTTCTTTCTGACACAATAAATTAGTCTTCTATCTCAAGAAAACTAAAATAAATGGAATTAAAGAATAATATTGGATTATTTTGGATCTGACTTCTGTCTGTCCCTGCAACCATTATTGCCACATTTATAATTAGCCTCTTGCTGTGGTGAGTGATGATATTCTGTTGTATGTTTATTTCATTTTTAATGTCTATGTATATAAGTTGTCACTTCTCATGGACTCATTACTGGGATGTGGGTGTCTCTCTGTTGTCCTGATTTAGCCTAAGTCCAGGCAGGGTCTGGGGACCTGGGATTCGGGCGGGGAGCTTCAGAGCTTCTTTCTCCTGTGTGGTTTCCAGTCTCTGCCTCATGGACGTGGAGTCTCGCCCCTGGGATTTCCTGGATCTCCTGGGGAATTTTTTATTCTGTGCCCCAACCAGCAGCAGTGAATCATCATCTGTATCCTGAGAAACCAAGAGACCCCACTCCCCTCTTAGAAAGGCCATAAGGAAATGTAACTGATGTAATTGATGTGATTCAGCAATCTGTATACGGGGTAAAAATGGAAGTTCATAACCATTTTGAATCAAATTGTGAAATATGATATATCAAGAAAGATGTAATGTTTTGAATGACCAACAATAAAAAAAAATAAAAAGAAAGGCCATAAGGTTGTGCTTCTGCTCCTCCTGCAGGGGCAATAGATGTTCATGCCCTGGGGGTGGAGGGCTTGTTTCCATGCCCCTGGCAATGTCCTGATTGGGGTTAGCCAGAAGAACTTCTGGAGAGCAGGGAAAGCATAGAGTCCCACATCAAGAAACCACAAGTCCCCATGTGTATGACAGGCCACCCTAGCAAGAGCTGCCCTGGATTCAGTCTTTCCCCCAGAACCTGTCCAAGGTCCAGGGAAGGACTTCCATGTTATCTGGTCCCCCGTGTGTCTGGGGCCTGCAGCTTCTGCAGACTGTCCTACCCATTCACACATGGTCTTTACCCACTCCTGAACATCTTCACTGGCCACCCCTGGCCACCCGCAGGACAGCCACCTCCTCATCCCACATTCTGACACAGGTGAAAGCATTGGTCATCCTCTGTAAAGGTTCTCATCCTTTCCTAGGATTCAGTTTACTTGGTGGCCTCCAAACCTCAGCTCTCTGATGGACAGGGGAACATTTCAGATTGTGTAGGTGACCTGGCCTTTCCTGGTACCAGGTGAGGTGTTCTTGGCCACTGTCTAAATCCTAAGCAGAGGGAAAGGCTCATTCTTAGCATTTCTTTCCCCAATTCTTCACGTGTCTATGTTTCTATTCTGGGTTCCTTTTTTTACTGAAACCAGATATGTCACTCGGTTCCAATTTGCAAGACCTGAGCATGTACCTGAGCACAAGACTGACCCCAGAAGGATGACAATTGACATCTAGGCACTTGAGCTAAAAATACTGAGCTTCAAAACTGGGAATATGTCAATTTCAAACATCACCTAAGACATAATGTCCACATCTTCAATATGATATAGAGCTAGGACTCCATGTGAGTTTTCTAACATACAAAGAGCCCTAAAAATCAAAGGAAAAATAGCAAAGATTATGAAAAGATGATCCATCAAAGAACAAATACCAATAAGCAATACTGAGCAAAAAAGGCTCAACTTCACCAGTAACAAGTGCTTATACAGTGTAGTCTTTCCTCTGTCTCCTCGGGGACCTGCAGACACCAAAATAAAGGGTGCTCAAGTCCCATATATGAAGTTGCATGGCATTTGCCTAGAACCTGTGCGTGTCTTGTTCCTTAAATAATCTCTAGATCATACCTCATGCCTGATACAACACAAACGCTGTATAAATGGCTATTGTTTAGGGAACAGGGAGAGATATGAAGGTCTGTACATGCTCAGCACAGATTGAGTTTTTAGAAATACATGTAATCCAAGGTCAACTGAATCTTCAGAAGAGAATTCATGGATACAGAGGGCCGAGTGCACTCAGCAACGTATCAACTACATGGACGAAAATGTTAAACATGTACATCTGTAGGTTTACAGCTAATATATGATATTATCTAATATTGAAATAGTTAAGAAAAGACAGAGAGTAAGAAACACCAATAAATCATGGTCGGCCCTCACCCTTCTTTGGGGAGGGGTGGGACGAGCAAAGCTGGGCATGCTTTTTACAGTGTGTGGGGCAGAGGCGATCGGTAACAGTTAACATTAAGCAGGAGTGGGGATGGTGTGTGAAGGAGTTTCAAGGAAAGCTCAATATTTCTGTGGAGAACTATATCACATGGATCCAGGTATGTATTCTACCACTACCACCCATTAACTATGTGCATTAGTCTGTTTTTCATGACTATAACATAATTCCTGAAGCCAACTACTTATGAAGAAAAAAAAGCTTTGGGGGCTCATGTGAATATGATCAATTGATCTTTGACAAAGAAGCAAAGACAACACAATGGGGAGAACAGATACATCTTTTCACCAAATGGCATGGGCACATCTAGACTTCCTTTCGCAAATAAAAAATAGAAAAGAATCTAAACACAGACTTGCACTCTTCAAGAACATTAACTCAGGACGATTAGACCTAAATGTAAACTTGAAACTCCTAGAAGATAACATAGGAGAAAAAGCTAGATGGCTTTGGGTGTGGTGAAAACATTTCAGATTCAGTTTTCAAATGACCAAGAAAAGAAAACTGGTGAGCTAGATTTAATTAAAATTAAACCTGCCCTTTGGAAAACACTGCCAATAAAATAAGAATGCATGGGCTGGGGATATAGCTCAGTTGGTAGAGTGCTTGCCTCACATGCACAAGGCCAGCACAAGTTCAATCCCCAGCACCACCAAAATAAATAAATAAACAAATAAGAATGCAGGCCATGGACTGACAGGAAGTATTTACAAAAGATACATTTCAGAGAGACTTTTTATGTGAATATGCAAAAATTTTTTAAAACTCATCAATAAGAAAAGAAACAGCCTGGTTTAAAAATGAGGAGCATATCAGGTTGCCAGTTAGCTCGTGAACAGATGTTCCATGTCCCAGGGCAACAGGAATCTCAAGCCACAGCACCACCGAGAAGCCCTGCACACCAACTAGAACAGCCCAGAACCACAGCACCCGTAAGAGCAAGTGCTGGTGAGGAGGTGGAGGGCTGGACCACTCAGCAGCTCCTGGTGGGAGAGCCCAGTGTGCAATCACTTGAAGACAGTTTGATGGCTTCTTACCCAAGTGACTATGCTCTGACCGCACAACCAGTTGTTTTGCTCATTGGTATTTACCCACATCGATTGAACACTGTGTCCACACAAAACCTGCACACAGTTGTTTGCAGAAACATCATCCATTGTTACCAAGGTTTGGAAGTAATCAAATGTCTTCCAGTAGATGATAAATAAGTGGTGTTATATCCAGAAAATGGAATGTTATTGAATGCAAGAGAAAAATGAGTTAATGGGTAACCAAGTCATGAAAAGACATGTGGAAAACTTCAATGCATATTACTAAGTGAAAGCGGTCAATCAGAAAAGGCTCCACACTGTAATCATAGCAACTTAGTGAGACCCTGTCTCCAAACAAAAATAAAAAGGAACGGGGGATGTAACTCATTAGTAGAATACCCTGGGTTCAGTCCCCCGAGAGAGAGAGAATGAGAGAGAGAGAGAGAGAGAGAGAGAGAGAGAGAGAGAGAGAGAGAGAGAGAGAAGAATTTGAAAAATGCAACACATGATCACTTCCAGCAGAGGGTACGGAGATGGCCCACATCTTGACAGTACTGATGTCAAATGCTTGTCCATCACAACAGAGCTGCGCTTCATCTTGACTCCAGGTCTGTGCTTAGAGATCCCTTACTGCCACCCTGTTTAAAATAACAGATCATTCACAGTACCCTTATTCTGCTTCATTTCTTTATAGCACTTATTACAACAAAAACCTCCCTCCCACATTCCCTGGATTATGTGTTTATTGATATTTCCCTTCCCTAATATAGGTTTCCCCAGAGCATGGACCATGTCCTGCGCCTGGTAGCTGATCAAAATCTACTTAGTGAGTGAACACAAAGTGTATAGATTTAGTCATGAGGATGATGATGATGATGATGATGATGATGGTGGTGGTGGTGATGGTGGTGATGGTAGTAGTGGTGGTAATGATGGTGATGATGGTGATGGTGGTGGTGATGGTGGTGGTAATGGTGATGATGGTGATGATGGTGATGAAGATGAAGATGGACGGTGATGGTGCTGGTGGTGATAATGAAGAGAAAGATTAATGTGACATGACGGTGACAGTGATAGTGATGATTATTTACAAGAGGTGTATCTGAGGTAGGTCACATCACTGTCTCTGTTTGAACTTCAGTCATATGGCTGGTGCTTTGCCTTCTAAACTTCTACACTGTAGTCAGTAGACCCCAACTTCTACTGGGGATATGGCTTAGATGTGCCCCAAGGTGTTGAAATTGCATTTTAAGTTAGAGCCAGCAAACTTTCAGAACACAGGCCTCATCATCAACAGGCACAACTGGTCATGGGGAGAAGGCCCCACCAAGCAGTGAAAAGATCCATCACCGGCCCTCCTCGTCAGAGCAGTGGGGTGCTGTATTATAAAGGGAAGTCAGACTAGCTGTTGCTCCTAATGCATGGAGACGGGAGTCCTGGCTAAAGCAAGATAAGATGTATTGTCTTCTCATGGAGTTAGAACGGATGCTTTAGTCTAACAGGCTCTCTATTCCAGGTCCCTGATGAAGTCTCCTTCCAGGTCACAACCCCACCACCTTCAAGCAGCTACGTGCCTGCCATGCTCAGCTGAGGCGCACAGTGCAGGGGAAGTTACACAAGACTGTGGGTGGGGTTCTGAGGGACAGGGCTGGATGGGGCTCACTTTGATTCTACTCTCATCTCATTGGCTAGTACTCAGGCATGTAGCCACATCCAACTGTCACAGAGGCTGAGGAATGTCACCCAGCTGTGTGTCCAGGGAAAAGGGGTGCATGTTCAGGAACCACAGAGGTGGGCTCCTCGAATGGCAGGGGGATTCCCCCCGGAGCATCTCAGGTCCTGCTCAGAGGGCATATTTTCTTCTCCATAATCTTCACATTTAACCCCCTACAGAACTCAAAGGCAAGGGCCCATTTATCATCCCCACTTTGTAAACATCAGACTGAGGCTTAGAGGCATTAGGAATATTCCCCAGGTCACCAAGATACAAATTGGAAAAACCAAAACAAAAATTAAGGTTTCATCTCAAAGGCTAGGTAGCTCTTTAGCACTGTGTCATGCGATGACATAGATTATACAGGTACATAGTTATGGGACTCATAAGACCCACGGCTTCCTTCATCCCACGGGTTTATGAGGAAGTTCTGAGCATGCTCCCAACCTTGAGCACAGCTGCCCTTCCTTGGAATAGATTCTTTCTGTTCTGAGCTGCTACAAGTCTCAACTGAAGGCAGAGCCTCACCGTGAACTTCAGAATGGACATTCAGGTCTGGCTGCAGTCCCCTTTATAACCAATCATTTATTTACAAAAGATAGTCTGTGACTAGTGTTTCATGGGTAATTTCTGGGAAAGGCTCATCCCATAACAATTCTAAGCTGGAATACATGTGGAGAAAGCCAAGCCTGATTTAAACTAAATTTTTAGTGCACACTATCCTTCTTTACATAACTCACTCAGCCACGCCAAAAACTCTCTCCTCCCTAAAGAAGATGTGACTGTGAAAAACCACCTGGCCCTCTGTGTCCACAAAAGCCCTTCATGGCCAACCTGCCCTTCAGTCCCTTCCTAGTTTCTATAATTTTCTGTTTACAGTGAGTGAGAAACATAGCATGAATATGCAATAGGAAGAGACCAGTAATGGAGCCAAAGAAAAAAGACGGGGCCCTTGGGGGTGAAAAAGAAGGAAAAGCAGAAGAGAACAAGCCACCCTCAACCAGGAGGGCAGATGGCATTTCTCACCTTAACGTAGCCAGACCCGGTTACATGACTGAAGACACGTCTCCTTATAAGGCTGCTTCCAGCCTACACATCATTAGCCTCTAATTAACCTCTTCTCCTGTAACCTCCCCATGGGCAGGTTTGTCCCCAGCATCTCTGAGCATTCAGGCACAGCCATGGAGGTAGATGCTGCTATGGTTTCAAGCAACCCAGACACACTCGTGCAGGCCACCAGGACAATGAGGTCTACTTCTGATGCCAAACCCAGAACTCACAGGAAGGAGCCAGAGTTAATGGGTGGGGCAACCTACCTCTGCCTTCCCAGAGGACTATAGAGACTGGGATCCCAGTGGACCTCATCCAGTGTGTGAACTAGATTGAACAGTTTTTCAACAGATTGTTTCTAAAATCTCCTTTGGTTCTAATACATGACTTAACTTACTGTGTAAATGAACAGACTTAGTATCTTTCATTTTGCATGAAACAGAAGACCTTCTGGGTCCAGCTCTATTCAAAGCTCATGCTCTGTTGGAAAAGTCTGGCTATGTCTTCTCATCATGACTAACCCAGGGAGTTCCATTTCCCCTGCAGCTGAGACTAACGCCACTCAAGGTGCAGAGACCTTTCTGAGTCAGGGAACTTAACAGTCCTCCCGCAGCACAGCACCCTCTTACTGAACACACAATTTCTGTCCTAGGAGGCTTCTCCCAGTATACTGTCTTGCCTGCACTGGTTGGAAGGGGTTAGGAGACAGGCTTGGGGATGGGCAGTCTGTATTTTCAGGATACCTTCTAACAGGACAAATACCAAAGCTCAACCTTTTTTATTTATTTAGGTAAGCCTGATGAGTTAGTCAATTCCCTTGAATCTTACAGAGGCACAATCTGCAGTCTCTGGCCTCCAGAATCATTAAAGAGGGCAGGGGACATCAGAAGGAAGCATGCAGCTCTTAGCCACCCCAATCTAGAATTGACACATATCGCTTGCATTGATAGTCCACTGGAGAGGACCAGTCACATTACCTCTAACAACTGCAAGGAAAGCCAGGAGAGGGACATGAGACATTTGAAGAGTACCCATTCCCCGTGCTGCTTACCCATCGATATTTTGGGTCTTATCAAAATGCATTTGAGCAGCCTCTGGGGACAGGGCTAAAGTCTGGGGAAGGCCTTTCTTAATCTTTCTACGAATGATTAAAAGCAAGAAGGCCCAGGGGAGAGAGGCTCAGAGGCTCCGGTGGGTCAGCATTGGAACTCTTCTCAATCAGCCTCTAGTGGCTGCTCTGCTGAAGACCAAGCTCAGGGCCTCCAAGCACAAATAGAGGAAAGTTGATGGAGCCATGGGCCACCCTGAGCTCACCTTGTCCTGTCTCATCCCAACAATTAGTGCTCAGTAAGAGGATACTGTGGTACAGGAGCACTCGGGCTCTCCTCACCCCTGTGGGTTCTTCTGCCATCCAAGTGAGAGGGAAGGTGAGCTCTGCCCCGCACAGCTCAGTGGTGATGTCCACGAGGGAGTGCAACTTTTCCAGACCCAAACCACCCCTCCTGGAGGAGCCGAACTGCTGGATCCAGACCCTGGGCGGCTCCAGGGAGCCTTGCTTCTCCTGTGCTGGGCACTCCAGCCGCAGAGTGAGGGCTACACACTGCGAGTCCTGGGATGGAGGGCACCGGAGTTCCCCACACTTGGTGTGAGGGGGGCTCAGATGGGAAGTACCCGGCAAGAGCAAGGCTGACTGCCCCACCTCCCCCCTCCTCCCTGCTCCACACAGCTCACGGAAGTCTTCATATCAAGTTTTCTATTGCACAGAATCTAGTTATAGTATGATTGGTAATCACCCATGGTAATCACACTGTGTGCACACATGCACAACAGCTGAGCAGAAAAGCCACCACGTCTGCTCTGCTTAGTGTGTTGGTTCTAAACATAGAAAAGCAATGGAATTGGCACAAACAGGTGTGATTGGCACAGCTGGCAAAGATACACAGCAGCTCTGTTAGGTGTGGACAGTGCACTTCTTAAATCACAGTGGAAAGAACAGCCCCAGGTGCCCACTCTCCATGGTCACGTCCCACTCTCCAAAAGAACATTACTGCACATGCAATGACAGTCTCAGGATGCAGCAGTGTCCAGGAGCCAGGTCTGGATGAAACTGAGTGGCATACAGTCCCCTCTCTCCATCCTGAGACGGGCAGGCCATGAATGCCCATCCCTCACAGAAGCCAGGGCACGTCTCCCTGCAGGGCAGGCAGGAGCTACTTGGGGGATGGGCTGAGCAGGAGGGTGAGAAGCATTTCCACCAAGATAGCTTGGTTCTGGCTCAAGCTCTGCCTACTTGACTGTGTGGACACGCGGGGTCTTCAGGGTTCCATGGTGAGGACTCTTCCTTCCCCTGGCCCACTCGGTGCTCGTAAATACTGTGGAATAAATGTGAACACGTGTGTGTGCCAGGCTCCTGCAGGAAGACAGGGCAGGTTCTGTGGCCTTTAACCGCATGAGCTCCAGTCCAGATGCTGGTTCTGGAGTCGGATGGGAAGCGAGTGTCCTGGTGCTGGTGGTGCTCTTCGTGGCTTGCAGGCATGTTCCCGTATCTTCCAGAGCCCAAGGTGACTCCATGCCCCTATGGCCACACAGGTGCTTCCTGAAGAAACATCACGGGCCCCTACAAAAGGCTAACCATGTCTCCACGGTGACTCCCTGAGACTAGGTGCCACAGTCTGGCTGGGCACAAATAACCAGGAGGTCACGAGCCACTTGTAGGTTCAAACAGGAACTACTTTATTGCCAGAACCCAACGGGAACTTACCCGGAACTCAAGGGAAACTTTGTGAGAACCAAAGGGAACTCAATGGGTGCTCCACAAGAGCCGCATTATTGCCAGACAGCAGAGGTTTATATACACAATTAAATACACAGCTTGTTTCAATTTAGCATCATCCAGTTACAGCAGTCGGTCATTATCTTAATAATTATACATAGCTTAACTTAATCATCATCATCTTAATGGCTTACTGGCATTACTTCTCAACCACTCCTTCTGGCAAAATGTCAGGTGCCATCTGGACTTGGTTGTGGCTCTCAACAACTAGGCACAAGCTAAGGGGTATCAAGGACAGTGGCTTCTGGAATCCGGGCAGCCAGCTTCCTGCCTGTCTTCTTGTCTCAACTGTGCAACATGGGCAGCTGCTTAAGGGTCCACTGATTTCAGAACAACTTTGAATATTACTTGTATTGACAACATCTCTAGTTCATAGCTCTGCTGTGATGAGGACAGCACTGAGACCTGGGCTTTCTCAGAGCGAAGGCTCCTAAACAACTAATCTCTCTGTTGTGAAGTTTAACCCCTCTCTGTCTGGGGTGCCTAGCAGATATCAAAAACAACCACATCTGAGGTCTTATCCAACATGGGGGCCCATGAGATGTCATGTCAGTCCTAAGGGTAAGGAATCCAGGGTTAGTGGAACATCTGCCAGAAAGCAAACATACCAAAACATAGAACATACCAAAAACAGAAGACAAACAATTTGTGTTTTCACTTTTGAGATCATTTGAAAATATCAGATTTTCTAAAAATAAGCACTTAATGACAGAGAAATGCTTAAAATATGCTGAAGTTTGGAAGTTAATGAGTTCTTCTTTTAAAAAGCAGTAAAACTCTTCAAAAGCCAATGAATTGGCTGGGCATGGTGGCACACACCTGTAATCCCAGTGGCTCAGGTGGTTGAGACAGGAGTATCATGAGTTCAAAGCCAGCCTCAGCAAAAGCAAGGCCTTAGGCAACTCATTGAGACCCTGTCTCTAAATAAAATACAAAATAGGGCTAGGGATGTGGCTCAGTGGTTAAGTACCCCTGGGTTCAATTTCTGATAGCAAAAAAAACCCCACCCATTAATGTTGTTTACAAATATGTGTTTGTGGGTGCATGTGTTTCTTTTGTGCCTAAAACACTCATACATAAATAACCTATAAAACACAGCAGTGTCTCTATTGGGAATCAAGATGATTTTTCTTTTCTTTCTAAATTTTTCTTAAGTTTCAATGTTTCCTATGATAAACGTATGTGCTTTAGTAACTATGAAGTCTTCAACAGTAAATCAATGGTAAGTCACCTGACCTGGCCATACTTGGCAATGCAGAAATACAACTGGCACTTTAAGTCAACCATCCACATGGCAGCCGCCACTTGGACCACTTTGGGGACAGCTGTCATGCATGGGAATGGCAAGATAGGAAATACGTGATCTGGGTACAATAGGACACGTTCCATTATTGCTAAGGTACCACAGACAAAATTATCATGCTCTCAACTATTTTTTGTTCCATTTAATTTTAGAGCAGAACATCGGGCCCAATTTATCAGGATCTTATTTATTACTTATTAGTAAGACACCAAATGATGACGGAGGGGGGAGTTTTGCATTCGCCCTCGCTGTGTGAGCGATGCCTCCATTTCGCTGATGGTGCGATTCCTTTCTTCCCTAATCAAGTGCAGCTCCAAGGTTCATCTCTGCATTACACAGATGCCAGATGCTCTTCCTGATTTGTATTTCAGGCTCCATGGTGATGGTCCCCAAACTAGTGCAACCGTTCCCCAACATGAGGGCCTGGCCCTGTCCCCATCCCACACTCCATAGTGGCCCTTCCTCCTGACCTTACCAGCTGCTGGCTTTGTGGACCAACCCTTGGGAAGCTATTTTCAGCATCTTCTACTGAATACTTGTTGACATGACTGTTTGTGTGAGTGGGAGCTGCGTGGGGACAGGGTCCTAAGATTCTGAGAATCAACCCTGATGCTCATCCCATGGCACTTAGTCCCTCCCCAGTTATCAAGGTCGCCCTCCAAAACATGGCAGGTGTCACCTACAAAGAGTTTCCAAAGCGTGTGTCTCCCCAAAATTCATGCATTGACACTTAAACCCAGTGAGGTGACCTTGGAGGTTGGGCTCTTTATGGAGATAATTAGGTTTAGATGAGGTCAGGAGAGATAGCAGGGAGTTGGCTTTCTTTCTCCACCACCCATGTGAGGACAGCAGGAAGGTGGCCATCTGAAACCCAGGAAGAGCACCTTCACTGGGAACCAAGCAGCCTGCTCCTTGACCCTGGACCTCCAGCCTTCAGAACTGAGAGAGATAAATAACTGCTGTTCGACCCACTCAGTCTATGGTGTCTGCTTCAGCAGCCTGAGCTGGATAAGGTGCCACCAGCTCGAAGGCCAGCATGGCCCGTGACCTGCTGGGGCCTGTGAAAGGTGAGCAGAAGGAACACATCACCAGTGGCAAGGAGCATCTGGAGTTGTTGGCTGCTCTGCAGATCTGTCTCCACCCAGCAGCACTGTCCAGCTGTGTGCCCACTGATGGTTCATCCTCAGCCCGGGACCTGGAGTAAAGACAGGCAGGAAAAACCCCCAGCCCATTATATTCCATAATTAAAATACTTTACATATATTTTTTTGCAGATATCAAATATGACATGTAGAGCAATGGAAATCTTAAATCTTCAAGATGACTTAAGACAGATGCAGCGAGTTTGGAAAGTTAATCCTTCCAATTCCACAGTGAAGGCATCCAGGCACACAGCTCAGCAATGGCCCTGGGCTCTGGAGTGCCCTGGCCAGCAGTTCCAGCCCAGTTAGTTTCCACAGCTGCCCTCTGTGGCAGGACTTTTCAGTACGCTCATTTTGCAGAACAAGAAATGAAGACTTAGAGAAATTAAGTCAGCACCCAACATCACAAAGCTGATCCATGGCAGAGCTGGAAATCCTACCTATATCTTGTAGAATCTGTGATCTAACTAACATC
Organism: Ictidomys tridecemlineatus; assembly: GCF_052094955.1. NCBI lineage: Eukaryota > Metazoa > Chordata > Mammalia > Rodentia > Sciuridae > Ictidomys > Ictidomys tridecemlineatus. The sequence goes on from NW_027520947.1 coordinate 343,005, forward strand.
TTTATCCTCTCTTGCTCCTACTAGAGAGCTAAAGCCATTCAAGGTCCTGTCTGGACATTCTTGGCAGTGGCCAACTATCTGTGTCTATTCAGGTTGCTAGAACAAAATAACAGTTCTGCAGGGCAGAAAGTCTGACATGGAAGTGTCAGAAGACTGGAATTTAGTGGGGACCCACTTTCTGGTTCCTAGGTGTCTTTCTGCTGTGTCCTCACATGCTGAAAGGGGCAAGGAAAATTTCCAGGGTGTCATTTATGAAGGTACTAATCCCAACCACGAGGACATCACCCTTAAGTAATAATCACCACCAAAGGTCACACCTCTTGACACCATCACACTTGGGGGAACAAGATTTCAACATATGATTATGGGGGCCACACATTCAGACCACAGTCTCACATCAGACCTCGATTTTACCATCCATTGAAGGTGAATGGATACATGATACCAAGCCTGGATCACCCCATGATTAAGGATCACCAGGGCAACCAGGCTGGAGCTCTCCTCCAGACTTCAACCCTGGGGTTTCTGGAAGGATTTATGGACCTGGTGCTGGAGGCAGAGGGTTTGAAGGACAGTGTCCAGGGGCTGATGATGGCATGGCCACTTCCTTCCTGGCACAGACTCAGGGTGTCTCCCTTCCAGAGCTACCAGAGCCAAGCAACTTTGTGCTGACCCTTCTGGGCCCCAGTGGAAACGAGGTAGAAAGAATAGACTGCAGAGCCAGAGATGGGCCCTGGTGCTCTCATTCCCAACTATGAAAAGCAGGCAGTAACTTAACCTGTGACCTTGTCTGTAAATGGGGTTCCCATAGTATCTACTCCAAATGCTTAAGAGCAAGAAACTAAACACGGGCAGTCCATAGCACCTGGCACCAGGTGAGGGTTCATTACCAGAACCAGCTTTTTTTGGTGTTCACAGGCCCATTCTGAACCTCAACTCTTCCTCTGGACAAATGGCCAATCCCCTCTTTGTCTTTCCAGTTACACACTTGGTATGGGGCAGCTGCCTTCATGTCAATTTTAAATCAGCATTAATGAACGGGCTCACGGAGACCCTGGTCCACTCAGCAGAGTCCACATGAAAGGATGGAATTGATGATGATTAGTTGGCATCTTGTCCTCTCTCCCTCTTTCTCACCCAACACAGCCACTCAATGCTCTCTGCCTCCAGTCCTGTTGCTTGGCTATTCTACATGCACTTCCTGCTGCCTGTATTTCTGTCCCACCAGAGTCCCCAAGAATCTCTGCCTCCCACTCATCATCAATGGTATCCCCACCCTTAAATCGTTTATTCTCAATCCTCATACTTGTCTCTGAAACTAACCCACCGGGATATCATCAAGGTGTGCTGGTATGGGAACGGGGTTTAGAAAGTGTCAGCCACACAGGGAAATTAAAGAGGGCCCTCCTGGGTGGAGCAAACCCCGGGCATTGTTTGGACACTGGGGTGCAGCCAAGGAGCTGGTGGGTTTTGCTGCTGTTTGTGGCTATTTCCGGGCATGATTCACCTAGTGGGTGGGAGTCTTAGACCACAGGGTCAGATGTGTGTCCGGAACACAGTTATACTAATTTGTCACAAAACTTTTCCCCACACCTCACTAAAATGTGAAATAAAAAGAAAACAGAGTTGCTTTTGAAGTGGTGACATATTCTCACACAGAGAACAGCGAGCATGACCTCCCTCACCAACAGCCAACATCAAGTGAAAACCAGAACATTCCTGCCCAGGTGGGAACCGTGGATCACATCTCCTCCTCTGCCTCCCAGCAGCAGCCATGATCATTATTTTTAAAACAATCTTTGCTTTGCAGGACCAGGAGTAGGGCAGAGAGGTGAGGGAAAATAGTAGTGCAGGAGAATGAAAAGGAGCAGGTAGGTCACGTGCATTTCTGTGTATGTCACAATGAACCCACGACTACGTATGACTATAATACACTCATCAACACATGGAAGTCGCTTCCTTTTCTTTATTTGCTTACCCCCATGACATGCATATACACAGACGCACAGACCGCATACACAGCTTGGTCTTATGTGGATCATATTTTGTTCTTGAAATCAAGAACAAAAGACTCACCCAAGCTGAGAAGTCCAAGTTCAGCTGCTTACTTCTTGCAGCTGTGCTGTGCCACCTAATACATCTACTCACTCTCCTGTCAAAGCCACTATGGCCCTTTCTAGGGTGAACTTGGTATCAGCTTCCTGAAACATGGTTCTTGCTCTGCACCCACAAGAGCTTCTCCAGGATACACCAGGGGTGGAAGATCAAGGAGTGCAAGTAGTGGGTCACTGTGCATGACTATTCTCTTCCGTTAGGTCATCCCAAGCTGTTTTCTTATGAGACTTACCAACTTATGGACCTACCCACAGATGAGACCTCCTTTCATTTCCTCAGGTTGGAGAATTTTAAACTCTGAAACAATGGTTGCAGGACCTCATGGTGTCCAGAAACTGGAGAAGGGCCCCGTCTCTTTGTCAGGCTGTCCAACAACTCACACGGTTGTGAAGAAGGTCTCTGGCCTGTGTAAGGAGAGCCCTCCAGAGCTGGTGACCTCCCCTCAGAGTTTTGTCTAAATATGACCCTTCAGGACATTTCCTGAGTACTATTTTTAAGATAATTTGTCTTGATTTATTGGGTGTTGGCGAGCACTGGCCCTCATCTAAATTGAACTTGTATTTTTTTGTTTACTCATTTGTCATCTCTCATTCTGCAGGTCCATGCTGTCATCACACAGTAAGGTCATCATCAGCCACAGAGAGCTAGTAACCGTGTGAAATGGACCTAGTTCAAACTGAGAGAGGAGCATGTGTAAATACATACACTGGACTTCCAGAATTTAGTAAAGAAGAGAAAAATAATAATTTGAATATATTATTAGTCATTTTTTAAAAAAAAATATTTTAAGTTATTGATAGAACTTTATTTATTTATTCATTATTTATGTATATGTGGTGCTGAGAATCAAACCCAGTATGCTACCACTGAGCCACAGCCCTTATTAGTCATTTTTATGGTAAAACACGTAGAAATGAAAATGGTTTAGATAAATGGGTCAAATAAAATACATTACTAAAACTAGTTTCTGTTCTGCTTTTAATGTGTAACAAACTACGCATGTGGCTTGGAGGTCAGCACTGTGGAGACTGAGCTCCCCCAGGCCCCCACAGCCTCTCTCCCTTACAATGTTACTCAGCTCCTGCAGCACATTCTGTGCTGGAAAGACACCTGTAAGAACATCAGCCCAGGTCTAGCTAGAGCTGGGGGTGGGGCAAGCAGGAAAATCCAAAGGACAGAGTGCCTGGGATCCCAATTGCCAACTGTGGGACCCCGGAGATCCAGGCCCACTGATTCGTGCGGCCTGCCCTGCGGCTACAGAAGGCTTGCAGGAGAAACCAGGAGGCTAGAGGCAAGGCCCTCGAGACTGGGCAGCTGGAAATTGCAGGCCCGCCGGCGACAGTTCACCCACTGCCCGCATAGCTGGGCGGTAGGAGAACACCCGGCCGCAGGTGACCGATCACCCGCCCGCGGCCTGTGATACTGGGCGGCTAGAGACCGCCTGCCTGCCGTGACTGGGAGCTGAAATCAAACAGAGACAGTCCAGTCACACCACCTCATCAGGATACCCAGGCAAGGAACTGGGGCCGGTCATAGCAAAGTAGTGTCGTCACTGGAGCTCGGACATCGGATCTTCCTTCACAGTGGAATCCATGTCAGCAAGCATAGTTTAACAACACTAAGGAGAGGCATCAGAGTAATACAGAACCAAAACAAATCTATAGAAGAGAGTAGAAACACGACAATCAAATAGAGCTGGAAAGCAACGGGGACAACATGAGAAAACAAGGGAAAAAAGGAGTACAAACAATGCAAGACAACTTAATTCTACAAGAGGACACAGAAACATCAGAAGCAGGGATAGGGAAAGAACTCAAGGCATACCTAACTCAAATGGAAAGGAATATTAGAGAAGACATGAGACAGCAAGTCCAAGCAATAAAAATATATTTTGAAAATGAATTAAACAAACAAATTCAAATGGCTAAGAACGAGCTCTACCAGGAGATAGAGATCTTAAAAAAGAATCAAACTATAATCCTAGAATTGCAGGAAACTATAAACCAAATTAAAAACTCAAACGAGAATATTACAAATAGACTTGATCAAGTAGAAGTCAGAACATCAGATAATGAAGACAAGGTTTATCAACTTGAAAAGAGTATAGTCAACACAGAAAAGATGCTTAAATCCCATGAGCAATCTATTCAAGAGATATGGGATGTCATTAAAAAACCAAATTTGAGAGTCATCGGGATAGAAGAAGGCACAGAGATTCAAACCAAAGGAATGGACAGCATATTAAATGAAATAATTGTAGAAAACTTCCCAGAGATGAAAGATGGAATGGATTGCCAAATCCTGGAAGCCTACAGGACCCCAAACATTCAAAACTATAATAGACCAACTCCAAGACACATAATTATGAAGATAGCCAACATACAGGACAAGGAGAGAATATTAAAAGCTACCAGAGAAAAGAGACAGATTACATTCAGGGGTAAACCAATTAGGTTAACGACTGATTTCTCAGCACAGACTTTGAAAGCGAGAAGATCCTGGAACAATTTATTTCAAACGCTGAAAAATAATGGATTTCAACCAAGAATACTGTATCCAGCAAAATTGAGCTTCAGATTTGACAACGAAATTAAAATCTTTCACGATAAACAAAAGCTAAAAGAATTTGCAGCAAGAAAACCAGCACTGCAAAGCATTCTGAGCAATATACTACAAGAAGAGGAATTGAAAAATAGTGCCCAAAACTAACAACAAGAGGTATCTCAGTAAAGGAGGAGGAAAATAACCAAAAAAGTAAAACTAGCCAAACTAAAATAAATAAATAAAGAAGCATGACTGGAAGTACAAATCATATCTCAATTGTAACTTTAAATGTTAATGGCCTAAACTCACCAATCAAGAGACATAGGCTAGCAACCTGGATCAAAAAAACAAATCCAACAATATGCTGCCTTCAGGAGACTCATATGATAGGAAAAGACATACACAGGCTGAAGGTAAAAGGTTGGGAAAAATCATACCACTCACATGGCCCTCGGAAGCAAGCAGGAGTGGCCATACTCATATCAAATAAAATCAACTTCAAACCTAAGTTAATTAAGAAGGATAAAGAAGGACACTATATACTGTTAAAAGGGACCATCCACCAACAAGACATAACAATTATCAATTTGTATGCACCAAACAATGGAGCTGCAATCTACATAAAACAAACGCTCCTCAAGTTCAAGAGTCAAATAGACCATAACACAATAATTACGGGTGACTTCAACACACCGCTCTCGCCATTAGACAGATCCTCTAGACAAAAACTGAATAAAGAAACTATAGAACTCAACAGCACAATCAATAACCTAGACCTAACTGACATATATAGAATATACCAACCATCATCAAGTGGATACACGTTCTTCTCAGCAGCACATGGATCCTACTCAAAAATAGACCATATATTATGCCATAAGGCAAATCTTAGTAAATATAAAAGTGTGGAGATAATACCATGCACCATATCTGACCATAATGGAATGAAATTGGAAATCAATGATAAAAAAAGGAAGGAAAAATCCTACACCACATGGAAAATGAACAATATGTTATTGAATGATCAATGGGTTACAGAAGACATAAAGGAAGAGATAAAAAAATTCTTAGAGTCAAATGATAATACAGACACAACATACCGGAATCTATGGGACACAATGAAAGCAGTTTTAAGAGGGAAATTCATATCCTGGAGTTCTTTCATCAAAAAAGAAAAAACCAACAAATAAATGAACTCACACTACACCTCAAAAACCTAGAAAAGGAAGAACAAAACAACAGCAATTGTAGTAGAAGACAAGAAATAATTAAAATTAGAGCAGAAATAAACGAAATTAAAACAAAAAAAACCATTGAAAAAATTGATAAAACTAAAAGTTGGTTCTTTGAAAAAATAAATAAGATAGACAAGCCCTTAGCTATGCTAACAAAAAGAAGAAGAGAGAGAACTCAAATTACTAATATACGGGATGAAAAAGGCAATATCACAACAGACACTACAGAAATACAGAAGATAATTAGAAAGTATTTTGAAACCCTATATTCTAATAAAATAGAAGATAGCGAGGATATCGATAAATTTCTTAAGGCATATGATTTGCCCAGATTGAGACAGGAAGACACACACAATTTAAGCAGACCAATAACAAAGGAAGAAATAGAAGAAGCCATCAAAAGACTACCAACCAAGAAAAGCCCTGGACCTGATGGGTATACAGCGGAGTTCTACAAAACCTTCAAAGAAGAACTAATACCAATACTTTTCAAACTATTTCAAGAAATAGAAAAAAAAGGAGCTCTTCCAAATTCATTCTATGAGGCCAACATCACCCTGATCCCAAAACCAGACAAAGACACTTCAAAGAAAGAAAACTACAGACCAATATCTCTAATGAACTTGGATGCAAAAATTCTCAATAAAATTCTGGCGAATCGAATACAAAAACATATCAGAAAACTTGTGCACCATGATCAAGTAGGATTCATCCCTGGGATGCAAGGCTGGTTCAATATACGGAAATCAATACATGCTATTCACCACATCAATAGGCTTAAAGACAAGAACCATATGATCATCTCAATAGATGCAGAAAAAGCATTTGACAAAATACAACATCGCTTTATGTTCAAAACATTAGAAAAACTAGGGATATCAGGAACTTACCTCAACATTGTAAAAGCTATATATGCTAAACCTCAGGCTAGCATCATCCTAAACGGAGAAAAACTGAAGGCATTCCCTCTAAAATCTGGAACAAGACAGGGATGTCCTCTATCACCACTTCTATTCAATTTAGTTCTCGAAGTACTAGCCAGAGCAATTAGACAGACAAAAGAAATTAAAGGCATAAAAATAGGAAAAGAAGAAATTAAATTATCGCTATTTGCAGATGACATGATAATTTACTTAACAGACCCAAAAGGATCTACAAAGAAGCTGCTAGAGTTAATAAATGAATTCAGCAAAGTGGCAGGATATAAAATCAACACGCACAAATCAAAGGCATTCCTGTATATCAGCAACAAAACCTCTGAAATGGAAATAAGGAAAACCACTCCATTCACAATATCCTCAAAGAAAATAAGATACTTGGGAATCAACCTAACAAAAGAGGTGAAAGATTTATACAATGAAAACTACAGAACCTTAAAGAGAGAGATAGAAGAAGATCTCAGAAGATGGAAAAATGTACCTTGTTCATGGATAGGCAGAACTAACATCATCAAAATGGCGATATTACCCAAAGTTCTCTACAGGTTTAATGCGATGCCAATCAGAATCCCAAAGACATTTCTTGTAGAAATAGATAAAGCAATCATGAAATTCATATGGAAAAACAAAAGACCCAGAATAGCAAAAGCAATTCTAAGCAGGAAGTGTGAATCTGGAGGTATAGCGATACCAGAGCTCAAACTGTACTACAAAGCAATAGTAACAAAAACAGCATGGTACTGGTACCAAAACAGGCAGGTGGACCAATGGTACAGAATAGAGGACACAGAGACTAATCCACAAAGTTACAACTATCTTATATTTGATAAAGGGGCTAAAAACATGCAATGGAGGAAGGATAGCATCTTCAACAAATGGTGCTGGGAAAATTGGAAATCCATATGCAACAAAATGAAATTGAATCCCTTTCTCTCGCCAGCCACAAAAGTTAACTCAAAATGGATCAAGGAGCTAGATATAAAAACAGAGACACTGCGTCTGATAGAAGGAAAAGTTGGCTACGATCTACATATTGTGGGGTCGGGCTCCAAATTCCTTAATAGAATGCCCGTAGCCCAAGAGTTAATGACAAGAATAAACAAATGGGACCTACTTAAACTAAAAAGTTTTTTCTCAGCAAGAGAAACAGTAAAAGAGGTAAATAGAGAGCCTACATCCTGGGAACAAATTTTTACCCCTCACACCTCAGATAGAGCCCTAATATCCAGAATGTACAAAGAACTCAAAAAATTAAACAATAAGATAACAAATAATCCAATCAACAAATGGGCCAAGGACCTGAACAGACACTTCTCAGAGGAGGACATACAATCAATCCACAAGCACATGAGAAAATGCTCACCATCTCTAGCAATCAGAGAAATGCAAATCAAAACCACCCTAAGATACCATTTCACTCCTGTAAGATTGGCAGCCATTATGAAGTCAAACAACAATAAGTGTTGGCGAGGATGTGGGGAAAAGGGCACACTTGTTCACTGCTGGTGGGACTGCAAAATGGTGAGGCCAATTTGGAAAGCAGTATGGAGATTCCTGGGAAAGCTGGGAATGGATCCACCATTTGACCCAGCTATTGCCCTTCTTGGACTATTCCCTGAGGACCTTAAAAGAGCACACTATACGGATACGGCCACATCAATGATTATAGCAGCACAATTCACAATAGCTAGACTGTGGAACCAACCTAGATGCCCTTCAATAGATGAGTGGATAAAAAAATTGTGGCAGCTATACACAATGGAGTATTATGCAGCACTAAGAAACGACAAAATCATAGAATTTGCAGGGAAATGGATGGCATTAGAGCAGATTATGCTAAGTGAAGCTAGCCAAGCCCTAAAAAACAAATGTCAAATGTCTTCTTTGATATAAAGAGAGCCACTAAGAATAGAACAGGAAGGAATAGCATGAGGAAAAGACTAACAGTAAACTAAGACGAATGGGGGGAGAGAAAGGGAGAGAGAAGGGAAAACATATGGAAATGGTAGGAGACCTTCAGTGATACACAAAATTATAAGAGGTTATGAGGGGCAAGGGGTGGGGGGGGGAAAGGGGAGAGAATTGAACAACAGCAGAGGAGGTAGAGAGGGATGTTGGGAGGGGAGGGGAGGGGAGGGGGGATAGTAGGGGATAGGAAAGGTAGCAGAATACAACAGTCACTAATATGCCATTATGTAAAAATGTGAGTATGTAACAGAAGTGAGTCTGTATTATGTATTTGGGGAGTTCAAAACCCAATTGAGTAGAATGTATGAAAGATGATATGTCTTGAGCTCTGCAATGTTTTGAACAACCAATAAAAAAAAAAAAGAAGTTCCCTTAAAAAAAAAAAAAAAAAGAACATCAGCCCAAGAACACATAAATGAGAAATAGTTTTCTACAACTAGAATTGGACAAAGCTTACCTTGAGTGTCTCCATTCAAGTTAAAAATCAAACCGTATGTGGTTGGATTTGAGATGGATTTGTAAAGCAGAGGAGGGGGCTCTTCCAGCTCACTGTCTACTGTCCCTGGAAAAGTTAAATAAAAACTAAAAATAAGAGGCTTAGTGCTCTATGTCAAAAAATGAGGGAGATTTACCTCCCTTAATTCTCAAACCATTTATGTTAGAAAACTGGGGGATTTAAATTACTTCCTCCTCTCTCTGAAATACACACACAACCTTCTGAAGACTCAATGGGCTCCTTGTCATCTTTGTGACTTGGGAATGTCTTCCTGAAGGTCCTGGGAGCCACCTCTTTGGAAAGTAGACTTGGGAGGATAATGCCAGGCTCCCTATTTCTGTAGGATGGACAGCTTAGCTCCCCCAAGAACCTCTCTTTAAACTGCAAAGCCATCCTCTGTGACAAAGATATCAATCAGTTAGCTGCTTCTGCAGAGAAAGCCAAGTCGCAACAGAGATGTCGCCTGGCCCCCAACACCCGGTGAACTCAGGATGAGCTATGGAAGACAGATGGTAGCCTGATGCCCTCTCACTTGGGGACCAGGTATCTAGTCCACGTATGTAGAGCACGTAGTCTCCCCCGCTATGCAGAGATCTGTGTTCACAGCACCTTCACGGGTGGCCTGCGGGGTGCATCCCAGCAGCGGAGCACATATTCCATAATACAAATGCTTTCTTCCAAAACAGCCTTTGTGGAGAGGTTATTGGCTTAAGAAAACTTGGTTTTTAATTCTATTCCAATGCTCCCCTCAACTGGAAACACTCTGGGTTGCTGACTAGTTAAATGTCACTATAAGGGAACAAGAATGGGGGAGGAGGATCAGTCAAGAGTTACTTGAAAATAACAAATTCTTAAAAATTGATCCTGTTATCTACAATCCCCTCTCTAAGTCTGCAGCCAACTAAGTCAGCAGCTCAGCCCAGTTGCCTGCTGCCAGGGAAGATGGTAACTGTTCACTCTGAAAGGAAAATTTTCAAAGAAGGTTCAAATATCTTAATGAATCTTCTGGGTCCCTTCCAAAAGGTGCCTGGTCCCACCACCTCTCAGGCTGTCCCTGCTTGCTGGGTGGCCTGCCAACCGGCCCCTGGCCTGCTCCACGCCTACGCAGGGGGCCCACCTGGCCCCACCCCACCCACCCTTGGTGCCCTCCCGTTGTGAGCACAGCCTATGACAGGAGCTAGGGAGGCATCAGCTGGATGGTTCCCTTGTCTTGGCCACAGACAAGGCACCCAAGCAGCGCCAGACCCTCCGGGGACCCAGCGGGACTCCAGGGAGACAGGGGCAGGATGTCTTCACTTCCAGGCCTGAGCCACCTAGGAGTGGAACAGGTGGAAACCAAAGGACACAGACACACATGGGCTACCATGCCTGTGGAGCACAGGGACCCATATGGACCCACAGGCAGCGGTGTGGACCACACTAGGCCGAGCATGAGTGGTGTGACCACCGGAAACCTGGAAGCCCACTGCGAGCATCAGGCTGTCCTGGTGGAGACCAGGCCGATGGTCACTGTGCTCCACACTCCCGGGGGTCGTCAGGTGGACACAGGCTCAGGCGCACCTGACCTACAACACCTCGAATCTCCACCCGAGGGCTCTAAGGTCAAGGCCACCTCCTGGGTTGCTGAAGGAGCCTGGCATCTGCTCTACCCAGAACCCAGCTTCAGAGACTGAGGGTCTCTGAGAGCATCCCTGGCAAGAGAAGGTGGGCACAGTTCGCTCCCCACACAGTGGCTTTCCAGCAGCTATTCACAGGGCTCCCAACATAATGCCAGGCCCTCCTCTCCATTGGCTCTGAGACTCCCCAAGTGCAAAACAGGGAAACAACTGAGCTGCAAACCAGAGAGCACACTGCGGGACCATGTGGCACTGCCCAAGGGTTTCAGTGAAAATGGTGTGGAGTTCTAAACTCTTCCTCCTGCTCTCCTTTCTGACCGACTCCTGTGCACCTGCTCCTCGGGGCCTCCAGCTCTCTGCTCCATCAGCATAGCCCTCAGTGCATTCTCCATCATGCACTGGAAAATACCGATAATGAAAAGATGGGGACCCAAGAATATTGAAGTTTTTTTTAAAATCTCTGTTTCTCTGCTCCCCACATGATCAGCAGGCTGGAGGGCAGGGCAAACCCCTGCACAACTCACTTCATGCCGAGTGTGGACAGACCCAGCATGGTATATCCCGGAGCCTGATAAACACATAGAGGGCCTTGACCAACCAGAAACATGAACCCACTTTGAGAGGTGGAGGCATGTGAAGGTACAGAGGATGACAAGGTGACTTGGAGAGATGGGGACTTCGGGAACAGAGGGGTCAGAACATGGCAATTTCACCTCTGCTGTCCTTCAACCCTCTGCCAGTCTGTGGGATGAGAAGTGGAGCTTTGAACATGATGATCACGGTGTCAGGAAGAGTGCAAATTGTGATAAATTGCCTTCTACAAGAAATGGACTCATTGAACTCCAACTTTGTCTCATTAAAGACTAATAATTGAAGACTTTTCTGCCTAGTTTATTTTCAGTTCACTAGAACATGCTTTTCTTTGAGCATTTCAGTTGATTAAAGTTAACTGAAATGTTCCCATAATAGTCTCCTCCATTTTTATAGTTATTAAAAAATAAAGCTGATGTCCTTCCAACACACACATGTGGTGACGCAGAATCAACATGTATCTAGGAGACCAAATAACAGAACTTGAAGTCCTCTGGTATCTACCATCTATAACTGTGAGCAATCTCTTCATTTTTCTGAACTTCCATATCTCCAACCATAACATGAGTTTGGACCCCTATAGCTGAAATCATCATCATAATAAAATGTTTCATACTGCAAGGAATTAATGCACATGAGAGTCCTTGGAACTGGTTATTTAAATCTGCCACTTGTTAGTCATGTGTGTTAAATGTAACAACAATAATAGTCAATAATTATGGGATTTTGAAGAGCCATGTGCCACACAGGTTTGGCCTACTTTAAACACAGAGACTCATTTAACTGCAAATAAATGATGACAAAATGCTATGAGGTGGATGTAGTCCCATTTTACAGATGAAGAAACACGGGTTCAGTGACTTACCTTGAGACATGGGTTAAGTGACTTACCTTGCCGAGTACATGTAATTAACTTAATGGTGGAGATGGAAACCAAGCTGGGTAATTATATTGGAGCATGTATGAAGCAAGGTCTATAAAATAATAAAGTGTGCTATCATTAAATGAATGCCAAGTACAGATGTGGCATTTTATCCTATGTGAATTTTTACCCAATTAACCCAATTATGAAGCAGACTATTTTGGTCAACTTATGTCCTATTTTACATGCAGCTCTCATCAGTGTGTGAGAAACCTCACCTGATGATCAGGTCAACATTTTAACTAATGTGCCCTGTCATCCACAGCCAACTGAGCAGAAAGCATTCAGTCCCTGCGTATTGAGGGTCTCTGGCAACAGGATCCCTTAGAACCAGATTTCAAAGCAGACGGACCAAAACCTGCAGAAGGAACCCATGGGACATACTGAGGGGTGACTCGTGCTGAAGAGGGCACCTGGGAAATTCATGACTTGGTGACATGTTTTTGGTAAGGAACAAACTTTGCTTGGCCTTCTGAGGCAAGTAGGGGACTCACCTGGAAGACACACAAGTGGACCACACACTTTAAAACTTAAAGGGCACCTCGATGTCACACAGCCTGGTTTCAGAAAGTGCTGCTCACATGATCAGGATGGCTCCTCCAGTTTCTGTGGCTCCTGGTCTCTGCGCTCTGCTTCCCTCAGGCTCCAGTCCCTGTTCTTTCCTTTCTGTGCAGATGTGCTCTCTCTGAGCTGGTGACTCTGACCCACTCGTGGCAATCCCAACCCAGTCTTTTTCATACTTTTACTTGTGACCATCCAACAGAGGCTGGACAGAAAATCTGAGTCCTCAGTCATATTCCAGGAAAGAGCTTGGGACTGGCCTAACTCTAGCCCAAGTGTTCACTTTGATCTAATCACCTCAACAGCAGGCGGGGATCACTGCACAGCAGCAATCAGCAAAGCAGGAGGTGGGGGACCCTGCGCAGGCCACTAGGACTGAGGGACAAACAGATAGAGCTAGAATAGCACAGCTGGGCACAGTGGCACACGCCTGTAGCCTGTATTCTCAGAAATCAGGGGTTGAGGCAGGAGGATTGCAAGTTTGAGGCTAGCCTCAACAATTTAGCAAGACCCTGTCTCAAAAAAAAAATTTAAAAGGACTGGAGGCATGGTGCAGAGGCAAGGGACTCCAGGGGTCACTTCCCAGTATCCTCCTTCCCCCAAAATAGGGCAGGGCAAATACACAGCCCCTGTCCCCCAATGTTGCTACCTGTGGAGGGGCGTCATGAAACCCCCGATGAACGTGAGTCAGGAGGGGTTTCATGAAACCCCCGATGAACGCGAGTCATGATAGGGGCCAATGAAACTCTACACCAATCCATGGGGGTGCAGTCACTTGAGTCCCCAGCCAGACACCTGACAGGATGGTTTCTCCCCAGCCTGATCACCAGCCAGTCATCCAGAGATGGCGTCACGCACAGAAGGGAAGGGGCCAGTCATCATTTTTAGGAATGTGGGCTTATTTTTCACATATTCTTCACGGAAGAAGGCAACAGAAGATTTGCTGGTTGATAGTTATTATGCTTCTCTTACACTCAGAAATTGAAATAATTTGATGTGTATGGAAATAACCATTTTTGATGACTTTAAGACAAGATGACAAGCATTTATTATTCTCCTGCCATATCTATTCACAGTATCTCCTGAACAAAAAATGTTAAACCCACATCTAATCATAAAATTAGAGAAATATTAGTGCTGGAGGCAGATTCCAGTAGGGAATGTGGCATTTGTAATGTCCAATCTCCAGGACTCAAAAAAAAAAGAAAATAAAACAACAACAACAAAAAAATTAACACCATTATTTCTATTTATTCCTCAAAACCCCAAGAGACTTAGAGTCCCATACAAAATGTTGACTTAGAACCTACTCTGTACTAAGAAGAGCTGAGCTCAGTTGCCAGGAAACATGCCCAACAACAAGCAGAGTCTCCCAGGGCCGGGACCTGGGGGGATGGAAGTGTCAGGGGACCAAGGACAGCTCACAGCAGAGCTCTGAGTGTGGAGGAGCAGAAGAAAAGGAGAGCGCAATGGTGATTTGTATCTCCAAAGACCTCATCCGTCCATGCACCATGTCAGCAGCAGCTTCTGGGCTCCACTCAACATAAACAGAGACCCTGTCATTCAGCCCTGGGTGGGAACGAGAAGCCTGGGAACTGCACTCATGGCATGCCACAGGGCTGACAGCCCTCCAGCTCCGAAATTCACCTCAACTCCACGTTGGTCAAGGTTTTCCTCAGTGATGTAAATGCTTCTCCTTTTGCTTCAAGAAAAGTATCTGCTTTATAATAGAGTTGAAATAATGACAACTCTAAATTATGCCACTCATCTTAGTGAACAGAACACCCCAGAGAATAGTGACATAGTATTAACACAACAAATCTGGGTTTTAAAAAACAATAATATATGGGAATGCATATAACTTAATCATGTGGCCAAGAATAACACCATTCCCGGGTGACCCCATAGCAATCTTTTGGGCTCAGATTCTGTGTGTAATAGCCACACCTTTAAATAAAAATATCTATGACAAAAAACTAAGGCCCCATGGTCTAGTGGTCAGTTGTTATAAATCTATCATTAAAGCCTGCCAAAACATCCTTTTGCAACATGTCCTAATAATTAGCAAGGACGTCTCCTGTTAATTTTTGAAAGTGGGGCAAGGCCTGGGCTCCATTCAAAGGTATTTCCACTGCAGCTAATCAATGCCTTGTAGCATCTACAGAGTAACCATGCCAAGCATAAAATCATGTTCAGGTAATGTCTGATCTCATAGTTCAAATATTCACTCATCTTAGGTTTGAGATGGTTTATTTCTACTTTAAATTTTTCTAGGAGAAAAAAAAAATCAAGTGGATTTTCAAGTTGTCCTGAAGGTCTGTCGTTAAATGCATGAAGGGCCACATTGTGGCAAAAGGCCCAAGTTTGATGAGGGTATTAAAATGGTGCCAATATAAATTTCCATAGCAACAAACACATAAATTCAAAGCCCAATATATCCTGTGGGTGCTGAAAACTTTTACAGCTATTGAAAGTTCAAGCAAAATGCAAATCGAATATTTAGCTGCCGAGAGTCTGGGAGTCAGGTATCCATCAACTCTGACTGGTCATTGGCACTGGTCAGCAATGAATACCACAGGCCATTTCTTCTTAACTACCCAAGTGTTAAAAGATCTGAGTGTGTGCAAAGAATGGGTGTCCTATCTCCACAGCTGCCATACATAGACTCCATGATTCATTTATTTATTTGGAAGTACTGGGGATGGAACCCAGGGTCTGCACAGCTAGGCAAGTGTTGTTCCAGCACAGAGTGACATCCCAGCCCAAATAGATTACATTGTGAGATTGTGGGAGAAGGAAAATTACAAAGTGATGTTCTCCTTCATTTTTTAATTTCATTAAGTCTTGCCCATAGCAATAACATCTTGTCTCCCCCTCATTAATAAGAATCAAAAGAGAATGAGAAGACAGACACCAAAAGAAGGAGATATCATTGGCACATGAGCAAAATATATAACTAAAAATATATGAGGAAAATATATGAGGCACCAGGAGAGTTTGCTTTATCTTGTCCTGGTTTGACAGGCACATAACTCTCTTGTGGCTTCCTTATCCAAAACCAAGAGCTAAAAATAAGAGGTGGCACCTGTGTTCTTAAATAGTGTTTTATGATGACAGTGGCTTTCAAGGGAACAGTGTATTTTTGGTTGAGCATACTGTGCTGTCCCCTGAGACAGGCAAAACCTTGGGGGACTAGACTGTCCTGCAACTGGAAAGCTCTTTGTAGAGCATGTTCTGGGTTCCCTCTTCTCTGTATGTCATTGGGAAAAGGTTGTGGTGTAAATTCATCACCCACATGGCCCTGTCCCCAGAATTTTCTGTCAGTCTTCCCAACCTTCTGCTGTCAGAGACACAGTGTCAGACGCTGTTGGTCCAAAACACACAAACCACACTGACTCGCTAGGCCTCAGATTTGGAAAGGAAATATAAGCAACTTCATTCCTATTAATTCTGAGAAGAAGGAAAAAAATTTCTAAAATAGGCTACTTAAAATGTCCATTCATTCACTCATTGATAAAACCTTTCAGCTCTTGATTCATGTCAGAGTTGTTCTAGACACTGAGGACTCAGAAGGAAAAATCCCATTCTGTCCTCAGGGTGCTCACATTCTTGTAGAGAAAGTGAAACAATGCAGAAACTGGTCCAAGGCTGTGTGGAATTCAGGCAGGAGTTGCGGGGGCAGAAGGGCCAGGTGGTGGTGATGTCTTGAGAAGTCACCAGATTCTGGTGCACTGTGAGTTCCTGACAGACATGTGAGCCAAAATGAAAAGAGAGACATCAAGGACAATTTCAAAGATTTTGGCCTGTGGCAATAAGGAATGTCACAGATGCACAGGGTTGACTCTTGATGTGTTCTACTTGAAGGACCTTTCATATTTTTGGCAGAAGACAGCATCAAGAAGAAATTGGATCTATGACTCAAGAGTCAGACGGAGACGAGTGGGAGACATACATTAGAGGCAATGCAATGTGTAGAGATGGCATTTAAAGATAAGAGACTCAGAAATAAATGGGGGGGTTTGCTGACATTAAAGGATAGGAGAATGAAGAGAAATTTACTTCATAAAAAAGGAGCTGTATGCAAGAGCAAAAATGGGTTCCAGGAAGGTGGGACTGGATTAGATGTGGCCGCTGGCTGGCCTCCTTCAGCGTTTCTTAGTTCTGACATGGATGAATGCACAGGGTGACAGCAATAGGCTGTAAATGGGGTCTGGTTTAGGCAAAGAATCTGTTGTGGCTTGAATGTTCCCTCCCAGATGAATGCTGATACCACACTGTGCTGCAATGGTATGGGAGGTTGGAACTTCAAGAGGGCTTTAGGGATTCATAGGAATTAATGCTGCAGTTGCAGGCACCGGTTAGTCACCACAGAGTGGCTTTGATATAAGAGTGAGTGCCCTTTTGCATGAGTTCTCTGGCTCCTGCCCTCCTCCTGCTGGCGTGAATTAGCTTGCCCTTCCACCAGGTTACGATGCCATGAAAATGTCCTCTCCACAGACACTGACATCCCAGCCTCCAGAATCCTGGGGCAAATTAGCTTCCCTTGTTTATAACTCCCACAGCCTGCAGTATCTGTTACAGCAAACAAACCAAGACATAATCTTACACTCTATGAACGATGATGAAGTCACCAAGGATGGCACAATGGCAGGACACACCAGGAGCAGTAAGTTATAAGAGCCCAACCCAACTGATTAACCAGCTTCCCTTACACTTCTCCTAGTGTCAGCTTAAAATATACCTTGCATGCACAGGGCCCTGGGTTCAATCCCCAGCAGCAGCAGCACCACCCCTCCCACACACACTATATATATATATATATTTTTTTTTTCATATCAAGATCTTTAAGTGTGATCTTAAAATATGACATATGTGGTAGAATCTTTTTTTTTGGAATATGAGCCCACATATTAAACTTGGTCTTGTGATGTTTCTCCACATCTAAAACGTACCTGGAGTAGCACTGTTCATTGTTACTGGGAATATAGGACTGATGGAAAGAGAAAAACTCTCCAAAGGACACATAAATAAGATAATGGGAGAAATCTGAGGGAAAAAATTATATTAATCCAAATAACCTCTTTACCTCCCTTATCCCACTGGGTGGTGGGTGGTTCTGATGAGGGTCTGGGAAGTAGGCGAGGCAGAGGTAGGCATGCTGGGATCTGGGCGGGATGCCATGCCATAGATCTCCAGAGGGGTAAAACACAGACCCCCCAGGAGTGAGAATATCTGCCTTACCCTCTGCTCAAGGCTGAGGCAAGTTTCCAGAGTGGAGCTGAGAAACATCATAGGCTTCAGCTCAGCCCAGAGTTGAAGGAACAGCACCCAGTCATTTTCCATTACAGGGAAATAGTGTTGGCTCAGACACCTGTGGCCTGCAGGGCAGAAGAGCAGTAGAAGTACCTGCCATGTGCAGGTAGAGCCTGAGGTGAGATGTCAAAGCAACCTTCAGCAATTACCGCAGGTTCCAGAATCTGCCTACAATCAAGGACTTCCTTGGCCAGGAGCCAAGGAAGGCAGCTGGCCCCTAGGAGCTGCCAGGGCAGCAAACACTCTTGTCTCACAGCCTCCAGAAGGAATGCAGCCTTGCCAAGTCTGGAATGGGACTTGCCAGTTTTTCCACCCTCACCTTCAAAGCCAGGCACACAGCAGCTACCAACCCTCCCTCCCCTTCATCACATCTCTCTGGCTCTGAGGCTCCCCTTTGTAGGGACCTTGTGATGACCCCAGGCCACCCAGCTAACCCAGGGTGACCCCATCTCAACAATCTTGCTTAGCCACATTGGCAAAGCCCCTTCTGTGGTGGGAGGCAGCATTCACAGGGCTAGGGGGCCAGGATGTGGATACCTTAGGACTCCCTCATCTGCCTACCACATAACAGCAGACACAAAATGAACCAAGACCAGGAAAGAACTGGAAACCAGGTTCACTGCGGCTCCTTCAGTCAGCCCACATGCCGGTGACTCTTCAAGACGTGCACCGTGAGAGGCTCCAATCTGTCACTGCTGGGGGCCTTGTGCCAAGGCACCATGGGAAGACAACTGTAGTCTGTCATACCAGCCCCACACTTTCTTTTAAATAAGTAAATATCCATCTGGCACCTGAGGGTGCACAGTGCACAGTTGGTAACGAGGCTCTCTCTGCGGGGTTGGTGGAAAGAACAGCAGGTGGAGAGTAACAAGGATGGGCCTCTAGGGTGGGGGAAGTTGCTGGCCAACTAACTGCATGGCCCACAGGACCCCCTTGGTAACGCCCTGCACTGCCTGTGCTGGGGTGGGCTGGTTATTGGCAGAAAATAAGAACGTGGGGGTGGAGGTCTTTCTAAAATTCTGAAAAGACCAATAGAGAATAAGGAAATTGGGTTGGAAATCAAAAATGTCCCAACAAAGACAATCTTAGAACCAAAGAGCTCCACTGGTAACCACAGACATGTTAGTAAGTGTTAACACGGTACGACTCAAATGCCTTCGAAGAACCAAAGAGGAAACTCTTGCAGATTTCTTTTGTGAGGCCACCCCTGGGTTGAAAACACATTTGAGCTATCAGTTAATGTGATAAGCCACGTTAAAATGAGGATAACATCACACAATCACCCCCATAAAGGCAGGAAATATATTTGACAAAAATCAACACATTTTATGAATAAAAATTTAGCAAAATGTATTGCTGGGTGTGATGGCACTTGCCTTTAATCCCAATGGCTCAGGAGGCTGAGGAAGGAGGATTTCAAGTTCAAAGCCAGCCTTAGCAAAAGTGAGACCCTGTCTCTAAAAATACAAAATAGTGCTGGGGAGGTGGCTCAGTGGTTGAGTGCCCCTGAGGTAAATCCCTGGTACTGCCCCCGCCACACACACACACACATAAAAATATGTATAGAAGGAATTTACCTGAACATATTGAGGCTTATAGAGGAAAAGCCCAAGCAAACACACACACTGGTAGAGGACAAAGTTTTCTCCTAAGTTTCAAAACAAGGCAAGGATACCCGTTCTTGCCACCCATCCTTACCACTTCTATTCAACATAGTCTTTAAAGCCCCAGCCAAGGTGATTAGTAAAGAAAAAAAAAGACATCCAAATTGGATAGGAAGAACTAAAGCAGTCTTTCTTGGCAGACAACATGATCTTATGTATAGAAGATCCTAAATGGACCATTCAAAAAATTTGTTATGATGAATAAATACAGTAAAGTTGCAGAATCCAACACACAAAAATCAGCTCTATTTCTACCTGGAAAATGAAATATCCCAAAGGAAATTAAACGTAGACCATTTACAATAGCAACAGAAAGGGATAGATTTAACCAAGCAGGTGAGAAATGTGCATACAGAAAACTACAAAACATTGGCTAAAGACTTATATGGTTTTACTTATTTGGAAAATAGAAGCAAATACTTATTTCATTAGGAGGGCTACTACGTAGATTTTGTTAAAAATCACGGGGCTAGGGGTGTGGCTCAGTGGTAGAGTACTCACCTAGCACACATGAGGCACTGGGTACAATCCTCGGCACCACATAAAAAAAATAAAGGTATTGTGTCAATTTACAACTAAAAAGAAAAAAAAACTTAAGTCTCATGTGAGAACTTAGAAAAAACTCTTGAAATACATTAAGTGTATAATTAATGTTAGCTCTTCTTCCAAACAAGGTCTTCTCACCCTCACTCATTCCTCTCAAGGATGGGGAGGGGATCACGGCGTAGCTTTGATTAAACAAGAGCCCAAGCAATCAAGCCTTCAGGAAACACCAGGGTGACAAAGAGGAGGCAGCTAGCCACCATCCGCTAATTATTACAAGTATGTATCAATACAAAATACAATGTCTGCACTAGAGCGATACTTTGAGAACCAATGTTGATCTAGATGGAAAACAAACTGTCTGTCTTCCTCATTACAGGTCAGTTCAACTGTTAAAACCTGAGTGAGCAGAAGCAAAACCTATCACAGTATGTCTTTTCCTCCCCTCCTGAGAAGAACTTGGTGACAATATTCACCAAGGGAGCATGGAAATTGGTGGAGAGACCACTACCTGGAGCTCACAGGGTTGCTGATGTCTCCAGACAGCCTTTGCCAGCAGCCAAGAGGGAGAGTAACATGCAGACTTCTAGGGAAAACCAGCCTTTCCTTGATGGGAAGATGATCATGTCTTTAGGACAGAGCATGGCAGGGGTGGGGCCGGCAGGGCAGTGGCCTCAGGGGAGGAGCCTCCAAGTGTGTGTGTGTGTGTGTGTGGGGGCAGCCCCAGGCTCTCTTGGCTCAGCCATGGGTGGGGAGAGGGGTTTGAAAGCCAAAGGACTGAGAGACACATTTTCCTCCTGCACATTTCCTTCTGACTGTGGCATGAGGTGGGATAGGGGTTACCGTTCCTCACCAGAAGTCTTACATCATAATCCAGGATGGAAGCTCATGTGATCCCTGGATCCCACACTTGCTCCATTGAGGAGGAAATGGACTTGGACCTGTTGTGCAAGAGCGATCGCCCTGGAGAAGTGAGAAGAGCCTCAGCGGGGGTTAGCGCGTGTGGCAAGGGTGTGAGCCTGTACTAGGTCTGCAGGAACTTTTTGTTGTGCTTTTTAGATAGACACGATGTAGAATGTATTTTGACATATTACACATACATGGAGTGTGACTTATTCTACTTAGGATTCCACTCTTGGGGCTGTACATGATGTGGAATTTCACTGGTTGTGGACTCATTTGTGAGCACAGGGAAGTTATGTCTGACTCATTCTACTGACTTTTCTAGTTCCAGTCCCCCTCCTTTCCTTTCATTCCCCTTTGTCTAATCCAGTGAATTTCTATTCTTCCCTCCCCCCTTATTGTGAATTAGCATCCACATTTCAGAGAGAATATTTGGCCTTTGGTTTGGGGGGATTGGCTTATTTCACTTAGCATGATACTCTCCAGCTCCATCCATTTACTAGATGCCATAATTTCATATTTCTTTATAGCTGAGTAATATTCCATCATGCATATACCACTTTTCTTTATCCATTCATCTGTTGAAGGGCACCTAGGTTGTTCTATAGCTTAGCTATTTTAATTGAGCCACTATTGATGTGGCTGTGTCACTGTAGTATGCTAAGTTCTTCAGGTATATACTGAGAAGTTGGGTCAAATGGTGGTTCCATTCCAAGTTTTCTGAAGAATCTCCATACTGCTTTTCAGAGTGGGTGAACCAATTTGGAGTCCCACAAGCAATGTAGGAGTGTACCTTTTTACACATCCTCAACAACATTTATTGTTGCTTGTATTCTTGATAATTGCCATTCTGACTGGAGTTAGATAAAATCTCAGTGTAGTTTTAATTTGCATTTCTCTAATTGCTAGAGATGTTGAGCATTTTTTCATATATTTGTTGACCATTTATATTTCTTATTCTGTGAAGTGCCTTTTTAGTTCCTTTGCCCATTTCTTGATTGGGTTATTTGGGTTTCTTGGTGTTAAGTTTTTTTTAGTTCTTTATATATCCTGGAGATTAATTCTCTATCTGAGGTGCAGGTGGCATATTTTCTCCCATTCTGTAGGCTCTCTCTCCACAGCTTGATTGTTTCTACAGAAACTTTTTATTTCCCTCCCAATCCCGGGGCATAGACATTCCCAATATTGTAATTACCCACCATCATTTGGGAGGGGCAAGGTCAGAAGATTGTAGATGTGGAAGGAGGGCCCCCTGCTAGAAGTCCTTATCCACCTGTTCACAGTCGGTGGAAAAAAAGATGCCCTTGATCTGGGAATAGCACGCATTTTCAAACTCTAAATGGAAACTAGGGTGAAGCTGTAAGTAGCTCCTGGGAGATAAATGTGGACACACTTAACTGAGGGCAGAAGCTCAAGCAGCCTGAGCAGCGCAAGTGAGTGGGCAGGTCTGCGGGTTCCTCTGGCAATAATCATCATGAGAAAATCTGGGGTAACTTCTTGCAACTGAGTCCCTAGAGCTTCCTCTTCTGAGGCTTCTCCTCCAGACCTGTTGATTTTCAGAACCACCTTGTGTCCTTCTAATTACTTCTTTTATTTCTTAAGAGAACTGGAGACAATTCCTGTTACGTGGACTGAAGAAACTTCATCCTTAGAACAAATAAAAAATCAATGTCTCCTCATCCTCGGGGTTTGTGAGACACTTCAAGGCCACAAAATCCTCCTGGAATTTCAGGAAAACAAATTATCCACACGCTGTGCTTCCCCAGGTTATGGCCAGGAACACAGGGACTCTGCTTCACAGGGGCTGCCCATCCAGACATCCTGGTCCCAGGTCTCACCACTGAGATCTTTTCATGGAGCTGGGGATGGCCACCTTTGTGCTCCTGGTCAATACTCATGGCCAAGGACAAAGCCTTCCTCCCCTCTCTTCTGGGAGAGCAGTTGCTCTGACCCTGGGCCTTGGCTGTAACCCCTGCACATCAGTCTGATCCTGGGGAAATTAGTCATCTGTTAATGAAGGGTCACAACAACACTCCCTCACACAGGGAGGTGGGATGTTAAGGCTGATGAAGTGCGGAACTTCCCATTAGTTCATGTATGATAAATGCTCAGTCGAGGAAGGTTTTTCTGTTATTATGGCTGTGTGATTAAAGAGCACAGAGCGTGGTGGTCTGAATGACTAAGGCTCTAGTTCTCACACCCAAATTGTGAGTCTTCTTCTGACCACTGAAGGGCTTGGACAGGAGGCTGTGCCATGGTGGCTCTCAGTTATGACATCTGCAATCCAACCTCTCGCAATGGCCCCTGAGAGAAGGAAGCCCAGGGCCACACAGAGACCATAGGCAGATTCCACAGAAGCTTTCGTTGTAATAACCAGAAGCAAGAAGTGACCCGAATACCTCCAATGGGTGAGGGGATAAAGACACTGAGGCAGGGGCACCCTTAGTAAGAAATAGTCACTCAGCAAACACAGAAAGGAACTGCCAGGTCACAGTGGAACTGGTGGCTCTCAGCAGCATGACTCAGCTGAGCAGAGTCAGCCTCCGAGTTCCTTCCCTGGAACACCAGGGCTGGGGAAGCACATGAACAAAATCAGAAACACCCTACAGTGAGGCACCCTGCAGGACACCCAGTGAGTGTCCCCACTGCCACCAGTCACCAAAACTAGGGAGACTGAGAGGCCACCATGGACAGGAGGAGCCCAAGGAGGCAGATGAGCATTGACTCCCAGAGCTCAGACGGGATCTCAGAAAGAGACGGCGAGGGAGAGGATGCAAGGCTGAACAGCTCAGTGCCTGAGCCGGGCACAGTGAAGCGTTGCTCCTTAGAGGCAGCAAATGCATTAACGCAAGAGGTTAGTGACAGGCAGGTTGGGTGGGCCGTGGGCAGCTCTGCACTGGGTTCCCGTAAACCCAAGCAATCCTACGCATAAAGTCTCTCCAAACTCCCTTCAGAGCTCTTAAATGCAGACCCTGGACCAGAAAAGGGAAAAGGAGGGAGAGGGTCAGGGAATCCCCTGAAATGGACGGGGACTGGGGGGAGGAGAAAGAGAGAATGAAATTGTGCCCCGTGCTTGTGTGAGTGCACCACAGGGAATTCTGACAGCTTTGTGGATAACCTAAAACACCAGCGTAAAGACCTATCCATAAGTAGAAGGAAGGCCAGGAGGGTAGAGAAAGGGAAGGGGGAGGGAGGGAAGGCGACTGACAAATTGTCGTCCACGCAGGTGTGACCATGTCAGAAGAACCCTGACACCACACAAGACTGTGATGCACTAGCAAAAAGGGTCACAGAGAGGATGACAGGAGCTGCTAATCCCAAAAGCTTACAAGGGTGCCTGGCATGGTGAGGCACTGGACACCTATCAGCTGACACCCTGCTGCCACTCTCCTGACTAAGGAGATAAAAGACTTTGTTCACAATCTCTTGTTGGAGGGAGTATTGCTTTTAGATGGGATTATATTAATAAACAGCTGGTACAGAACAGGCATCTAATACCACAGCTGCCTCCTGGGGAGGAAGATAACCAGGGGCGCAGGAGCCACCAGGGCCACCAAGAGCAGCACCGCAAGGACAGGGCGCACAGGCAGAGATGGAGGGGAAGCACATGGGGCCAGGAAGCAAGAACTTGGCACAATTCAACAAAACCTGCTTCACTGCCTGTGCCCTGAGTACATTTCCATTTGAGTCTACTTCTTTATCTGAGAAGGCTGGACCTTGCCACAGGAGTGATCTGGGAACAAGCAAAGAAGGGAAAAGGGATGCACTTGGGAGGTCTCAGCTGCTACCCAGGTGACCCGAGGGCAGGCTGCTGCACTGACACACAAGGACACACATCAGGCTGTTGGTGCTGTTATGGTGGCTTGCTGATATGATGGGGCTATTAGTAAGCCAGGCCTCCCGCGGGCATGCACATCCTGTCTCTCTGAATAAACACTCCGTCATGAACGTTGCCCAGGCCCTGGACACTGACTCCAACTCTCCTCCTCAATAGAAACTCAAACCTGAAGGCCCTGCTGCTCATCGGGTCAGAGCCAGAATCTCCCTGTACAGCTCTGGGATGACCAGTGATTCCAGCTGTGGCCTCTGCTATGAGGCAGCCCTTCCTTGTCTGTCCCTCAGGGTGTCCATCTTCCTGTCCTTCCCCAAGCTTCTCTGGGTTTGCAGCTGCATCCTTAGCACTGTCCCTCAGCCCCAGGAACACATGGGCTACTGCAAAATCCTGCCAGTGTTCGGGAGCTGTGTCATAAACGTCCTTTCCATGACAAACCAGGATGCCTCCAAGCAGCTGGTGCTTGCCCACCAGCCAAGTGGCAACAGGAAACAGCGTCTGAGGTTCTTCCCCAGTTACTGGAGACTTGGGCACCTGCTGCTCTATAAGACTTTCTCTGCTGCTGCTCATCGAGTTGCTGGAAGCCACTAATTTTCCTGGGATCCAGACTTAGCTTAGGCAAGTGGACCCGGTACAGACTAAAGTCAATCCACGCCTGGCCATGCTGGATTTTCAACCTGGGCACAAGCCAGTGGGCAGAGAGGGAAGTGACTCAAATTACTCACTTACACCTAGCACAAATGGTCTGGATGGTGTATATCAGGAGGGAACCTCAGGCACAGCCTATATCTCTGTCCATCCAAGTGGTTTTGAGCACAGTCAATAATAAGCAAAGTTTGTGTTCCCATCTGGCCTCTCCTGTTCTGTCTCCACAGTATGCAAAAGAACTCCCTGGGGTGGAGGGTCTCTACCCTTCCCAGAGAGTCCCACCCACTGGCCAGGGTGAGGCTGGGCATGCAGGGCCTGTGGACTCCCCATGTTTTCACACCAAGTCAGGTTGGGTGCGCTCCTGGGAGGTGCTACTCGTGCTCATTTAAATGCCCAAGGATGGACAACGATTTCCCACCCCAGGACCTCAACAGACCCTCTTCCCAGCACCCTCCACTGACTCATTCAGAGAGTCCTGTCCTCCACCCTGAGGAGCTGGGCACACACCTATGAGCACTGGAGGAAGCCCTCTGCAGACACCCAGGAATCCCCTGCTCTCAACTCCCTCTCCTCAGGGCAGGGGGCTCAGCTCCACCTGGACCCCCGATCTGGAAACTTCTCAAACAAGGGTGCATGCCCAGGCGGCTCACCGTACTCCTCCCACCTATCCAGGACCACTCTCGGCTGTTGGTGTGGCATTGTGGGTTTTGTCTATTTCCTGTTTTCTTGGGTAGAAGGGCAAATCTAGGCTCAGCCACTCTGTCTTGTCCAGAACTGAAAGCCTCACTTGTTCTCTGTGCCACTGTGTGACACTCCATTGTCCTGTCTCCAGTCGGCCTGTTACTAACAAACCTGCCACACAGACCCAGGCTGCATCTTGTGAGGGTCAGGGGTGCTCATTTCTCTCAGGTGTGCACTTGGGAGCAAAGCCAGTGCTTTGTGAGGTGAATGAAGCTTAGCCTCTGTAGAAACTGCCAAAAAGCCACCCAAAAGTGGCTTCCCCACAACACACTGTGGGTTCAGCTCAGCAGGAGTTTATGACAGAGGCGTTTCCCTGACTTTAAACTGCAACAGTCACTGTTCTTAATAAAAAATTGTACTTCACAGCAATTAATCACTGCTGGCTATAGTGTAACCCAGACACCGACCATCCTGCGAGAGCCAGGGAAGGGGACCCTGCCTTCGTTATCCTTCACGAGCTTCCCCCACCACTCCATTTTGAGATTATCTCTTATTTCTGCCTCTCTTAAAAGCCTATTTTTATATTCTCCACTTTGTACAGAGAATAAAACAATTTCCCTTAAAGGAAACAATAAAGAATAAGAAAATCTGCGGATGCCAAGTGCTGACTGAGTTTCAGTCTAAATTCCGCACTTTATAAACATTTCTGTGAGAACTCAGGAAGTCTTCCAAGTGCCCAAAAGTCACGGTGCATGGTGCTCACAGCTCTGGGGGTCTGCATGCTCTTAAGGGGTCCTGTATGCAGCCACATGCACAATGGGTCACGTGCCACCAAGTGATGTGGCTGCTGCAGGCTCATGCTGCACCGCGGGCTGAGAACGGGGAACTTGTAGGCTCCAAAACAGCTGAATTAAGGACATGCCATGTCTTTCCTCTCAAAGGCCAGTCTAAGCACTTTCATGGCTCCCAGGGGTGAATTAAATGTTAACATATAGCCCAAGTACCCCCTAAAAAGTAGCTCAAGGTCTTTTGGGTTTAAAAGATGCAAGAAGAAAAATGCCACCCTGGTTTTATGGAGACTAAAACACATCAACACTTTGAACTTAACAGAAAGAATGTTGGTGCATTTGCTTACTTGTGCTGCCCAAGCAGAGCTGGGAACACCACTGTGGCATGGCCTGCGGTGGAGGTGTACCTTGTTGGGTGTTTGTGGACCTCAGGTTGCATGTTTAAAACTTCCCCGGGCAGGCTGAGGAGCTGGAGTGGAATTACAGATGCAGGTTCTGGTGCCTCTCAGAAAACAAAAAATGGGGAAGGCTCCTGAATACAAATCTCTATCAGCCACTGGCATTCCATGGATCCTTCCCCAAGTAATGACAGAGGTTTCTAAATAGGCGTTGGATCTCTCCTCCCCAGTCCTCACTCTTTCCCTGCCCCCCCTCTTCCTCTCTCCCCCTCTGCAAACTTGGCCAAACAAAAGGGAGATTGCTATAAACCATGACAGAATGCTGAAATGAGCTCAAATACTCTCATATCACGTAGCTTTAAAGAGATATGGTATCAAGTGTGTACCCAGGACACTGCCTGCTGTCAGCACTGCAGAGACGCAGGGCAAGGAGCCAGGGGGTAGATCTGTCCTGCCCAGAGGACTTTTTCATAGCCTGCATGATCCTGCCTTCTTGATCTGCTCATTGGCCTAGAGTGACCCTAATGACAGAGAATGAGCATCTCAAACAGGCAGCAAGTGTCACTCCTGCATGCGGATGGACAGGGCATGGCCCCTGTGAGCTGCAGCGGAAAGCAGCAGGAGAATCCTGAGGCCAGCACTGCCACCCTTTTCCACAGACACAACAATGCTCTAGCAAAGAGCCATTCCCAAGTGGGAGCAGGCAGAGGGAAATGGTCACAACCACTGCCATCATAGCCACCCCAGGAGGAGGGCCCTGTGTCTCACACCCACCCCCAAGTGGTAACTGCCGCCTCCCAGGTGTCAACATCCCTTACCAAGGGCTCCCATGGCCTCGGTGGTAGAGAGGGTAGCTGTCAGCTGCCCCTGCTCTGCAGCCACAGGGGCCTTGATGGGGGCAGGGAGCTGAGGGCTCCACACACGGGTCGTCAGTTGTCAGGTGGCTGCTGAAGCAGGGGCAGCCAGCTCGAGTGCTGAGCTTCAGAGAAGACCTGAGAACCTTCCAGGAGAGGAAGGACCTCAGCAAATCTACCATCGTGAAATAGTAACCAGTCTGCTAAAAGGGCTCCGCTTCACCATGGGCCTTGGGGACAGGCTGCAGATGTTACTTGTCCACGACTAGCCTGCAGTCAGGCTGTCCACAGCCTCTTTGTATTCTCTGCATTCCTCAGAAGCTTGTAAATGACAAGTGTGGCCACAACTGGGTGCTCCCTATGACAATCTGATTGATCTGAACCTAGTTACCATTTAGCCATTGGTAGGCCTGATGCCAATGGAGTCAACTAAGAGGACACTGAAAGCTGTCATGATGAAGGCCCTCTGTGCCTGAAGCCAGGCTGCACAGGGCCTGCCCCTGCAGAGCTAGAGGTCACAATGTGTCCTAGGAAGCTCCTTGTCTTGGCCTATTTTCTGTTTCTATAAGGGAATACCTGAGACTGGATGACTTATAAAGGAAAGAGACCTATTTCTCATGTTCTAGAGGCTGGGAGCCCAGGACTGAGTGGCTGTATCTGGGGAGGTCCTCATGCTTCTCCCACTCATGGCAATTGCCTGAAAGAGAGGCACAGAAATACTTAAAGACAGAATTCACAATCAAAACAAAAAAAGAGGGAAATTTTGCAAAATCTGCCAACACAAGTTTAGAAGAGAGAAGAGGGCACTGCACTCTGGCACTGGCTGGCCCCCTCCCATGAGGAAGGCATGAAGCCACCCGTGAGGGCCTCGTGAAGCCACCCGTGAGGGCCTCTGACAGCTGAACCAGAGCACATGGTTTGGAGCTGCCTGCCCTCTGGACAGCCTGTGGTGCATTTCAAGCCTGTGGCCCACTGGCTGGCTTCCTGACATTTCCCTGACTGCACACTAGGTTCCTGGACCTCCATCCAAACACCACGAACAGGACTGCCTCACCCAAAGTGGCATCTTCCCATCTCCACTAGGACAAGCCCAGGAGTGTCTCATCGCCACCGCAGGAAAGGCAGGTGAAACCCCAGCCAGGGAAGCCATACTTCCCTCGCCAAGGCCAGAAGGGCAGGGTGGGCGGGCTTCAAGTGCCCTCATCCACCACTCACCCAGCCTCCTCCATCCACAACCTTGACAAATAAAACTTTGCATCTCCATTTAATAACACCACTTCATGTTCCTGTTCTTGCAGCATGGCACACCGTGGGCAGATGGAAAAGCCAATATCTATGTTCCCCCCAAAAAAAAGAAAAAATATATATATATATATTTCTTGAATTGCTTCAACAACTGTTTGTTTTCATAACAGAGTAAAACAATACCAAAAGAACTGGAATTCTGGCTCTTGATATCTTGACTCTAACCTACATTCTCTGAGGCCCAAAGATGAAGAACTTTCAGTTTGGAGAACAAGCTGACCCCAAATTACCTTCTGATTTTATCTTCCAACCCCTGCCTCTTATGGAATCTCAACCCTTCTCCTTAACCTGGCCACGTCTCTTCTCTAAGCAGGACCTGCTGTCTTAGGGAAGAAGCCCCTCCCCTTTCCATATACCTGGTTTGAAAATCTACCTGCAGATTATGGGTAAAGCCCCACTTCTAGACCCAAAACCAAGCACCAGAGTGCCTTGGCCACAGTGACCACTCGGGGACAAGCACAAAAGCCACACGCGCTGCCTGCCCACGCCTCTCACCAGCCCAGTAGGAACAGATGTTTTTTTGGTGCCTCAGCTTCTCAGATGGGAACTGCCGCAGCTGGGACTCTTGGTCCCCCTTAGAGGAAGCCATCAGGCAATGAGGCAGACACAGGAGAAAGGAGCAAACTAGGACCCATGCTGAGGGGAAGATGGGTCTTGGACCCAACAGAGTACTCTGTTCCATGTGGCAGCAGGAGTGGTTTCAGTCACAGTCACCAGGGTAGTCCTACAGATACATGCTGCCTCCCCACATAGCCAGCCTCCACTGCCTTCATGGTTCCCATCTCCTGGGCCTGTCCCAGAGCGCCCTTCCCCTCTCTCACATGGTGCCCCGTCTCCTGTGCCTGTCCTGGAGCGCCCTTCCCCTCGCCCATATGGTTCCTTCTCTGTCATTCTCCAAGTCAAACACTGGCTTTCCCCAGCTCCCTGCAATGGTAGTGGACCCTTCTCATCTGCATCCCTGCAGCCCCAGACCAGACAGAGAGCCCTGCACAAAGGAGCTGTCCCACACCCTCTTTATGGTCTTTGATCCTCCATGCCCCTGGCTGTCTTCAGAACACCCTCCTCCCTTCTCTGACTCCTGCCTTGTCCCCTGCCTTCCCAACTCTCCACTGCCTCCTCAGTAGTGGGCTAAGCTGTGCCCTCTTTGTTCAGACCCGTGGCAGGATGGTCGGTGTCCTGACCATGGCAGCCAGAGAAAAAGGACAGCTCTCTCTTCATGTCTCCTGGCTCCTTGCTGTGACATCAAGAGCCTCCTTGTGACTCCCAGCCTTCGAGGACCTCCCAGGCTGAGGGGAACAGGTACTGTCATCCTTTGTAAAGTGTCTCCCATGGCTGCAGACCAGCATTTATCCCCAACAGCCAAGCACATGAGGAGGAAGAGGACAGGCTGCCCAGACAGCCTGCCTGTGGCTCACAGGAAGAGGCACACACTGTTATTCAAAAAGAAGCCAGTGGCGCAGTACAGTCAGAGAACAGGTCCTACCCATCACCTTCACAGGACCAGCCTCCTGCTTACCTCTGCCCTATGGGAAGGGCCCTCCTGGCCCCTCAGAATTCTCAAAACAGCCACGCTACAGAGGGCACAAGCTCAGGCCAAACGTGCTCCAACTTGGATGTTGGGACTCCCTGTCCTCTCCTTCTGGTGAAGGTGTCTGCAGAATTTCTGGGCTCAATGGTGCGGCTCCACTAGTCTTTGACCTCCACTTCCCCATGCATGCACGGAGGCAACAGTGGCATCCTTCGGACCCTGAGGAAGGAGTGGGTCATGGTACACTACACCACAACCCCTCTCTGAGCCAGCATCACCACAACTCCTCCCCATGTCTGCATCCAATTGCTCACCTGATGCTGGGCCCACTGACCTGCATTCTCTGGGGCCTAGTGGCTGCTTTGTCTCTGCCTATGGGCACAGTCCTCGGTTCAGAGATCATGCTCCATAAATGTCTGGTGAGTGAATGAGCATCAAATGCAAACATCCATGAGCCTACACTGACGTAAATAAATCATGGCGTAAATAAGTGGGGTTAGCAGACAAGTCTCCTACTCAGAGAGATAATTTACGTCAATAAAGCATCCTCAAGCAGAAGGCAGAGCACAATCCCCCTTCTCTTTAGGGAGAGTGCAGTATGGAAAGGAAGGGAAGACAGACACTGTGGTGGAGAAACCTGAGAAACATCACACCAGCCAGGTAAGAAAGGGCGGCACAACCATGCTAAGCTGCCCCCACAGTACAGGCCTTGATGTGGTGAGATGTAATGACCACGTCATTCTACCCCCCAAGACAACATGAGGAGAACATCAGACAAGCCCAGATCAATAACCTTCACAACTGCCAAAGTTATCAAAAATAAGGGAGGACTGAGAACATGACACAGCCCCGAGGACCCCAAGGGACATGATGAGCAAGGTACCATGGTGGGACCCTGGAACCAGAGAGAACATTAGGTAAAAGCAGAACTCTGAAGAGAGTGAACCTTAGTTTAGTAACAGTGCATAGTGCTGGCTCATTGGCTGTGACAAATGGCATACTTACACATGATGATATCTTAGTAGCCCCCTTGTCAACAGCGGACACACTCTGAGTCCCCTCAGATGGCAAGGAGCCTATATATGCCATTTTTCTGAGGCATAGTTATCTACGATAACATTTAATTTATACATTAGACACAGTAAGAGGAAATAAAGAACTTACCATGGATCTTAGCAACCTTCACACAGTATTTTTTTCTTATTAAGTTGAGAGTATTTACCTTTTCACGTAGAGGAAGCACTTTACAACTTCACTATGGCATTTGCAAGCATCACTACACTTGAAATTTGGAGCCATTATTAAGTAAAGTAAGAGTTACTCATACACAAGCACTGTGCTATAACCATGGTTGATCCGATAACTCAGACAGCTGATTAATGGGTGGGTAGCCTATACACCATGGACACACTGGACAGAGGGATGATTCATGTCTTGAGAGGATGAAGCAAGACAATACAAGATTTCTTCATGGTATTCAGAATAGACTGTAGTTTAAAACTCATGAACTATTTATTTCCATACATTTGTAATTAATATTTTCAGGCCATGGATAGATGAAAGCAAAGCTGAGGTTAAGAAGGACCACTGCAATGGGGGAAACTTACACTTTCTATGCAAGAACCATCTACACACATGCTGGACCTAGAAGGTGCCTGGAGGTCAAAAATCTTCTCTGCTGACCCTCGGTAATTCCTAACTCCTCACTGTACCTGGAGCTATAAAATGAGAGGACTGCACTGATTGTCTTAAAGGGTTTCCAGATAAAATATTGTGGGCTATCATCCTGTGGCCTACACAAGAGTCTGGGAAATTTTATCTTAAAAGAGCCAGATAGTAAATATTTCAGATTTTGATAGACCTAAGCTCTTCATCACAACTGCCCAGCTCTGCTCTTGCAGAGTGAGTGCTGTCATGGAGGATGTGTGGCTGGGTTCCAGTAAAACTATCTTCAGAGTAAGAATGACTGACTCTTTTCTACCTGCAGGTCATAACTCTTCTGACCCTGATTCTAGACTAGTGGTTCTCAATGTTAACTTTTTTTAAAGTGCCAAACATCCTTCTAAACATAATTATTTCTCTGGAGAATGGTCTAGCCATAAAATTTCTAAAAATTCCCCAGGAGGATTTCCGTGTGCATGGAGAGTTGACTCTGTTTATTCATAAGAAAGGATCCAAAAGGATTCCATGGGTGAGATGTGAGATAAGTAGCTGAAGGTTAGCTAAGGAGATTTTTTTGTGGTTGAAGTGGAAATAGAATTGGGATGATGAGTTTCCTAAAAATAGAACACCATCTTTCCACATGTCCTCCATTACTCAACGCAAGAAGCAACTGATTCTGACAACCAAAAAAAGGTCTGTATTCTCCAGTGCCAGCTGCGTAAGTCCCTGCTGGAGGCCACTTCTTGTAGAATGTGCCCTGCCTCTGAATGCCGGTGGGAATTCTCCCAGGCCTGTGCTCCCACTTCTCCTGGGTAACTTTGCATTCGCTGCTCTTCACGAGCCATGATCTTTCGATTTTGGTCTTCTATTCCTGCCAAGTATATTTCGTGGCCTTCCCATATTTAGTCTTTCCTTCTTGGTGACTGTTTATTTCACATTTCTTAAATTTCACTTCCCAGCCTCTCTTCTGCTAACATCTATAACACAGTTTTGACCAAATAGATACAAGCCGATGTTGACTGACAGCTTAACCCAGAAGCTGTCAACAGGATGACCACAGCAAAGGACTTGGTTTTCATCCCTTGCCATCTCCCCTCCCATTGGGGTGGAAGATGGGATGTGGAACTGCCATCCTGCCGCCGAGAAAACAAGCCATGAGGTGAGCTCATGGTAGGATCAGCAACAATAGAATGAGCTACGGTGACAGTAAGGAAAGCTGTGGGAGCCTGGATCCCTCATGGCATTGTGGGGTCATCAGAACCCGGCATCTTGTACCTCTGATGGACTTCAGTATGTTGTTAGCTGTTGGACATTCTATTTGCCAGACTTCCTCCTGCTCAGGGTTGGATAAGACCTTCATGCTAGCCTGACATTCCTCTAATGAGGCAGTGGGTTCTAGGGGGTGGCCTTGCATCTTACAGATGTCTTGCAGCCCCCTATGGTGCCTAGAATATGCCACCAGGAAACAGGTCTGACATTCAACTACCCACTTATGGGGTGGCGTCAGAGAGTATGGCAGTAAGGCATGGCTCCATAGCAGTGTGAGCTGGGCCAAAGCCCCTACTGACCCCAAGCTCTTCAGAGGACCCTCATTGAACATTAGGCTTTGGCTCCCTACTCACCAAGGACCCAATGTATGGCTTTAGTTCTGCAGATGCTGCTTCAAATTCTCATGGAGTTTGATCATTAGAATGCTATTTCCTTGCCCACTTCTGACAAGAAGGAGGTTAATTGAGGATCAGGATGATGACATCATCATCTAAGGTTCCTATATAGGATGTTTCCAGAAGACTGTGCCCCAGAATAATTTGCAAGATAAAATTGAAAAATGCATCTGCTATCCCCCAAAGGGATTATACTTGGGAATCTGAAGGATTCTGATTCTAATAGAAATACATGAGCCCACAGATAGGCCCCAGAGATGGAATGGCCATTCCAACCTAACTGACGTAGTGCTAAGTAGTTTGATAATATCTGAGTCTTTACATTCTGTCTGTGCCCAAAAGAAAAAGGAGGGTCATTTCTCAGGGGCTCTAAAATAGCTGCCATGATTTCTCTCCAGATGAGAAGATATTCTTTCTCACAGAAACCAAGGAGCTAGATAGGAGCTCAGCACCCAGGCAAAGGCAAAGTTACCAACTCCCCTGGATTCTCACCTCTCGTTCTAGGAGCCAGGTAGCCTCTAAGATGCCCGAAGACCCTTCTCCCTGGAATTGAAGTCCGCAGGGTAGGTTTGATCAAGTAAAAGACTCCCACCACCCAGAGCATGGCAGGAGAGAGGAGACGTCACAGCCAAGGTTACATTATAGAAGGACAAGAGCTTCTGCCCTACTCACCTTTTCTGGTTCATTCTCTCTGCTGGAGGACAGCCAGGACCCTGAGCTCCTTTAGCAGCCGCAGGATGAGGCAGCTCTGGCTCCTGCCCAGTGGCGCCTCCCTCAGGCCATGAGGCCAGGCCTTTGCCCAGCTGTGCTCAGGGATCTGACCCACAGAGACTGTGAGGTAAGAAACATTGGCTGCTTTAAACTCTTAGGTTTTGGAGAAGATTTGATGATGTAATAGACACAGTGTAAAGGGGAAGGTGACCTCATATTTCAAATATGAACTATTTTCTGTCAGTTTCCGAGGAATAAATTAGATAAACATCTGTCAGTTCCCGAACTCAAGATGACTATTAACTTTTAAAAACAGGAAACAAGCAAATTGTATCTACTCTTTTATGTCAAAATGAGTCCTATTATTATCTATAACTAAAATGAACTAATAAAAATAATAACAATTAAAAAAATAGGAAACACAAGAAATGAGGTAGAAACACATTCGCAGGCTAATGGCTTCTTTCACTTCAGATGCTGAAAATATAAGATCTTTCAGGATGTGTCGCTTGGTCACTGTACCCTTGAGGGAAAATGACAGTTATAAAAATCTCTTGTGAAATTTTCCTAACAGCATGTGCATCTGAGGTTACTATATGTGCATCATCAAAATAGACTTCCTAATTGTGACAAATGAAACAACATGTTTGTGCCACCAAGAAGCATTTAGCAGTCAGCACACACACCAGCCAGGGATGGAGGGGAAATGAAAACTGTCTTTGATTTCATTGGCATTTGTCATCAACTCCTGGGATGGCTGTCATTTCCACTGG
Organism: Ictidomys tridecemlineatus; assembly: GCF_052094955.1. NCBI lineage: Eukaryota > Metazoa > Chordata > Mammalia > Rodentia > Sciuridae > Ictidomys > Ictidomys tridecemlineatus. The sequence goes on from NW_027520947.1 coordinate 379,258, forward strand.
CCTGGACTATGTTACTACTCATGAGCAGAAGGACAGACCTCCTGAGATGCCCTCTAATGGAACTGCTTCCAATTTCTTAGAGCGTCTAATTCAGACAAATGCCTTAGCGCCTTTAACACTCCCCAAAAGCACTTCAGACAACCCAAAATCCATCCCAAGCCTTTCTAAGACGTCCATATTGAGAGACCTAGGGATGTCCTCCATGTGCTTCTCCCAAATCTGCCCTATAACAGAGATCAAAGAGTCACCAGGCTGTTATGATCTTTATATTCCAATTCCTGTGTCTTAATAAATGAGAAGATCTCTTACTGCTTTTTTGGTTATATATTTATTTAGCCATGCTACAAGTGTTAGGTGACACATGTTTTCATCACTTATGCCAAACTCCAAAGAAACTAGTGAGGGAAAGAAAACCTCACAGTAACCCAAGACAGTCACAACCACTCAGGACTCGTGGGCAGAAATTCTCACTACAACTGTGAATTTCAAGAGCATCCTCTTTGATTCCATTTCTTTCTTTCCTACTCTAGAAAAGATGCCAGGAAAGGGGTATTTCTGCTTTGTTTTGTTTTTTAAGAAATAACCTATTCTAATTTGTATGGAAAGTAAATAATTCTCAAACTTAAGGGCTTCCATATAGAATGGCAACCAAGCCTTTTCTTATATTTCCCTTCCACCTGTATCTTTGTCTGATGGCATTAGAGTCAGGACCTCTCATTTCCTCTGGACGAACCATCTTGCAGGCCTCACCCAGCCGGTGATGGTAAATCCATCACCAGAGATAAAAGCGTGACCAGGCCAGGCCCATTGGATTTTTGCATAGAATTTAAGTCCTACATGGAGCATCTCAAAAGCCAAAATTGGTAGAGTTGATTTTTACAGCACCTGGTTTCCCCAGAGCTACTACATTCATTGTTCATCTGGAGACTCTCTGATGTTTTTTTCCTGTACTATCAACTACCCAGATAATCCCCATCACTGCTGTCATTCAAGTAAACAAGTCTGACCTTGGCAGATGCACCCTAAAAGTTGTCGCTCCCAGCATAGCTCCACTCTGATCCCACTAGGCCCATGTGTAAAGTCTATGCTCAAAAATCATCCACTGGAAACAATGCCTCTAGGAGAGGGAGCCACTGAAGGGTTTGCAGCAACTGGGGGACATGATTGACTTGTGCTTTAGCAGGATCCTTCTGGCTGCTGCATGGAGAATGGGCTGGAGAAGTATAAGACACCCAGCAAGAGGCTCCTGCAATAACCCAAAGGAAAGGAAATGTGGCATGGGCCAGAAGGAGGGCAGATAAAATAGAGGGAAGCTGTTGGATTTTCGGTGTGTTTTGGGGGAATGACAGGACAGAATTGGTTCTGGAGAGTTTGGGGTGGGAGGGAGAAAGGGGTTTAGGGAGACCAAGAGCTTTTGGAGTGTGCTATTGGAAGCATGGAGTTAGCATCTCCTGCAATGAGGAAATGTTTGGATAGAACAGATTTAGTGGGTAACTTATGGGCTGATCTTAGACATGTACTTGAGATGCTGTTCACCAGGCATCCAGAGATGTTAGGCAGTTGGAAGTGGAAGTCTGTATTTCAGTAAGGGATGTGGGCTACCAAGGGACTCTGAAGAGTCACCTGGCATTTAAAGCCCTGAGACAGACATAGACCACCTAGGGGTACGTGTCAATGGAAAGGAGGTCCAGAATTGATGCCTGAGGGATTCCAAAATCAAGAATGAGGAGTGAAGATTAGTGACAGGGGTAATGAGTAGCTGGGAGATAGGAAGGGAACCAAAAATGACTCCTGTCACAGAAGTGTAGTTTACCCAAGGAAGAGAGCCTCCTGCTCCAAATTCTGCCCAGAGGTCAGGTGACAGAAAACAGGTAGCAAGGCTGCCATGTAGCCACCCAAAGGGCCACTGTGCCCGTTCTTGTTTAGGACTTATGGTTCCCTGGGGAGAAGTGTGGAGACAGGGTGAAGCCTGCCCCTTAGTCTCCATTGCTGAGAAAAATGCCCCTGCTTGCCCACTCCAACTTGATCTCAGGGCATCCTGAAACACGATGATTCAACAAAAGATCAGCCAACGTAGCTTCTTCCTAAGATTACAAAGAATGCAGTGAACTGAAGCCTGGTGTCAGTTTCCCCTGAAGCTCTTAGTTACAAGGAAAACAGACTAAATGGATTTCAGAAAAATAATAATTAAAAAAAATAGTTTGACTCTCAGGGGGTGGAACATAATCACAAGGCGCTGAGTTACTTGAGTCTGCAGAGAGAGGAAAGTGGACCTCTGCCTACTACAGGGAAGTAATGAAGGGCACTGACCATGGGACCCAGGTCATATGCAAACATATGCATGCACTTACATGCATGCACACACATGCACATGTGTCCATGCTCTTACACACAGATAGTGTTTGAAGATTATGAGTTTAAATGTGCACTGAAGCATTTCTTTGCTGGGGCTTAACACCTAGGAGTAGAGGTGCAAGAGGCGATGGCAGTCTGGTAAGGATGTGATGGACTTTATCAGGAACCACCAAGTGCCCCCCACTCCACACCACTCTGCATTCCCATTTGCAATGCCTGCAGCTCCCTTAGGAGCCCTGGCTATTGTCAGAATTATAAAAATATTAGCCATTTAGTAAGTATGAAGTGGAATATCATTATCAAGTTATTTTCTACTTCTCAGTGACCCCAGTGTTTGGCACCTTTTCATATGCTGATGTGCATCGGGAATTAGCAGATCATCTTTGGTGAAACATGCATTCAAATATTTTTCCCCCTTTTAAATTGGTTTATTCTTTCATTGTTGAGTTGAAAGATACTTATATACTTTCAATACACGTGTCTTATTAGATATGTGTGTTATGAATATTTTGTCCAAGTCAGTATCACCCAGTCAGCCTTTCAATTGTGCCTTTAGAAAAGCAGAAGTTTTTAAATTTAATGAGGTCCCATTTATATAATTTTTATGTTTCAGTGGGATATATAAGAAGTCTCTGCCTAGACCAAGGTCAAAAAGAAAGACTTTTTTTCTTATGTTTTCTTCTAGAAGTTGTGTAATTCTGCATTTTACATTTGGAGCTATGATTCTTTTGGGATTTTTTATGGTATAAGCTAAGACTTGAAGAACGTTTTAGCTCTATGAGTGTACATTTGTTCAAAAACTTTTTTGAAAAAGACATCCTTTATATTTTGAATTGCCCTTGAAACTTTGACAGAACTCAGTACACCATACATGTGCAAGCCATTTCTGAACTCTATTTCATTCTGTTGACTGACAGCTGCAGGATTCTGCAAATACCACTCTGTCTTAACTGTCCCAGCTACATAGGAAGTCTCAGGGTCAGACAGTCTAAGTGCTCCACTTTGTTCTTTTAAAAATAATTTTGGCTACTCTATTTTCTTTGCCTTTTAATGTAAGTTTTAGATCCACCTTGTCAATATCTTATAAAAATGTTTTCAGTGTGTTGGTGGTGGTGGCACTGAGCCTACAGATTATGTGGGCGTGCACTGACAGCTAATCCGACTGTGAGCATGGCATGACCGCCACGTTTTTTAAGGGATTTTTTTTTCACCACTGTTTTATAATTTTCAAGTTGAATAACATGCTCATCTATTCTAGATTTAAACCTAAGAATTCCAAGATCCTTTGCTATTGTGGAAGACGTTGCTGAATTTCAATGTCCCATGTCCGTTGTTAGAACAAAGAGCATACACTCCATCCTTGCACGTGAACACGTGTACCTTGGCGGAGTTAAAGGCACTTGCAAGTTCAGTAGCTTTTGGAGATTCTTTTGCATTTTCAATGCACTGTTTGTCAACAGCTGTTCCCTCCTCTCCAGTATGCATGCCATCTAGTTCTCTCCTCAAACTACTCTTCCTCTGTGCCATGAGGGTGGGTCACCCTGTCTTGCTCAGGACCATAAGGGAAGGCAGACCCACAGGGTCAGTGTTGGCCGTCAGTCCAGGTGTCTTTATAAGACAACGACATTTGTATTCCTAGGTTATGCAAGTTTTGATACCAAGACTGGATTTTTATCTGTTCTTGTTAAATGTTTTTTATGATGACTGACTGTTGAAACAACACTGTATTTTAGGGTGTGGCCAACTTGGGCAGAACATGTTACAATTCTATATATATTATTAAAAATATACCAATATAATGATTCTATAACAATATTAATAATGGGTAATTAATAGTAATATATCAATATTAATGATCTTTTGTCTGCTATTTCATGGGGATCTTCCCTCAGTGTTCACAAGGGAAATTGATGTTGGACTTAGCTTCCATCTTGCCAACTGTTGAAAAAGATCAGCATCCTGCCATTAGTGAGTGGAATGTTAATAAGTATCAAGTTCACTGAAATGGATGAGGTCTCCTAATCACTCAGGGCTCCTAACTTGTTACCAATTTCTAGTGGATTTTCTATCCGTCACTGGAAGAAGAGTGTCAGCTTGGCAGCTGAACCTTTGGCATTCCTCTGGTTACTCTTTTCAGTTCTATTACTGACTTTGACTGTTTGGGAAGTCAGTTTTTAAGGGTACATTCATTTCAGTTTGTTAAACCTCCCAGGCAGATTGACCCCTCACCATCATTTAATGCCACTCTAACCCTGGAAATAGTCCTTCAGAAATCTGCTTTGTCTGGTTTGACACAGTTGCTTTAGCTTTTATTTTCCTAGTATTTTCATCAGACATATTTTTTGTTTTTATCCTTGGACTTCAGTCTATCGAAAACTATTAGAAGTGCTTTTTTTGGTAGATAATATATGATCACTTTGAATTCAATCTGAAAATCCACACTTTGTGTGTTTAGATCATTTACATTTAGTGTAATTATCATGGTTGGCTGAAGATCTGCCCCCACATAAAATGTGCATTCTATTTGCCTCTCTTATTTCTTCTTTCATTCCTTGATTTTGTAATTTATTTTTGCTTGATCTCTCTGAATAATTTTGATTATTTAAATATATTTTCATGTTCACTATTGAGTCATTTTTAAAACTTCATGGTTTCCTTGAGGTTTATGGTGCATAAGTTTAATTAACCACAGACTGCTTTGAAATAATATTGCTTCACAAGTGATGTAAGAGCCTCACCCCCATCTCGTCTTCTGTTAGTAGTAGTGTTGCTTAATTTATCTTTACATCTGCTAAAGCCATAATTCATGCTGGTATTTTTTCTTTAGGTGGCAATTGTTGCTTAGAATGATTAAAATTAAGAGCCTTTAGCCATTATCCTGAGTCTCTATTTCTTTGTGTACAGGAAAGCTCTCTCTAGTATTTTATTCCTGTTACCTGAAGAACATAATATTCAACCTAAAGTTAGCATTTCACGTAATACAGATATGCTGATAATTGTAAAGCTTTATTTTCCCCGAAAACTTTATTATTATTTTACCTGTTTCAAAAGACAGTCTCTCTGCACCCAGAATTAGGGAATTGACAGCTTTTCTCCTCCATCCCTCCAAAACATCTTAAAGAAGCCACACCCATTTTCTAGTTTGCCTAGTTTCTGAGGAAAAGCCAGCTGTCATATTAGTTCTGTTTCTGAGGTCAATCTGGCTTCTTTTCTGTTTTCTTTGGGTCTTAGGCCACTTTAATATAGTTTCCTCAGATGCTCTGCTACCCCCTGATTTTCCTCCTCATGTTCCTGTGGGTTTCTATTTACCAACCTGTGCTTCGGTGTTCTTCCAACGCCATTCAATCTAGGATGAATCTACTGAAGGCATTCTTCATCTGTTACGCTTCCTAGATCATCATCATTTCCACATTACACTGAGATTCTCTGAGTGTTCAAGCATGTTGCCCACCTTTACTATTATAATTATTAGCAGATTAATCATTATTTTTCTTTTATTTTTTTAAATAATTCCAACACCCAGGTAAACTCTGAATCTGATTTTGTGATGGGTTTCTCTCTCTGGAGTGTGTTGCTTTTGATCATTGTCATTATTTTTTCCTCCATCTCATCATCTTTGGTTGAAAGCTGGACACTGTGTGACATGGTCACCGAGGTTGGTGTGTCATCTACTCTCATGGAGGAGCTTCTGCTGCTGGGGTCGGGGTGCATCAGCCTAGTCAGGGTGGAGCAAGTCTGGGTTTTCTGTACTCTGCTCATCACTGGCTTCAGGTCATCATGACATGGGCTATGCCAAGTGTTGGTGTTGGTGATCCTGTCTTCACTGTAAGCTTTAGGCAACCCCTGGGCCTCTGAAGCTCAGAGAGGTTCCCATCTCCAGAGTCAGGGGAAGGTAACTACCCTTGGTACTCCTGGTGGTTGAGGGTGGGAGGGTTCTTTTTGTTTGTTACAACCTAAGGTTGAGACATTCCCTTTGTCCTCACATCTCAAAGTAGGGTATCCTCTGTCTTTTTTCCCCCTCTCTGTGTTATGGAAAATTCTAAAATTCAGATATTTTATCCATAATTCTAATGACATAGCATTAGAAGGTGAAGCCTTTGAGAGGTACTTATCTTGTGATGAGTTCAGAAGGTGGGACTAGTGTATTCATGACAGGAGAAACCAGAACTCCCTCTCCATCCACAATGTGAGGACACAGTGAGAATGTGGCCATATGTAAGCTAGAAAGAGTGCCCTTACCAGAAGTTGCTCATGCTGGACCTTGTCATTAGACTTCCTATCTTCTAAAACGTTAGAAGTGGTTTTTGTTTTATAAAGGCACCCGTCTATGGTATTTTGTTATAGAATCCTGAGATGCCTGATACACTCAGTGTTAGAGATGGCTAATGCTTTTGCCCAGGATGATTCTTTTCTCAGAAATTTTCTCAAACACACATTAGTCTACACTGTGGCTATAGAGGTGACAGTTTGTGTCACTTCCCCAGAATTCTCTCATTTCCTTTTTACTTATTTGTTTACTTTTTTTCTTTGGGGGAGAAAGAGATGAATGAGTCTTTGCTCAAGGCTGGTTTTGGAATTGACAGTGTAAGTGGAGAAGGAGTCCTTGACCTCCTAAGCCCCTGTGTCTTCTTCAGTTAATGGCTCCATCTCTGGGATTATTTCGAGTATTAACTCAGGTAAATGCCCACAAAGCATTTAACGTATTTCCTAGCACATGAAGTACTAACTTATTAAGTACTCAGTAAAAATCTATTACATTATGCAGATTTTAAAATAGCTCATCCACTTCTAACCTCTTCATTTTCTGCCATAATCCAGCCATTTCAAAATCATTTTAGTGCTTATTCAAGGCAAGGATTACCAAGGTTTTTGTTTCTGCCAAATTTTTAATACAGAGGAGGCCAATTTTTGTGAGAATATGTTCCTCAAAGTGGAAAATAATACATTTGTGTAAATCTAATTTAATCCTCATAAAGAGGCAGAGGAGTATCTGTTTATTAGTCAATGTGGCAAAACCACTGTGATGACCAAATCTGTCCATTTTAAAGCTTTAAAATTATGATGAATTATTAAATGGGGGTATGACTACATTTTAAGTGGGAACTGCAGTGAGATTTGAAAATACATTTATATGTTAAGTACAAACATTATTTTTAGTATTAAAGTTGGAATTTTTAAAGAATGTCAGGTTTTTTGCCAGATCTGAATTCTTGCTTAATATTTCCAGACACATTGATGTGAATTTTGAATAACCAGATATTATGCTTTTCAGGCATCCTCTAAACCTGAAATAACTTTTTTTCATCTGTGGTAGTCATGTCCTGTGAGACCCTCAGATTCTCTTCCAGTAAGGACTAATAATAGTGACCTTGCTGCCAATCCTGAGCCTCAGAGGAGTTCAGCAGGGCCTGAGTTCCTGACTGCCCTGAAGCACTCTACCTGAAAGAAATTCATTCCAGATCAGCATGGCACTCTCTGCAGCTTGTGAGTATGTCTGGGAGCTTAGCTTCTATGAATTCAAGTCTACACACACACACACACACACACACACACACACTTTGAAAAATGTTTATCATATTCAGTTTCTGAAATATCTCTGAGACTTGTATCCTAAGAAATTCTCCAGAAGGAGAACACATTTTTACACTACTTTCAACCTCCATTCCAAAGGCCAGACATTGATACAATCCCATCTGCTTACAGCATTCGAAACAAATATTCTCCTGTCCTTCTGGTAGGGTTATAAATTAGTTTAACTTTTTGAAGAACATTTGGCAATATCAAAACTTTCAAGCACATAGTAATACACATTTAAGTATATATCCAGTTTACATTTTTCACAAGCAACCAGAACTATATACACAAGAATATTTATTGCTGCATTATTCAGGGAAAATGCAGTCGGGCAGATGTTTGCATAAAGTCACATTAGCAGTTCAGTAGAAATGGTGACCATCTGCTGTGTAATAGCTTCAGCCTACTTACTTATTTAACAGATCTTTATTGAGGACCTGTTAGGAGTCAGGAGTAGTCTGGTGATAACCAGAGTTGTTAACCTGGACAGGAGCTATTTGATCCTACTGGGAGGGGAAGGACATAGCCATTAGCAAAGAACCAGACACAGTAATTTCAGAAAGAGATATATCTACACAGGAGGTCAAAGAGTGGTGGTATAGAAGGTGGCTGGGTGGACACTCCAGACAGCAGAGCTGCCAATGGAGGGGGGAGCATCTGAGGGGAGGCAGCCAGGTCAGGACCTGAGTAAAGAGGTGTCAGGTTGCACATCAGCACAGGGAGTGCAAAGTTCCCAAGAAAGGGGAAAGTGGATGAAACTCAAAAGCCGGGGGCAACTACAGGACAGAGGGCAATCAACTCAATCTAAACACAGTGGGGTGGCTTCAGCCTGTAGTACTGTTCAACCTTGCTCCTTAGCTCAAAGGAAGCCCAGCCTGGGTCCTGGTCTCAGAACCAGCCCCACAAGATAACGCTGCTCCACAGAGGATGTTGGGTGGGAAGGGCCATGCAAGTGCAGAGTATCATGACAGTCCAGAAATCACCAGTGAGGAGCCCAGACCCAGAGCAAGCTCCCAGGCTAGTCCCACCAGATCCTGGCTGCAGGCCTATTAAACTCTAACAAGCATAGCTAAGAAGGTGGTGGCAAGGTTTACTCCATATTGTTTGAAGGCAAAGGCAAGAACATCTGACCCTGAGCCTTTTCTGACCTTTAAATTGTCATCAGGATGTATGTGTCTAAATGTCACCGGTATTGCCAGAAACTTTCTAAATTCTGGAAAGACCCACAATGGTATGTTTATTGGCCTTTCATTTAAAATCCTCAGGGTCTGAGGATAAAATAATAATGATGTTTTATTTATTAACTTTTGTTTGTACTGTATTTTTCTCCTTTTAAAATATTTCAGTCCTGATTGTGACCTAATTTCTTCCCAATCTGAAAAGCCCATAAATTAGGAGGGGGCTCTGCAGAGGGGACGTGGAAGAGTGAACCCTCCCTTTCACCCCAGACACCTTTCAGTACTGCCCTTTACTAGCCAATTGGGTTTGCAGAGTGGATGGCTGCAGGGCCAGAGAGATGATGTCCTGGGACAGGCAATTCTGGCCTCAGAACCAACAGGGCAGACAAGGTGGGGCAGGGCCGCTCTGAGAAGCACTGCAGGGAAGAATTACCAGGGAGGCCCAACAAAGGTCTCATCATGCTCTGCCCCACACCCTCCAAGACCCTCGTCCTGATCAGAGCAACAGCCAAAGCCCAGGCCTGCGGTCCCTTCCCAGCCTGGCTTCTCTGCTCTCCTTCTCACCTGACCCCAGGATGAGTCTAAAACACCTCCACTAAGAACCATAGCATTTGCCCTAATGCCACCTGCAGCCCTTTTCCACCCCAAAAGACATGCTACAGCCTCCCCTCCTTCAGGTGTTTGCTCCAAAATGAGGTGCACCTGGTTTCTCTCTCCCCCAAGAAGCTGTTCCCATTTCCTATTTAATTTTTCCTTAATAATTATCAGCTCCTGGAACATCCTTGATTTTTGAAGTGCTTCTTGTCCAAGTCCTCCCCTCTGGGAGGAAAGCTCTCTGTGGGCAGGAATTTTGTGTTCACAGCTGTATCTCTAGGGATCTGAGCAGCTTGGCACTTGGGAGATGCCCCCTTGGTACTGGTGGAGTAAATAAGTGACTGGTGGAAAGGTGGACCCTTGAACTGAGAGCTGGCTCCTTGAGGGGCCATGTCTCATGCAACAGGTCAAATCGAGCAGGTCTATGATATGGGGGCAGCTCAAGGTCCACCAGTTTCCAATATCTGTATTATCTCTAATGACACAATTGATCGGTACCATGAACCTCCCAGGTGCTGCCCTGTTGGGATGCAGCTGGGTGGAGGAGACAGCATGGACAGACTGTGCAAAGCCAGTCGAGGCCACTCAGCCTCAGGTGAGCTCACACTCAGCTTCACCATAAGGACACCTGGTACCTGAATATGATGAATCAGAGATGCTGAAAAGGTGGCTTAGAGCTGGTTTTATCATAGAACAACTGCCTATAGCACACATGGACGTTTTCCTTTAAATTGAGGCCGGACATCCCTCAGATTGCCTTCAGGTTGAAGGAGTCTGCAGGACCCAGACTCACAGAAGCCGTTTGGCTCAGGGCAATGGTGGATTGAAGCAAAATGATGGCATCGGTACAAAGCACAGAGAACAGAGCCAGCACAGCACCACAATGCAGCCCCCGCCTGTCCCTGTGAGGTATCACTAGTGATGCTCAGCCTCCCAGCAGGGCCGGTGGCAGTAGTGTCAGGCACTGCCACCAAGGAAGCTCACCTGAGCCTGGTGGCCCAAGTTTGCACTGGGGTCCACCTCAGTGACCTGCACCCTATTCCACCCTCAGCCCCTCCAAATTTCAAGCAAATGCCCCAAGTCACAGTGTTAACACAGGTCACCTGCTGTGGCTCAGTACTGGCCAAGTGTTAGACCTGGTTTGCAGGGGTTGGAGGATGAGGCCTGCTCAGCTGGAAGCCCCCTGCACACTCCTACGTGATGCTTAACCATTTCTAAAAGGTGATGGCTACATAAAAGCACCTGGATTTCTGAGTTCCCTGGACACCTCAGAGGAGGCCTGCAGTGATGGCCTGGTGTGGGCCTGCCCTTCCACAGGACAGCTCTCAGCCGTCCAGGACAGCTGTCTCCATTCATGTCCACATCCTCTGCTGTGTCCCTGGAGACCTTGGTGTCCCCCCCAAAGAGACCCCAGTGCTTCCCCCATCTGAGTGGTCTGCCTGTGGGGCAGAAGAAGGAGGACCCCGCACCCTACACTGTGCAAGGAGTGGGGAAAATTCCTGCAGGAGAGCGCGGTGGGAGCTCCTTCCTGCCAGGAGGAGGGGAGGATTTAAGGAAGGGCTTCCTTCAGGTACAGAAGCCTGTCAGCCAGTCACAACGCTGGGGCTGTGATTCAGAACCAGAAGGAACAGGAAACTACAATGTTGGGGTCACTGATGCTGCCTGTTGACCACAAATGACTACTGTAAGTTGACTTCCCGGCTAGCTCACGTCCTACACTATCTTTCTTCCTGTCTGCATCTATATTCTCACTGATCCTAAGACTGCATTGTGTCCCCATCAGTCCACTTTTAAACAATCACTGTGTCCACCGAGTCCCGTGTGGACACACCGAGCATGATAAGGACAAGCTGCATAGGGTCATAGAGCTCCCAGTCTGCAGGCAGAGATGGATGCCCACAGGGAGCTTCCTAGAGGAGACCCCTGGCCATCCCACTGACATTGGGGTTGCTGCTTCAGTTCTAGAAAAGATAAGTCAATGAAGTTCTTTGACTCAGTGGAAGGGGGTGTGACAGGCTGGGGTGGTCAGAGTTCCAGAAAGGTTACGTCTTATCTCCCAAGGCTGGGAAAGCCCAGCTCAGAGGGACTGGTAAGCCTACTTAAAGCTGGGTATGGACTTTAGTAGGCCCACAAAGACTCAGGCTTGATACTACTCAGAAGTGGTAGAACCTTCAGGAAGTGGGGCCTCGTTGGGAGGATTAGATCACTGTAAGTGTGTACTCAAGGGGACCATGGGGACACCATCTCTCCTTTCTTTGCGGCCAGCTGCCATGAAGTGAGTGGCCCTCTCCTCTGTGTACACCCGCCATAACGTGCTGAGTTCCCACAGGCCCTAAAGTGACAGAGCCAAACCACCATGGACTGACACCTCTGAAACCATGAGCCAAGCAAACCTTTGCTCTTTTAAGTTGACTTTCTCAGGTATTTTGTCATAATAATAAAAAGCTGACTAACACGTAACTCTATTAAAATCAAAGAATGTCATTAAAACATGCAATATTTTAAATGTTTATATTCAACATATGTTTTTTATACATAGACGTCCAAATACAGTGATAGTCTTTTGAGATGATTACATGTGAGGCCATACATGGGTTTCAGACCTGGTAAAAGTTCCCTCTCAGACACCCCCTTTCACCACTTTTATTTAACATAGTTCTTGAAACACTGGCCAGAGCAATTAGATGAAAAGAATACACATAAGAAAAGAAGAATTCAAAATGGCACTATTTGATGATGATATCATTCTATACCTAGAAGACCCTAAAAGTTCCACCAGAAAACTTTTAGAACTAGTAAATGAATTCAGCAAAGTAGTAGGATATAAAATCAACACCCATTAATCAAAGGCATTTTTGTATATAAGATAAATCCTCAAATATGTAAACAAGGAAAACTACCCCATTTACAATAGCCTCAAAAAAATAAAATACTTGGGAATCAACTTAGTGAAAAATCTATATAATGAAAATTACAGAACCCTAAAGAAAGAAGTCAAAGGAGATCTTAGAAGATGGAAAGATCTACCTTGTTCTTGGATATGTAGAATTAATATCAAAATGTCCATACTACCAAAAGCACTATACAGATTTAATGCAACTCTTATCAAAATCCCAATGACATTCCTCATAGAAATAGAAAATCCATCTGGAAAAATAAGAAACTCAGAATAAAGCAATCCTTAGCAGGAAGAGTAAAGCAGGTGACATTGCTATACCAGAACTTAAACTATAGTACAGAGCAATAGTAATAAAAACAGCATGGTATTGGCGCCAAAGAATCCAATAGTATAGAATACAGGACACAGAGACTAACCCACAAAATTATAATTATCTTATTTTAGACAAAAGTGACCAAAACATGCAATAGAGAAAAGAGCATCTTCAACAAATGGTGCAGGGAAATCTGAAAAGCCAAATGCAACAAAATGAAATTAAACCCATCTTTCTCCCCATACACAAAACTTAACTCAAAATGGGTCAAGGACCTAGGAATTAAATCAGAAGAAAAAGTAGGCCCTGATCTTCATCATGTGGGATTAGGCACCCACTTCCTTAATAAGATGCCTATAGCACAAGAATTAAAACCAAGAATCAATAAATGGGATGAATTCAAACTAAAAATTTTCTTCTCAGCAAAAGAAACAATCTGTGAGGTGAATAGACAGCCTACATCTTGGGAGCAAATTTTTACCCCTCACACATCAGATAGAGCACTAATCTCTAGGGTATATAAAGAACTCAAAGTAAGCACCAAAAAACAAATAACCCAATCAATAAATGACCTGAATAGACACTTCTCAGAAGAGGATATACAACCAACCAATAAATATATGAAAAAATGTTCATCTCTAGCAATTAGAGAAATGCAAATCAAAACCACTCTAAGATTCCATCTCACTACAATCAGAATGGCAGCTATTATGAAGACAAACAACAATAAATGTTGGTGAGGATGTGGTGAAAAGGCACACTCATACACCGTTGGTGGGCCTGCAAACTGGTGCAGCCAATAGGGAAGCAGTATGGAGATTTCTTGGAAAACTAGGAATGGAACAACCATTTGACCCAGCTATTCATGTCCTCGGTCTACACCCAAGGGACTTAAAAATAGCACCCTACAGAAACACAGCCACATCAATGTTTATAGCAGCACAATTCACAATAGCTAAAGTGTGGAACCAATCTAAATGCCCTTCAATAGATGAGTGGATAAAGAAACTGTGACACATATACACAATGGAATATTACTCAGCAATTAAACAAAATAAAATCATGGCATTTGTAGGTAAATGGATGGAGTTGGAGAAGATAATGCTAAGTGAAGTGAGCCAATCTCAAAAAACCAAATGCCAAATGCTTTCTCTGCTATAAGGAGGCTGATTCATAGTAGGCTAAAGGGGGAGAGCATGAGGGGAATAGACGAACTCTAGATAGGGCAAAGGTGTGGGAGGGGAAGAAAGGGGACATGGGGTTATTAATGATGGTGGAATATGATGATCACTTTCATCCAAAGCACACGTATGAAGACATGAATTGGTGTGAATATACTTTGTATACAACCAGAATATGAAAAATTGTGCTCTATATATGTAATAAGAATTGTAATGCATTCTGCTTTTATATGTATAAATTTAAAAAGAAGAATAAATAGTAGTCAGACAAAAAAAAAAAAAGGTTCCCTTTCCCCGTTTCTTCCTCCTCCCCATAATACACACCTGACTTTGGAGACACCTAGCCAGGACTCATATTTAGACAAACATATGCTATTTCAAAAATGCTGCTTAGAACCAGGCCTTAAAAGAAAATTAGTTATCAAACTAAATCCACAGCATCTTACCATAGAATGAGAAGGCCACAGAGCACTGTTTTTTAAAAATATCTGTCTGCGATTGATCTGCAAGTGAGTCAACAGGAGCCTGGCCTCCTTTTCACTCCACCCCACAGTGTGGAATAGAAAAGGAAAACCACTGAATCACTTTCCCTCCACCACACGCTATTATTGGACGTGGCCTCTGGATTCAGTCTCCTGGATCAAGAAACGGTGAATGACTGATACTAACCGCCCGCTGTGAAGTGTGTCCCAGGTGCTGCCTCAAGGTGGACATCCAGAACTTTTCAAATTTTGCCCAAGGTCCAAGTCAGTCACTAAAATCAACATCAAAATGAAAGGAACTTCTTTTTTCTTGTATAAAGCTGTGACCACACATAGAGTCCCTCTGGGTGGGAACTGAAGTGTCAGCCATTGCCATCTAATGTTAATGTCACCAGCCAGGACTCTTAGTCAACACCATGTTCTGGTTGAGTGTGCAAACGCAGTGGTAGCTTCTCTGCACCAAATGGACCTGCCTCAAGAGTCAGCCCCTGGCCAGAAGTCACCACTTCACCCTGGGTGACCCCCTCAAGTACAGCTTGTCTCACTTCCTCTCTGAGATGCTACTTAGGGACACACCCCTTTCAATGTCAATCAAAGCAAGCTTTTCTAGGAAGGCACAATAATAACACCTTCATAAGAAGCAAGCGGAGGTGACCTGCACCTTCCTGGTGATTCCTTCACACATTAAAACACATCCACTAAGTGTCTTGATCCTCAGCTCCTTCTTCCATTCCCAAGGTAACAGCTCAAAAATAGAGAAGATGTTTGGGGACACGATGTCCAGTCATTCTTCAAGGAATTAAGTAACTCTAAAGGAGGCAACTTCAGGAAGAGTCCCCAGAGCATCTTAATCTTGCCTGATACTGCAGGTGTATGACCGTGCTCCTCCGGCGTCTCTGATGGCCGTGTCTGCAACCCTGCTCTTTCAAACACTGTCAGTTGTTTTAAACCCACTGAACAAAGCTTTTCAGTTTTCTCCATTCTGTGTGGCATCTCAGAGAAAGGGAAGAAAGGAGGGAGGGACCCAGCCGCCCAGAACACGAGTTAAGCTGCCCTGGAGGTTTGCAGTCCCAGAAGCTGATGCCTGCTCCGCTGGAAAACTCAGAAGAGTGTTCAGCGCACATGCACCGCTCTCCTGTGCCAGCCTCCTGGGACACTCTGTGTGATACTCCCCAACCCGGCTCCCCATCTCTGGTCCCCTCCCTCCACCAATAGCAAACTCCAGCAGCCCAGTGGTGGCCAATACGCTCGGTGTCCATGCTCTGTCAGCCCAGGCCACTGATGCCTGTTTCCCTGCATCCCCCATGAAATGTCCTTCCCTCGTGTGTCCAAAGGGCTTGTCCTCCCTCTCCTTATGCACCTGCTCAATTTCTCCTTCTATATTTTCCTCCTTCAAACTCACTACCTGATCTACTTCCTGTACTTCAATGCACGCTGTCCACCACACAAGTTCACAGGAAGCACAGACTTTTGCCACAGTTGTAATGCTGGGCCATTTTACATTCATGGTCCTCAAACTTTACCCCCAACCAGAATCTCTGGGAAGCTCCGTTAAATGGAGATGCTGGGCCCCTCTTCTAGAGGTTCTGATGCAATCCTGTGGCTGATGCCCAATAATTTGCACTTCTGGTAAGTTTTTCAGGGTGCTGCTGCCAGGCTAGCAAACATCCCTTGAAGAAGCCATGTTTGAACAAGACTTGGCATATAGTAGGTGCTTAGCAAACATTTGTAGGAGAAATAGATGAATGAAGGTCTGCTTGCTGATCAATACCTGTGGGCCCACTCAAGAGGACTGCACTATCGCACCACGTGCCCTCACCTGGGGCCAAGGCTCCATTCCCAGGACCCTGGGACTCCTTGCCCACAACGTTCCCTGCCATCACAGGTCGGGGCAAATCTCCCCGCTGCAGATGGCACAGCCTTTGTGTCAACATCAAGGTTCCCCTCCAAGAGGGCTTTTTCATGACATTCAGGAGACTTATAATCACGAAAACAAGGAGGCACCCTAAATATCCAAGAACAGGGAGAGTCAAGTAAGTGATAGTGTCGCCATATGCCAGAATATCTTGCAGTCATAAAAATTATGTTTACACAGATTGTTTTAATAGCTGCAATAAAATGATTTTTATATAATACTATAAAAAATAAAGCCAGGATAATGTTCTGGGGAGCTGGCTCCAGCAGGTGTAGCAGAGCTTGCTCCGCAGGCTCACACACTCCCAGCGGCACCAGGAGGGACCTTTACACCTGCCCTCACATGCGTGTCGTGGGTCCGACTTTCTACTGGGGGCTGCTGCTCAGTGGATGCAGGGAAGATGGGGGAGGACAGTGACAGCCTGGGGTGTGGCTCCCACCAGCATCCCACTAGACTTATGTCTGCTTAGGGGAGAGGGGACCTGCTGCATACCCACCCAGGAACAACTGAGAGCACAGCCGGCCCTGGGCGATGCTCTAAGGCACGTGCACACAGTCACACTCATTTCTTTCAGGAAGCCAATTATTTTAATAAAACTAATGGACAGTCTTCCTGGAGTCCTGGTGGCCACGGGAACACCGTGGGATGCCCTCCATTTGTGCATTCTTGGGAACATGCAGGTTAAAAGCCACGGTCCCTCTCCTGTGAGGTTGATATGCTGATGGAGGACAGGATGCTAATGAGTAAGCGAAAAATAAGGGATGTTAGTGACAAGTACCACGAGACAGGAAGGGGGGGCGTCGAGAGCACAGAAACCGCAGATGGAGACACGATGGAAAAGTCAGCGGCTGAGCAGAAGCTGGTTCTGCATGAGAAACGTGTCCATCCTGCAGAGGGCATGGTGGCTCCAAGACTGCGGTGCAAGAGGCCCTCTTGCTCTGGGAAGGGCCTGGAGACTGCGAGGCTGATGCAGATGGCTGAGGGAGGGGGCAGGTGGGGGGCCTGAGAAGAGGCAGGTGGAGGGGCAGGTGGAGGGGCAGGTGGAGGGGCAGGTAGAGGGGCAGGTAGAGGGGAAGATGGAGGGGAAGATGGAGGGGCAGAGAAGGGGCAGGTGGAGGGGCAGAGGAGGGCCAGAGGAGGGCCAGAGGAGGGGCAGGTGTGACCCTCTGGAGCAGCACTCTGAGGAAAGGGCAGCGTTTCCTTTCACAGGAGTAAACTGGGGGGCTTGCTGGCTTAGAGCAGAGGACAGCCATGATGGGACCCAAGGAGTCCCAAAGGTCCACTCTGGCTGAGCATAAGCAGAGGTTGGCCGGGGAGCACAGTCATGAGGCTCCTGCAGGACCTGGGGGGCAGTTGGCCAGGTGAGAGTGGACCTCTTTCCTGCTGCTGCTGTAACCAATCAGCCCAAGCTCCTGGCTGACCAGCAGGAATTTCCTCTCCCAGCACTAGAGGTCAGAAGTCCCAAGGTCACCGTGTGGGTAGGGCTGTGCTTCCTCAACAGACTCCAGGATAGGACCGTCCCCTAAGCTTTTCCTGATCCTGAGGCTGCCTGAGCTCTGCCTGGTGGTCCCTTCTCCCATCCACAAAGCAGGGGGGTCCCATCTTCAGATTCCTCTGTCATCTTGTCCCCACTGTTCCATCTCCTCTGTTCCCACCATCTCACTCCTTCTCTGGCTCTGGTCCTGTTGCCACCCTCTTCTGAGGCCCACTATGAGTCCCTGGGTAACCCAGGATCCTCTATCCACATTAGGAACCTTAGCCACATCCTCAAATCCACTCTTCTGTGGGAGATGATTTGTTCCCAGGTCCCAAGTAAGATGACAGTTTGGGGAGGTTACAGATCAGCCTCATGGGTCAGAATCTAGACAGATTTGGAGAGTGAAGCCAAAGGATTTCTGGACTTGGTGGATATTGGGTAAGAGGAAGAACAGATCACAGGAGGGCAGGGGGTGACAACCTGAGCAACAGGAAGAATGGAGAAACCGTCTTTGCAAAGATGTTGGCAGTGGGAGGAACAGAGGGACCCAGAACCATTTGGTATGCTGCCAAGGGTGGCCTGGGCAGCTCTTGGAAGAGCGTGGTCACTGTGACTTCCCACCCTGTGGGGCCCCTGGAGCCTGCTCAGGCAGAAGGCTTGTGGTACCCAGGGGAAGAACATGCCTCTGGGACACGGGAGGGCTGGTGACATGCCACCAGGGTTTCACAGAAAAAAAAAAAAAGAGAGAGAACTTTTGAAGCACCTGAGTTTTCATTTGAGTGACCAGGGACTAGAATTTGTGGGAATTTGGACATGAACATAAAAGCACGTTGTCATAGTTGACAGATTTATGAGAGATAAGGGTGCACACCAGTGTGTGTGCGTGTGCAAGTTACGACCTCAACTATACTAAGCTTGGTGTAAGAAAAAGGATTTTTAAAATTATTCCCCCAAATATATATTCAATGCTTATCTCTGAGAGGTAGGGTTTGGGGTGATTTATGCTCATTTTCTAAATAATCCATAGGAATGTATTCCCGGAGACTGACACTTCTGATGGAGACGACAGGCCCAAATAGAAACAATTCTACCAGGGCACAGACAATGGTTCCTACCCATCAGCTGAATCCTCCCCAAAACAGCATCCATTTTGTCCTTTGAAACGAGGGCTCCACATAAGGATCAAATAACAAACACTTATATTCTTTACATACTGAGATGCTTAGGAACAGATCATTTTCACATTGGCCCAGGTCTCAATAAAGTCTATAGTAAGGCTTTTGATTTTTCAGCCCTTTGGCTCACGGGCACAAGATTTGCTGCTAAGCCCTCACCATCATAACTATTTCAAGGCAAGAAAAAGGGAAAGGAGAGAAGAGGGAGTAATAATCAGAAAATCAAATGCCTTTTTAAATATCATCAGAAGAGTTCTATTTCCAAGTCATTGGCTAGCCTTTGGCCAGGGCAACAAAAATATAACCAGAGAGAAAAATAATATATTAATTATATAAATAATATATTTATATAATATATTATATATTCTATATTATCCAAAAACCACTTTCTTCCACCCTGAAAACTCAAGCATTGTGCCTGGATGTGGGGGGCAATCTGTAAACGTTGGCCACTACTGCTTTCAGATTTTTAATAACGAGTGACCTTGAAGGAAGTACTGGGGCTCTGTGTGTGGGAGCAGTTGTCTGTGCTGGGCGTCCAGGCAGCTGGCAGTTTCTTTTCCAGCCACCCACACCTGACAGGGCAGGTGCGATTCAAGCCACTCATGCCTCCCTTCTCATCAGCAGAAGCCACTGCTCCAGCTGAGCCTAGCTACGTGGACAGGTGGGGGACACCTGAGGTCACTACCAGAAACCAAACGGTCACTGAGGGCTCCTCAATGCGCCTCCATTCCCAGGCTCAGCAGACATGAGTGTCTGTGCAGACAGATGGTACAGCACTGTCACCACCTGCACACCAGCCAGCAGCAGTCTGCAGAGCCATAAGTGGCCACGCGATCGTGCCAGCCCCCAGGGGCCCCAGGCCTCTGCCAGAGCAGTCATCCAGCATGGCCAATCAGCCCTGTGCCACCCTCTCGGGAAGCCCTCACAACACCATTGCCCCAGGGATCAGTATTGGTCAGCAGAGCCCTGAGTGGCCATGAGACCCTGCCTGATGCCACCATCTCACACTCCCACTTCCCCTGGGTCCCCTTGTCCCCCCTCTGCGGTCACCTGAGGCTACTCTTTGGATCCCAGCCACACTCACATCAAGAGGGTCCTGGAGGTGCCACTTCTGAACCCCTGAGGGAGCTGCGCCTAGTCAGCCTCCTGGTTGGGGGAGGGCACACTGGGAGGAGAGGGCTTGCCTTGGCATCTGAGTGGGGCACAGTGGGCACAGGTAGGATGGGTGGCAGCTGCTAGTACACACTGTACTAAGAGCCACCAAGCTATGACACTTCTGGCACATTCATCTCTCCTGGCAGCGAGACCCAGTGTCGAAGAAGAGGCAGGTGCCGGAGGATGGAAAGAGGCCCTGAGTCACCTGGGCTGTGACCTTTCCCCAGAGCAAGGAAGAAGGGAGGGAAGGAGGGAGGGGACAAGACTTTCAGGTACCAGGAATCTCAGGAGGCTGAGGCATATACCGCTGACCCAAGAGCACCTTCGTGCAAGGTCCTCGGCCCAGTTCCCCAGGCCTGTGCAGCTGGTGGTAAAGGATTCCCTCTGTACTCGCCACCTTCCTGCCAGTCCCGGGATGGTCTTGCTCTCCTTCCTCAGGACAGAGTCAGCAGCACTGAGTGGGTGTGGCAGGACGAGTTACACAGCACTGCCCACCCTTGATAAGGAGGGATGGTGAATGGACCCTCCCCAGTTAACCTGTCAGAAGCTGAGCAGTAGACATGCGTGTGTACACACACACCCCTGTCCCAGACCTTCTCTGTTTCATTAAACCCAAGTCCATCTGAGTTACCTGGGTAGAAGTCTCGGATCACCTCTGACTCTGTGCCCCCCACCCCATGTCTGATCTCCTGAATTTTGCCGAATCCTCCATGGCCGCCAGCCTGCTCTGCCCCATCATCTCTCTCTCCAGCCACTGCACGGGGCTCCTGATAGCTATTTCTGCTCTGCACCTAGGCCTGCACCCTGCAACCTGCTCTCCATCCACAGCCAGAGGGACCTGGTGACAGCAGACACCATGCCTGGCCCCACTGTTCAATGGCCAGTTCAATGGGCACGGTTCAATGCCTGCAAGTCCATTCCACCTGGAGAGAGATCATAGTCCTCACGGACCCTGGGAAGCCCTGCAGCTTCCCCACCCCACATGGCCTTGCTCACCCACCAGCCACGCTCACCTCCCCACTGTCCAGCTATGCACCTGGCCCACCTCAGGACATTTGCACAGGAAGCTCCCCCCTGAGATCCAGGCTCAGTCCTTCACCTGTTAGGCTTCTTTAAAGAGTGACTTTGTCAGACTGGCCAACGCTATCTACCTAAGCCATAAGCCCCCACCTACAGCCCCTGGCTGCATAATTCTCATGATGTACCTACATTAAAGTTCTCCAGTGCTTACACTATGATGTCAGCTGCGTGTCCCAGCTGGACTGTAAGCACCGTGAGAACAGGGACTTCTAATTCTTTCATTGGATGCCTTATTCCAGGGGACTAGACCTGTGCCCTGTGGATGAATCCACATCGGTACTAATGACCTCTCCAGACACCCCGCTATGGCTTGCTGTGCCCTGGAACCCAGCCAAAGAAAGGTATAAGGTCCCTTCAATGACCCAAAGCTGAATATCTGGAACCCAAAGAGCATCTGGAAACATCTACCTCCAGAATCAGAGGAGCTCTCTTCATCCTCCGCTCCCCAAAGGTACTTGTTGCCCTGACATTTATACTTTATAGCTCATTTCAGGGACTCTGACTCCATGATTTCAACCAGGTACTTAATTTCTTCCTGTCTCTCTTCCCCTCTGATTCTTCCAACTTCCCTCTTCCTGTTGGCTGGTCAAGGCCCCTGTATTGTCTGTCCAGGTGATCCCCAAGCATCTCCCAGGCATTGCCCACGGGTCTTCCTACTAGTCGCAAAGCCCTGGAAAACTGTCAAGAAATTCTGAGTGAAATGGGGATTTTGCTGTAGTTAGAAAATACCTGGAAACCACATATCTGACAGAGGATTTATATCCAGAATATGTAAAGAGCACCATGACCCATGGACCATCAAAGACAGCCCAGCCGCAAGCAGCAAAACATCTGAGCAGGCCTTTTCCTTAAGACAACGTGAAGGGGCGGGGGATGTGGCTCAAGCGGTAGTGCGATCGCCTGGCATGCGAGCGGCCAGGGTTCGATCCTCAGCACCACATACCAACAAAGATGTTGTTTCTGCCAAAAACTAAAAAATAAATATTAAAAAATTCTCTCTCTCTCTCTCATACTCTTTCTTAAAAAAAAAAAAAAAAAAAAAGACTACATGAAGCTGACCATGACTGTGTGTGTTCAGCTTGTTAGTTACCAGGGTGTGGGGGAGAACCTCGATGAAAACCACCTCCTACCCCTAGGGAGATGGATCTGACACCTGGCAACCCTGGGCCTAGGGGAGGTGGGGAGCAATGGGAGCCCCCAGGGCTGCTAGGGGAATGTCAAATTCTGCGGTTACTTTGGAAAACACTTTGGCAAGT
Source organism: Ictidomys tridecemlineatus (assembly GCF_052094955.1). NCBI lineage: Eukaryota > Metazoa > Chordata > Mammalia > Rodentia > Sciuridae > Ictidomys > Ictidomys tridecemlineatus. Next base: position 401,895 of record NW_027520947.1, read on the forward strand.
TTTTAAGAAGCTAAATATAACATTACTCTATGATCCTAAAGGGCCACTTCTCATCAGCTCCCCAACAGAACTGAAAACAGCTGCCCACGTCAGCATTCTCCATCACACCCAGAGGTGGGACCCCGAGCATGCCCGCCGGTGTGAGCCTCACGGGGTCATCCAGGTGACAGAAAATGGCCAGACCATAATGTGGAAGAACACAGTGACCCTAGGAAATGTTGCACTGAAGGAAAGCAGCCACGCACAGAAGGCCACATGCACGCCATAAAAGTGCCTGCAGTGACAAAAATCCCTGCAGACAGACACGGGGCTATGGGGCTGAGGGCCAGGGAGGCCCAGCAGTGACAGCTAAGGTAGCAGGGATACTCCCAAATCCGTCAGCACTGATGGTTGTGCCATCTTGTAAAATACCAACAACCATCCATTGTAAGTGTCCCAAGTGCCTGTGCATCTTGGCCACGAGAGGCAAGAAGAAGCCAAGGACAGGAACTTTCTAAGTTAGGAGAACTCATCATTTTCCATGACCTCACATGGAGCTCGAGCGGGGCAACAGGAGATTGGAGGCCACCAGTGTTCCGCCCTCGTTGTCCCCTTGTTGAACTTCACCAGAGCCACCATTTACCCTCCTGTGCCATAGAACAACCCTGACATCAGAACATCTATTCATCACTAGGAACACACTCCTGGCCCTGGCTCGGAGGGACCACCCACTCCAGTCACACATGGTGACATGTACACAAGAATACTCTGAGAAAACAGTTACCTGGGAGTGTATCTAAAGTCCTCATCCTTGTCACATGTCCACGTGGTTGGGCTCCTTCATGGCCTGTCATGCCCTCTGGTCCACACAGTGGGTCTTCCCCAGGAGGACATCAGCACTGAGCCCGGGGGTCTCCACCCTGGCTGCACATGGCCCCCACAGCACTGTGCCAATGGAGCCGACCACGGGGCTCATTGCAGAATCAGTCTGTGGGACAAACCCTGGGCGGGATGAATTTTAACTGTGCCTCAGGTCACATGGCCAGGTTTGAGAAACGCTATTGGACCAAGACCAAAATGGACACAAAGCACTGGGCATGGAGTGGGGCCAGCTGGCAAGGGTGAGGCTGGGCTGCTGGGGGCAGTCGCGCCCAGGGACACCATTTCCACAAACACCAATGAGCACAGAAACAAGGCCACTCGCGGGATCTCTTGGGCCTTATGGCTTCCAAAATTTGAGACAGACCAGGGAACAGTCTGCCCAACTGGAGACATCAGACTCCTCTCCCTGGTGCCACCTATGCTCTCCAGCCTCTGAAGAGCGCCATGGTCCACAATGCCATCTCTGTCTCCAGATGGCAAGGCCCAGCTAATGCAACTAGCAAATTTCATTTTGGTTAAGCCACAATGAGCCGTCTAGGTGCAGCTTAAGTACCATGGACCTGCCCCAGCCCCTGGGGAGGTCACATGCACAGCCTGGACTCTGAACATGGCCACATACTCCTGGGAGTGTTGTGTACAGTGAGACAAGGCTTCAGTCACTCAGTGATTCTGACAACCATGTCCCCCCTCTTCAAAGCAGCCTCACCCCAGGCAAAAGAGTCACTGCATCATCCAAAAAACTCCCAGCAAATTCTGTTTTCACCATCCGGTGGCCATGTTCAAACATCCCACCACTCGCTTTATCTCAGGGACTCTCTTGACCCAAGTGGGTTTCGGCTGCTCTCCAAACCTCTTATTTAATCCACTCCTTTAACTCCAAAAAATGCCTGGCCTTGGTCTTCTCTGTCCCCCCATCTCCTCTGTTCCTTTCTTCTGGGAACCCCTGGTGCAGTCTGCACACCAGAGCGCTGCTTCTCTCCCTGTGTAAGGGAGTCCAGGTTTTCATTGGGTCACAGCAGGAATTTATGCTAAGAAAACAGATTTTTGGGTGCTCTTGCCATACACAGAAAAGGAAACTGTGAGAGGAGGGGGTGTTCATCTGCCTGACTGTGGAAACCCCTGCATCAGGGATAGCAAAGCATCGAACTGCATCCCTTAAGTGCACACAAAAAAGAAAATGAAAATAAACTCTGGACAAATTATTTGGCTCCTGATATTTGCTCAGCATACCAGCATCTTTTCCGTTTCTTTCCAAAAAGCCCTTATTTAGCCAGTCAGATCTGTTGAATTTATATCAAAAGATAAAATTCTATGTCCTATATTTTTCTTGTTGATTTCTGAAATTATAAAGCACAGTGATTCAAGATGAAGCAAATTCTGGGAAGACTGTGCAGGGCAGAAAATAGTCAATAAGTTCATATTAGTGACTTATCTTAAATGATTGTATTATATTTAATTAGCTATCTGTTACTTATTTAGGACCAAGATTACCAATACTACTTTGTAAATTCTGTTATCAAATTTCTGTAATTGCATTAAAAAATATAAAGGAAAATCAGGACCCATACACATTTTTTTCATTATGGACATAAGCACAGCAGTGCTGCTCTGAGCTGGGCTATCTTAGCAGCCTGTTAACTGCAGCTGTACATTAAACAACCCCAATTATACATGGAGATTGATAGTGTAAATGAAAAAGTCATTTGGGGAAATAATGGCTAAAAATGCAAAAGTGTGTCCTGTCATTTAATGGCTTCATACTAGTGAAGGGATTGCTAAGACACACATGCATCCTCCTAGAGAGCCAGGTAAACACCACCCCTCTGCAATCACTGATGGAGGCTCTGTGTTCCCTGAGGAATGGAGTCACAGCCAGAGCTTATCAGGCACTCCATGTGAGTTGGCTGAGCTGTGCATTTATCCCCTCATCTAGTCTCCATAATGGCCCTAAGATATGAGGTTTTGCAGGTGTACCCATGTCACACAGAGGGAAAGTGGTACCCAGAGAGGTTAAGCAACATGCAGATATCACACAGCCAATGCAAGGCAGGCTGGACTTGGCAGCAGAGTCTGTGCTCTTACATCCCAACCATAGGACATCCCTCCAGGTCAATGCAGCACAAACTCAGATCTATTCCAGTGAACTAGAGACTTCCTGAGGTCAGGGATCCCTGTGGCTCCTTAGCCCCTGAAATGAGACCTAAATACATTTGGCATTTGGCGTTCAGCAAAGATTTCTGAAATTAGAGAATGGGTGAGAGTCAGGTTGTGATTAAGCCATGAATAGCTACCATGCCCCAGAAAAGAGGAAAGCTGGGAAATGGGCTCAGTCGGGGTTACAGACTCATGACTCGTGGGTTCAGATGCTGCTCACCCCACAGGGCACAGGACACTGGGTGGTAGCCACTCTGAGTGTGCGAATCACTTGGGACATGGTTAACAACAGAATCCTACAGATCCTGTCCATCACCACCTACACAAAGCCAGGCTAGCTGGGCCCTTCTGTGGGGGAATCTGCTCGCTGTGGTGTCAGTATTTATGTCCCCTCAACACTTATTCTGGGGTCCAACTCTTCTTGTGCAGGCAAATCTGAAAGTCGTTTTATTTTTCTTTCTTCCAGATTTAAAGTTCTAACCTAATGACCAGTCAAAATCATGAACATGATACGTTTCATAAATGCCTCAAGTTCAAATTAATGATGCCCTGTGGGGGGTGGTTTCTGTGTGTGAGTGTATGTGTCTGGGAGGGCAGCAGGGCTTTGCTTTCTAAAGAAACAAGATATAGCAAAACTAACATTCAGAATGAGTGTGACAGAATTTCATGACCCCAGTTTGAATGTGCCCTTATCAAACTGATCTGTCACCCAAGCCCCCAGGCTGGGAAGGCAAAGGACAACCCATAGTATGCTCTGTTGCAACCAACTGCATCTGGGAGCTTTCTTCTCAAGCCCGTGAGGAAGAGCAATTCACGGCAGATGGATGGTGACGGCAAGTTAACCGAGATGCAGCGATCTGTTCTCACGAACTCAAGTACTGCCGATGTTGAAGACAAAGAGCAAAGAGGGGTGGCGATTCCTTGGCTTCTGTGGCATGCCGAGTGGCTAAAGTGCAGCACATAGATACCACTGGCCCCTCGGACCACAGGGCTTTCACTTGAGAATTTTTTTTTTTTTTAAAAAAGGACTAGCACTCAATATCTTGTGCTTTTTGGCTTACCTGTGTCTCTCTGCAGCTTCCAGCCCAGTTCCTCTTTCCTAACAGCACCCTACTTCTTCACCTAAGTTAGAAATATTTTGCCACATTAGATGTGGTCCATTCTGCTCCTGGCAAAAGCCACACTGGGCCAGTTAAATGTGCCTTTCTCAATGAAGAGACAAATTACTGGAAAGAGCTTATGTTCTGCTTCATGCTAAAGATGCCCTATCCTCATGCCTCTTGGTCACAGGCATGCTCAGGAGGGAGGTCTCCTTCCCATCTTCCTGGCTGCCTCAGCTGACAATTCTGGGCCAAAAGAGAGCTTCCCACTCCTGCTTTGATTCCTTACTAATCACCTCTTGCTCAGGTTAACCCTAGTTAGTTTCTTCTGCTTGCAGAGAGGATTCCCACCCACATTTCCACCTATTTAAACATTTCTGGCTCAATACTGTATCTATTGAGTGCCAAGTCAGGGCTCAGAGTTGGTCTGAGAGCTCAGCAAGGCCTGTGGAATCCCTGCCTTGAAATAACAGGAAACTCCCAGGTGGGCGTGGTTGTGGGTGGGGCACTGTCCAGTTTCCTGAGGGCACAGACATTTGGACAACAGCACCAGCTAAGGGTTCTGGATCCCAGGGAAGGACATAGATGGTGCATGTTGTATTTCCTTAGCACTGGAATAAGGTGGCTTTGTATCCCGCACACATGACAGGCATTAAAACTGAGCCTTTTTCTTTTGGATTTTGCCATAGGTTCTCTAGAGGGCCTGCAGGAGAAGAAGCTTCTTTATCTGCAGCAAAATCTCCTGGGTCCAGACAAGTCCTTCCCTCTGCCCCTCGGCTTCTGTTCCCTGCAGAATGACATGGTATCTTGCAGTTACAGCTTTTTGCTCTGGCCAGCTGGCCTCTTTCACAAGGTTCCCGGCCAATACTCCTACTGGTGACTCTGTTGTAACAGCTCCCCCAGATCACACCATCATCTCCCACTCTCAGAGGGGAACAGAAAATTTTTGCTTCTCCCCCATCTGTGCTGATTTACCTCTTTCTGTGGTTGTTCTCTAAACACTGGTGACTCTAGAAGCAATTTAACCTTACACTATGCAATTACTCATGCAGTAGAAGGACATTTCTAACTGAAAGTTTTAAACCAAATTCAAAAATTCTCCCAAAGCTGAAAATTACCCAAATACTTCCTACTTCATTTTTTCTGCAGCACCTTGCAGCCTATCAAACATTTCAAGCTGACAGTGAATGAGGGTTTCTCTTGTTTTCTTCTTTTTGACATAGGTCTTTGACAAATAAGCTACTCAGTTACTTAGTCAGAAATATATTTCCCCCACTTACAGAGTACCTCAACATATTTAAAATAAGAACATTTCCTAGAAAAAGGAGAAGCTGTTAATATTTTAGCATCCAAGTCAGGTTTTACATTTATGATGGATAGAAATAAAAGTAGTATTTTCTGTAGGAGCCCCGAGATTCTTTTTCCAAACACTTTTTTTCCCACCACATAATAGCTTTTCTTGACCTTTAAGAAACCCAGGTTGACAGGAGAGACACATGGAAGCCCAGGCCCAGTCTGCTGGCTGCTGCCCTCCATCTTCTGCATCACCCCACCTCAACTTTCTCCCCTCCTGTAATTTTGTAGCCTGGGGGCCAGGGTGGGGAGGGGTTGCACACCCAGCAGTTAGGCTGAGTGATCTCACCTGCTTTCCCAGAGTGCCATCTGTCCCACATTATAGAACATGCCACTGCAGTAGCAACTATGTGGGAACCCATGGAGGGTGGGGAGGTCCCAGTGCCCACTCATTTCTAAACCCCCTGTGGTTGGTGGACCATGACTTGGAGGGACAGCTCCTTACCAGGCCAGTGCTCACCCACGCCCCCAAGAGCCAGTGACACTCATTGCTTCCACCACATTTTATGGATGGTCCTTGACATGCTCATGTGTAGCTGAGGTGCAGACAGGCTGCCTCCAGTTCCATCCCCCCCATCCTGGCTACTAGGACACACACATCTCACAGGCTTTTCAGGATCAGGGCTACATTTCCCAAAAGCCCTGGTCATCAGCACTGGCCACCATACTATATTCTGGCCACTGGACTATGGCAGGTCTTTTCCAAGGCTTGACCCTATTCCCCCACACCCCACCTCAGCAACATGGCCACCACCTGAGAATGAAGGGATGCTGCACCCAGAAATGGCCAAGTGACAAAGCAGAAACATCCCAGATCCCCCTCAACTTTGGATTAAGGAGGAAACTTGATTGAGAATTAACACCTGCCACCAGATCAACTCAGAATTTTACTTAGAGAAAGTAAATCACCGTCCTAATTAATCCAATAAAGGAGAAGTAGAAGAACAAGATGCTTTTCAGACCTTGAGGAGCGTGGAGTGTCCTTAAACAGCTGCCTTTCACTGAACGCACCTCTGTACCGGCCCTGCACTCAAGGTCTTCTCAGCATAATGCTGCTCAATGCTCAGGACAACACTGTGAGAAGTCACCATCCCCTTTCCCAGTTGAGGAAACTGGGTCTTAGGACACATTGCACTCTCCAAATCACACTAATAATAAGTGCCCAGAGTTCGGATCAAAGTCCCTGACCACACACGTGCCTCCCTATAGCATGGAGTGTGGCAGCCTGGTCTCTGAGGGCAGCTCCACTTGGTCTCTGAAGACATGTGGGGGAAGGAATTCCCTGTCACCAAGAAAAACAGATAGGCTGGGCAGGAAGATGTGGTGATGGCCCAGAGAGGGCCAAGGTTCTGAGGAGCCACCAGGAAGCACCTATATGGGGTGGCTGGAGCAGCGGATAGCATCTCAAATATCTGGAGTCCAGGGGTGTAAGACAAGGCCTCAGCAGGGCCCTGCTCCCGCTGGGAGCTCCAGGGAAGGGTCTACCCCAGCTCCTCTCCTAGTGCCTGGAGCAGTGGGGTCCAGGGCTCACATGGATCACTCCCTGTGTGTATGTCTGAATCTGTGTCCAAATGTCTCTTCTGATAAGGTCCCCAGTCATTCTGGATTAGGGGCCCCACCTACTCCAGGATGACTCATCAGCTATACCTGCAAAGACAGTGCTTCCCATGTAGGTCCCAGTCTGAGGAACCAGGGAGGGACCTCAGGAGTAGGAAAGGTCAGCATCCAAGCCAGGCATGGCCATAGTCGTGATATCAACTTCCCTTTTTTCCTTTGTTAAAAAACAGAAAATTACAGAAGCCCATCTCTGAGACTCGAGTCAACTATTTTTTATAACTCCCTCATGCATTCCTCTCTTAATGAATGCCTAATGCTTCCAGGGACTTGAATAAGCAAAAATTAATTATCCATTTTTACACTAGATATAACTCATATTAAAAATCCCTAGTGAAAAATGCCAAGGTAACAAGTTAGGAAGCCAGAATCACACAGCGAGCTGACAGTGACATTAGTGTGAAAACCCAGATTTCCCAACCAGGACTTCGATGCTGTGAGGGAGGTAGTAGATTTGGAAAGGCAGGCAAAATTCCCTGAGAACCGCGTTCTTCCTCTCCCTAGCAAAAAAAAAAAAAAAATCTGATTTGAAGATGATGGAGGAAAGCCCCAGACCTGGAGAATGGGCCCTTAAATAGATCTCAAGTTCAAGCAATGTCGGGGGCCATCAGCCCCACCCCACAGTACCTCCCACACAGGCACGGGGAGCATGGCACCCACTTGCATTGGAAACAGTAAGGCCCAGGGAACTGGCAGCACCTGTCCAAGGTCAAGGTGACCAAGGTGGGAGGACCCAGTGTCCTTATTCTTAGCAAAATCTGCCTTGACATGGAAAGACAAATTCATTCCAAAGTAAGTGACGTCCCAGGACGTGCTTCTCATTCAGCTTAGGCATACATCATATTTTCTTTGTTTCAGTAAAAGAAAATACAAGCCCTCCTCTGGGAGGTGAAGTCCTACGCATGTGCACACACTTCCTGCCACTCTGAAGGCACCATCTCTCCCCATAGTTTTGACAGCAAGAGTTTGGGGGTTGCTGGACATTGTGCTAAAAAAGAAAAAATCAAGGCATGAGCAATAAGTAAATTTCTGGATGAAGGTACGAAGGTACACAGCTCCCCAAGCTGCAGGCCAAGGCATAGAACAAATATGAATAATGAAGCCAAGACTCACGTACATAGATCTTCATCCCTGTCCTGTTGACTGTTGGTGATGAAAATGTGGATGTTGGAGAAGGAAAACAGATAATAACAATAATATACTATTCATGTGAGGATTTTTTTTTTAAATTCAGACTGACATTTCTGCTACAACTCCATATTTTGGGAGCTGGTTGGAAGCAAAGGAGGCCCTCAGCTTATGCCCTTGGGGCTTCTGGGGGATGTTAACAAATTCTTCCTCAGCTCCGCCTCCACAAAATAAACTTTTTAGCCCCATAATGAATATCTAGCTGCAGAGCAAGAAAGTGGCTAATATAGAGAATATCCAGGACTACCCCGTCCATTGGTTGATTTGTCTTTGACCTTTGGCCTCCAAGAAAAGAATAATTTCTCAGCAAAGTATCCTCAGCAATTTCTAGAAACTATGCCAACTTGCACAGAAACAGATGCATGTCTCATGTAGATAAAACAGTTTAGGCATCTTTTACCTAATTTCATGTGTAGATTCATTCTCAAATAAGTAAAGCACACGGCTTTGTTAAGACAAAGACTTAAGAAACTAGGATTTTGTTTTATTGCATTCGCTCTTGAATGCAACAAAAAGTGTATATCTCAGGTGTATTTTTCACAATATAAGCCAATTTTCACCTCAAGCTCACAGCTCAAGTCACATAAAGGGCTCCCAGTTGAAGTGCTAACCTTGGAAAGAAATGCTGGAAACCGAGCTCAGGACATTTATTCCAATGTGGAAATTTGGTGACACCACGATTTGTTGTAGATTTTCCATGGGATTCAGGTTTTCTTAAAACTTAACTTTCTCTCCACATCCTAACTCTGGGCTGTAGGAAAGAGATGGCCAAACTGTCACTGAGGAGTCCCCCTGATTCTGTTAGTGCCACAAAGCTCTGCTCCCCACAAGAAGAACCATCTGTGCTGACAGTGACCCCAGGGCCATGTTATGCCTACTATGTGCCAAGTACTGTTCCAAGTCCTCTGCAGACACAGATCACTGAATCCTCAAAGCAATCCTGCATGCCAGGTAGTATTATTTTATTTAGGGAAGGTCAAACAACTTGCTGGAATTTGCAGAGCTATTAAGGATCTGAGCAGGAATTTGAGCTCAGGCAGTCCAGCCCCAGACCTTCTGTGGCTGTTTTTCTACGTCTACCCTATGAGCTGTGACTCAGCCTGTTTGTCATGTTTGCTCCTGTCCCTAAAGCCAGAGGCACAACTGGAATAGGCATGTAACTTAGCAGAACCAAATAGATTTTGTTAAGAAGATTGCCCAGCTGCCGGCCCACAGAGCATCACTCTCTCCTCTGATATTGCTCGTTATAAGCAAGATGTGAGCCTGGTATTATCCAGGGCTGTGTTTTCAGCTCATGAAGAAAAGCTGCCCTAGATAGATGCCAGCACAGACCAAGATAAGTTATGAAAATGAGAAAAAGATAAAGACCTGGTGGTCTCCCACCAACTTCTCAACCAAAGGGCTAACAAACTCCTTTTGCATGCATGAACTGTTTTAATATGGTCATGTGGTACTTGCCCCTTTAAGAGGCTTAACAAAAATGCAGAGTAAACACAGGCAAGAGAAAGAACAGGTTCTCACATTTAAACATACAAAATGACAGACAGAAGCTCGCATTGCAGCCATGTTTCCAAGGCCTTCGAAGACCCAACAATTAAAATGACCAGACAGAAATTCCCAAATTGCACCTATAAATCGGGGGCAGAATGAATGAAAAAACCTGGTGAGCAGACCCACTGACCATTCTGTGCCATGGGCCAATGCCAGCGCTCCTCTGTGCTAGCTTAGTGCTAGTACATGGTTCAAAGTCACCACCCACAACCTGGTACACAGATCAAAGCAACCTCAGAGCAAAAGATCATGGGTTATGCTTCTAGAACACAGGCCATAGATACAGTGAGGGATTTATCACATTTAGTCTTTGCTTACCTGGTCCTACAATACACACTTGATCTGGGCAAGACACGACAGGGAACCCAGCAATCTGAGAACCAGCATTTGGATTTAGCTGGGAGCATAAATTCTCCTAAAACAGTTTCAAATCAGTTGCTTTAATTATTTTGTTGGGGCTGTCTGCTCAACACAAGATCTTACAAATGTGCAGTCTTGTTTATATGCACAAATGTTAAATGGGAATAGTAGGTACTGGTATTTTGTGCATTTGAAATCTAAAACATTGTTATATACACATTAAGCATGTAGTTGGTGTGATACAGAAGCTTCTGTTTTTACATAATATGAAATCTTATTCTGTGCACAGAGAACACATGTAGTTGCCCGGGAATGCAGATGGTTCGTGTGATGTGGACATTCTCGTACCCCGAGGCGTCTGCACAGCCCTTCCGTATTGTTTACCTTGCGAATGCTCCACTCCATCCCACTGCGAGCATTTCTATCTCGCAGGACATCCGTGGGTCTGAGACAAACTCACTCACATGCAGCGTCACAAACCCAACCTCAGCTAGGTCCTTCTTACCATGGAGCCAAGCTCTCAGTTTCAGCTCACACTCTGCTCTTTCAGCTTCATTCAAGGTCCATGGAATTTCTGGAGCATTAAAATGGAGTCCCAGGTGCAGAAGGATGAACCTTTTCTTCTTTTTTCAAAAATAGATCTCTCCCTTTTTGTAGTATTTTTTTTTCACTCCTGCCGATTTGAACTGGCATCAGAAGCAGTAGAAGATGCTTAATTCAGATAGAGCTTTTACAAAGGAAGCAGGGGGGTGAGATAAAGGGGAAATGACTAGAGAAAAGTTAGACATCTTGGGCCTAAATAGAAGTTCTTTGTGAATTTTTGGTGCTCACCCATGCAGAACATTGCAACACACCAACTCGGTCTAAATTTCCATGTTCAACAATTTGTTCAGTGAAACAAGAAAAAAGCTGTTAAAAATATAATATATCTGAAGAATGGTCCCTTAAGATGTAAAATTGATTGGCATTTTGAAAAGATCACATTAGATCATTTAAAAAAATTAATTCCTGTCTTGTAGCATATTATTTTATAGCCCCCCCCCAAAAAAACATCATCCTAATAAGACCACAGACATGTCCAAAGAAGGACAAGCATTAGAAAGGAAATAGGAGGCTGAAAATAAACATTTACTAGACATTCAATATGTAATAGGTATTGATTTGTAATAGATGTTTTACTTATATTAACTATTATAATCATAATAAAACTATCACATGCTAGGTACTATAATGTTCAGTATTATGAGTAATATAAATAATATTAACTCTCACTCATGAAACAGTTTTTATATGACAAACAAATAGGCTTGAATATTTTAGGCTTAGATTTTTTTATATCCTTTCTCTAACTTGATCTGAACAGAGGATTGAGGAGTGGGTTCTATTAGGACTCACTTCCCAATACCCTTGGCTAATAAGTGGCAGTGTAACAGAGCCTACTCTTTAAACCAACTTCATGACACGGCCTTATGCTGGGTACACTGCAAAATGCTCAACAGGTTCCAGTGTGCAGTAAATGTCAGTTGAAAGTAAAGTTTGCTTGGAGCCAAGAGGAGTCAACTGGGCTAAGCCAACAGCAAACCTAGTGAACTACATCAACAAAGTAAACTGGTGTGCCAAGAAAATAAGTTAAGCACATACAAGTACTTGGTAGATGATAGGGTTGACGGTACAAATAAGAGAAAGAAAATCTGTTTAAGAAATAGATGTCCTTTTTGTGGGAAAATAAAATTCACATAGATCCCTACCTCACACCACACACAAACTACATTGAGAACAGTGCCTCAGGGTCTCTCTCAAGTCCAAGTCTTGATCTTCTTCTGTTCTACTTTCCTATTTTTGGTGCATCATAATTACACATGATAGTGGGATGTTGTTACATGTTTGTACGTGTACACAATATGATCTTATCACACCTACCTTTCTTTCCATTTTTTTATGTAACTCACATTTCCAAGGTCATAACATCAGAATCAGATATGGTCAAATATGGTTTGTGTGTGTGTGTAATGATAAAGTTTTATTCAGCCATAAAGAAGAATGGAATTATGCCATTTGCAGAGAAATGGATGAAACTTGAGAAGATTATATCAAGCAAAATAAGCCAAACTCAGAAGGTTAAGGGTGAAATATTTTTCCCCCATATGTGGAAGCTAAGGAGGAAAAATTAAAATAAAGGTATTGGGGCAGGGGAATCTCATGAAAAGAGAGATCAATGGAGGAAAGGGACCAAAGGGAGTGGAGAGGGAAGGGAATGGGGAATACTGGGGGTTATATTGGTCAAATTATATTGCTATATGGTGTGTGTGTGTGAATATGTAATAAATCCAACCATTACATAGAACTATAATGCACCAATTTAAAAAAAAATATATGGGAGAAAAAAAGATACAGTCAAGTCTCAGGGTGTTTTCCAGCCCTGGCCTCTCTGTGGCTTGGCAAGCCCTGGAGTATAACAGGCTCTTCTGATTTTCCACAGAAAAATCAAACACAGTGGATTTAACTTTCTACAGAACTCAAAGATGAGAAAATTCCTCCAGAGAACTTAAAAAATTTGCTGAATCTCATGTGTGACGCAGCTAGTTTTCTTATAATTAAAAGCAATTAATATTCTCAACTTGGGTTTTTTGTTGTTTGGAACACAGTGTTTTATTTCCATTTCAACATTTGCATAATTCCCAAATGGTGATGCCTAAAATCTTCTGATATTAAACAGATTATAAAATCTGTGGCATATCAAATGTAGAAACTGCCACTAATGAGAGTTTTAATTATGAATAATTTTAAGTTGACTTTTTATCTGCCATAATTGGTTTGGCACTATGCAAAAACTTCAAAACATGAAAAGTTTCCAACAATCCTAAAGTAGAAGGAACTGATTTTTCTGGATCTTTTTCTAGCTTAGGATACACAAACACTGAAAATTTTGTTTCACCGATTTTTTGGGGAGGGGATCATTTATTTCTTGCCTTCAATTTTATTGCTTTCTGATCATAGTTTTGTCTTTTTCCCCCTTTTTCCTTTTTAGGTGAATTTCTGTCTTGATTTTCTGGTATGGTCAGGGAGGAATTTACGTTGTTGAGAACATTCTTTGCATCTAGTATAAGCATTTAGTACCATAAAGCTTCTTCTTAGCATTTAATTTGATAAGCTGTGTTTTCTTCTTATTCAGTGCTATGATTTTTATTTACTTCTTCTAGACCACTTTTACACATGGATTTTTTTTACAAGTATACATAATATATATACTTGTATATATAGTTAGAGATTTCCTGTTGTCTTCTGTTGATGAATTCTCCTTTGGTTTCTTGAGAGTGAGAAATCACATTCTGTATGAGTTCCTTTCTTTGAATGTGTTGAGCTTTTTCTATGGTCTAGGATGTGGTCTCCCTTGGGGAATGTCATTGGTACTTGAAAAAAGCGAGCATCCTGCTGTTGTTGGGGTGAGTATCAACTGGATCCTGTTGGCCAGTTGTGTTGTTTACATCTTCCATGTCCCTTTTGATTTTCTGTCTAGTTGCTCAGTCAGTAACGGGGAGAGTTATTGATGCCCCCCTTCAGTTGTGGATCTCCTGCCTCCTTTTCAGCACCATCAGTTCTTGTTTCATGCGTTCTAAGGTGCTGGTGCTTGGTGCATACATAAGAAGTATCGTTACATCTTCCTGCAGATTGAGCCTTTTATCATCATGTAACATTGTTCTCTCTGGCAATTTTCTTTGATTTGTTTTTTACCCGATACTAATGTAGTCCTCCAGCTGCTGCTTGTTTCTCCTCCTCCTCCTCTTCCTCCTCCTCCTCTTCCTCTGCCCAGCCTCCTCCTCCTCTTTTTATAATGATAGATGGTATTTTATTCCATAAGTTTACTTTCAACCTACTGAGGCTATGGAATTCAAAATGGGTTTTTTGTAAGACTTTTTCTCTGTTATTCCAATTGCATATTCTCTCTTTTTGTCTTCACTCCACTGCTGAGCTCATCCAGTCTTCTTTATGACCATCTTTGTTAGTTCCAGGATTCCCACTGGTTCTTTCCTGCTACTTCTGGTACCTCACAAATTTCATATTTTCTTCTTTCACAGCTGTTCCTAATTGTTGGATGCTTATTTTATGGTGTTGCTCCTAATTTCTTTCAGATAAGGCTGATATCTGGTTCATCTTGGTGTTGACATGAGTTGCTCAATTTTTTCCTCATTTGGGCTGTTAATCTGGGGTCCTGATATGACAGTGAATTCTATTTTGTCCTCTGTAATTTGCCTATTATGTTAGGTGACCCTGGGTCCTATTCAAATCTTTTCTCTTAGTGGGCAGTTGCCTGTTGTGGCTGAGCATGTGGTTTTTGCCTATTTTGTGGACTCTGGCCCAAAAGGCAGCTTAATTTTCAGAGCCTTGATGCTGCCTTTCTGTTCTGATCTGCTTCTCAGCTTCCATGAGACTCCCACTGGTCGCCTTTGGTCCCTGCTGGTTCTGTCTAAAAAGGTAAAGGGGATTTCTCCATACCACATTAGCAGATGGTCTTTTAGAAGGAAGGGGCATATTGTGATCCCTTTCCAGTGTCCCTCAGGGGGTCCAGTGTCATTGGATAGAAGAGGACTCTCCAGTTGAGACATACCAAGTGGCTTCCTACACTGACCTGCCTCCTGCATCCCCCACTTTTGCACTGTGCAAGTCGGCTACTGTTGCTACAACAAACGACCCACACAGTGTGTTTAAATCATCCAACTTCCTCTTACTTTTCTGGAAGTGAGAAGACTGAAATGGGTCTCAAGAGTTCTGTCCCTTCATAGACTCCTAGGGTAGAGTTCATTTTCTTGCTTTTACAGGTTCTAGAGGCTGCCCGACTCCCTGCCTAGGCCAGCATTGGCTGCTCAAGTCTCTCTCACTCTGTGTCTCTTACAGGACACTCCCCCCTTTTCACTAATAAGAACACTGATGACATCACCAAGCTCATGCAGGCAAACCAGGACAAGCTCACCCTGTTAAGTCAGCAACTGAACCACCCAGTGCCATCTGCTTCCTTAATTCTGCCTGCAATATCACTGGGAGCCTTCACTGGTTCTAAGGTCTCTTCATCTAAGTTGTACTGACACAAAGACACCACGGCCTGGGTGATTTATACTGAACAGAAGCTTATTTGGCTCATGGTTCTGGAGACTGGGAAATCCAAGATCAAGGGGCCATGGCGAGCGAAGGCTTTCCCACCGTGTCCTCACAAGCTGGAAGGCATTACATGAGCGAAAGGGAAAAGGGGCCAAATGCCACTTTATAATGACCCCACTGCAACAGTGACAGCATGCACCCACCCCTGCAGAGCCTGTGACCGAGCCCCTTGGTTGTGGTCCATGGCTCGGTACCATCACATCAGCGATTCCCAAAACATGAACTGCGGGGACACTTTAAACCACAGAACCAGGACATCTATGGGGTGAGTTAATTTGCCTTCACATGGACCATCCTTCGCTCCAACCACCTCCTCCCCCTCTGGTGGTCTGGCACCTCACCGTGGAACAAGTGAACTCAAAAATCATCATGAATCTTGACGGAAACAATCCCTAGCCAGTATTCTGCTATGTGTATAAAACACAAAATCGCAAACAGAGTATTTTAGAAATTTTAAAATGTCACAGAATAAAAAAAATTCTATAGATTTATCTCTAAATTATAAATCCCTAGTTTTAATGCCCCCATGAAAAACACTATTTGGGGTTATTCTTTTAACTTGGGGTACTGAAGAACTTATTAGTATGAAAAATTTGAAAATATCATTTATATGGGAAGACAAGTTTTACATTTTTTGTTACCCACCATACTGTCTACTAACATTTCAAAAAGAGATCTAATCTATTTCATTATATTTTATTGCATTTGATCTAATAAATTCCATGTAGCCAGCAGTGCTGATAAATTTAAGATGCATTTAAAATATTGTTGGTCGATATCAAACGTGTCATAAATTTACCCTGCCTTTGGAAACGGGCCCAGCAGCTAATTTTGCATTGCTCCTTGCAAAGGAGCCATAATTCAGTGTTATCTTTGACTTAAGTACAAGGTATTCAGTCCTGTTAAATGGAAGTTTCATTTGAATAAAAAAAATGATTCTCCTCTAATTGTGGGTTCTGGTAACGCTAATGCAAGTACACTACTGTCTTGCCTCAGTGTGGCTAGCAACACTCTTATTGTGGAAAAAGACTTAAAGAGACACTAAGGGAAAGAGGAGGGTTAGAAAAATAACCAGACTTAAAGTTGGAAACACAGAAAGTTGCAAACTGCCTATTTCAGCAAGAGGATCTAAGTTGGGTGTTTTGTGGCATCATGAGATTCAAGGGATCAAACCTGTTGTTGGGCAATTTAAGTTCCTTCAGTTTAAGTCTACAGACAGGCATATCAGAAACTCTGATAATCTGAGTGCTGGGTGCTCTGGGGCGGGGGTTGGAGATGGAGGACCTGGGGGCATCAGGGCACCCAGCCCTTCCTTAGAAAGAAGCCACAGGCCGCTGTCATGTCAAGGGAGATCAGTGCTGGTGGAGGTTACACAGTGGACCACCAGGGGGCGCTGGACGTCCTCGAAGGTTAAGGAAATGCCCATTGAGATATTGAAAGCCATTGCAGAACCTTTAAGTCACAGGTTACATAACAAGCATTTGGCACCCAAACCAATGTTCAGCTCTAGAAGAAAAACTCTGGGCTACTAAGATCTTTTACTTGGAGAAATATTTATTATGGAGTTGTGAGCTCCATAGCCCCAGAGAGAAAATGTTTGACTTCAAAAATACCCAACTCCACAACACTCAGCCTTCGGAGGCTTCGCACCTCTCAGCACTTAGGGAAAATCCAGACGGGCCCAGCAAGGAAATGACAGTCCCACAACATAAACATCATAATGCACCAAAACATCAAAATGTCAACACGCTCCCCTTTATCAACACTAAATCTGTGCTCTTGAAATGTGTCCTGGGAAATACGTTATTGATCGTGGAATGGCGAACACTGCTCTGAAAGACGGGCCTCTCTTGCTAAAATGGGGCTCACAGAGGGTACTGACTTCTGTGATAGGAGATGCTGAAAGGCTCCGTGGAGCAAATAGGGGGGACAGCAAGTCCAGCAGCCCCTGCTGAAGGCCAATGGCCAGAGTCCGCAGCACCCAAGTGAAAGGCCTGAGGCTGGGCAGCTAGTCTTCGCCTGGCCACAGAGGCTCAGCTTCCTCAGGCTGTGGCTGCAGGCTCACGAAGCAAATGGGAGGCCCTGTCCTTGCCTGCCTGCCAGGCTCTCCCTGTGCGACCGCTCACCCAGGTGTGCTGCCCGCCCTGCCTATGACCTCTCCAACCAGAGAGAGTGAGGCTCCTCTCCCTCCACAGAGGTGAACACTGCCTCAAGACAGAAGGAAGGTTGTCTCCAAGAGAAGACAGGGCTGTTGGGGGCACTGGGGAACGCGCTCATTTTTTTTGGATTGTACATTTTTGTCAGATTAAGTTACCTTTGGTGGCACAAACACTGCCCATGATCAGTTCAGCCCACCGTGGCCCCTCCTTCCCATTACTCCCATCATAACCTATGTGCAACGTGCCTTCCACACCAGCGACCTTAATGTACAAGATCAGGGCCCATCCAAGGACAAGAGGAGCCCAGCAGACCCGCTTTTCAAGAGAAAAGTCAATGCGACGGGCACTGTGAAATACATTAAATATTGACATTTTCTAAATAAACACTGCTGGTCCATGCACAAACACTCTACAAAATTGCACTAGCCACATTAATATGGCATTTATAAAAATGTTAATTCACAGCCACCGCAGATTCACACTGGGGCAATCAGAAACAAGACTAAAGGTGCTCACTGGCCAGGAGTGCCCGGCCCCCTGGTGGCCCTCCACTGTGGTGCCCTCTTCCTCCACACTGTGTAAAGGTCTCCACTGGAGGCCGTGGTGGAAAGAGGGGCCCATATAAGATGGCCCCTCACACTCTGGCTCACCCCCACTCCGTGCAGAGACCACTTGAGTCGATGTGCCCCAGTGGTGACAAGCACACCCTCAAGTCAGAAAGGACCAACTGTATTCTGACACTGACACTCAGTAGGTATGAAAAGGCGTCTTTTAGGAAAATTCAGTTTCTGCATCCAAAAGATGTGGGAAGTGATACTGCCTGTCCCGTTGGGTGGTTGGAAGGATATCTGAGACACTAGATGGACAGCGCACACCACATGGCCACCTCTGAAGTGTGTTTTTCAGCTAATATTATTCTTTATATAAAAAAAGGAGCATTAAAATTTTTTCAAACAGCAGTTACTATATAAAAAATAAGTTTAACTCTGCAATGTTGTGAATTTCTGGAGAAAGAGGATGGATTTTGTTCTAAATGCTGGTCTCAGCACAGCACTGTTCATGGAAATGGGGTTTAAAGAGTACTGGAAACATTGGTGCAAAAAACAAAAAAAAAATAGCATATACTTTACATGACGCCTTTAAAAATAGTGAGCTGGCACAGAGAGTACATATAATTATCTAATCAAAATATATGCAAAATTTTAAGTGTAGTCTGACCCCAAACTAGTCTAATGTGACACTTGGATTACTGCAGAATTGGAAAATTGCTATTTTTTTATTATCAAACATAATGTTCATATTCCCAATTGATTTCTCTCCTTCTCCTGTCTCTTAAACTAAGTGGCAAAATAAAAATTTGAAAGTGCCCAGTGATGGGGACACAGGTATCTCCTGTCACACTCTATGCTTTTCTGCAGATTCACAAGTCTCTCAAATTTGTTTAAAAAATCCTACATTTGTTTTCTCTGAATCAACAACAGCTTTCCCTTGGAGTGTCTTGCCTTGCGGTGTTCCAGTCAGATTCAGCAACTGCAGAGAAGATCCCCAACTTGTGGCGTTCCTACTGCACTTGGTGTAAATGCACTCACAATGGCCAATTTGGGCATAACCCCTGCTGGGGATCAGGGGACAGGCATAAAGCCAGCCCTGCAAGGCCAGCATGAGACAATCCAGAACCCCTCTGTGCTCGTCTTTGGCAAGATTTTAAAACCAGTTTGTCATTTGGTGATGGTACCAAGGGGTCAACTCAGAGATGAAACTGACCAAAACAGCAAAATCCCCTTCATCCCACATATGGTAATCTAGACATTCCATCTGGACTATTCTGGCCACACAAAATGCAGACAGATTTTCCTTGTGAGTCCAAGTTAAGTGTCACACAGAAACAAACACAAGCTGCACCCCGTGATGAACACTAAGATTCAGGTGCAGGAACTGGGTCCCTGTCATAACCCTTCCCCTCCTTTAGCTGACATGAAGTTTGGGGATATAGAATGAAAACTAAGGACCCTCTCAGGAAGGAGGTGCATGAGTAAGAAGATGTGAAAACGGGACTCTGTCTAGGTCTGACTGCTCTTGGATGCCCAGGGTAAAATAGCTATATGTTCAAGTGCCTCCCGCCTTCAGCTGGGCCACCCAGGCAGGGCGAGCAAAGCCAGTGACAATTGATCAGGAAAGGAGATGGGGGCCGAGTAAGGGGAGGCCGGGGATGAGAGCCAGCAGCCGGGAGGGCAGATGCCATCAAGGCAGGATACATGCACGGATGGAGAGGTGGCAGTGAAGCCCACCCAGCTGTGCAGTTAACTTAGCTGAACACCTGTCATTGTTTTGCGTGAAGGAAAAAGGCCAGCGAGGAGGCCCTCACAACAGCCCAGGTGCAGACAACCATCTTCAGTCGTCACATCAAAGAAGCAACCATTGACAGAGGAGCTAATGCAGAGGACAGGAGAGACGCTAGGTGTGTCTGAGGAGCCTCGCCACAGTGACCACACCCTGAGCTCTTGGGTGAGGACAGGCGGAGGACATGCAGAGGACAAGGAGCCCTGCAGGTGCCCAAGAAGCCGTGCTGGACCAGAACCTGGCACAGCAGGCTCTTCACACCAACCAGACTTGGCATAAAATGTGCGCGGGAGAGACAGGAGAAAACAATCGAACGTGGCTTAGTGACGTAGAGCGCTCACCGTGGCAGGGTTACAAGCACTTTTTAGAAGTGAGTGAACTGGAATCTTTGCCATTTTGTTTGTCCTGGGCAGGAGCACAATGCACAGAAGGTCATCCTGGTGCAGGGAGGAAATGGCCGGCAGACTGTTCTTGTCAGCTTCTTCACTGCTGCGACCCCAGGACCAGACAGGAACAAGTAGAGGAGAAAGGTGTGTCTAAGGGCTCACGGTTCAGAGGTCTCAGTCCTTCGACTCCATTGCTCGGGCCTGAGTTCAGGCAGAAATCATGGGAGAAGAGTGTGGCAGAGGGAAGCACTGGGGACATGGCACCAGAAAGCAGAGATATAAACCCCAAAGGCATGTCCCCAGGGACCTGCCTCTTCCAGCCACACCCTGTCTGCCTCCAGTGACCACCCAGTTAATCCCTATCAGGTTCATAACCCAATCCTGTCACTGCTAAGCTTTCCTGTATTGTGGTATAAATGGAGGACCCTGGGGATAGTCAGCTGACCTTCAGTGTCTATGGAAGACAGAGTCCAGGGAGGGCCCCCGGGGGTGTGCCCATGCAGGGCCATACAAGCCATGGCTGTTCAAGCTTGAGGGACACCTCACGTGTAAACCACTGCACTCTGGTCTTTCTTCTTTATTACAAGGCTATGAGAAAAAATCACAAACAGTTGACTCTCCATCTCTGTAGGTTCTATTTGCATCTGTATGATATCCACCCTAGATCAAAAGTATTATGAAAAATAATTGCATTAAGACATTTTTTTCCTTGCCATTCTCCCCCAAGCAATCGAGCACAGCAGCCATTTACCCAGCATTCCTGTCTTAGGGGTGAGAAGCAAGCTAGTTATCAGCTAAGTACATGACGATGTGCAGGTTGTGCAAATGCAGTTACATAGGGGGCTTGAACAGCTATGGATGGGCACATCCCCAGGGGTCCTCCCTGGATCCTGTCCTCCGTAGATGCTGAAGGTCAGCTCACTATTCCCAGCATCCTTCCCAGACCCCATCCTCCACAGACACCAAGGGATGGCTGACTGCTTTCTGCATAGTTTCAGAGAAGCCCCAGCTGGGGAGACGGTGGTGCTGGTTCTCCACTTCTCCCTCCATCTCTAGCTCCTTGTTGGCAGCAGAGAACACTCAAGTAGAACATGCTGGAAGAATGGAAAGTGAAGTCTGGGTCTGCAGGCTTTCCGTCTACTCTTCCTTATTAAATGGAAAAGACACTCAGCTCCTGGTAACAACTGACCCAATCACGCTGGCTTCCATCCCATCCTGTAAAGAATAGCAATTAATTACACATAGGTACTTTTCATGCTTTGAACTAAATTGAGATAAAGGAATGTTTATGTGTACACAAGCAACACCAGTGTGAATAATCAACTCGGAAAAAGGGGTTAAAACTCCTTTCATTTGTGCAAGAATGATGGTTGATTGAAGCCTTGTTATGCAAATAATGCTCACCAGGGAAAGATGGAAAGGAACAACACAAAAGCCACCAAATGTGGGGGACATTCCATGTGACTTATTTTCTATGTACCTTTCCAGTTTCATTCTCTAATATCACCCTATTTCCCTCACAAAAATTACTTTTTCATTAAACAGAATATAGGTCCTAAAATTAAGGCCCAATATTATATGTGGCCTTGACATCTGGGGAAATTGAAAAAGACTCGAATTACTTAACCCTAAGTCCCCCTTCCAACCTGCCCCTGCAGAGTCATCTCCTGGCCAGGAGTTTCCCTACACACCAGCTCCTGTTATCTTTGGGCAGCCGCTGCAAAAGGATTCCAGCAAGCCCGCTGCATCTTCCGGTGGGAATAGGGTCACCTGGCCCTCTTAACACTAGGGAAGCTGCCTCCCATGGTCCTGTTCCCTCCCACGGCCCATCCTCACCCCCATAATGAGTCACCTGCAGCTGGGAACAGCTTGTGTGGTCTGTTGGCATCCTGTGTACCTTTCTGGCCTGAGGACAGGTGACCACAAGCTGCTGTGGGCTCTTTTGTGTGGTACCCGGTGCCGAGTGCTTGGTTCTCCTTGTAACCTCTCCCCCAACAGGTAAATGAGAGGACATTAAAGCAAGTCTGGGGGACTTTAAAAATGTCCTGTTGATTGTTTGAGGTGGTCACAGGACCCTAGGAAGACCAAGGAGATAACCAGTTTTAATTTCTACAAGACAGGGTAAGTCAAACATCACTCAGCAAGTCCTTTGTGCTGACTGTGGGGGAGATTCACAGGTCCTGCCTTCCCAGGATATGGGGCTGCTCAAAGTCCATGTGTGTCAACACCTATTACTACACAGCAGAGTTCCCCAAAACCCTGTGATGTAAAACAGCATACACTTATCTTGGGTTTTCTGGCTCAGGAATCCAAGCACGGCTGAGCCCTCTGTTCCAAGGTCTCTCACGAAGCTGCAGTGACAGTTCTAGCCCTGGGCTTCTCACAGGACTGAAGTGATTTCAAGAGCCAGGCTCCAGCATTCCTGAGGTCCGGTGGCCCATTCAGTTCCTGGAAACACTCAGCACTCCACACAGTGTTGGTCCGAGGCCCAGGGTCTTTGCTGTGCTTGGTCAAAGTTTCCTCAGACCTAGTGGGGTTGTGATCCCCATGAGATCATGCTGCAATCTGGCTGGGCACAAATCACAAGCCACTGAAGCAGGAACAAACTTTGTTTCTGAACTCCACAATCACACTCCCTGGGAACTCCACCAAATACCACACGGCTCCTCCAGGAACCACACACCAACTGGAAATCCCTCCTCTGGCACTTCCCCAACCAATGGAAACTCTCCATGAATCCCTACGAGAACTCCAAAGTAGCATGAGAACTCCAAAGTAGCAGGCTGAGGTGGACAGCAGGGGTCTAATATACACAGCTTAACATAACCATTATCATCTAAAGGGCTTGCTGGCATCACCTCTCAACCACTTCTTTCTGGCAACAATGTCATGTGTCATCCTGACTCGGCTGTGGCCCTCAACAAGATCAGCATGAGGACAGAGGGTCCCATGGAACAGGGCAGTCAGAGGGTGATTGGGCAGTACAGCCCTTGGCTCTTCTTGGCCTTTCTGTGCAGCCTTCTCTCCTTCCAAGGGCAAGCAGGTTCTCTTCCAAAATGGGGATCTTAGGATCTACCACCAGACAAGGGAAGTCAGAGTGTTTCTTTTTAACCAGCTCCAAGACATAGAGGTGGGACTTTCTGGCTTGTCTGGGGGAGGGGGATCCAGGTCCATAGACTGCCTTGAGGAAGAAGAATTCTAGTTTCTAGGGCTTTCCTGGGGGCTTGGGGTGGGGCATGAGAATTGAGGGCAGAGAAAGACATCTGAAGCTGCCTCTGTTCCCAAAGTGCCATGCTTCGGGGTGCCATCTTCTGAGCCCCAACAGCATGAATGTCAAGAGGCAGGGTCATGGGCATTCCTGTCAAGAGCCATCAACCTCCCTGGCTTGGTAAGTGGACAGTCACAGTAGGGTGGGGTGGCCATCCACCCAAAGGTGCCACTTCCTATTCGTAGGGGCTGGAAGGCAATGCCCGCCCATACCCTATTCCCTGGACTCTCCCCAAAGGCCACAAAGCAGATCTTGCCTGTGGTGTGGTGAGCACCCGTGATGGGGCCCACTCAGCTTCCCACACTTGCTCACTCTTTTTCTCCATCTTGATCATCCTTCCCAACTTTGAGGCCACGTGGTGAACCTGTGAAAGCCACAGGTAGAAGGGCCTTAACCCCTGTATTCACTGCTCAGAAGAGAGCCACCCCAAGCCCTGAACAAGCACTTGAGACCTGTTGAAGCCAGGACCCGTCTTCAGTCATGGTGGCACCTGCATGTGCTCAGGAGTTTGTTGCAACAGCTGTCATTGTGCTAAGTGACATGTGCGTGCATCTGTGCACACACAGACACACACACCACATCCCTGTATTCTACACAACAGTTAAGTCGACCAGTGCACATACTGCCATCCACCCCCTCCCCCAACAAACACTTCTATTCTTCCACCTGAGTGTGGGCGAGGCACTTGCTAAGAGCTGTGGATGATCTAGAGCACAAAATAGGCTCTGACCAGAACTTGCAGTGTGAAAGACACATCAATAGGCTTCCTTGTAGCTCTGGGGAATGTGCACCAAGTCGATGGACCCCCAGGATGTGCCTGGAATCCGTTGTGGGCCCCTCCATCCATTTCCAGGCATAAGGCCAAGGGCCAGAAGGTTAGTGCCCATGGTCCGTAAAGCGCTAAGAGAACACTGCGGTGGGGCTGAGGCCGCCACTGCCCTCGCTGCCCACCCGAAGGCCTCATGGCACAGGAGGCACTGCGCATCCAAGAGTCCAGAACCTCCAACCTTCAGGGAGGGAGTTGGGAAGGACTGGTCGCCGTCACCCCGGATCTTAGCTCTGTATCTCATCTATTCTGGTTTCACAGCTGCTCCTCGTTCTCACTTCTGCAGAGTTATTTTATGTTCCTAAACTATCTGTTGAGACCCTGTAGATGTGAAATATATTTATTAAGCAATTATTTTCTTTTCCAAAGACTTTCTTCACCATAAATAGGGTTTCTAGCTGATGTCCCGAGCATCCGGCTGAATTTGAATTTCAGATAAAGCAGGAATGTTTCTATAAGTTCACCCCAGGTATCCCGGAGGAGAGCGCTACACTAGCACTTTTCATATCTACCTGAGTTCCAGATTTAACCGGGGTCCTGCATTTCTACTTGACAAATCTGACCGCCCTACCACAGCACCTCTCCCCTCCTCCTTCTGTGAAGTGCATGTATAGTGTATGCAGAGCCGTCCCCATCTAACTTTGTTCCCGCTTTGTCACCTCGAGGAGTCTCAACTGACAATGAGCATGTCGCAGGGCAATGTGTTAAATAATTTACTTTTCTGTTTATCACAGCTCCTCACGTCACAAAGAAAAACCCTCAAACAATAAAGTCAGTGCACAGTTCAAATGCCATGGCCAAACAACAGGCCTGGCCCTTAATAAAGGCCAGGTTTGAAAATAAGAATATATGAGGTGGTAAGACATTTTTAAAGACTCTAATAATTGTATGCAGGGTTT
Source organism: Ictidomys tridecemlineatus (assembly GCF_052094955.1). Lineage (NCBI taxonomy): Eukaryota > Metazoa > Chordata > Mammalia > Rodentia > Sciuridae > Ictidomys > Ictidomys tridecemlineatus. The sequence continues at coordinate 427,108 of NW_027520947.1, forward strand.
GATATTTTCAGTCTCAAGAAATGAAGTGCTGATAGAGAAAGACAAAAGGGAGACTCCTTTTGTTGAGACATAGACTCAAAAGCATTTGAGGAGGAGGCACGTGTGGTACTCTCTAGACTATTGGAAAAAAAAAAAAAGGTTGTGGAAAGCAAGAGGAACCTCTGAGGAACAGTCGGGCTCTTGTTAGTCTTAAAAGGTTTCTAGAACAGCAAAATTCCCATTCAACCAGAGAAATAATTAGACGTATTAAGCAAAAATATTTTCTAAATGGCCTTCTCATTAGCAATGGAAATAAAGTAGATTGTATCATTAAAGTCAAGGTGTGGATTACAGGAACATTCCCTTCATAATATTAAGAATATAAAACGTAGGTTTGTTGTTGTTTTTTAAACAAAATGAGCAGAATTAAAAATTTTGCCCAAAAAATTTCTTCTCAAAATATGAAAGAGAAAGCAGCGTTATATGGGTTCTTAAAGCAAACCCCCCACGTGAAAACATCCTCATCTGCCAACTGCCCGGGAGATGCAAGTGGGCTGTAGATTTGGAGAGATTTGCGTGGTGCTGCCATGTGTCAGGACGGTGCTCACAGAATTCCAAGACAGGAGAAGAAAGAAAGTCAAGGAAACAGAAGTGCACAGAGAAGTGGCTATGGCTTGCTCCAGAGCCTGTGGCCCCTGGCCTGGCCACACAGCAGAACTCAGGGAAGGACCCGACTTGGGATGTCTCGGGAGGAGGCCTGCCACAACCTCCAGAACACAGGGTTGTCAGGGGAGGAAGCAGTGTTCCTCAGAAGATCCAACCATGAACACACCACAGGAACCCCACCATTCTGCACATCCCCAAGAACAGGCTCCTGATTAGAAGATGACACATTCAATGCTTGTGAATTCTATCAAAATAGATTCTACTGTCAGGTAGGACTAAAGAATAGAGGAGGAGGAAGAGGATGAAGAAGAGGAGAAGAGGAAGATGGAGGAGGGGGAGGGGGGAGGAGGAAGAAAAGGAGGAAGAAGAGGCAGGGGAATGAGGAGGAGGAAAAGAGAGAAGGAGAAGGAGGACATCCAGTGAGAAGAGATGGAGCACTCTATGCAATAGAATGACTAAAAGCCATTTTTTCAAAACCTAGAAGCCAGAACAGACTTACAGGGCCTGAGGATTCACTCTCACACACTTTGGATAAAAAACAACAAGCAGTCCTTTAAGCCTCAGAACCAATTTTTACTTCTGTGGACACACTGACAAGTGCAAATTGCTTGATTATTCGCCAGCTTGGCAGTGGGTGCTAGTCACATAGCCAGGTGAGCAAAGCCTTCTGGCCTCTCCAGGAATCACAGCACTGGTGCAAATGAGGGACAGATTTTTAATTTTCATTAATTTGGATTTAAAGGCCACAGGTGGCTGCGAGTACTCCGCCACACAGGTTACATAGTTTCTCAGGCAGAGGTTTGCTTCTACCTTTCCCAGGAAGCTACCTGAGGCACTGTCCCAACAGAAGCCCCTCTATGAGCATGGAAAGTAGAAACCGTGAAGGGAAGATCTGTAACAATGGAAAAGGAGCTTTCAAAAGACTTGCTCACAGGAGGCCAGACAGTTAGAAAGGCAGCCAGTACTTTCACAGTAAAATCACCAGTGACCACTGAACGGCCCCCCACACACACACACATACACAAGTACTCACGGTGTTCTGCTCAGATGAGACAGGTTTATAGAAGGTCCTATTAAACATGACTTAAGTTTTGATGCTTAAATTTGAGAGCTCTATGTGGGCCAGAGGAACTAGGTTTCAATAAACCTGCATGAACCCTCTGCTACCACTCACCTTTCTTCTCGGTCCCTGAGCTGTGCCTGCCCTCTGAGGCAGCACAGGGAGCCTTACACCATAGTTTTCCCTAACAAACAGAATCCACCATTCCCACCCACTCATCACCCTTCCTCTGAGGTCAGAGGAAGATGCCATTTGGAAGCATCTTCTCCCTAAAATTGTACCGAAGATCTCATGACCTTTGCAGCCAAGGGATCTGTTTGGAAACTGAGATCACTATATTTCTAAGAATGAATCATTACTTTACAGCATGAAATCTTTATTTTAAAAAGAAAAACTATCAGCCTAGAGTTAAATGTCAACATTTAAAGTCCATGAATGAGTTCTGGGCCTAAGACCCATGGACAGTGATGGAGCAGGACAAGACCCACGACTGCGATTTACACCACACCATCACCACAGAGCTTCCTAAACATCTCCTGCTCCTAAAAATCATGGAGAGAGAGAATGAGGTCTCCTCCAAGCACATTTCAACATCCACCTAAAAAGTGCACATTTCAGCCAGAGGCCCACAGAGTGGGTCTGCACCTCACCACCCACAACAGCGAGGGTGCTGACCAATACCCTGGAGACAGGGGCCAGCAGGGCTGTTTCTGGCCTTTGCATTCTGGAGGTTGAGAGGGTCTCACAGGCCACCTAAGCTCTGCAGCCTTGCAGTCACTCTCTGTTCTCAATCTCATTACCTAAATCCTTCATCTTTTCTTAGACATCTGGTGATCTCCTTCATCCCTTTGTCTTTATGGACAATCACTGTAAAAGGAGGAAAAAGTTTGACCTTCCAGTAAAACACAAAATGTGAATTTTTAAAAAATGGAGTTTAGGTTATTAACAGCAGGAAGAGGTTCAAGTGGAGACTGCAATGCTCTGCACAACCTGAAAGGGTTAAAATACAGGAGGTGGAGGTAAGCCTAGGGGCACCTGCAACTCAAGGGTGAGGGACCCACACTCAGAGCTTCAGTTACACTCTGTTCTCTTCCTCCTCCTTCCTCCCCTCTCTCATTACCAAAGAGCACAAATTTGGAAGTGTATACTAAACCAGGCAAGTGAGAACTACTTCATGAAAATAGTTTCATCTCAATTTTGTAAATAGAAAGGATATAATCCTTAGGATGAATTGATTTAGTTTTTGAGTTGCAAACTGCACCCCAAATCCTGACTCGTTGCAGAGAATCTATCATTTTCTATGTAGTGACTGTCATCTAATCTGATCATCATTGTAATAAAGATCAAATGCAAAGAGAATTTAGGCACAGAGTAATCATTTGAGTTGTCAATGTAAAAAGATCCTTGTATTCACTGGTCAGGCTAAACAGGAGGCTTCTTCTATTATTTCCCTCCTGGGTTGACTTTATAGGAAAATTAAAATGCAAATAATGCCTATTGATCATCGGGGTCATTAACTATGGTGTCATGAATCTAAAACCTGGAATGGTCATCAACATTTGTGGCTCAGGAATCCACTGGTTCAATACATATCACTTTAAAAGAGAAACAAACTTACAAATATGTTGGCACCTTTGCCTGCTCCCCAGGGTACCAGGGTGTGCACCAGCCTTGAGCTTCTATTTGTTTTGCTCTGTTAATTTGAAATATTGAATGGCCAAAAGCAGCAAATGAAGAAGCACCAGACGGTTCCTTGCTGTCTTGCTTGCTTTCTCCACCCTCTGATTCTACAAGGTACTTAGTTTTCCCTCAAACTAGAATAACATGGGGGGAGGGGGACGTTTGTCTTTACAATTCACGTTTCTTTGCCTGAAGTGAATAGAGGCATCAAAAGCCAGAGAATAACTAAAGGAGTGAAGCAAAACTCTAAATTTAATCCATTAGCGCCCAAGTTTAGATTTCATCCAAGATTCTGATATTATCTATATAAAATGGAAGTTTTCAAAGGAATATTTGAAAATTCAGTGAATCTTTATCTGTTAATTTCACAGGTTGCTCAGAAGAAGGGACTTTGACTCCTTCCTAAGACAGAGCTAACAAAGCACAAATCTATCCAGCACTCAGCAGACCCACTGAGGACAGGAACTTCTGGACGCAGAGTTGCAGTAGACCAAGAGAGATGACCACCAGCCACCCAGCTGCAAAATTAGGAACCCTCAAAGGCGCAGGAAAGCACTCAGTCCCTCCCAGAATGAGAATGGCAGAAGTATGGCTCATTATATCACAGGAGCCTAAGGAGACTCAGCTCCTACTAGAACGTAAAGGCACACAGTAGGAAAAGCAATTCCAAATAAATCTTGTCATTCAGTCACTATTAGCGCACCTCGATGAATTTCTTTGACTATTGTTCTCTGGTTTTATAAGATGCTAACATAGCAAGCTGTGTGTGGGATGTATGGGAACATGGCAACTCTTCCAGAATTCTAAAGTCATCTTAATTTTATTTTTAAACGCAAGTTGGTACTGATATTTTTGCCACTTTTTCTCCATAATATACAGATTCCTCATTTCCAAAATATAAAATGCCCTCCTAACACTGAAACAGTAGCTCCTCCCTACCACACTGTCTCCTTGTAGCTCAGCTTATCTTTATGCAACAACTACCATGCTTCTGGTTTAAAGCTGGCCTGAGATGTTTACAGAAGTATGAAGGCGTGGTCTGCGGCCTTGCGGAACTCACAGGCTAGCTACAGAGAAACAGCCAAGGATACAATGACCAGGGAATTCCATTCTCCATTCTAGTAAGTTACCTAGCGAGAATTCCTTCACTTTACAATGTTACTGATAATGGAATGCGTTGTGCATTCGATGGGGTCTCAAAATTGCAATTGGCATCATTCTTTCTCAGTGGTGCAAGGTAACAGTGGTGCATTGTTCATTGAGGGGCTTTTAGCTTCCATTGAGAGGGGGATGAAAGGCTGAATTAGTCCATCCCAATCCCTGGGAGCACAAAGGGAGAGGCTCCTTGAGGGGTGGGACTTGGGCCAGTGCCTCCCTGGTGCTGAGACAGAGGAGCACATTTGCGCCCCCACTTCCCTCCACAGCCATGGCATCTAATTTGTTCTCTGCCACCTCTTCCTTCCCAGATGCCCTGCACTGCCTGGCTGAGCTCGTCCAGCCCTTTCTGCCCAGTCTATTCTCCACCCTGTGACCCTCATATTCTGCATTTTTGTGCATATTTATTGACTATGAAGGACAAATAGAAATTACATCCTAGAAGTTTCCACTGTGGAATAATTTCTGTGATCAAACTAATTAGCATACCCATCACTTCCTCTTTTTTGCAGGGTGGTGAGAGTACTTGGGAAATACTCAGTTTATTTCTGACAAACAGGGACAATATCAATGCTATAGCCACATTGCTGGACATGAGGTCCCCAGTATGTGTTTATCTTATACCTGGTCAGTATATTTCTTAATTATGAAGCTAATGACATCACTCACAGGTTAAAACACTCCAATGTCACCTTATTACCCTGAGGTTAAATTGGAAACTCCTTGGAAACAAGACACCATAATCTGGAATCTGGCCAATTCTCCAGTCCTACCAGGCGCCATGTCAACCCTGCCAAAACCCATGGCCCATCCCCTCACTGTGTCACAATGCACCATGCTCTCCCCCTTCCAAGATTTCCAGGAGCCTGCCCAGATTTGTCTAACCCATTCCCCATGCTCTCCTCTGAGTAAAAGCTCAGCCAGCCCCTTGGACTTTTAACCCACACTATGTGGCAGAGAGGACTTCCCACAGGCCCATTCCCCACCCTGAGGCACACGGCTCCCCACCGCCAGGCTACACCATGTACTGGTTCTCTCATGCGTATGAGTGAGTGAAGGAGTGGACAGCTGTCGTGCCCTGGCCTGGGGGACTGGGGATTGAGGCACCTTCCAGTGCTTCCTGCTCTTTTGGCTGGATGCCAAGGCCTCCCAGAGACCAGGAAAGAGAGCCAGACCCTGGAACCACAAGGAAATAAGTCTGTTGACCCTAATTATCTTGTGCTACTCTTGAGATCTGGGATTTCTTCATGACAATAGCTACCGTTACCTTAACAGCGAGATAATGTATAATCTTATGATATCTTCAAGATAATCAATCTCAATTTGGAATTCAAATTACATTGACTAGACATGACAAATCAATTTAAGGCAGTCTCCTGGATGGGATCCCAGAACAGAAAAAGGGCATTAGGTAAAACCTAAGGAAACCTGAATAGATTATGTACTTTAGCTAACAATAATGTGTCAATATTGGTTTGTTACTTGTATCAAATGCACCACAACCAAGCAAAATATTAATAATGGGGAAATTGCAGGGGAAGTGACTCTATCAGAATGGTGGAGTTGGCTTCCTTTTTCCATAAATCCAAAACTTCTGTAAAAATAAAACCTACTAATGTACAAAGTTTCAGCTAACTTAGATGGCCAAGTTCTAGAGATCCACCCCATAGGATCATGCCTGCAGTTAACAACAGGGGATCATTCACTTAGAAACCGTCAGGAGCATTGCTCTCCTGTCAAGTACCCTTCAACAACCACACCTGCACAGGTGCAACACCCGCACAGGTGCTGGAGATGCATCTGTTGCTTGGAGGTGGGGATGGCATCAACAGGTGTTTGGCACACCCGAACTCCCCAAACTGTCTGTATTCAACATGTACAGCTCCTTGTATATCAATTTTACCTCAGTAAAGCTGCTTTAAAAAATAAATTTAAACAACTGCCAACATCCTAAATATTCACATTGATTTGACTCGCAGTCCGCCTTGCGCGCCTGAGGACCTGAGGGGCTGGCCGTCCTCATGGGCTCTGTAAGGGGTCAGACTCTAAATCCTCTGTCTCCGACCTTGAGCAGTTTTTCCCGTCCCTAGTGTCCTGACCCCAGGGCAGTCAGGGAAGCAGTGGGTCTCACCTGATCGGCACTGATGTTCGATGGCTCATGGCTCGCTCTCGGAGGGCCTGATGGGTATGCGAAGGTGGCTCTCTAGTGGACATTTCAGTGACCATCCAAACAGCACAGCCTTGCTCATAGAAGGCCACCTCTCTTGCTTCCTGCTCCAATTCCCTTGGCATCTGTCCTTGCAGAAGAGCAGGACCTCACACTACTCAGGTTTTCTTGCCTGGTCACCTCTGCATCAAGGCCAACACGTCCCCTGTGGGTGCAGGGGTGGGATGCCTCATTCCACTGCCCCTCCAGCACAGCCGCCCACTGTGCGGCCACCAAGGCCTCGCTGTCTTCAGGGTTAATCCAGGCCAGCAGCCCTGTGGCCATGCCCACCTAATGGGCAGATTCACCTGGAGCTCTGCAGGTGGCTCTGGCAGGTCACATCCTCCTCCCTACACTTGCCCCTTGTGTGGAGGGGGATGGAGCTCACAGCACAGCTCTGCAGAAACACCCCCTGTACTGTCCCCACCATCCTCAAAGTACCTAAGGCTCTGATCCATGCCTATGCCCAGTGGGGGTGTCTTGGAGAAAACAGTTTGTGGTAAAAAGAGAGATCTTGATAGCGAAGATACAAATGAAAGGGAAACCCACCACAATTAACTTTCTAGCCCTCTTCATGAGAAAGAGAGTCATGCTACAGTCACAGAGACTCGGGAGGCTGAGGCAGGACCACAATTTCAAAGTGAGCCTCAGCAATTTAGGGAGGCCCTAAGCAACTTAGCAAGACCCTGTCTCAAAATAAAAAAAACTAAAAAGGTCCAGGGATGTGGCTCAGGGGTTAAGCACCCCTGGGCTCAATCCCCAGGACCACCCCCACTCCAAAAAAAATAAGAAAATTTGTCATTAATGTACTTACCATAAAAACAAGTTGAGCAGAGCAAAGAGGAGAGCCACCAGCCCTCCTTGCACCTTATATTGGGCCTGAGGGGCAGGGCGGGGCCAAATTCCCAGCTTTCACCCTTGGCCAGAGGTCTCTGTGCATATGTGCAGCACATCTCCCACAGCTGCAGGCCATGTAGGGCCCTGGCAGGTGGAAAGGCTCAGGCCTGAGCAGCTGAGTCCACTTAAGAGCTCAGGCCCAAGCCATGCCTCCTGGACCCCGGAAAAGCCACCTGCGCTGCCACTTTATGACCCCTGCCTTCATGGCTGGACTCTCTCCAAGGCGCAGTAGTCTCTGGAACACAGACTTTCCCCCTAGCTGCTAGGCACAATTGAAGCAAATAATTGCTCTTATCTGACATGGGCTTGCCACTGCACACACCTGGAACACCCTGGCCACCCTCACTGCCTCTTGCCAGTCCCTTGGCCTCCCCTGTGTGCTTTGCTTTGTTTTACAAAAATACTTAACCAGAGAAAGCTTTCCTCTTAACAGGATTTAAAGGGCAAAATACCACATTCCTCACTACAGGCAGTTAGGGTGCAGATCTCCAGGTCTCACTCACCTGGCATACACGTGCTGATAAACCCAACCTGATCTTTTATTAAAATTGGAAGCCATCTTGCCACAAAGCCATGAAAAGCTAATTTCGGCTTTACTATAAATTACTGCAAATTCTGAACCTGCTTGGAATGCCTGCCCATGCCTTGAACTCACCCATGCCTGGCTCTCTGACCAGATAGCAGCCCTCTCTGAAACTTTAGTGACACCTCATAAATATTGGCCTTCTCTGGCCAGACAACGACCCTCTCTGAGGCTCTAATGTTCCTCATAAATTCTGATGCTGGGGCCAGCAAAAAAATGTAAACTACCATTAGTGTGATGCTTGTCAGAGTTCTGTATCTGTAACCCCCCTTTTGTGTAACTTGCTGGGCTATAAAGCTGGGCTATAGGAAAGGTGGGGCTGCTGTCTTGTTCCCCGCTGTTTTGGGAGGGAAAGGCAGCCCGGCCGGTCGAAATAATAAGCTTGCTTAATTTGATTTTAATTGGAGTCAGTGGTCTTTTCTTGCATCCTGGTCTAACAGTGCCCATGTAGCTTTGACCAGCACCTATTCCTTGACCCTCATCCCTGGTGACCACTGTTTATTCTCAGCTTCTGTAAGTTCACATTTTTAGATTGCCCATGTAAGTGAGGTCATGCCAGATTTTTCTGTGCCTGGATTATGGAATTCAGCACAACTTCCTCTAGATTCATCCAAGTTGTTGCAAGTGCCGGCATCTCCTTCCTTTTCAGGGTTTAATAATATTCCACAGTACACCTGCCAATTTGCTTAGGCATCCATCCATCTATCCATCCATCCATCCATCCACAGGACATTAAAATGGATTCCCTCTGTCCCTTGGCTGTCGTGAAGGGTGTTGCAGCAAACCCATGAGTACAGATGTCTCTTCCACATACTGATTTCATTCTTTTGAATATACACAGAAGAGGGTTTGCTGGGCCATATGTTCGCTCTATTTTTATTTTTCCAAGGGACCTCCACACTGCTTTTCATGGTGTCTGCACACATTTGCACATTTGCAAATCCTCAGTGAGTAAAGCTTCATTGGATTCGAGGAGGGGGAAGGCTGTGAGTCAGCCACACCCTTCCAACCAGAGGAGTTGTTAGGGGAATGGGCGTGTGATCTTGGAGCACACAGAAAATAAGCTCAGTGGCCTTGGAAAGTGGCACTGCCATGCCCAAATCCTATGGAAGGTGACACTCACGGCAAGAGTACACAGCACACGTGCTTCGGGAGATGTGAGGCTGGGGGTCTGGTGCTGGCTCTGCCCGTAGCCCGAGGGTCTATGAGTGAGGCTTCACCCCATTCTTGTTCTCCCCAGAGCTGTCAGTCTAAAGCCCCGAAATGGTTTCCCGTGACATCTGAAAAACCTGCCGTAACCTGGACACAACGCCTTCTCCCCACACCCGATGCTTCCCAGGCTGGCAGGGACAGCCTGCCCGTGTCCACAAGTGCTGCACTGGACCTTCTGGCCGCCTGCAGCTGTATGCACTGCCGTTTCTGCAGATCAAGGCATAAGAGGGACTGAGTTCAGAAGACCCAGGCCCCTCCACTTCCACCCAGGCTGCAATTAGAACACATCCAGGGCTTGACAACTCCCTGAGAAAAGTTCTGTTCTTCTGGCTCTAAACCCAGAGGGACGTGAGGCTGGAGCCGCTTCCATGAGGAAAAAGCCTGTCTAACCATGGGACACATAAGGCAGAAAGCAAAAATGAAATAAGATGCACTGTACCTGATGAACCCCTGGATGCTACTGCACCTGCAGTCCACTCTTCCCCTGAATACTTCAGCTTGTTTGTTTAAACCTGTTTTAATTGGATTCTCTGTGATTTGCAAAAGGAAGATAACAAACTGATACATTTTATAAACTCAGGACCATTTTTATTGCAATGTTTGGTTTTTCTACTATGTAGAATAGCATCGCTCTCCCTGAAGAAAAAAAGGAAGGAAGGGAGGAAGAAGAAGGAAGAGTGAGTATCGAATGAAAGGTTCTAGCTTAGCACTCAGCCTGAGAAGGGAAGGACAGACATCGATGGTCTCACCGTGCCACAAAGAATGGCCGCCTGCACTCCAGGTGGGATCACTCATGAAATACAGTGGGCTATTAGGTTCATCTGTCTCTCTACGGCTCTCTAATTAAATAACCACCTTTAAAAATCTTACTATTTTGAAAGACAGTAATTTAAGTTATTTTAGTTAGAGGGGAAATTACACGGATCAGTGGTCTTTGATAAATCAGGTTGTTCCAAACTGGTTCGCTGGAAACCCCTTTCTAAAACACCTAACACACCACCTGTGGTCCAGGACGGAGAGCTGCCGCCCAGCACAGGGACTCTCCAGCCACAAGGAGACCAAGTCTGAAGGCAAGGACCGTGGCCACGACTTACCCCTGAGAACTGGGCTTTTCGAGAGTTTGGACACACAGAAAAGCCACCGTACAGCCCCTGCCAGATCCTGCTTCTCCCAGGAAATGTACAGCAGCTGCAGGTGCAGAGACAAACCCAAAGCTCCGGCCCCTCGGGTCCACAGAGGACACCCTGGTAGGCCTGGAGTACCATGGACACAGAGGAGAGAGCAGAGAGCGCACAGAGCAGAAGGGTGGAACTCTTTTAAAAAAAATCTGAAATGTTTTAGCATCCTTTGCTTTTGAAAAGGCCAATATTCAGAAATACAGATGTGGGAAGGAGATGAAAAAAGCGATTTCTAAATATGAGCATGTGTCGCTTCCTATTAAAGATTGAAACAAACTATAAATAAACAGACGGAAGAGAAGCAGGGAGGGTGGGGTGGGAGGAGGAAGGAGAGGGGAGGCTGAGGGCCTGAGGTGGAACAGATTATCTTCCTTGCTTGTGGGATTATTTCAAAACGAAGCCCACTGATGTGTTTTACTCTGATTCACTAATAAAGAAAAAATTTAAAAAGCAAAATTCAAACTTCAAAGCAAAACCCAAAGCAGAGCATCTCTTTCTTGATTTCCCCCTGCATCACTCACGGGGATTTTGAGACCTGGAAGTGCCACAGCAACTGTGGCATGCGCCAGGGGATTCCTCAAGAGCCAACCCATGTGGCCAAGGTGTGCAGGAAAAGGAACACTGAGAACATGGCTGCCAATTGCCCTGGAAACTGCTGAGCCAAACACTCAGCCAGGCAGAGGTCCTGCATGCCAAAGGAACCAGGGAAGACAAAGGACAAGGCCACAGTGCTTAGTGCCCTTGGACCTCAGTATGACCCTCCACTCCTGCCTCCATATCCAGGCTCTTCTCAGTCACCGCTGGGTGCCACTCCGTGGGGCTGGCTGGGGGCGGTTTTCATGAAAGCCTCACGTAATCGGTTCAGAATCCTAGCAGCTCCCAGGTTCCCATACGTGATTTTCTTGCAGGTAATCCTTGGGGTCCACCCTCGGGCGGCCATACCTCCACGTTTGGCCAGCCTGGGCACTGCAAATGGCCATGCTGGCAGCCTCTGCTCCCTATGGCTGCTGGAGCAAATCTAACTGTAAGGGAAGTTAGAACATGTAGTCTAACTCTACCCTCACAAAGCAGAAGAAATGAGTTTTGGTTAACACATAGCATCTCTACCCACTTAAATGAAACAACAGTATCAGTAAGCAGCTGGAGGTAAAAAAAGACACTCTGCTTTAAACACCAAAATAAAGTCCAATGTCATAGGCAGACAAGATAGTCCACAGATGAGGCAGAGTAGGCAGGCTTATAAAAATAGGAAAATGTACAAAGGACAGGATGGTCACAGTGACATTACAACCTATGAGCAAAGTGCTCAGAGTTTTAGGCATGGAGGAACGAGGAGTTTTGGGAATCAGTCACAACTAGTGGAGACCTAGTGACCCAATAGGTATTTAGGAAGGTTTGGAGTAGGAGTGGGAAATAGAAACAGGGTAAAGCAGGAGCTGGGATTGAATAACCCACACTCTGGAAAGATCACAGACATGGGGAACAGAGCACAAGTGTGGATAGTCAGGACAAGTTATTTGTGAGATGTCTTATTCAAGAATAGCATGTCAGACAGGAGCTGGTCAAGTTCCTTTTTCCCAGGATCAGCATCAGTCCTGGAATGATACAGAGCCTCTTGACAGGATTCAGCTGTAAGGAGAGGCATAAGGGAACAGGTAAGACCTGATATAATCCATCAAGTGTTACAGTAAGTTTTCTCAGCTTCTTGGTCACCAACAATAGCCCTAACTAACCCTAACTTTCTCCCAAATGTCCTGGAATGAAACAGCATTATTTAGTCCATTCAAACCTTCTATGGCACAAAGAAAATGCCCATTAAGAGGATGGAGGACCTGGGGTGGTTTATTTTCTTAGAAGAAACAACAATAAAAATAATGTTCAATATGTGCAAGCACAATTCTTGGGCTTTTGACATGTTTAAGCATTTAATCTTTATTAAAAACCTATGATTAAGGTTCCTTTATTACCCCATGATTACAGATTAAACACTGAGCAATGGAGTTTTAAGTGGCTTATCAAAGCAATCATTAGAGCTGGGATTCAAAGAGAACTGACTCCAGAGTGGATGATCTTAGAAAGGCCACATTTGACCAAAGTTTCATGGAAACTTTTACTAATTCAGTGGATGAAGATGCACCCTGAAACTCTTTCCCAAGTGTCTGATCTAATATTTTGTTTTCAGAAACCTACCCCATCCTTGTGCAATGAAGACTGAGTCTCCCACTTCCAAGAAGAAGACATTAACAGTTTCCTAATGAGGCCATATTCTCAAATAATGCAAGCTATCTGCACTAAAAAGTTCTGAAGTAAAATATGTCACAAGGAATGATTGCAGAAAGTCAGGGTTAGAATGAATTTTAGACTGATCTACTTGCACTAGGAAACCACCTTACTCAGCATAACTGAGTCAAGAGGATTATGACTCAGAAACTTCTGACAGTGATACAACTGCTTTAGTTCTTAAATGGCTAAGGGACAATGTTAAAAGGGCACAACTTCATAGAATTTCATTTTTATAAATTGAGGAGTCTAGTATCTTGTCTAGCTAATCAAGAATTATATAGTAATCTATCCATTTATCTGTCCATGTGTTTATTCATTTGCTAAAATATTCACTCACTCAAAAATATCTACTGAACCAAAACTTGTACTAAATTCTATGTGTTTCTAATTTTTTCAAGTGAGATTCTTCCTTATACCTCATTTTTGAAATTTTGATAAGCTCAGAGCTGGGATACCATCATATATTAATAAAGTTTATATTAAATATGTTTCAGGAATCATAATCAGGTCATTAATTATGGCACTGTTTGAAGGTTCCTGCCACTAATCCAAAGTAAAGAATTCACCTTTTACTTTGGAATTCTAAGAGGATTTTTTTAGAACCTAATTATGCTCCAAGATATCTTTTCCATACCACATGCTTAGTTTCAAACCAAACATGAATAAGGTTCAATTAACAGTATGTTTTTTTCAAAACCAAATAAGTACTCAGTTTTCTTTCTTTTTTAAGTTTTTTTTAATCTTTATTATTTTGTTTTCTTATTTTCATGTGGTGTTGTGGATCAAATCCAGTACCTCACATGTGTGAGACAATCCTCTGCCACTGAACTACAGCCCCAGTCTCAGGACTCAGTTTTCTATAAACAGGGTCTATAGGAGTTGTAAGGTTCTTGCTGTCCTCAGTGAAAAGTGCATCACCCATGACAAAGACATCTATTCTGAGTTAGCAGCCTAGCCTTACAGAAGAGTAGGAAAAAGGCCTAAAGAATGTCTCATGGCCTGGAATACTGACTGGCTTGAAAAGCTATTTATTATCTCGTCATCAAAGTTATATGAAGAACCATGAAGAAGTCACTTAGCTAGCAGCATGTCAATCATTCAAAGACTGGACAAACAGAATTCCAGAATGATATTTCCATTTTGGTTTTCCAAGTTATATGGTTCTAACGGATGATCTTCTAATGTTACATGATTTACTTGTTTTTCACTGGAGACCATGCACACCACAGTGTTGACACAGCCAATTTTTACTTGGGCTAAAATTGATGGAAAAATAAAACTTTTCTATCAGGTAAGAAAAGAGTCAACTCATTGCTCTTGACTAGATTATTTAAACAATCAAAGCAAGGTGACAACTCTTCTTCTTAGGTACTTGAGCCACTGTCAGTTGAAATATGTTTGTTTTTATTATAGTATATACTTACTTAGAATCCTGAAACTGAACTCAGACTTTCTCCTCATGTGCAAGAACACTGTAAGACAGAACTGGCTGAAAAAAGGCAAGACAATATCTCTAGGCCTTTTCCCTGCTCTCTTGCTAGCCTAGAGCTAGAGCAAAGGCATCCAGTTAATTCTGCAAAGGGGATCTGGGTCAGTGTTTTTGTGGGAACAATACTGCCCTCCAGGGAGAGGTTGGAAACTTGCAGGAGCAGTTTATGATCATCATAATATCTGAGGTTGCCAAAGGAACATACTGCTGAATTGTTTTCTTTTTCTTTTTCTTTTGGTACCAGAGATTGAACCCAGGGTCCTTTAAATACTGAGCCACATTACCAGTCCTTTTTATTATTATTATTATTTTTATTTTGAGACAAAGTCTTGGTAAGTTGCTTATGGCCTCGTTAATTTGCTAAGGCTGGCATGAACTTGGGATTCTCCTGCCTTAACCTCCTGTACCACCATATCTGGTTGAGATTTATGTAGGTGAAAGCACCAGATTTTTATCATTTCCTGAGTCTAGATAACATCTCTGACTTACACATTAAGAATCATTTGCATGGTGTAGACATACACTGAGTATACTAGCTTTAGTTCTATCATCCACTGGCATCCTTCCTTATTTTTTGTCTTTTGCACATGGAATAGCTTCTAAAATTCTTACTTGTCTCACATCCAATATTTTCATTATCTGAGTAAGCATCTGACAATTTCTATATCTTTTCTCATAAAGATGTGCATAATTGTTATATTGAAAGTCATATTATTAAAAATTGCTTTCTTCTTATTTCTCCAGCCTCAAAGTAGTCTCTGAAGCAAGATTTATCTGTCCTATAATAAACTTTATGCTCACTCCTTCTGCCCATACCTGTTGTTTTTTGTTTTATTTTGTTTTTAAATATTGTTAAATTCTGAGAAATGCTAGCATTGTTATTGTGTAACAGGTAGCTTACAAAAATCTAACTGGGCTTAAAAGAATAAAACAATTTAGTAATATTACTGAGGTAAAATTAAATTTGAAACCATAAAATATAAAAACTGTATATTTATTTTATATAAAGAATCCAATGATAACTTCTTCCAGAAGAGCCTTAAATTTATATTTTTTCAAAGAATTTGGAAAATCATTGTTATGCTGATCTCACTCTGAAGTTTAATCTATATAATATACCATATTTATTTTAGTTAACATGCATAATTTTGTCTACAAGTTTTGCTTAATTTCTGATTAAATTTAATTTAATGGGCATAGTCCCTAATAGTACTACATTTTTTACAGCTTTTGAAAGCAGTATGGATAAAAAAATCTAAAATATCTAAAATGAGCCATAGACAGATACAATCAAGCCTTGAAACATCTTAATATTGATTTCAATTATGCAGATAATTTATACAATAAACGTTTTTTGGCTTTAGTCTTGTACTTTTGCCTAGTCGTGTAATTCAAGTAGAAAAATAATTATTGTTATGTAAGGTGTAGAAAACTTGCACATATTCTGGAATATGAATTTGTGAGAAATTTTTGGCTATGATTTGAGAGACTTTTACTAACTATCTGTGCCCTTCCTTCTACTCAGCAAGTCTATTCATCTAGAGTCACGCTCACAGAGTAGCTTGAAAATACATGTTCAAGTCTTTATTGTAACTTTGTTTATAATAAAAGAAAATTGTTAAAAAAATGAACCTACCCTCACTTATATATAATTAAGGCATGCATGTTCTTTATTCCAATCTTAATTTTTTACCCTACTCAAGTAATTGTCCTCAAGGCCTTCTCTCCATGCAGTGCCTCAGAGGGAATATGAGCCAGGTCAGCAAAGTCACACACATCAACAGTTTGACCCAGGGCTCAGGTGTCTGAATCTTCTCATCTTCAGAAAAATGGGCTTTTAGAAATCTTCCATGCCACCTTATCTTAATGAGAAAGATTTTCTTGAGCTCATTCCTGCCTTAAATATCATTTGAAACTTTTTCATGCCATGTATTCACAGAGAGTAGAGAATACATAAGGCCTTGATTCTTACATGTGTGTATTAATTCTATTTCAGAGACATCCAGGTCCTAGTATAAGTGTGCTAACCTGGTTTTAATTATACCAGGTGTTGAACAGAGGCTCTGAAATTCCTTGCCAAGTTTGCATCCTGGGAAAACACAGTGATCACCTGTGGCAGTTTCCCTGAATGGTGATATCACACTTGTACAGCTTGGTTCTATATCCCACCAAGCTCAGATTCAGGATTCAGTAAATAGAAGAAATGCAAGGCATGGTAGAAATATGGGCCATCTTTTATTCAGAGGCAGCCATAGCAATTAGCTTGTCTCCCCGACCCTTCAGCTTCAGCCCCTAGCCAGTTCCATTTTAGCCCCTCCTCACACCCATTTCCAGAGGCCTTTTTTATATGCAGTCAAAACAAAGAAGGTACACTGCCAACAGGTTACATGGGGTGGGTGAGGGATGCTTTCAAGTTCATGTTTATGACCTTGAGTCTATATGCTGAATCACAGTGTTTCTGACCTTGACTAATCATATAACATAGCCCACCAGAATTCTCAGTGAGGCAGCCTAAATATAGTCATTTCTGGCTTGCCCTCAAAATCTACCTTTTTAGGATACCTTAATGTATAATCTACACATCTGAAGTCTTCTGTAATGATCCCTTTGCAAGGAGAGCAGAGCCCTGTATTCAAAACAACATGACCTGCAACAATATACAACTTAAAGACAAGCCCCATCCTTTATGATTACTAAAAGTAATTGCCAATTTCATCCCATTCTGAGATGGCAATTAAAGTCTTTCCAGCCATGTTCAATTGTTCAGGAATAGACTTGATTCATCAGGGTTGTTCAGCAAAGCTTACAAGCATTTCAGTTCATACCCAGAAGGAATCTCTGGTATACGTGTATACAGTTCACAGTGGTGTTGGTGAGGATACACCTACAGATGAAAGAACAAAGCAGTTACAAGCATTAGCACAGGTAAATCACATGCATCTGGGAAAATCCATGCCAGCTTTGAGTCCTGGGAAAGCACAGTGGCTGGCTATGGCAGCTTCCCTTATGGTGATTCACACTTGTACAGCTTGGTCCTGTACCCCAGCAAGCTCAGTGTGCATCAGCACCAGGGAACTCATAATTGGTCAAATGGAAATAACAAATGTGCACTTTAAAATTTGTGTTCCATCTCTGATACCTGGAACAAGTCATCCAGGGGGAGGGGCTTCATTTATTATCTATGGCATTACAAAGAAATCACACTTCAAACATGTTCCCTGTGGGGCTAACAGGGCTACCTAGGGAAGGTGGGAGAACTTTTCTGTCCAGAGTAATGTCCAATTCACAATCTGCCCCCTAGTTATTCCAGTGGGAGCAGGCAAAATAACATTCCCTCATTTCCCAAACCCAGTCTTAAGTTCAACATCCTTTGTTGTTACCTGGATGCATTTTGGTGTTGCTGTGTGACACAGCAAAGCTTCCACATAGCTGTTCCTCCTCACTGGGGACTCTCATTCAGAGCTTTCACAGCTAACCATAGGCACTGTGCCCACCCCCTTTGCGGAAGGTGTGTTGTCTGCAGACCTAAGTTTTTGCTTAAGCAACCCATTATATCTCTCTATCGTTCCTGCAGCCTGTGTGTGACATGGAACCTACAGCTTCCATTGAATCTGAGTTGCTCATCACTATACATCCTGACCTGTAAAATGTGTACCTTAGTCACTTTCTATTGTGATGTGCTGGTTATACAAGGCTGATAACACAGTGTGCAAATCATAGTGCACTGACTTGCTTAAAAACTGGGTCAGGCAAACAACATGCCTGTGGTCATATTCACTGCTGCCAAGGTGAACAATATAGGGTGATTGTCAACATACCATTGTGTCAAAATGATGTGTCTCCACAATACCTAGCAATCTGGAAATTCAAAGCATGGTGAGTGTGTACACTCTTGAGCCCAAACCACACATGCCTGGTAAGCCTCTACCAGGGCACCTCATTTTAAAGGCAAACCCCACTCTTTGACTACATTCCACATCATCTTCATACCTGTGTATTGAAGGCAGCGGTGCAACTAAGCCACCAAGTTGGTGGGAGGCACCCACTCTAACTACTACACCCTAGCCAAAGCATCTGCTTCATCATTCCCTGGGCTAGTCATGGGGGGCATGACCCATAATGTGCCCCACAGTTACCTGTTCTTGGTGGCTTAGCTCCCAAGGCTCTTGACACAGAACTTGCACCCAATACACAGCACAACTATCAGTACATATCACTATGGGGAACACTTTATTTGCTTTCACCATTTAGCTCAGCTCACTGGCTTCACTTGTCTTACACCTATATCAAACCAGACAGTGCCTGTTTCTGACTTCAGAACCACTGCCAGCCACACAGGCAATTGTCCATGACTGGAATCGTTAGTGTAACAAACACTGAAGTGTATGGATTCCTTACTTCTGAGGTATGGGCTTGTTTCTGGTTCACCTACATAGGTAATAGGCCCTAGCACCTCTCTCTTTCTTGGCTCATGCCAGCTCCTAATACACTTGGGCTCTCTTGGCACTGGCTGGCTCCTGGCAAATTTGGGTTCTCTGATGCCTTCCAGGTTCTAGTATACAGTGCTCTCCTGGCTCCTGGTGGCCTCCAGTACTTCTAAATCTGAAGTTTGTGAAGGATCCATAACATGTAGCACATGGGGTGTCTTGCCCATGTCAGCCAGCAGGACCTTTAAATCTCACAGGCATAACAACAAATTGACCAGGGGCTTTTTCCAAGTCCACCATTTCCAACTTGACTACTTGGGCCAGTTCAACTTGAACTTGACTACTGGGCCAGCCCTGCTGGCAGCTGCCCATCAGAGCCATCAGCTGCACTGTTTGATTTTTCTCTTTGACCACTGGCTGGGCTTGCAGGCGTTAACCTTCCTCCTCCTACTGGGACTCCATCAGCATGATGGGGGAGGCTGAGGGGTATTTTCAAGGTATGCAGATCCTCTTCTGGCAACCATACTCTGGTTCTCAAGGCTTTTTCCTTATGTTGTGACTTCTTCTTCTTGGCAGTCTCTGGTAAACCTGCATCAGTGTTTGCTCTCAGAGTGTAAGACACATTTACCCCATTGCCCCAACAGCTGTGCATGTAGCTCCTCAGGCTATTAATCTGTCTCACTGGCACCACCACTGCCACCTTTGTCCTTGGCCATGGGCTGGCACCTGGGCACCACTACTCAGTTCAGTCTGCTCCAGCAGGTCCACATTTACTGCAGGGTAATCAGAAGCCTTCTCTATGCTCACAAGTGACCTATTCACCATATCCCAACTCTACACAGGAATTTGTGCTAATAGGACCTTGGCAACTGAGTACTACATGGTGCTCATTAGCCACAGGTCCCTCCTGTCCACCAAGGTTAAATCATCTCTCAGCTGTGGAACATCCTGCCAATTATTATGTGGGGGCTCAGACCTAGGAAACAGATTTAGCAGATAAAAGAAGATGTAAGATATGGTGGGAATATTGGTCATCCTTTATTCAGAGGCAGCCATAGCCATTAGCCAGCTTTAGCTTCAGCCCCTAGCCAGTTCCATTTTAGCCCCTCCTCACTACCATTTCCATAGGCCCTTTTTGTATGCACTTCAAACAAAGTAGTCACACTGCCAATAGGTTACATAAGGGGATAGGGGTACATGTGTTGCTCCCTGCGACAAGGGTACATGGGAGACAGGCAGGACCAGCCTGTCATCTCCAAGGGGGAGTGAGAGGGTAAGGGTCGTGAACCAGTCCCCACCCCAAGATTGGGAAAAAAACGCACTGAGCCAGGAGTTGTGTCAGCCATGAAGATGCAGCAAATCTCAACTTTATTGTGTCAGGGACAAGTTATATATTGATAGAAGGAGGGAGAAAGGAGAGAAAGTAGCGAGAACCAATAGGGTGCAGTTACCATACTATCACTAGGGGCCTAGGCAGATTTCAGGTTAAACAGGTGGGGCTAAGGTCAAAAGCCAGTGGATGTGTAACCGATGTGATTCTGCAATCTGTATACAGGGTAAAAATGAGAGTTCATAACCCACTTGAATCAAATGTGTGAAATATTATATGTCAAGAACTATGTAATGTTTTGAACAACCAACAATAAAAATTAAAAAAAAAAAAAGCCTGCGCTCGCAGATTAAAAGCCCACATGCGCCAATCCAGTCTGGTCACTTATACGGAAATATTGTGGAAGAACCCATGAGGCCACCTCAACCAACACCCAATAATGGCCACACTCCCAAAGGAGGTAAAATGTTCCAACATACATGCTCACAATTCATGTTTATAACCTTGAGTCTATACCCTAAATCTTTTTCCTGGGTCAGAGTCCTTGCACAACAGTAGGGCACAGTTAAAATAAGACTGTTTGCTTTGCAGCTTCATTACCTAGCTGGTGAAGTGTCTGTGGTGACAGGACAGGAAAGAGGTGTGGTCCGAACTGACATCAGACACTGGTGTTTTAATTTCTGTTTTACTTTTGTCTTTTTAAAGTTAATCAGACATTCCTGTACCTAAAGTACAGGTAGGGGAGTGGCTTCATAGAAATTTTTTATGTAATCCCTTGCACACACACACATACATACTTGACTAGTTTGGTGATAAGCATCAGTAATTTCCACCCATCCTCACTGACCTAAGCATAATAAAGACATAAAAAATCCTCACTTTTCTGACAAAGAAGATCTAGTTCTGTTTGGCAACTGTGCACTAAGTCATTTATTTACCATTGACCATTTTGAGACTTCAAAATTTAACTCTGGGTCCTAATATTATGAGCCAGGCTAACTGGGCAATGACCAAACAAACTCCATCTTGCCCTGATACTCCACTCATGTAAGAAATGCTTCTCCCATGGAAAGCCCAGCCTCTGTACCCACCAAGAGTTGCTGAGCATAGCATGTTTGGCAACACAAAATGGCAATTCTTATACAATGTAAAAGTGTTCTCTCTTTGGTTTCCATTGTTTCTTGGACAATATCTGAGATTGATCGGGTAGATGTTAGTAACCATTCTTTAAATTGTACTCACCTATGGATGTTTTGGCCCACTCCCTTTTCTGCTTATGATTTTGGATCTCATGACATTTGTTTATCGTTTTGGATTATAGCAACAGCCACTTATGTGTTAATATGATTTTGGACTATAAGAAAGTGGGAGGAGGTCAAAGGTTGTAGACTTGCAGCCTACCTTTTGACCCACAAGCTGGTGGATCTGGAATGCTGACTGGTGAATAAAGTTTCCATCTCCTGCTTTAAGATCGACTCAGTGATTTATTGTAATCTCTCCTTAGCACTAATGACTTTTGAGAGGTTGTATAGCTGCTAGAAGTTAAATAATATTCAACAGTTCAGTAATGTGCTGTGAAGCTTACCACTTTGGTGTTTTTTTTTTTCCTATGAGTAATACACTTATATATGGAAACTTAATTTTTCATTATTATACTATTACTAATTGATTAATTGATTGTACAGCCATTGTAAAAACAAAGAGTAGAGATCCATTTTAACCCCCAAAAGAAAAAAGAAAGAAGAAACTTTGTGTGTATGTGTGTGTGTGTGTGCGCCCGCATGCATGTGCAGAGATGTAGCTCAGTGGAAGAGTGCTTGCCTATCAGGCAAGAGGCTCTGTGTTCAATCCCAGCAGCAAGAGAGAAAACAGTGAGTGGTGAACAAAACACCTGTGTACTGAGCACAACCAACATGTTCTTAATGTTGTAAGTGTTCTGTATATGTTGCTGAATTTAATTGAAAACTCATTTAGTGCAAAAGAAAAGCAGTTATTTATAAATAGATTGCTTGAGTTGTATTGGACTTACAGAGCTTGTGAGCTCAAAAAATAGTTGTAAGAAGCTGGATACACTGGTCCACATACCTGTAGTCCCAGCTACTTGGGAAGTTGAGGCAGGAGGATCACTTGAGTTTAGGAGTTGGAGGCAAGTTTGAGCAACACACTGAGACCCCCTTTCAAAGATATACTTTTTAAAAGACATTCATGTAAAACATTGGAGATTTGTCATTTTGCCTTGGTCCCCCTTCCTCTCAGCTGGGTGACCATGGGAGCATATGTGATCAGCATGGATACAGCCACTCTGAACTTGACTCTTTTCTTAGGAGCGCATACTTAACTTCATAATCCTTAGCCCACCTACCCCACATTATTTCAACCAGTTGGTAAAAGTGTCATGTACAATTAACCCTTAAATCCTCTGGGTAAGAATCAGAAAGCTGGGGCACAGGAGGTTTATATCTATAACCTGGGTCTACTGATATTTTTTTTCATTTTACATTTATTGCTAAAATGTAGATAAAATTTTCAAGAAATTCTTTAAAGGCAAAATAAAGCAACATTATCTGTTGAACAAATATGAAGGAAACACCAGGTCCAGAAATGATGCTAGGTCCCTTTCACTAAAATGGTGAGATGAAAATAGGTTTAGTCTCTCATCATTTACAGTCTAGTGGGGGAGACATCTAGATCAACTGTCAAATGAGATTATCAGCATTGGGAATACCCTTATATGGGTATTACCCAATTAGAATCCCATCATTCATTGAATGCACATTATTTCACAGGAGCATTGTCTAAAAATGCAATGGGAAAAAGGATTTGACAAAATATAGCACAACTTCATGTTCAAAATTCTAGAAAACCTAGGGATAGTAGGAACACACTTCAACATTGTAAAAGCTATATTTGCTGAACCCAAGACCAGCATCAATCTAAATGGAGAAAAATTGAAAGTATTCCTTCTACAAACTAGAACAAGGATGTTCTCTTTTACCACTTCTATTCAACATCATCTTTGAAACTGTAGCCAGAGCAATTAACAAAAGAGATAAATTAAAGGGATACAAGTAGGAAAAAAAAAACTAAAACTATAACTATTTGTTAATCACATGATTATATAACTAGAAGATCCAAAAAATTCCAACAGACAACTTCTAGAACTAATAAATGAATTCATCCAAGTAGCAGGATATCAAATCAACACCCATAAATCAAATGCATTCTTATATGTCAACAATGAGTTCACTGAAGGAGAAATTAGAAAAACTTCTCCATTCACAATAGCCTCAAAAAATAAAATACCTGGGAATCAATCTAACAAAAGAGGTGAAAGACCTCTACAATGAAAACTACAAAACACTAAAGAAAGAATTTGAAGAAAACCTCAGGAGATGAAAAGATCTCTCATGCTCCTGAATTGGCAGAATTAATATTGTCAAAATGGCCATACTACCAAAAAGTGTTATACAGATTTAATGCAATTCCTATGAAAATCCCAATGACATTCTTCATAGAAATAGAAAAAGCAATCATAAAATTTATTTGGAAAAATGACAGACACAGAATAGATAAAGCAATCCTTAGCAAATAAAGTGAAGCAGGAAGCATAAAATATCAGACATTATACTACAGAGCTATAGTACTTAAAATGGCATGGTATTAGCACCAAAATAAACTTGTCAATCAATTGTACAGAATAGAGGACATAGAGACAAACCCACATAAATACAGTTATCACATACTAGACAAGGGTGCCAAAAACATTCACTAGAGAAAAGATAGCCTATTCAACAAATGGTGCTGATAAAACTGGAAATTCATATGTAGCAAAATGAAATTAAACCTCTGTCTCTCACCCTGCAAAAAATCAACTCAAAGTGGATCAAAGACTTAGGCACTAGTACAGAGAATCTGTACCTAATAGATGAAAAAATAGATCCAAATCTTCACCATGTCAGCCTAGGATCTGACATCCTTTTTTTTTTTTTTGAGAGAGAAGAGAGAGAGAGAATTTTCAATATTTATTTTCTAGTTCTCGGCAGACACAACATTCTTGTTGGTATGTGGTGCTGAGGATCGAACCTGGGCCGCACGCATGCCAGGCGAGTGCGCTAACGCTTGAGCCACATCCACAGCCCGGATCTGACATGCTTAATAAGACTCCTAAGTGCAGGATGTAAAATCAAGAATCAATAAATGGGATGAATTCAAATTAAAAACTTCTTCTCAGCAAAGAATCAATTAATAATGCAAGGAGAGAGCCTACAGATTAGGAGAAAATCTTTACAACATGCACCTTCGATAAAGCATTAGCCTCTAGGATATAAAAGAACTCAAAATAACTTACCACCAAAAAAAAAATAATAACCCAATCAATAAATGGGCTAAGGAGCTCAACAGACACTTCACAGAAGAAATATAATTGATTATCAATTATATAAAAAAGTGTTCCACATCTCTAGCAATTAAAGAAATGCAAATCAAAACTACTCAAAGATTTCATCTTACTCCTGTCAGAATGGCAATCATCAACAATACAGGCAACAATAAATGTTGGTGAGAATGTGGGGGGAGAGATACATTCATACATTGCTGGTAGAATGGCAAATTGGTGCAACCGCTATGGAAAGCAGTATGGAGATTCCTCAGAAAATTGGGAATGGAACCACCATTTGACCCAGCTCTCCCACTCCTTGGTTTATACCCAAAAGATATAAAATCAAAATACTATAGTGAGACAACCACATCAATGTTTATAGCAGCTCAATTCACAATAGCTAGACTATGGAACCAACATAGGTGTCCCTTAAAAGGTGAATGGGTATAGAAAATGTGGTATCTATACTCAATGCAATATTATTCAGGTTTAAAAAAGAGTGAAATTATGGCATTTGCGAGTAATTGGTCGGAGTTGGAGAATATCATGCTAAATGAAATAAGCCAATCTCACAAAACCAAAGGCCAAATTTTTTCTCTAATATGCAAATGCTAGTTCACAATAAGGCCCCGAGGGCTCTAGGAAAGAATAGCATTACTTTAGATTAGGTAGAGGAAAGTGATGGAAGGAGAGGGGATGTGAAGATAGGAAATACAGTAGAATGAAACAGACATTACTGTATGTATACATAAGACTACATGACCAACAATATTCTGCAACATATACAGTCAGAAAAATTAGAAATTATATGTCATCTATGTACGATGTATGAAAGTGCATAAATGCATTCTACTATCACATATAACTAATTAAAACAAAAAAATATTAAAAATGAAATGGGAGTTATATTTAAAGGGCAAGAGTGCTGATATTAATTAGAGAGAATAGAGTAAGGGAATTATGGCAACAGATTCATTGATTCTACTAAGTGTTAAGTGTTCTCAAAAAGCCATGGTTCAGGGGCTGAGATTGTAGTTCAGTGGTAGAATGCTTATCTACCATGTTCGATTCCCTTGGTTCAATACTGAGCACCACATAAAAATAAATAAAAAGATAAAATAAAGTTATTATGTCTAGTTACAACTAAAAAAATATAAAAAATAAAAGCCATGGTTCAAATTCTCTTTTAGATAATTAATACAGGCAACTATAAAGGAATGCTGTCTCATTGGAGAAATAATCTTGCAGCACCTTTCCCACAACCATCCCATGTTCAGACAGTTATGTTCACAGCAGGTTGTGTGGAAACATAAGAATATTTATGTCAGTTTCATAGAACAATGATATAACAATATATTAATGTAATATTTTATATTTAATTTTTATTAAATTTAAGTTTTAAAATTTATACCATTAAAATACCAAAACAATATTATACATTAAAATATAAATTTTATATTAATTATTACATATAAATACACAATAATATTGTTAAGAGAAATAAAGTATTTATCATTTAACAATATCAAATTATGACATGAAGTGCTATAAAATAATTTTATATTATATTATTAAAAATATGATAATAAGAATAATTTATACAGAATTATTTTTCCCTACTTTGAAAGAGTCTGGCAGTCAATTTTTCCCATATTTTTAAAGACAGGGAAAGGAATGGGTTCTTAGTTTAATGTACTTCAGTTTATTATGAGGGGACAAAGACAAGGTTTGAAAAAGAGAAAAAAAAAATTTACGGAAGTCTAGGAAAAAAATAAAAAAGCAAAGTTGTTCCCTAAGACCAACAGGATACAGGAAAATTAAGGAAAGAGAAAGAGGAATTTGTGAGTGGGCTGGGGGCCTGAAAAAGTTTCTTAAGACTTTAGAGTTCCATAGTGTGTACCTGTAATTTCAGCTACTCTGGAGACTAAAACAGAAGGATCACAAATTAAAGATGAGTCTGGGAAAATTAGTAAGATCCTATCTCAAAAATTTAAAAAAATGATAATAAAAGGGTTGGGTATATATCTCCGCAGTGAAATTTCCACAGGCTCAACTACCAGTACCACCACGAAGATAAAGAAAGAGAGGGTTAAGGAGAAGAAAAGGAGTAGTTGTAAGCAATGGTTCAAACCTGTAATCAATTTCAGTGACTCTGGGGACTGAGGAAGGAGGATGGTAAGTTGGAGGGCAGGCTCAGCAATTTAGTGAGTGAAGGGAAAGCAAGGAACGAGAGACTGAGCAAGTGAAACATGAAAGAGTGAGACCAGGCAGAGATACACATGACAGTTTGTTTGTCAGAGTTGAAAAATAAAGGCCATCTCTCTGTAGGAGAAAGAGAGGCAAAATAGACTTGTGTTCTGGAACTTTTATAGGGCAAACTCAGGAATCAGAGCCAAGGGGTCTTAATGTGGGCAGTTAAGGGTGGGGTTGGTGTGAGGGAGTGGTGAGCCTATTTAGGAATGCCCTTGGACAGGAAAGAAACTTTTTCCTTGAAATGGAGGCTGTCACTTAAGATGGACATCCAGATGGTAAGCAAGGACCTTATAGTAAGAGCCTAAGCAACTTAGCAAAACCTTGTCTCAAAATTAAATATAAAAAGGACTGGTGATATAGCTAAGGGGTAAAGCATTCTTGGCTTTAATACCCAGCACAACCAAAATAAAGAGAGTGGGGAGAACATTGTGCAGGATGATCTGGGTAGATGGATGTCACCAGTGGTGCTGTTAATAATTACTCGGGGGGCAGATTATCTTTAAATGCAAGGGTATATTCGATCATACCAATCATCAAATATAAACAATTAATACAAAAGTGTTGAGTGTGCTGGAACACCCCAACTAGCATTCAATGAACACTAATTAAAAACTATAACCTAAAAAAAAAAAAACAAAACAACAAAAAACTATAACCTAATGACACAATCCTAAGGGCAACCTCGAGCCCCAAAATACCTCTCCTGCCAGATGACTTCTCTTAGCCAAAGAACAGAGATGCCCTTTTCTGGTGGTTCTCTGCAGCCAACAACTGAATGTCAGGAAATGATGAAGTTGATCTGGGGATTTGCAGCAATGCAGCCAGTCTCTCTGATGTCCTTGGAACAGCCTCATTGATGTGGCAGGTCAAGTGATTTAAATATTGTTTGAAGTTGGTGATGTACATTGGTAATTGGTTTCACCCAGTGAAAGTCAATGTCCACTGGTTATGTCCAGTGAGATAATGTATATTTGCAACAAGACATATTCTTTGTGCATGTCCATTGAGCTGTTCTCCCTATCAATTGTAATGTTAAGTATGCCTATTGCTAGTGCTCCTTACAGCTTTTAATCAATTGCAACCAGACATGACAAAGCATGCCTATGGCTGTTGTTCCTTATGGTCAGCACCTTAATGAGTCCTAGCATGTCCCAAGAAGTCCATGGAAGACGCTTCTTACAATGGAGAAAGCACCTCTATTAGGGTTATTGTTCTTGCACCCAGGAACTTCTAGCGAAGTGAGTCACCACTTGCAGTTGTCATGCTTTCATTCAAGAAAAAGTCTCCAATATCTGAACTAGGGGACAGTGATAACTGCCTTCCCTTGGGGTCCATGAGAATGTCATTCCTACATTATATACCCCTACTAGAGATAGAAGGACTTGCAGCCAACACCATCTCCCACTTCAATACCTGTTGTGATGGGCAAAGGTGCAACTTATGCAGTCAAGGGGGAGAAATAAAGAATGTCTACAAGCTTCTGCCCTTTCAATGCTTTATTCACTCAAATAACTCAATATAATTTTACTCTATAGGTTTTTTGATTTATTTATTTATTTATTTATTTATTTATTTATTCATTTTAGTTGTTAATGGACCTTCATTTTTTATTTATATCTGGTGCTGAGTATTGAACCCAGTGCCTCACACATTCAAGGTAAGTGCTCTACCACTAAGCCACAACCCCAGCCACATCACTCTATAGATTCTTAATCAAGAAAATGATAATCCTTAATGCTAGGCTGCAATAGACATAATCAATCCACAGCAAACAATTCTAGATTAATTCTAAACACTGAAAACACTCTTAAACATGACAGGCTCACGATAGACATTTCCACTACATGCTAAGCTTAAGTGTCAGGCCTAAAGTCTCAAGCCTTAGGCTCTAAGTTCATCAGATGCACACTCACTCAGGCTGTGGTGATCAGGTCAGGGACTGATGTAGGCTTCTCCTGGGGTGGTGCTGATGGCTGCCGCAGTCTGCCTGGGCACAAAATCACCAGCCACTCACACCCTTGTAGATTCAAACAGCAATTCTTTATTCCCGAACTCACACCGGCACTCTACAATCTCATTCTGGGGAAATTCACATTCTGGGCAAAATTCACGTACTCCACCAGGCTCTAATCAGCAGGATATGCCCAATTCCCAGCAGGGTACACCTTAAAACTGGGACCGCCCTAAACCCAAGGACAGGATACTCCCTAAAACCTGATCCTCCCTAAACCCAAATCTGCCCTGGTCCTTGAGCAAGTTCACTGCAAATGACCAAGGCAAGTCCATTTCCAGGAGTCCTTCCTCTAAGCAACATGGGGTGCGCTTGCAAGGAAATTTTGTTGCGTCATTCCTACTTGGCAATGGCTCTCAGCAGATGGCCAGTTGAGGAGAGGTTATAGAAACAAGTTGCATTTCTCACCAGGGTCAAGATGTGGCTGTAGAGTTTGAGAGTGGTGAGGAAGATGCAGAGGATCAAGCAAATTGCACATTGGGATATCAGTCCAGGTCCTCATCAGGCTCTCTAGCATGAGGAAATCCGTGCCGGCTGGCTAAATGTCTATTCACTTGCTCCATCATTTATACTAAATTTGGGGGCTTCTGACCACCCTTTCATTCCCTGTCAGGTACTACCAGATTTCTCAGTGACATCATTTGCCCTGAGGTTAAATCTTCTGATGGTTAAAGCATCAGGTGGTCCCCACCCTGATATTCTTGCCTCTCCCCCTTTTGGGGCAAGGGCAACATGACACAGACCTCACTCTGAGTTTGTCAAGTTGGGGAGAAGTGACTTGTTTATGTCAGGGCTATGCCTGATTATCATATTGGAGGGCTCCATAGGTGTTCCTGGTGGGGCTGCAAGTCTCAAAATGGAGTTTTAAAATGAGTTGCTAAGGTAAAGGCCTAAGGCCATTCTTAGAATATCCAATGCACACAATACTACAGACACCATGAACCTCAAGTGGGAAAAATTACTGATGGGTCTGGACTGGGTCCCAGTGAAGCAGGAGTAAGGGCATATTCAATACCTCTAATTGGGAGAGAGTTGGTAAATGAACACACCTTGACTCTGTAGGAGATTTCTTTCATCCTGCCGTTTTCTCCCTGTAATGAAGCAATATTTATTGAAACATCTATTACAATAATTAAAAATATTTACAGGGCGGGGGCTTGTGGACATTCTTTATTTCTCCCCCTTGACTGCATAAGTTGCACCTTTGCCCATCACAACAGGTTTTGAAGTGGGAGATGGTGTTGGCTGCAAGTCCTTCTATCTCTAGTAGGGGTATATGATGGAGGAATGACATCCTCTATTACAACAATTTATAAATATTTACAGGCCTAGCATGAACACTCACCTAACATGTATGAGGCCCCGGGGTTGATCCTCAGTACCACATAAAGATAAATAAAGGCATTAAATTAAATAAATCAATAAAATATTTACAAATATAAGATAGGAAATGAAAATTATTTAAAGCTGAGCTAGGGAGGGGTGTAGTTTATTGGTAGAGCACTTGCCTTGTTGTAGGGACAAATGAGACAAACCATCAAAGATAGCAGGAAACAGTTTTATTTGGCTCCATCCAGGTTCAGCGGGAACAGCTTTTGCTATAATCAATTAATCCCCCTGAACCCCGAGTTCAGGTGGTTTCAGAGTTTTATACACAGCATAAGGGGAGGAACTCAGAAGTTCACAATCTTCAAAAGTTCATATAAAAGCAGCTTTTTTTCCCTGTTTTGAGAAAGTTAACCCTTAAAGGACAACACCTGAGAAGGGGAGAGCTTCTTCTTTCATTTCTTTCATCCCCCTGCCAGTTGTTAGCATGGAGCCCAGTTGTAACTTATCTT
Organism: Ictidomys tridecemlineatus; assembly: GCF_052094955.1. Lineage (NCBI taxonomy): Eukaryota > Metazoa > Chordata > Mammalia > Rodentia > Sciuridae > Ictidomys > Ictidomys tridecemlineatus. The sequence goes on from NW_027520947.1 coordinate 457,733, forward strand.
AAAAATGTAGACATCTCTGTGAATCCCCAGCTCAAGACCAGAGCTTGTTTGCACATTTCTTCAAACTACTATACTGGATATGTTTGTGAAAAACTAGTAAGGGGGTGTCCAGCACCTGGAGTGCTGGTATCTTCTCAGCCAGTGATCAACTAAAACAGAGCAATATGAAAATAGAAAGTTTATCGACACTGAACTCTTTTGCAGAGACTCTTTTGCTGACAGTCTAAAATTAACCATGGTGAAGATTTCTGAAGAAGCCCAGTTAAGACTTTTCTGTGGAGAAAGGGGGTGCCACTCCAACCTAGCATGCACAAAATGTTGGGTTCAATTCTTAGCAAAGAAAAAAATTTCAAAGTACTGAAATCCATGGCTCTATGTTTATCTTTTTGATGTTTCAAGAGCCTCATAATGATCCTATTGTTTATTGAAATATATGGACTTTCCTCGGTGTGATGGCACAGGCCTGCCATCCCAGTTACTCCAAGGTTAAGGTAGGAAGATTGCAAGTTTGAGGTCAGCCTTAGCAACTTAGCAAGGCCCTCAGCAATTAGGAAGACTTTGTATCAAAATAACATAAAAAGGGGAATGAGGTTGTGGCTCAATGTCAGAGCACTTGCCTAGCGTGTATGAGGCACTGGGTTCAATTCTCAGCACTGCTTATAAATAAGTGAATAAAATAAAGGTTCATCAACATCTAAAAATATATTTAAAATATAATAACATAAAAAGGGCTGTAGGGGCAAGCAAGGTGGCACATGCCCCTAATTTCAGCAGCTCTCATGTCTGAGACAGGAGGATCACCAGTTAAAATCCATCTTTAGCAATGGTGAGTCTCTAAGCAACTCAGTGAGAACCTGTCTCCAAATAAAATACAAAATAGGGCTGGGGATGTGACACAGTGGTTGAGTGTCCCTGAATTCAATCCTCGATACATAAATAAATAAATAAATAAATAAATAAATAAATAAATAAATAAATAAATAACATTAGTGAAAGTGGCTTCAGATATGGGTTAGTGTTTAAGCACCCTTGAGTTCAATACCTGATACCTCTGGCCTTGTTCTACTTCTGAAGATTTCAATCTGAGGTCAAACAAATAAAATATTTAGTCACCAAAGTAATAGATTAAATAATTCAAGTAATCTCCTTATTAGCAGAGACAGAATATTTGTAAACCTAAAAACATCTTTGTTATTCTAATGTGCTTATTAAAGACAGCTATGTTATTTTGTTTGGCATTAAATATATCTCTAGCCAGGCATGGTGGCACATGTCTGAAATCTCATCTACACAGAGAGCTGTGGTAGGAGGATTATAAATTTGAGCACAGCCTGGACAGCATAAGGAGAAACTGTCTCAAAAAAATGTGCATACCTTGATCTAAAGAAATTTGAATAAATTAAGATTTATCTGAATACTTACAAAAAGTTAGAAGAGAATGACAAAGTTGAATATTTATGCAGCTCATTGAGGTTATAGAGGATCCCAATTGTACAAAAGATACTTGATCAATAGTAGAATGGTTAAAATGCAACAAGGACATGCAGTGGTTAGTAATATAATATAACTTCTAGATAGAGATAGGCTAACTGTATCTTAATTCTGCTACACACTAGCTGTGCCACTTTGGAAAAATTACTTAAGCACTCTGGGTTTCAGGTTTCCTCATATATAACCTGAATCTCTATCCTTCATATAGGATTCTGGGAGAATGAAAAGCAAAAATATGGCCTTCTCCTGTTCTTTCCTCTGTTTCTGTTGTGCTGTGGTATTCTGGAACTGCCAGGATCCTCTCCTCACCCTGCTTCTCCCTAGCTGGGGCTCCTAGAATTACTCCTAACTCCCCATTGACCACCCTCCACCTCTGCATGACAGGTTTCCCTCACAGTACCCTCCTTTGGTCCTCCTTTAGTCCAGGTCCCTCTCTGAGAATCTACTCACCTGGGGCAGAGAAGTGGTATTGGCTGGCCTCTGTGCCCTGAAGGCTCGCTACAGCCCTGCCCCTTGCCTGGGCCCCCTTTGCCTCCTGAAACTTGCAACCTGGCAGTGGACTTGGGACTTGTGCCAACCTTGCCCTGAGTGATCCCCTCCCATCCCTCCCCTGCCCTCTAGCCTTGCATGCTGCCCATACCCCAATTCAGCCCTCCCTAATACTGACCCTGTCCACTCCAGTTCCCAGGCCAGGCTTCTCGCCTTAGCCCCTGATTGCCTTCCTAATGTTGCATAGGGTATCTTGTCCTTGCTTCTTAATGGATATTACCTGGTGGTCTCTTGCTTGACCCCCTAGTGTGCTTCCCTCTGTGGCCCTTGCCCAATCTTCTGTCTCCTGGTCATGGCATAGCCAATTTCTCCCCTTTGGGCACATTATTAGAAACAAGCCCTGCCCCTTGCCTGGGCCCCTTGCTCTCCCTGGGCCTTTGTTCCTGCACCTGGGAACCTGACACCTGGCACTGGAACTGTTTGGGGAGCCAAGCTCTACCCTGCCAAATACCCAGCTTTCTCTCCCCAGCCTTGTCCACTTTCCTGACCCCCATGCCCCAACCCTGCTGCTTGTGTCTCCATACCATGGTCTGGCTCCTCACTAGAGCCTCTGGTGACCCATCTTGCTCCATGAGTCCCTGGGCTTTGACTGCAAGCCCCTCCATTGGGCTGCTCCACTATCTCTTTGGCTTCCCTGTTCTGCAGGACCCTAGTGCTGCCAGCCTTCCTGGCCCACCCGTTCCTGCTCTCCCTGGCATGGACCATCCCCTAGGTCCCTAGACTGGGCCCCTTGCTGGGGTCCTGGCCCCCACCCCACCAACACCCATCCTCTAGCCCTTCACACTGTACTCTGCTTGGGCCCTCCTGTCTTCGCTGTTTGGGCAGGGCATCTTTTCTAGATGCCTTTTTCAGAATGCTCACCCTGAACCTGGCCTCTTTGCCCTGTGGGCTCCCTTTGGGAAAAGGTAGTCCTGCCCCTTGCCTGGACCCTTTGGTCTCTCTCAACCCTGGCCTTGCTCCAGAACCCTGACACCCTTGAGCGTTCCTTCTCCTGTGCCACCCGCTCCCCTTTCTCTCCTCCCTCCCCTCCCCAGCCCTGTGCATTTTCATGCACCCCTGCCCTGGCCCTGGCACACGGCTCTTCATTCCTGGACCTGGCTGTTGCTTGAGCCCCTGGCCTCCTTTCTCGAGTACCCAGTCCCTGTCCCTTGATTTCAGGCCCCCATTTCCGGCCCCCTCCTATGCCTCCCCTCTGTTCTCCTTGTGCTGAGATATCCTGGCACTGCCTGGACCCTCCCCTTCCCTTGCTTCTTTCCTAGCAGGGGCTCCTCAAATGGATCCTGGCTTTCCACCTACCCCACACACACACAGAGCCGCATGCCTGGAAGCCCCTCTCAGTGCCCTCATTTGGCCCTCTTTAGTTCCAGGTCCCTCTCTGAGGATCTACTCTCCTGGAGCAGAGGAGTGGAATGGCTGTTCTGTGTGCCCTGAAGGCTCTCTATGTGAAACACATCCTTGCGCCTCACCTGAGCCCTCTTAACTGCCAGCACCTTGATACCTGGAGGTTGACTTGGAACTTGTGCTGACCTTGCCCTGAGTGATCTCCACCCTTCCCTCCCCTGACCTCTCACCTTGCATGCTGCCCCAATACCAACCCAGCCCTCCCTAACCCTAAGCCTGCTTGCTCCAGTCCTGGGCCTAGCTACTCAGCTGAGCCCCTTAACCCATTTCTAGTATCACATGGGAATGTGTGGTGACACTTCCTGTAGGGTCTGACCTAGGGGTCCCTCACTTGGGCCCCCTATGGCACTCTTCTGTGCTCCTTGCACAGCTCTCTGTCTCCTGGTCCTGGTGCAGCCACTTCCTCCTCTTCTCCCCTAGCTCTCCTCTGACACTCCTGGGTCTTCTGCTCCTTGGTTCCCTCAACCTGGTTGGTTGCATGGGTCTCTTTCAGGCGCTCCTGACTTAAGTCCTGGCTTTTGGCACCAGGCACCTCTCCACACCCACCACAACCTTCCTCCAAGCCCTCCCATCACCCTCCTCCTCCCATTGTCCCTTGCCAGACCCCCTTTGCCCGGTCCCTGTCTCTGGATTCTCAACTGGGCCAGGATGCCTTATGGGAAAAAGAGCCCTGGCCCTCACCTGGGCCAATATCTCTCCCTGGGCCCTTGGTCCTGCTCGCAGAACCCTAACACCTGGCAGTGGCCCTGGGCCTGGAGCCTGCCTCCTTCCTGGTGGATCCCCTGCCTTCCCTCCCCAGCCTTGTCCACTGTCCTGAGTCTCCTGCCCCAGCCCTGGCCCTTGGCTCTGCATTTTCTTACCTGGCTCCTCACTTAAGCCTCTGGTATCCCTTTTTGCTCCGTGTGTCTCTGAGCTTTCACTGCAGGGCCCTCTCTGGGGCTGCTTTCCTGATCCCCTTGGTTCTCCTGTACTGCAGTACTCTAGTGCGGCCAGCCTTCCCGGCCCTGCCCTTCCCTGCTCTCCCCTGGCATGGGCCCTCCACTAGGTCACTAGCAGGGGCTCCTTGCTGGGGTCCTGAACCCCATCCAAAAAATCCTTTCTACTGGCCTTTCATGCTGTGCCCTTCTTACGCCCTCCTGTGGTCCCTGTCCCTGCCACACCCCTTTTCCAGGTGCCTTTCCCAGGATGCTCACTTGGACCAGGGGGCTATACCTGGCCTCTTGGCTCTGCAGGCTCCCTTTGGGAAAATATAGCCCTGTCCCTTGCCTGGACCATTTGGCCTCTCAATCCCGGACCCTGCTCCAGAACACTGACAGCCTTGAGACTCCCTCCCGGTGTGCCACCCACTCCCCTTTCTCCCCTCCCTCTCTTCCCCAGCCCTGTGAGCTTTCATGTACCCCTTGCCCTGCCTTCCCTGGCCCTGGCACATTGCTCTCCATTCTGCCTGGCTCTTGCTTGAGCACCTGGCTGCCCTTCTCAAGGACCCAGTCTCTGTCCCTTGATTTCAGATCCCCATTTCCAGCCCCCTCCTGTGCTTTCCCTATTTCCTCTTGTGCTGAGGTATCTTGGCACTGCCTGGACCCTCCCCTCCTCCTGCTTCTCCATAGCAGGGGCTCCTCAAATGGGTTCTAGCTCCCCACCAACCCCCCATCTCTGCATGCCTGGAAGACCCTCTCAGTGCCCTGATTTGGCCCTCTTTTGTTTCAGGTTCCTACCTGAACATCTACTCTCCTGGAGCAGAGGAGTGGAATAGCTTTCCTCTGTGTTTTGAAGGCTCCCTATGGGAAACACAGCCCCACCCCTCACTCTACCACTAAGCAACAACCCCAGCTCCTAGCCCAAATGTTATTGCTCAATTTTTTGCTCTTAAGAACTAGGCTAGAAAGAAGTCAAGTACTCTGAGGGGTAAAATCATGTGTGTTCCTACCTCTAGATACTAGAAGTGATAACTGTGGGTCCACCTTTCTTTGAAGTCTAATTTTCTCCTCAAAAAAGTGGAATTTCTGTTTTTAAGAGCATTCTCATTCACACACATAAAGTATCCACACTAAAATGCTTAATCTGGGTTGCGTTATTGAGTTTCTCTTCTACTCTCTCCCCTCAGCTCTCAACACCTTGTGTTCTGTGTCTCTGGGGATCAGAACCAGAGCCTAAAGCCCACCAGGACAATGCTCAACCTCTGAGCTGGATTCTCAGCTCCCATATTTGCTTTCAAGTGATCTTATCTTATGTATTTCTACCAACAATGTTTGAGAATCACTAAGATATAACTGTCTATCTACCTACCTACTTTGGCGAAAAGGCAGATGTTTAGCATGTGACATGATACTAATGAACATTTTACCTCACATTTGAAATTTGAATTTTTCTAATGTTAATAATCTCATACATCCCTGTACTCTTCCTCTGGCCACAGTTCTAAACATACTGCTTCCTCTCTTGACTTCAAAACCACACAAAATTTTCATTCCAAAGGTGAAGGGAAAAGGCTTTAATCATGTTGTAAATTTTAATAAGAGAAAAGCCACAACTCTGAGTAGATCAAAAGGAACACAGAATAGGATAAATTAGCCACAGAACAGGATAAATTAAATAAAGAGATTTTTCTCACTGAAAAGCGTTCAGTCATTCATGAAAGAAAGGAATGGCTGACACTGCAGAGACCTCTGGCTTCAAATGTATAAGTGCTAGGAAAGAGAACGAAATGTTGGGGCATCAGAGTTTTAGAAAAACTGGCAAAAATGTACCAATATCTACTTTCCATTAGAAAAAAACAGAACCAGGAGGAAGTTGTGAGGTGAGACCACCCTAAGCTCTTCACTCTCACTCTCACCCCTTCTAGTTCCTGCGTCTTCACATATTTTCAGAGACCTACAGCTTTGAGGCAAGTGAGGACTCTCTGCTGCTCAGCATGCTTAGTAGTGAAGAGATACTGCACGGCCTGTTCACTAGACTAAGAATTACACAGCCTCATCCAGGTCCCAGCAAGTTCTTCCCAGGAATTCTTTTCTCCAGACTAAATGGAGCCCATCTTGGGCCACTGAGTCGTCATCCTATATAAGCAATGAGTTTATACATTTGTTCCTATAAGAAGGTCTTAACAAAGTGTTAATATCCACCCTGGAGACATGGAAGAATTTTACACAAAATAGACTTTTATTGAAATGAGATCCCTGGAAATTTTCCTGTTAGCCAAATCCAATGTTGTTTATTAGACACAGGATATGAAAATGATATGAAACCAATTCTTTGAAGAAAGGCTAAAACAAGTGTCAGGACCTTTAAGCTACAGTCAGGACTGCCAAGCTGGGTTTGGCTGTAGACTTGGAAGTGAGTCAGAGAAGGTTTCAGAGTTCAGACTTAAAAATCACAAAGGCTGGTTCTGGAGAGGCAGAGGAGAACAACCCAGTGATAGTCAGTGTCCAGCTTCATTGGTGATCAGTAGACATCAATTTAGGAGTCATCTCCATTGTCACCATGCCAACTGCTCTGTTCTTCAACAAACTGTGCACAGTGCTGAAGCACCAGGCATTTTGCCAGATGCAGGCAAAGTAGAGGTGAAGAACATCCCTGCCCTTTTTCAGGCCAGGGAGGCAAGTGTAGAGAGAAACTAGGACATCAGGTATGACACCTGACATATGATGTGCCCACTCCAGGAGAATGATTAGCCACCTGGAATCCATTTCCCTTTGCTTAGTATTTTAATTCTTTCTGGAGAGACAGTTTAGTATAAGGAATATCCTAGGGGCAGAAACAGACACAAGTATAAATATCAGTTTTGTGTTAAATGGAGACATTCCATGTCAATAAGCAAAACCAATATTAGAATTTGTGATTTTCATATGCTAATGAAATGGTGAACTTCTCTACCTCATATCAAATAGAAACACGAGCCATAAATAAGGATCTTAGTATGAAAATTTAAATTTCAATCTTAGAAAATACAAAATTCAGTCTTAGAAAATTTTCAATCTTAGAAAATACAGAATATCTATGACATTGCAATTAGTCAATATTTCTTAAACAAAATATAGAAATCAGATATTATAAAGTACATTTCAATAAAAAAGTTGATGCATTTAAACTTATTGAACTCCCTACGTCTGTTGATCAAATAGAAGAGACAAGTTAAAACTGGCATCACTCCTAGAGAATGCATATTAAGTAACAAAGGACAAATACACAGGATACATATATTTTTTAAGGTTCTAAAGTTTCTTAATTTAAGAAAAAGTATTTCAATTTTGTTGAGTTTAATTAATTAAAAGTTTCTAAATAATTATAGCAAGTGTTTTAATCTCAAAACAAAGCAAAAACAGTAACCTTTTCATCAGGCATACTACTCTGGATCACCCGCCAGATCTCTTTCAATTCAATATTCCTGTCAGGGGGCCATCTTGGTGGCCCTGGATAGGCACAAGGAGATCAAGTTGGCAAATCCAGAAGCAGGAAGAGAGAGAAAGGAAAGCCTGAGGCACTGGGCTATTTCTCAGGATTTACTAAGCTCTGAATTTTAGCCCAAAGCCAATCCAGTCAGCCTCCTTCCCAATCAGGTGCTTCTATTTTCTTTTTTCTCTTTCCCCTCTCCCTAGCACTTCTTGACAGCCATATCCTATGAAATTCCCAGGCATACTTTTGATACTCACCAGTCCAGCTAGGGGTGTATTCAGATTTCATGGAGAAGGAAGCTCATGTAATTAGGAGAGGACTAGCGAGAGCTATTTAAGAGACTGAAAAACATTAAGTATGCAGCTTACAAAAACACAGGACTAGGGGCCTTTTTAGAAGCTCTGAGGGTTTATTAACTTTATTAGACTGATTAATTTAATAGTGAACTTTCCTCCTACTGAGTTCTCTAAATGTTAAACTATGTGAATGTTTATTTCCTATCCATGGTCAGAGCCCTAGTCTTTTTAACAACTAGGTGTGAGTTCACAGTGGCATGGGAGAGGGCTTGGATGACACCCCTGTAGTGGGGATTACAGAAAACGCCAAGCTGTGGGATCCCAGAAACACACTTGCATTGGAAAAAATCAAAGAAATGATGGAGATGAGGAAGGCTACTGTTTTAAGATCCCTCAGAACTTTGTTTCAATTGGAAACTGCCATCAGGCTGAGCTAGAGAGACCCCGCTTAGCAAAGCCTCATTCCCTGGGGGTCTCACCCACTTCATACTGCCTCTGGCCTCCTGGTGCTATGACACTCTCTGCCCACAAGGTGGAATCAGGAGATCATAAACCCTGGGTTGCTTTTGTGGAAAAAGTGCTCACCACCACTAAAAGAGTCCTTTCTCTTCTCCTTTAGCTACTGAAGACAATGCCCTCCTCGGGCCCCTGTGCTGAGAAAACATGATTGCACCAGGCATCAGAGTGGTTGACACGTAAACTGAGGCAAGAGAAATGGAGAACACAGCTTAAAGATCTGTGCTTAGGAAGAAGACATATCAGAGACTAGCTCCAACAGGGCGTCTCAGAAGACGAACGGATGGTGAGGAGTCGGCGAAAGAGGGGGTGGAGAAACAACACAGACACCAAAGTGAAGGTGTTGATCCCAATCTTTACTTGTGAAGTTGATCATATATACTTTTCATTTAGGCAGGCTTACAGTACTTTGTGGTTACAAAACAGGAATCATTATTCAAAGAAACAAAATATTACGTAGTTACAATTAGAATAGAAGAATGTATCTTGACTTATGCATAAGCAAGCATTTGTACTTTCAGTTCGCGTTTTGCTTTGAGCAGTTTCTGCTTAGTTAACTTTTAATAATAGTTACAAATGTCCCAAACTATTGGCCTATACCTTGACTATTCTTTCTTGACTTACTGACTGGAACCGGTGCCATGGTTACGGCAAGTGGTTGACTTGTTATTACTTTTAATCAAACAGGAGTAAGAGCACAAACCATTGTGCACAGGAACAAGAACAAGTTGCCCAGTACTAAGCACTAATCTGTCTTCTTAATATTAATTTTTCTGCTCTAGATTTTAATTTAATTTCTCAAAAACTTCCTTGACAGGAATACAGGGAGTTTTTCATTAGACATTAACAATTTACACTCCACAGTTGAATCATTGCATTTAGAGCAAACAGATCCATGCTTTAGAAGTAGTTGCATTAATTGAGAAAGTCATGTTTTTTCCTTCATACTTAATGGTCATATGAGAAATCGCAACTATACTTATTAAAGGAATACAAAAACAAATCAGCCCATTCCCAGGAACATACTGCGCTCCTCCAGAGGATGGACACCTTGCGCCATCTACCTCAGTAGGGCCTTGCCATTGCCTGAGTCAGGGGAGGGACGCAGCAAAGACATGTCACAGGCACAAAGCCTGTACTGCTACTGGTGGCCAGGTTTATACCTGAAGACCCAGGGTGGTGAGGCTGTCAACATAGGTTCCCATTCTGAGCAATGTCCCTTTACCTCCTGGGGCTGCTGTATTTGAAAGGTGAAATTCAGCTTCTCCTAGATGGTACACCTGTTGGTGTGGTCACTCTCCCCACCCACCCTGAGGCTTTCTGCTCATTTATTAGGACCTCCCACCTGCTTACCCAATACCTGCACTGCGTGCCAGGACCCTCCTCTAAGCCTCTCCTGACTGGTGGCAGTAAGAGGGCCAGAGGGAGTGAAGTGCTACACTTCATGGAATCTATGGAAACCAGTGGATTCAACCTTGAGAAACCAGCAAAGAGAAGGTGTCACCTAAAAAACAAGGTAACAGCACCTTCACTATTAAGGGCAAGAAGAAGATGCCAGGGTACTGGTCCTACTTCTCTTCAATTTATGTGAAGGCATGTGGCAGAGCTCCATAGAGCAGGAGGTAATCCATGGTGTGCAAATCAATGTTAACCCTATATAACAACCCAACTCTGAAGTAAGTGTTGGACTTCAGGCTGCTACAACAGCATAGAGAAAACTAAATCATAAATGAGTACGAGAAAAACTTTGTGTGTTCTATCATCAAATCTTCATAGGGAAGAAATCTCTTCTCCTAGTGTATCAAGTGGGGAAATGTGCTCACAGAAGTTAATTAAAATTTACACCAAATACTAAACACTTATCACAACCAATGCCTTAATCTTTGAAATTTCTGGAGCTTCAGGGTTTATTTTTTTAAATTTTTTTAGGTGTTTATGGATGTTTATTTTATTTATTTTTAGGTGGTGCTGAAGATTGAACCCAGTGCCTCACATATGCTATGCAAGCACTCTACCACTGTGCCACAACCCCAGCCTTGTTTGTTTGTTGTTTAAGCTCCCCAAATGATTCTGATGCTAGCAAGGGTTGAGAACACCACTTCAGAAAAATGTAGAGATTTTTTAAAAATTTATTTTTTAATTGTAGTTGGACACAGTACCTTTATTTTTTATTTATTTATATGTGGGGCTGAGAATCAAACCCAGGGCCTCACATGTTATAGGCAAGTGCTTTACTACTGAACCACAACCCCAGCCACAAAATGTAGTGATTTTGGGGTCTCCTTACTCTCACATGTTTTCCATTGGCAGAGGTGTGGAACGTACCCAGGGAGAGCAAGGCAAGGGAGCCCCAGATGCTGGTCTCAAACAAATTTATCCAAGTATAGGAAAGAAGGTATGGTATGGCAGGAGTTCCTTAGGTGGAAAGTGTGTCTGCTTGGACAGTATTTTTATTCTGCATCTATTTAAGGAAGAGCCTGGAAGTCTCCAGTTTCCAAGACCTTCACATAGCTGTCCCTGTCCAGCGTAGCCTCTCCCAGACAATGGCCCCATTCAGACTAATGTCACTTAGATCAGGTTTTATACCCACCAGGCAGTAGAGGTACTAGAAAGCAGAACTCCTGCCTCTGGCCTCTGGATCCCTGTGTTATTATGTTAATATATACAAAAAATGTAAGAATGTCTCTATTTAAACAATTTATTTCTTGATGGAAAGGCTTATATGAAAGGAAAACAGTTAAATATTAAAATAAAATTTTGAAAGGCATTTTTTTCCTTTTACCTGTAGTTTTTCTCAAATGAAAATTATGTGAAACTAACCTGATAAAAACAACCCAAAGCAGAAAGATGTTAAATACTTTTAATGAAGAAAATGTATATTTCATGGAGGAAACCTAAGTCTACTATTTTGGGGTTTTGAAAAATAAAAGGAACTGTTATGGAATAAAAGGCATGAAGTACAATGCTAAGGCACAATTGTGTTCCTTCTTTGTTTAGGAACAGAAACTGAATACAATCAGTTTAAGCATGAAGGATAAAGATAACTCATAATTGGATCCAAAAGCATATTTAAGGCTACACATCAGAGAATGTCTCTCAAAACAAACAGCAACTGGCCCATAGAGTGAGACTTTCAGAAATTAGAAAAGACTGGAGAAGGCAGCCATTAGCACAAGTGTAAACCTCTACAGACCCACAAAGCCCCCTGGCAAATGTCAGAATACTATGTCATTCCAATTGTTTGTGGGGAATATGTGTATGCAGTATTGCACACCAATACATGTTGGAAGATAAATGCCACGTTTATCCTATGGAAAAATCTGGCAATGCTCAGTAAATTTCAGATTATGTTCTCTTGAATGAAAAATTTATATTTATGAGTACATATTCTAGAGAAATTCTCCCACAGGTTCTTAGGGACAATTTGTGTTTGTTGATGGGGGACAGGAGCAATATGACAATCCTGCAGTACAACAAAATACTCTAGGTCAATGGAGAGGTAGGGTGTGCCAAAGCACATCAGAGGCTACTATGTCAGAGTTTGAAGCAGAAGATGAAATGTACATAAAAAGATCTTAGTAACTTGCAGATAGAGTCTTTGAGTGCAGATTAGTGGTAGAAGTGCTTGCCTGGCATGCATGAGGCCCTGGAGTCAATCCCCAATGCTACACAAACAAACAAACAAACAACAAAAAAGAAAATGTTAAGATTTCTTCTAAATAAAATTAATTATGTCCCCTGAAACTTTTTTACATCAATTGAAAATATAATCACAAGAGTTTGAAATCATTGTGTTCATTTGAAAACACAAAGAAACTGCCAAGGCTATCAAGGGAATGCATATCCAAAGGGCCAATAAGTATCATAAAAAATGTCACTTTAAAGAAACAATGTGGTTGGGCATAGTGGTTCATGTCTGTAATCCCAGCATCTCCAGAGAATGAAATGGGAAGATCCTAAGTTTAAGGGCACAATCAACAAATTTGAGAGGTCTAATGCAGCTTAATGAGACCAAGTCTGAAAATAAAAATGTAAAAATAACTTAGAGATGGACTCAGTAGTAAGTATCCAAAATAATAATACTAATAAATAACCAATAACGAAAACAAAACAATGTGTGCCATTCCACTGTTAAAACTGAAGAGTTGGTATGTGTGTCTAGGCTAAACAGTGGGGCTGACACAGGTCCATATACCTAAAGAAGTGCTATATTTTGGCAGACATACTTAAGTGTGGAGAAAGTAATACTGATCTTGAGGGTTTAGATGTGTATTTTCTGGTCATTTAATGTATCCAGATGAACAAGGAACCAAGATACACTGCCACACTTACAGATCTCATGGCCAAATTAACCCAAACATGAACTCCCCCTGCAACATTGAAATGAGCCTTAATGAAAAATAATTTTTTTCTGAAGCTAGAAGAAAACACATGCATGCATGCACACAACCACATACACAAACACACACACACACACACACACACACACACACACAGGTGTCCCTAAATTTCTGTGACTTTACTTGGACTTTAAATCTTCCTCTTGCGGGCTCCTGCTCAGATTACAGGTGTGCTCCATCACACCTGGCTAAATACACATTCAAATAAAATAGAAGTGGGAAATATTGCAATGAAAAAAGGGAGAGTAGGCAAAGGGAAACAGCTAAGGATAGAATATGCATATTTACATTAAAAAGGTTGGAGATCCTGAAAAAACACTGTGGATAATGTGACATTTACTCCATTCATTAACTCTTTAGACAGGAAAATCATAGCAAACTTAGATATCCTTTGATGCAGGAAACCTAGACAAAGTTTAGAAAAATTACACTTCTAAATAGGCATATGATATTTTTTTCTCAACACCACCTGCTCCCTTACTCATATCTCCACTTAGCTATGTATGCTTTAAAACTTAGTTTCTCCATCCAACTCCAGGATGAATTAGCTTACAGTCTTAAGATTATGATCCAGCCCCACTGAGTCTGATCTCTGAAACCAGCCAATCCTAGCACATATAAGGAGAATTAGCTGGGTACAGTGACCCATTTAGGCAATCCCAGAAAATGAAGAGACTGAGGGAAAAAAAACACATTTGAGGCCATCCTGGCAATTTAACCTAATCTTGTTTAAAAACTGAAAAGAAAAACGGTTAAGAGAAAGCTCAGTGATAAGGTCTAAAATTAAATCACTAGCAGCACTGGGGAAAAAAAGAAAGAAAGAAAATGGGTGCAATATTTGACACGATAATTACACCATGTGTTTGTTTGTGGGTATACCAAGGATTGAATTCAGGGGCACTTGAGAACTGATCCACATCTCCACATGCCCAGCCCAGCCCCCTACCCCCCCCACTTTTTCTTTTTTTATATTTTATTTAGAAAGAGGTTCTCATTGAGTTGCTTAGCACCTCGGCCTTACTGAGGCTGGACTTGAACTCAACATCCTCCTCCCTCTGACTCCCAAGACTCTGGGATTACAGAAGTGCGCCATCATGCCCATCTAATTTGTCTATGTTTATCTGAAATAGGGAGATAATTTTTACACTGAATTGAAACTGCCAAGAACTGGAGCCTGGCTTCCATCCCACTCAAACCCACATTTTCACAAATTTAATCAAAACCAAGAAATTTCAACAATGCCTTCAGGAGTTCTTTAGGTGGAAAGTGTGTCTCCTTAGACAGTATTTTTATTCTTTAGATTAGTCCATTTGCAACTTAATCCTGTTAGGTTTTTTAATCAATTTGTGAAGCAAATGAAGTTTCATCCCACATAATAGGGTATGGCTTCTAAGGTCAACTACAGGACAACACTGTAAAAAGGTGCAGTTCATAACAGACTGAATGATATGCTCCTTTTTCTAGACCAGGTACACACCATGTCTTGGTAGGAAGCTGAAGCTATGAAAGTCTGTCTGTCAACTGTGTATCTCTGACTCCCAGGAGGGCATGTCCTGAGATCCACATGCCACCAAGTCTTAACCCAGACTAGACTTGGGCCTAGGCCCTGGATAATTTTCCTGCACTGAGCCACCACTCCTGCCAGTGCCTCTAGAGCTTTGGAGATGTGAACTTTCACAGAAGCCAACTGCCACACTAGGCTTACACAGAACAGGGAGCTGTCTTAGGAGAACTGTTAGATCTAGTGTTCTAAGAGACTATGTTGTTACACAGGAGCAGAAAGTTGAGAGGGGCCAGAACCAGGTTCAAGACCCAAGCATCCAGCAGCCAATGGCTGAAACCACACCATAACTCCAATGTTAAGAATGACCTTAGCCTAAGCAACTAAATTTTAAAACTCCATTTTAAAATAAACCTGTAGTCCCCACAGGCACAAGTCTACGGAGCCCTCCAATATTGTCATCAGGCATAATCTGATAAAATAAGTCACTTTTCAAAACCTTGATAAGAGTGAGGATAAAGTCATTTGCCTCAGCCTTGATAAGATCAGAGGTATGACATCAAGGCAGAAATCACCTACCTTATGTCCTGACTCTGAGATGTAAAATGTCACTAAAACCTGGTAACAGCTGATAGGAATCAAAAGGGAGGACTAAGTCCCCAAAGTTTAATATAATGATGGAGCCAATGAACAAGACATTGAACAAACCAATGAACAAGCCAAAAAACACTGATGCACAGAAGCCTCAGAGCCTGATGAGCGCCTGGACTGACATCCCAACTCTTCTCATCTTTCGCCTGATTTTCTGCATGGTCCTCACTGCTCTCAAACTCTGCAGCACACTCTAAACCCTAGTAAGGAAGCTGACCTCTCCTTAGGACTTTATCTCCTCAGCCAGTCATTGACTCCACCTGAGAAAAATTATCTATTAATTCCTGACATGATTGCTGAGGTCTGAGTTAAGTGTGACTCTGCTGGATTTAAGACCTAAGACTGAAGACTTTAAATCTAGCACAACTAGAGGATAAGTCATGGTTAAGAGTATTTGCAGTGATTTAGAGTTAACTTAGAATGTGTTTGCTTTGAATTAGTTGTGTTTATTGCTTTTATCAGTCTGAATTATTGTTTGTAGTGCCCAGCATTGTCATTCCTTGATTAAGAACCTATAGGGCTGGGCTGGGGATGTGGCTCATGCAGTAGCGCGCTCGCCTGGCATGCGTGCGGCCCATGATGGATCCTCAGCACCACATACAAACAAAGATGTTGTGTCCGCCGAGAACTAAAAAATAAATATTAATGGCAGTTCATAACCCACTTGAATCAAAGTGTGAAATATGATATATCAAGAACTATGTAATGTTTTGAACACCAACAATAAAAATTAAAAAAAATAATAAAAATAATTCTCTCTCTCTCTCTCTCTCTCTCTCTCTCTCTCTCTCTCTCTCTTTCTCTCTTTAAAAAAAAAAAACCTATAGGGCTGGGTTCTGGCTCAGTGGTAGGGTGCTCATCTAACACATGTGAGGCCCTGGGTTTGATTCCAAACCACACATATAAATAAATAAAATTAAAGTATTTTGTCTACCTACAAATAAAAAAAAAGAACCTACAAAGTGAAAGTTACTGAGTGATTTTGAGTGAATAAATCATTGAAAATGGCATAGAGCATGGACATTCTTTATCTCTCCCCTCGACTCCAGATTTCCTACCTTTGTCCACCACAACATCCAGTCACCTCAAGAAGGGACAAGCACTACTGTCAGTGGGACCCAGTGGACCCTGAACAATCAGGGAGGTGCCAGTGCCTGGGCAATTAGACAGACACATACTCAGGCTGTCTCCTGGAGCCCAGGTCATCCCCAGGAGCTTCTGAAAACTGAGGCTTATATCACAGAGGAACCCAGAAAGGAAAGGAACCCCAGGTTTGAGGATGCCTTGCAATACAATGATGCCCTTCAGCCAGTGCCCTGGAAGCAGGCTAAAAGATTCCAGTAGGGACCCTCATACTGTCCCTGTGGACTCATGCACTAGGACTGTGCCCTGCATACCTAGGAGCCTTGAAATTTTGGCTGTGGTGATCATTTCTTATTTTGTTATTTCACTCCTGAATGATTTAAAAGTTCTTCAATATGAAAAACAATTCATGTGCCCTGGGGATGTAGCTCAACAGTAGAGTGCTCACCTAGCACATGAGAAGAGCAGGGTTCAATCCTTAGCACCATGTAAAAAATGAATAAATAAAAGGAAGGTATTGTGTCAAACTAAAACTAATATATATATATATAATGTGTGTGTGAGTGTGTGTAAAAAGAAAAACTCTTCATGTAATTAACTTGTTAAGGAACTCTGATTTTAGATGGATGTAAAATTCTCATACTTTTAATCTGATTGAATTTTTCATGACGATTAAAGCCATTTCTTTGCTCACTGCTTGTGGAATTGATTCTGAGGGGTGAGTCAGGGTAGGAAGTTCTATAGGTTTTTCTGGAGCAAAAAAGATACAGTTATCCAAGTCAGAGCTATGGGCTGAACCCAATAGCCTCTTTGCAGATATGAGGGTAGTGTGGTCACTTGCTGGTGTTTCTTCAAAACTGAATGCGACATTCTCGAAGTTGGGACAAAACCAGTATCAATAAATGTCCTTAAGTGGTCTCCAGTTACATTAATAAGGAAAGGAAACAAAAGTAAAATCTCTTGTCTTGGGCCTTCTGAGTTGACAACCAGAGGATCCAATACATCAGCTTAAGTCAGACATGTCTATGCAGTTTCAGAATCCTGCCACCATGGGCTGTGTCCAGGGTAAGAGACTTCATAGATTATACTTCAATATCCACCAAAACTCAAGGATTGTGGGTGGGGTCACATGCCTAAGGTCAGTTTTTTCAGATGTCTTTAGCAAACTGTCATCAAGAGGGTGCCATGATACATATCATGTGGGTAGTGTGCTAACTGAATATGTAGTTGCATATACCAGTAGTCCAAGCTACACAGGAGGCTCAGACAGGAGCACTGCTTGAGGCCTGGCTTTGGAGCCACCTAGGCAACAAAAAATTTAAAAAGATAAATTAGTATACACTGGACAGAGTTTCAAGAGCATGGATATGGACTTTTAAACTTTCCTGTCTCCTGAAATCCAGTAGGTTTTAGATTGAAGGGATATGGATTTAGAGGGGCTTAGGTGCCAGGTCTTCCTGAACTGTGGGATCAGACGTATTTGCCTTTTTTTCTCATCAGTTTCCTTGAGTGTTAACTGTCCATGGCAGGAAATGGGAGTAGAGGGTCAAAGAGGATTGGAGTGTTTTTGTGGTTCAGGTATAGGAGAACATTCCTAGGTGATCACTCTTAACTCTAAAGACCTTAAGTCTAAATCAGCTTTTCTTCTTCTCCCTCTCCTCATTGATTTTATTGAATCTTGGGGACAACTAGAGGATAAGTCTCCACAATAAAGAAAGGCAGAAAGGCTAGGTGCAGTGGCCCATATCTGTTATCCCAAGGACTTAGAGTGTGAGGGAGGAGGGAAACAAGTTCAAGGACAGCCACAGTAAATTAGTGATTCCCTTTCTCAAAGCAAAAAAAAAAAAAAAAATGGAGATGTGGCCAAGTGGTAGAGGCCTTGTTGACCATGTGTGAAGCCTTTGGTTCAATCACCAGCACCACCAAGGGGAAGAACCCACAACAAGTCATCACCACATATGCCACTGCTCAAAGACCCCAGACCTTGAGAAATTGTACATTTTACAAATGTAGTTGTACAAAAAGACATTTTTCAATTTTTGAGGAACTTTCATTGTTTTTATACATATACACAATGCCTACCAAAATAACTAACAATGTCATAATGTACTTTTCTTTGGTTAAATTAGCATAAAACCACAGTAGAATTCTCCAAAAGTCTTTATACAATTCATGCTTTCAGTATTGAAATGATGGGAAGGAATACATAGCATAGCACATGGTAAAAAGTAATGCTGGCAAAATAAAATAATACAAAAATTAAAAGAAAAAGAAAGAAAAGAAAAACTGATATTTAAATGTGACTCTTTTTTTTTTCTTGGTACTTGGAATTGAACCTGGGGCTCGTGAACACTGAGCTACATTCCTTGCTGTTTTTATATTTTAAGAGAGAGTCTCACTAAGTTTCTTGTGGCCTCATTCAATTACTGAGGCTAACCTGGAACTTGTGATCCTCTTGCCTCAGCTTCAGGAGTAGCTGGGACTACAGACATTTTAGGGATTAATTCTGAGCAAATGCACAGAGATAGTCCACGCAGCTGGCTGGCTTCCACAATGACTAATTATATTTTAAAATCTTACATTGAAATGAATTGTGCCTTTTTATTTTTTTTCAGTACTGAAGATTGATCTCAGGGGCACTTGGCCACTGAGTTATATCTCCAGCTCTATTTTGTATTTTATTCAGAGACATATTCTCACTGAGTTGCTTAGTGCCTCACCATCACTGTGGGAAACTTTGAATTCACAATCTTATTGTCTGGGCTTTTGGAGCTGCTGGGATTACAGACATGTGCAAATGTGCTTGAGCAATTTTGCCTTTTTTTTTTTAATTTTAGGACAAAACTCTCCTCAAAGATTATGTTCACATTTATTTTCTAGATGGTATTGTTTTTCTGAAATAGAGTCAAGAGTTTCATGATCTTGAATTGAAACTGATTCATGAAGAAATCTCTGTGGGACATGTTTAAGACAAAGAAGCCACAGTGTGGGTTTTTACTGTCACAATGATTCAAGGAGGGGTAGTTTTTATCATTGGGAATATAAGAATATACACAAATTTTTAGACTCTTTTACAAAGTTGCATCTTAACCATACAGTCAGGCTGAATTCTGCTTTGAAGGGTTTATAATTTAGCCCTGCTAGAGATAGGTCCCCAGCTGCTACTAATAGAAATTAGTAGGATACCATTCAGGGCTCAGCCATCCCCTAGGCAAAGCACCTAGGGTCTTATAATACACTAGGGGCCTAAACAATTATTTTAATTTCTTTAAAACAAAAAGAAAAAAATGACTTTCATGCTTAATATAACATCTTCTATATAATATTAACATATTGTCTTAAAAATATTTTGAAAGAATATAAATTTTTAATTTAATGTATTAGTTGGGATTTTGGTACAGGAATGAGTCCATGAAGTGACAAGTGTGCCTGGGGCCAAGAGTCATGGTGGGTCCCTTCAAGGGGCAGAGAGCCAAAGGTTCTGTTGCAATTCCCTAGCCTCAGGAAGGTTCAGCCTTTGACAAGCACAGGGAGAGGCCAGAAGCTTCGGTCTGAGCTAGGAAATGCACCAGGAAGACAACGAGGTATCTCTCAACTTGACCTTCAATTAACTGTACTATATGATACCTTTACTTGTCTTAACTTATCTTCATATTTAAAAGTTTGTCTTTTAATAATATTCGGTTCTTTTGCATCCATTTCATAATTTAATAAATTTCTTTTTTGAATTATTATTGATATAATTTGCATCCATTTTGCAAACTGAAATCTCACTATATTTTTGTAGTTTTGTGACTCTACAAATACCTTGCTAAAAAAGTCATTATTTTGGCTGGGGATGTGGCTCAAGAGGTAGCGCGTTCACCTAGCATGCGTGGGGCACTGTGTTCAATCTTCAGCACCATATAAAAATAAAATAAAAATGTTGTTTCCAGCAAAAACTAAAAAATAAATATTAAAAATTCTCTCTCTCTCTGTTAAAAAAAGTCATTACTTAAATTTTATTAGACTAGAATAATTTCCAGAAATATAGAAAAAGGAATGAAAGTGGAAGATATGAGATTAATATAGAATTAATTTTATCAAATATTTTTCTGATTAAAGGTCCTACAAATACACAAAATTGTGTATCATCATTATCTTTGTTTAGAGATTTAAAATCTACATGATTCCACATCAACTGGCAGGCATGTTTTCATTACTATAAATATTTATGTATATATAAAAATACTGAATGCTTTCTACTTTTTGGAATTATAAGGCATTTAATATGTCCTAGAATCTCTGTACAATCTATTCCCTTTGGAATTCTAAGGGTTGCCTTGTTTCTAACTATGTGGTTATTTTTTTCTTGTACTATGAAAGAACAGTATTTTTTTTTCCTAAATTGAGTTTCTTGTTTATGCGAATGAATCTGGAATAAGTTCCTAAAAGTGGAATATCTATATCAAAATAGGGTATATTTAAAATTTTTAGTACACAAGACTATGTTGCATGTTGAAGAGTGCTACCAAATTAATTCAAACAACAGTTTTGAGGAAGTTCTTTTCTGCCAACATTAGTAAAAAAATTTTCTTAGTTATACATGGACACAATATCTTTATTTTGTTTGTTTTTATGTGATGCCTAGGATCAATCCCCATGCTTCACATGTACAAGGCAAGCCCTCTGACACTGAGCCACAACCCCAACTCTCTGCCAACATTTTAACAGCATGAGCTATAATAAAAAGTTCTTCTTTTTTATTTAGTAGCAAGCAAATCCAGAGACTCATGCAAGTTCTTCACCACATACCTACATCCCTGGACTGTGTAATGAAAGTTTTTAACATGTTCTTATATACCATATGAATGTGTATTTCTTTTGATTTTTTGTGTCTAACATTAGTGAGGCCATGATTATCTTTCCTACTACAGAAGCATTTAATATTGTGTATTTATCTGTGGGAATTTGAAGAGAGTTCCATAATTTTAATCACTTTTCTAATTGATTATGGGTGATAGTTGATAATATCTAACTATCAATAATTAGTACTTCCAAAGGCTTAAAGCATCCCATCGTATGTACTTTGTTTTCTATTTGCCTCATTCACATACGATTGTTTTGTCTCTACTCTCATCACAATCTGTTCTCCTGCTGAATCTTCAATTATGATTTCAAATCTTTTACATCCTAACATTTCTTTATGGCTCCACTTAGCACTATAACAGTCAAGAACTCTGGATACCCAGTGTAATCTGAACTCTCCTTTCCAGATTCCAGGTTCACACTGCCCCCAAACATCATTACTTTTCTGTTCCAGGAGAAACACTCATGTAGTTTTAAGGCAAGAACATATCAGCTGTCAGAATTAGGTAAAATTTGGTGGTGGTGGGGGGAGAGGACATTACTGAGTGCAGCTTTAGATTGCAAGAAGAAAAATTCAGGAAGAAGAAACTACCTAGAGGTACAGGAAAAAGCAAGTGTTTGGAGCTGCATTAGCAATAAAAGTCACAGTGGTCATGCTGGAGCTTGGAATATATCAACGTTGTGTGTATTATCAGAGAGAGAGAGAGAGAGAGAGAGAGAGAGAGAGAGAGAGAGAGAGAGAGAGCAGGAAAAAGAAGTAAGGATGAAGAAAGAAAAGATAAGGAGGCAGAAAGAAAGCCCTTTGGTCTGAAACAAGATTGCCAAGCTAAGAGTGCATGAAAAAATCAGAGGGAAAAATTTTAACTGAAGAGACCAATACCAAGAACAAATATAGATATAAGTGTCAATCCAAGGGATCAACCTTTTTATACTTGGACTGAAAATCCTAGTGAAATATCATCTCATGTGTTGATTCAAAACCAAACTGCTTCTTTCTCTTATATACTATGGGGTTTAAAGTTTCTAATGCAATTTAAAGTCATCCCTCACTTTCTTTCTTAGTCAAATAGATGCTATAAACACACAAGTTATGGAACCTACTTTCTTCCCAGAATTATATATTAGAAGACCTTAGCACATTCTAATCTAACAAAATTATTTGCTATATATTCATTAAAATTACTTTATGAACTGTTTTTTTTTTCAGTTATATCACTGAAGTATGAATTTAGCTATAGACTGATATTTTGTATAATATCACTGAGAAACAGTTCTCTGGCTCCCTGAATACAAAATTAATTGTAAAGATAAATTCTGCCATGTGGATCAGGACAGAACAAGCTTGTAATCTCACTGACCTAAAAGGCTGACACAGAGGATTACAAATTCAAGACAAGGCAGTAAGAGTGGCACACACCTGTAATCTCAGTGGCTGGGAAGGCTTAGATTGTGAGTTCTAAGCCAGCAATAGGAAAGGTGAGGTGCTACACAACTCAATGAGACCCTGACTCTAAATAAAATATGAAATAGTTTTAGGTATGTGGCTTCTTGGTTGAGTACCCCTATGTTCAATCCTGGTATTAAAAAAAATAAAGAAATGATTCAGCAAATTCATTAGCTTTACTTGTAGATGATCCCTTCCAAAACACTCCTCCAATCACACAATCATGTCTCAAATGAAGAACTAATAATTACTAGAGATATATCTTGTATTATTGTCAAAATCCAAAGTCCCATGATTTCAAGTTCAAATTTTTAAAATGCTAGGAAAAGTAGGGTCCAATAAGGCCTCCCTTGGGGAAGTTCCTTGGAGGCCCCCTGGCAGCATGACCCTCTGTGTGGAGTCTTCTGGAGGATCTCTGCCAATGGCTGAATACCAAGTTTAGAGGTCTAGCTGCTGGGGTCTTTGAAAGGCCTCACAGTAAGTGGAGTCAAGTGTGTAGTGGCAGCTGTGACCCAGACTGGGAGGCTTGCCTGCTCTTCTCTGGCTTGACTTCTACTCTGGCTTCTTGAATTCTTTGAATCATAACTGCCTGGACAGATTCTGAGGTCCATGAAGAAGAGGTTGTTTATGTCTTTGAAAGGAAGACAAGCAGAGGTATCAGTCAACTGCAAGGTGTCAGGGCACCCCTGGAATAGCCTTGGGGGAACTAAATGACAGGATAGCACAGAAAGATCATTTCTCATCTGGGTTCTCAAGGCTGCTGTGTATCTACTTGGAGATGCTGTATATCACTACACTGGTGGCCTGTGTACCCACCTCTACCCAGAAGATGCTTCCAGCTCACCCTGCCAATAAGCAGAGGAAGAACAATGAGGGAGGGCCCCCTTAGATTCAACCTTGACCCCCTTAGATCTGGACATGGTCTCTCACCACCCAGTGGTCTGAGCCGCCTGTTTCCCCAACATCCCCAACAGAAGTACACTAAAACCAAGAATTTCACATTTTTGGCACAATTTTATTGAGAAAATAAAAGAAAAATGCATAAAAGCTTTGAAGCCTCCATGGTGGACAAGCAAACACAAGCTTTACTTGTGGATGATCCCTTCCAAAACACTCCTTCAAACATGGTTGCAGCAGAAATCTCAGTGCTCCGGAGTTCCAAAGATTGCAGACTCAAGCAGCCTCAGGAAGTCTTGTGCAGAAGGGCACAGATCCACTCCCAGCAGCCTTGGCTGGTCACCTGGTCACTGACCGGGGAAGGGGAAAAAGGACACTTACAAGGGTCACCACCACCAGAGGTCTTGGGCTTCAGACATCCCTCACCTGTGCACCAGGAACATAAGGGAGCCCCAGCAATTGGTCCATGGTGGGGCACTTTTGAGAACCCTGAAATTCCTAGGGTGCCTGCAGATTCTTTTGGGTTGCAGATGCCTGGTCAAGGAAAGGAATCTCTGTGTCCTGGTTCAAGGTGCTATGTGCTCTGGGAAAGTCATCTTTCCATGACCAATGCCAGGGAATATGCCCTTGGGGTGGTTGATGCAGGTCGCAGTGCAAGTGTTGGCTGTCGTGGGTGACAACTTGCAGCTGGATGTAGAAGGGCAGTGACCTGGACCCAGGATATATTGAGCTCAGGTTTGGAGGCCACTGGAGCCCTGTGGCTGGTCTGCAGAATGCCAAGCCTGTGATGACACATAGCAAGGAAAATGCTGCTCCATGGCTTTGTGGGTCTCACCCCAGGTACAATTAAGTATGTGGAACTTAGCAGGCAACAGATTTGGTGTTCTGAAACTCCTTTGCCCTCCAGAGAGTTTCTAACCACAAACTGGGAATCTGGGCGGCATTTGTTTTAATCCTGAAATGAAATCCTGTCAGAAAGCTCAATTAATGAGATTGACAACAACAAGAATTATCTGATAGTCTCTGCAATAGAAAGATTTGCTCCAAAGAAGACACTAAAAACTAGACATTTTTCTTCTGGCTTTAGCAGGGTTGTCAACACAATACCTAGATAACCACAACATGGTTTATTTGTAACCCTTGTTCTTCCTGAACTCTGCCTCCATGGTAGAATACATGTGACTTGGAATACTTCCAAAAAGCAATTTAAAAATGGAAAATGAGTTTTGGGTTTCAGATCTGGGGCTATAATCTGATTGATCTATCACCTCATCCCCCACTTCAGCCAATTCATAACTTGAGAAAGAAATTAACAATATGATAATAATAAAACTTGGGGCTCTCTGGAGTAAATGAGGAAATAATCCCTCATGAAATGTATTAAGGGCACATACTGGATTATTTTTTAAAAAAGTATTTTAAAGATAGCTGCCAGTATCTTCAAAACACACAAGAGGATGAAGCTAGAAATCAATGATAAAATAGAGAAGTGAAAATTCAAAATTTGTGGAAAGTGAGAAAGCATTGTAAATACTATTCTGATCAAAAAAGAAACCAAAGGGATAGAAGAAAATACATATATAATTAATAACAATGAAAACAAACTGTAACAAAATTTATGGGATGGAGGACAAACACTGAAAAGGAAAGTGTCTTTTTCAGGGTTCTGGATAGAAACAGCATGAACAGAAGATATGATAATAAAAGGGTGATTTATTAGATAGGCTCACTTGAACAGAAGCTGGATAGTCCCCAGTGGCCCTCTGCAGGGTGCAGAGTTACAGGAACCAGTCAGTGAACAAGTGGCAAAAGCCCCTGAGATGAGAAATCAACAGTGCTCTCCTAGTCTGAAAAGAAGTCTTCTGGAAACACCCTGGACAATCCCTGGCAGAGTCCACTTTGCAGGAGTGAAGAATCAAGAGTCAGATATCCTCAAGTGATGGCAGCAGCAATCAAGAAAAGAAGCACTGGCATGTGCTGCTGCTTCCTTGTTCTTTCAACATTTATTCCAAGCAAGCCACCATCCTATTGGATGATGCTGCCCAACTTTAGGGAGGGTCTCCACTTCAATTTCTATCCCACATGCCAATGATTCCTAGACACACCCAGAAGGCTCTTAATCATTGACATGTCCAAATCCCATCAAGTTGAATGAATGCTAACAGTAATGAGGGCTACCAAGACGGAGTCAACAAGAACACCAGAACAAATCTTCAACTTGATTGGGATTAAATCAGTAAGCAAACACAAGGTGAGTCTTGGCATAGAAGTAAATACTAAACCCACTCTATCCTTTTTATGATGATAACATGTAGATTGCCCTACTAAATGAGGATAATTCATTAAAACAAACTAGAATATATTCTAAATCTTTTTGTTAAATTTTTTTAAACATCCCATTTTTTTAAAAAATTGTTTTTTAAAAATATCTTTATTCTTTCTAAAGTTGTTTTGAGGATCAAACCCAGAGCCCCACACATGCTAGTTGAGTGCAGTATCACTTGAGCCACATGCCCAACCCCTTGGTTTTATATTTTTAAATACATTTCGTGTGTACCATGCTGTCTCTTTCAAACTATAAAATTCTGTCTGAGGATAGGCCTACTTAGTTATAGAGAGAGTAAATCAAGTACAGTTTTTCTTCAATATTCATAAATGTAGTCTCAGTCATGTGAGTTTTTCCTTGGTAAGATTTCTTTTGTTCCCTTTGCCAAGCATTCTAAATTCTAAAAAGAAGGTTGCACCTAATTGACCACTATGTTCACTGCTAAGTAGACTTTCTTTAGATTGAAAGAACTTAGATCATTTGGTGACCTTCACATTACATCAGAATGTGGAATTCACATCCTAAGTCTTCACTTCTGTGCATCAGTTAACACAAATCATGTAAATTGCTGTGAGATTTAACTTGCAGAAAAGTAATCAGTCTGGCTAAAGAAATGTAGGAACTATTGCTAGGAAGTTCAGGTTGGTTGGAATGTTCTGAGGAGGGAAAACTATAAAGCAGACAGATACCCTGGATGAAGATCATCCCCATCACACCTTCTTCCTGCCCATTGTTTGCTACACAAAATTTTCCTCGCTTTACAAGCACATTCATGCACCTGAGTTCCCTGAGGTTATCTTTCTGGGAATGATGTCTGCACCCCAGCTTCTCAGGGTGCCAACCCTTGAGTAAACCTGATTGTTTTTGAACTCTTGATTCCCAAGTACTTACATACCAGGGGTGAATACATGGACTTGGATCCAGTAATAGATTCAGCTTTTAACAATTTGAGTTCACTGGGGACCTGTATCTGCATCCTACTCATGCCATACATGCACTTTTGAATGGCCTGTCCTGTCCTTTGTCCTGAAATACCAAGCAGGAGAGTAAACCTTTTTCCCACATGAATCTATTTTCTCAACTCAAGCTCTGATACTCCAAAAGTGGATTTCTTGTTTTGTATTGAATACCTTAACTGGATTTACTCAGACAACTCAACACTAAGTCTACCCTCCTTGTGGATTCCCTGTCTTGAATAATGATACCCAGAAATGTTAACAGTAACTCAGAAATCTAGGATGAATGTTCCCTCCATCCCTCTCTCATTCTTTTTTATTGGCATCCTTTTTCCTATTCTTGTTTTGAACTTCCCTACCTCCTCCACCATAATACTAACTCTAATTCTATCCAGAGACTGAACCCTTCATGCCATATTAGTTATAAATGGTTAAAAAAACTGAGATATTCTAAATGTCAAGACAAGGGCTAGAGCATGGAGAGAGAAAGAGAGAGAGAGAGAGAGAGAGAGAAGATATTCAATGAGTTTACTGTTTAGGGTCAGACTAACAGATATGTCCCACATTCCTGATATATGCTGAAATTTTTACTTATAACCCCATCTGGTAGCCAACCAGAGCCACCACATCTAGCTTATGTGTGAATTTTCTGGACTATGAATATTGTCCAATCCAGAAGCAACAAGGGAACTGTTTCATTAGTCCCCAATTTTCCCATTCTGCATTGTAATGCCTCTCTTATCTATAGCCAATGTAAGCTAAATGTAAAATGATTTATGCTTTCCTTCCTCACATTTTCATGTTAAGAATACTTTGGGCTCTTAGTCCTGGTATACAGCCACACTCCAGCCTTTTTGCTGATAGTTGTGGAACTTGTCTTGGGACCTGCCCCTTTTCTGGCTAGCATCCAGCATGGCCCAATGTGGACAGTGATTTCAGAGAACCTTCAGTTTAAAGGGGTTTTGTTTAATTTCACCTTATATGTATGCATTCCCCTTTCTAGGGGGAATGATGTCTGCATTCACTGTCCTCAGTACATGTTTCTCAGGCAAGTTCACTAAGACTCACTCCACAGTTTGGTAAAAGCAGAAATTCTCACTAGGTTCTTAGTGGTTCACATTACTGCCTAACATTTGTGGACTCAGGGTGCCTTGTGTAATCTGAACTTAAGTAGGCCCAGGTTCATGCTGTCCCCACACACTGCTGCTTTCCTTTCATAGGAGAGACACGTAGTTCTATCCCAGAGCTGGGTGTGCTCCTGGATTCAGTAATTGAATACAGACCTAGATTATTAAAAACAACTGTACCCAAAATAAAAGTAGCACCAGGAAGGAGACACTATGTGGAAGGATTAGGAAAAAATGTTTCATTAATGTATTGTGAATGCTACATAGGAAGCTCCTCTTCACCCTGCAGGAACTAGAGAATCAGGGTACTTAAAATCCATCTATCTCTTCTAAAGAGCATCTTGAAGCCAAGTCCTTTGAGCTGCAATAAGGATGAAAAACTGACACTAAATGACCAGAGGGAAGGGTGAATTTTCAATCCAGGAGACCTATGGAAAATGCTCTCTTTTTGGCTGGTGAATAAGGTGCACATTGGAGTTCTCTGTTGAGACAAGAGGCAAAAAGGATTGTGAACTTTCTATCTCAATGTTACTGAACCTGGGGAATGTTCTCTTTTACTTGCTGCTCATTGGTCGCCATGGTCTTTTTCTGCACCTGAAATACCAGGCCCAGGGATGATCACTGTTACCTCAGTATTGAGCCTCAAATTCACATTTGAAAGAAGGAGATGGAGATCCTTGTTATGGTTTGAATTTATCCCTGAAAGCTTATTCACAGGAATCTGAATCCCCCCATGCAACAGTATTAAAAGATGGGGCCTGAAAAATGTGATTAGGCCACCAGGGCTCTGCCTCCATAAATGGCTTCAGTGCCCTTTACAAAAGGGCTTTCATACATGTTCCTTGCATACATGTTCCTGTGCCTTTCTATTATGGGACAAAGTAGCACAAAGGCCCTTGTCAGTTGCCTGCACCATGTTTTTGACCTCTTAACTCCAGAACCCATAGAAAATGTGTTTATTTTCTTAATAAATTGCCTGGTTCCTGAGATTCTGTTATACTGACAGGGACCAAATTAATACAATTGTTACAATTTGGAGTTTTCCTAATGAAGGGGATTATGAAAAAAGATCAGGATATGCCACCTCAATATATGCTACTTTGGCCTAAGGATTATTTTGAACTAAAGGCATTTGGGTTTCTGAAATCCCTCTTTATACCTAAAAGTAGGGCTTTCCCAAATAACTTGATCATCATTAGTACTCATCCCAGGAACAATTGCATCTCCCTCTGATAAGAGAATATGCCACCACACTCAGAAATTCTCTACAAACTATCTTAATTCCCTATTAAGAGGATTTTAAATTCTCCTATTTTACCACTCCTTTGGAGGATTTAGTTCTTTCTGTGATGCATCCATACACACAAAACTTAAAATTCATAAATCGGTTATGCCTTTGGTCCTATTCAGCTGTTTCCAAATTATTTTAGTCCCAAGAAAGGCCATTGAATCTACCAAGGCAGAGAAAAATCTTTTCTTTGTTTTCCTAGAAAACATAAGCATGTATTATTACTATCTCTCTAAGACATTACTGCATATCTTCTGAGCCATGTCCACACCTCCCACAAGGCTCACATGTGCACGCTGCTATGGATCCAAACTTCCTTTCTGCATTTTTGCTTCAAATGTTGGAGAATGTCTATTGTGTGTCACCTTCTTTCAGTCAATAGTATCTTAACAAGTCTTGTTATTGTACTGCGTTTCTTGGTTTCGTAAAGCTTTCCTTAATGACATTTACAGACATATCTTTATCTGTTTACACTTTGTTTCCTCTTTCCAATGACAAACAAAAACAGACACTGTGAAAGGTTGAAAATCACATGCTTTTCTGTGCCTCACAATTGGCCCTGGGCTGTTGAAACCATGGCCTGGCACCGATACACCTGACATTGCCAGCCTGCCCAGAATGTAGCCTATTTCAGACTGCAAAAGACTTAGGGTCTCCTCATGGGGAATATGCCCTTCCCATAACTAGTGTCCGGCCATTCTCACAGGTGCACACCATACTGGAATTAGAGTGAATTTGAAGGCCTGAAGTAGCTCTGATGCACACTCCTTCAGGGGAGTAACTCCTACCAAACTCCTCTTTAGATTCCTAAACTGGAGTTGGTCACCCTTACTACTAGGGGTGCTAATTTTAACATTTTTGCTAAGATGCAAGGCTAGGGTGAAGGGAAAGAATTAGGGGTTTAGCTCAGTGATATAGCACTTGCCCAGCATGCCTCAAGTACCTGGGTTCAATCTGCAGTACATCTAAGTGGGAAGGAAGGAAGGAAGGAAGGAAGGAAGGAAGGAAGGAAGGAAGGAAGGAAGGAAGGAAGAAAGGAAGGAAGGAAGGAAGAAAGGAAGGAAGGAAGGGGTGGATGAGTGGGAGATAGGACTGATGGGCCACCAGTTTTTCTTTAAACAGTTCTCTTCCATGGTC
Source organism: Ictidomys tridecemlineatus (assembly GCF_052094955.1). NCBI lineage: Eukaryota > Metazoa > Chordata > Mammalia > Rodentia > Sciuridae > Ictidomys > Ictidomys tridecemlineatus. The sequence continues at coordinate 488,033 of NW_027520947.1, forward strand.
TCTTGATCCTGATAAGGTGGCTGTAACTTTTCCTATGGAGACAAGACACTTCTTTTTTCATTCTGCAGATCCACAGCAAAGGAGGCAATTGGAGATGCTTCAAGAACTAGAAAGGGGTTTGGCTAGGGGAGGAAATGGTAAGATAGTGGTAAAAGACTGTAGTAGTCAGCTTGAGAGTAGGTGAGATAAGAGTTCAAATAGGGTTCCCTTACCTCTCTGGGGCACCTGTCCCCTGCTGCAAATAGCCAAGGTTCATCTGGAGAAAGGATGGAATTGATGTGATGATAGCCAGAGGAGTGTGGGAGATCTTAAGGGCTGCTGGAGATGCACAGGGTAGAGTCTTCAGTCTCTGTGGGGAATCCCTTTCAGTAGTGCAGATCTTTGGGGGAAGCATAAAAAGTTGTGGGACAGAGAAATTTCCTTCTGTGCAGTGGCAACTCCATATTTTGTAGGAAAAAAAAGTAATTCAGAGGCTTCAGTCTTACTTGAAAAGTGAGTGGAAAGGGAGGGTTCAAGTGCTTAAAACTTTGCCACCATTGAAACACCTCAAGACAGGCAAGCCTTCAATGACTCATTTAAAAAGTTAATTTGACAGAAGAACACAAACTAAGCAATTAGGGAGGCCTAGTTTGAAGGTTCAGGGGCAGAGTTTTCTATCAGAAAAGGATGTGTTTCTCTGACTTGCCTTAAAAGCACTGAGGTATTAATAAAAAGAGAGGGGTCCTAGACCAAGACAGAGGGGTGGCATGCAAGGAGGGCCCATCACTGCTTTTTGCTAGCAGAGCTGTTGGTGTTCCGGAGGCCTTACTTTCCCCTTAGACCAGGCTGATTGGTGCCCGCCTTGGGCGCTACTCAGCCTGCTCTCACCGCGTGCAGCCCTCTGGGTCAGTTGCTGGAGGCTTTGGTAATTGGGGACCTGGACTTCGCCAGGAAAAAGAAAGGTTTTTTTTATGAAGCATGAGTTTGGGGACAGCCAGTGGGAGTGGAAATCTCACTAGCTTCATTGACTCACCGACATTGCTGCTACCTTCTCAGAGCTGGCATAGGTTTACCTGCTGCACCACTGATGGAGCCAGATGTGATGCCTTTGACCTTGGCAGAGCCATAAGCTGGGTTTGGCTTTTGCAGGGTCCAGTGACGCCAGCAACTGGAATCCTCGTTCACTAGTGCTGCACCCAAAAGGAAAGAAGCCTGCTTTTCCCCTTAGCACTGCCATTAGTTGTGGCATGACTCAGGAGAGAATGTTTCTCTCCACCCTGGGCAGTCCCTTTCTCAGTCCATCCTAGGAGGGTTAGTGTAGCCTTTCCCAGTGGCCTTTTTTGGAGTTCCCATTCGCTCTCTGACCCGCAGCCTGACCCCGACAGTTTTCCAGTCATAGTACATATTTGTACCAAGCCTGGGTGGCAGTAAGGCTCCTTTCTTTGCATCACCAGATTCTAGGTAACAGCACCATGGTTAGCACCAAAGTGGAAGTTTGTCACTGGCAGCAAGGCTAGTTGAGGTCCTTTGCGGAATCCCAGAGCACCATTCTCTCCTGCCCACTTTCTCCTGGTCTGGACTCAGTTAGTTGGGCTGTATGTGCATTTTTTGGTGGCACCCCCGACTACACAGGTCTGATGGGTTCTAACATGCAGTTTCTGCTGTTGCCCAGAACAGAGTTCCTTAGTGGCAGCCCGGTTGGCAGGGCCGAGGCGCCTCTGCCACTGATCCCTTCAGCTATGTTCCAAGCGCTCTCCTATCCTTCACTGCCAAAGAACCGAGTCTTGTTTTAGTGGCAGCTGCCCCTCTGTCTCAGGATCTCTGGCCTCCCTGCGCCATGCGTCTATTGGCTTAGCAAGCATCAATTTAGAGGCGCCTGTGATTTCCATTCCTCGTCCGCCCAAGTATCAGAAGTGTCCTGATTGGAGGCGAAGCTAGAAGCCTAATCACGTCCTGGGGTCCCGCCCTGGGTTTCCTGGTCCTTGGAGTCCCCTTTTGTCCATGGCCAGTTAGGACTTAATACCAGAGGGCGATCTCTTCGTCCCAGCAAGTCCGGGATTGGCCATTTCTTAAGCGTTTATTCCAGCTTCCAGTGTTAAGTCCTAAGAACTCGGGTTTAGCAGCAGCACCTGCCATTTAAGTGGATGCAAGTTTGGAATCCTGAAAGCAAACTTCATTCCAGCTTTGGGGGTGACGGTTAAGTCGGGTACAATCGTGAGTACAGGAGAATGCCATTTTTCTGAAATGCCACTTAAACGATTGCCACTTTACCACTATCGGCATCTTCTTCTTCCTAACAAGTTTGGTTTTGCAATGGAGAGTTCCACTTTGACTATGCATGCAGCCGCCTGTGATTTTTTTGTTCACATAGAACTCAGGGAACACCAGCTATTGGGACTTGTAGGTGTCGCCAATATTGGTGTCTTTTGAAACTTAGGAAATATAGGTTTAGGCAGAAAAGGTCTCAGTTACATCACACGGGGACATCACAGTTCAAGATCACACCATGCAACAACCCATGGTTTGCAGTTTCCTTGTAGGGCTCTATCTGTTTTGTTCATTTTGAAGAAATTTTTCTTTTGGTAAATTTTGCTGTGCATTTTGTTGTGTTTTCGTATTGGCTTTTAATAATTTCATTACTTGTTTGTACTTAAGTAAATGGTATGCTTTTCCTAGGGATTCCCTCAGTGTTGCCCCAGGGCTTTGTGCCTCCAGACTTGTTCCTCCAGGAGGTGGCATTATGGTTTAGGTGTGGTATGCCCCAAAAGCTCAAGTGTGAGAAAATGCAAGGTTTGGAGGAGAAAAAAATGAGCTTAATTAGCCTGGATTTAATGGGTGAATGGATCCCTGAAGGGATTGACTGGGTGGTAACTGGAAGCCATTGGGATGTGGCCTGAGGAAGCCATTCCCTTGGGGCATGGATAGGGGTTATAAGTCCCTATCTCTCAGGTGGAGTCCCCACCACCACCACCAGACTACAACAAGAGCTTGTGCCACTGGGAAGTTCTGCCTCACTCAAAGCCCAGAGGAATGAGGCTGGCTTTCCATGGACCAAGACCTCTGAAAACTGTGAGGCCTTAAATAAACTCTTCCTCCTCTATAATTGTGCTGGTTGACTCCTTTTAATCACAGTAGCAAAGCAGCCAGGAAATAGAGCTTGGCCTCAGGGCGGCTGGTGCACAGCCAAGTTCTGGTGCCTGTACTCTCTTAGCCCTACAGGGAGCTGGGTTTCTCACCAGCCCTTGGGAAAGCAGCACCTAGAGGATTTCCAGGTTGAGGCTCAGCTCCAAGCGCCCCCCAAACTTTGTCTCCCTCAGGAGACCTGCTGGTTCCCTGTGCAGGCGCTTTCTTGTTCCTAGCATCGCTATTTTCCCAGGGCTACTTTTCTTCCAGGAGGTGTTCACTGAGAGGGCTGGACCTCGATTTTTATGCCACAGGTTTTCACCGCCTGTGAGTTTTCAAGGCAGAAGGATAACCGAACCCCAAGAGATCACCCCTCAGTGACTGCAAAGCCACTAAGCACAGGCAGAAGGCCTGGGAAAAGTCTACTACTTGTAGTAAGCAAGGGGCGCACTGAGACTGGTGAGCAGTGTCCCCCAAACAAGAAAGGCAGGGGGAACACTTCTGGGAAGACCTTGTGCCTATTCTTGCTGGTAAGACTTGTGACAAGTAGCAGGTGGGCAGTTTCCTGTGCATGCTCAGTTGAGACACTTAGGAAAGCCAGTTAAAAGGTCTGGGCTGTAAGGTCCTAGGACCCTTCCTAGCCTGAAACTGTGTGCAATTGAGTGAACCCGTGTGAGTGCTGAAACAATGTAGGTGTGTGCATCAGCATGGACTCTAAGCTATAACAGCACAACTTGAGCTCCTTTTGCAACTGTTTTATTGAAACACTTTGAAGTCCATTTTATTATGGCATAAACCACAAATCGGATCAGTAAATGGACATTCCTCATTTAAGTAGTTCAGAAAATAAAGGTAATGCCCTAGTGGAGCCAGGAGAATAATCTGGTGAATCAGTCATTTATTCCCAGGTGCTTCTGTGGATATTTGTTAAAGCCTAGATGCCTGTTATGAATATTTTCAAGGTGCTTTTGGATTTCACAAGTGTTAATATTAATGCAATGGGAAGTATATTGGCAATAGAAAAATATCTTTCTTGTTTGGCTGCAATATAAACTAAAGAAATTTTGTTATGGTACACTGATTTCCCTAAGAATTCTGTATCTTTCTGCTGGGCACACGATGGCCCAGGAGATTTCATTAGTTGTACTTCTTCAGGGTTAAAGACTTGTCATCACATGTAAAAACACAGGCACATGCTGGCACTTTCTTGAACATGTTCAGTTGGAATCATGATTCTTCAAACCTGTGTTCACTGGTGGCAGAGGGAACCCCTCCAGGGTGAACAATTCTGCATTATAAAGAATTTGAAGCCAGTGGCCTCCAGATTCCTGATGAAGGGGTGTTTCCAGGCAGCTTGGATTATGGTAGTCAGCGAGGTGTAGCTGAGCCCTCGTCCTGCATTGCTTGGAACTGCCAATTCTAGTCTCAGGAGTCTCACCATTCATCCCTAAGGACCAAAGAACCTGAGGTGTCACCTCAGGCTCCTGGGTCTTGTGTGAATTAGGGTCAAATCATGTGTTAATATGTGTCTTCCTCCTCTTTGGAGAGTCTCTTTTGCTTCCCTAAAAACCAGAGAGGATCCAGCCAACAAGGATTAGTAGTAGACCAGTGGTATCCCAAGTTTCTGACTCAGGGACTCCAGGCTGAGAGAGTATAAAGCACACTTGCTCAGGGTCCATCCCACACAATCCTCACCACAACTAAGCATCCACTCTTATGTGCAGACTTCCAGCTTAACAAGGTTCCCCACCAGAACTCTAGCAAAACTTCTTTAAAGTCCCTGTGTTGAGAATGATGAAGCAATAATGGATACTTGGCCAGCTTTAAGTGGCCAATCCACTGCAGCTCCATGGGATGAAAATCGTGAAGACTCTATACTTGTATACGTGTACTTCTGCTGAATAAAACAAGACAGTGTCCTATAACCAATCATTCCTACTCATGTACATGTAAGCTGGGATTTTAAGAACAATAGCCTCAATTTATCCCCAACAGATTTGGCTACCAAATGAGCTTCATAGTCAAATGTATACTCCAAACATTAGGTTTAAATGTTTTTGGATTATTGTATTGCTAATGAACATTCATTGAACTGTACTCCAATTTCTTTCTTGCAAAGGAGGCTATGGGAGCTGGGTGCCATTGTGCATGCCTGTAATCCCAGTGGCTCAGGAGGCTGAGGCAGGAGGATCAAGGATTTAAAGCCAGCCTCAGCAACTTAGCCAGGCAATAAGCAACTCAGTGAGGCCCTGTCTCTAAATAAAATATTAAAAAATGGGAGTGGTCGCTGGGAATGTGGCTAAGTGCCCCTGAGTTCAATCCCCTGTACCAAACAAAAAGAGACTGCCTATGGAGGCCTGTCATTCTCTTGGTGAAGCAAAGAATATTACCTAAATTCTTCACCTTCCAGTGAGAGGTCTTATTGATGTCAATACCAAAAATAGTAAAGGAGGAAAGCGAGAAATAATTCTGAGGAAATAATTCCTTTACATTGCTTACTGATAGTCTTTTCTATCTGTACCTTCTGAGAAATAAGGTGCAAAAATGTAAATTAAGGTCTTTAAATAATAGCATTTCAGTGTCCCCAACGTATGTCTGTGTCATCACTTCCTAGCCTATGTCTTCTTTGGAAAAACTCACTAAAATATTCCCTGTAATACTGAAAACACAGAGTTATCCTTCAGTGGAGTGCAACACATGGAGAAAAGTAATACTTTGCAATTCACAACAGGGACATGTATGGTTCTTCAATAATGGCATCCACATCAACAGAGGCAACACAAAGAAGTGTGACTGCAAATGGAGAAGAAGATGTGCTGGAGACTGGGGTCTCTCTAATGCCCTGACATGTTGTAGCAGTCACAAAGGAAGGATCATCATCTCTATAATTTCCACTTCCTGATATCTTTGACATTGTGCTGATCATATATTTTATGTCAGTGTTCTCCTTGCTTCTCAGAATGCAGTGGGTGCTCTCAATTCCATTCCCTATTGACCCTATTGAGAGGTTCTGGCACTTGAGCCAATTAACAGATGTTGGAATTCCAAGCAAGATCCTGTCTCAAAAAAGTAAACAGGGCTGGGGACTGGTAGTAGCTCAATGTCACAGCACCTCTGATTTCAGTGTCCACTACCATGAGGAGAAGAGGGAAACTGCACTCTTATGACCTGATGGCAGGTTGCCCTCTTTTCAGGCTTTATATGGTTTAGGTAGTAGTTGCCCCCCCCTCCCCAAAGCTCATGTGTGAAAAAATGCAAGAAAGTTTGAAGGTGAAATTACTGGGTTACACAGATCTTAACCTAATCAATGCATCATTCCTCTGATAGGTATTAACTGGGGGGTAAATATAGGCAGCTAGTGTGTGGATGGAGGAGGTGGGTCCCTGGGAGCTGCCTTTGGTATACGTTTTGTTCTTGATAAGTGGAGCTACTTTGTGCTCTCCCTCCTACCACTCCACTGCTGCTCTCACTTCTTTCTGGTTCAGTGACCTGAGCTGCTTTTCTCCACCACACATGGTGTTCACCTTGGGCACAGAGCAACAGAACAAGAGTTGGTCACCTGTAGACTGACATCTCTGAAACTGAGAGCCCCCAAATAAATGTTTTCTTCTCTAATCATTCTTCTCAGATCTTTTTATCCCAACAGTGAAAAAGCTGACAAATCAAAGCCAGAGCCTGGCACAGTGGTGGCTCATGCTCAGGTGCAATAGTGAACCATCTGCCCCCAAACAGCTCAGGAGACTGAGGCAGGAGGATCAAGAGTTCAAAGCCAACCTTAGCAAAGTAGCCAGGCACTAGACAACTCAGTGAGACTCTAACTAAAATACAAAATAGGGCTGGGGATGTGGTTCAGTGGTGTAGTGCCCCTGAGTAAATATCTGGTACAAAAAAAAAAAAATGGGACCCAGACTACCACATCTAATTCCTGGCTCTGTTGTTGCACAAATGTTACTAAGGAAACTTGAAGCCATGTGCCTGACACTCAACCAGCAGAAGAAGAAGTCGTTTAAATAAAAAGAAAAAAAAACATTTATGCAGTGCAATTAGGAAACAATACAAACCAAACATATCCGTCCAGGGCCAAAGTATCCAAAAGAAAATTTAAAAAGCAAAACATCCAGGCAACCATTTCCACAAAGTGAAGCTGCAAACTCGGGGCAAGGGCTGTGGGTGGAACTCAGTGTAGCATGCTCCAAGCCCTGGATTTAATACCCATGCACCAAAAACAAAAACAACACCCAGTGCATTCTGGGCTACTATATTGATTATCCATGTATCATACTAAGCCAGCGTTGTTGCTAACTAGGGTTGCTGGATAGGCTAAATTAAAAGGATTTGTGTACACTGGTGCAACTATGACTGTTGTAAACTGTCATGCGACCAAGAAATCCTTGGTGCGGGTAAGAGAAAGCTGGTAATGCCTAAGTAATCCACCAATCAGGTATTCTGTGCAACTAAGAAGTCTAAGGCACTGCTTGACTAGTACTGGTTTCCTTCCACTAAGTTCTAACCTGAAAACGCAAGGCAACCTTGGGAGGCACTTCAAATCTCAAGCATAGCTAGCTGGATTTGATTTCTTACTCTTACCAAAAAACAAAACAAAACAAAACAAAAAAAGAAAAAGAAAAGAAAATATCTTTCACCGGAACTTACTCAGAAAAAAAAAATTTTCAAAGCACAACTAAGAAATCACAGGCAAGGAATAAACAGGAATGTGTTCTGCTTAATTGGTTCACATTCAAGGCTACAGGAGAAGTGGAAAATTCTGAGAGCTAAATCTGAGAGCTAAATCGGATCTCATCAGCCTACCCGAACTTGCCTGGACAAAGAAATCTCAGATATGGACAAATGGAGTCCTGGTACACTTAAGTAATGGTAGCACTCACCTTAAGTGCTAAACTGTGCCTTCCACAGCAACCCCCCCCACCCACGCAGGACTTTTGCCAGGATCAAAATTACTGAGCATGAAACCCAATGGAATGCCATCCTTAAAAAACAAAAGGAGGCCTGAGAATAAAAATAAAAAGAATTGGGACTGAAAAAAATGACAAAAATATACAAAATACATAAATACTAAAAACAAATAAGTTTGTAAAATCCCATTAGAGCCCAGCATGGTGGCGCATGCCTACTGTAATCCTGGCAACTCGGAAGGCTGGGGCAGGAGGATCACAAGTTCGGGGCCAGCCTCAGCAACTTAGTGAGCCCAGTCTCCCAAGCAACTGAGCCAGATGGTGTCTTAATCAATCAATCAATATTTAAAAACCACGTTGTAAAAACGAAAGGGATATGAAATGAGCAAGCCACGGCATATTTATATTGTAAATTGCGCTAAGTAACAAATCTTAATGAGTATTAAAGATTAAGAAATAAAATCGAGAAACCAATTCATTCTTTGAAGCTACAAAATTCTGAGAGTGATTCTAAAATCATACATGTCATTTCTAAAAGTTGAAAAGGATAAAAGTCTAAATTTATGGAAGGGAATGTGTAATAGGACGAATACAAATGTTTGAAACAGAAGAAAACGGCAAGTAATAGGCGACCTGAAACGCTACAGAGAATCGTCAGGAGAAAGAGAATTTTTAAAAACTGACAAGGAACAACTAAAGGCAAATCTCAGTGCGTTTTGATTTCCTAGTGAAGCCGTTTTGTAACCCAGAATCTTTTCACAGAGTAAGAATCCAGAGGCTCTTCTCTGACCTAAGGCTGCCTTGCTGCCAGAGAAGGATGGCAGCACTCCCCCCTCACCCCACCCCCACACACAGGGCGCTGAGAACTCCAGGGAATCCACCAGGAGCCTGAGGAAAGCAGGTGCGGGTTCCACCAGTTGGAGGAGCCAACTGGGAACTGAACCTAAGAAATACAGAGCCAGCTCTGCAGGCGACATCACTGTGGAGGTTGCACAAATCGCCTCCTGCCCATTTGTGTGGTGTCCTGCCTGCGTTTGCAGCCGCCGCTGTGCGGGCTCCGGCTCTCTTAGAACCACAAGAGTGCCCTGTTACTGGCACCGGTTTCCTACTGCGCCATGGCATTTCTCCCAGCTGGGACTGTGGATGGAGGTGCCGCACCCTCTCCCCAAGCTCGCTGCTTCTCTGTGACCGCCCAACTAAAGGACTAAATGCAGCCCAAGGCGGTGTTCTTTGGACAACAGCAACGCCCTTCCCAGGAGCCCAGTGTCTCCTGCGCCACCACGTCTGGGTTCCCAAGCTGCCAGGCGCAGGTCTCATTGCCAGGAGACCTAGGGGCCAGGCAGTGATTGCTGCCCCTTATAGGTTCAGTTCCCCTTCAGCTCCGTTTATTTCGGTTTGTTATTCGGCTACATTTTCCTATGGCATTTAATCCTTTTGGTTTTCTTTAGGAGACTCCCCCTGTCAGAGAGCAGTGTATACCCAATAGCCACGCCCCCAGGGAATCCCTTCCTCACGCCACACCCACCGGCCTCCAGTTACCACTCATTCTCATCAGAGATTCAGTCACCCAGTAAATCAAGGCTAATTAAGCCCAATCATTGCTCCTCTAAACTTTGCATTGTCTCACACGTGAACTTTTGCGAAAAATCACATCAACTGTAACACAGGCTCCTGGAGGAACAAGTCAGGAGGCAGAAAGATTTCCAGACTGCAGATGGCCATTGTTGACTGCCCAGTTTCTGGTCAAGTAAGCCAATCTAATCAATTCCCTTTTGATAATCATACTTCCTGTTGATTCTGTTCCTCTGGAGACCCCTGACTAATATAACTTACTGGTCATTGTTCCTGCTTCATCTCCCAAACTTTGGTACCCAGTGATTTTCATTGTTATTCACATCTATATATTTTCTACTTTACCTTGTGCTTTTTTCCTTGATCAGAAAATTGTTTGAAATGCTTTTTGCTTTCTACAAATGTGTTAATTTTTACTTCCCCTTCTTTATTATTGATTTCTAGCTTCATCCCATTGGGTGTATACAAGACACTGATGGCTAGCTTTAAAATGTTTTTAAAAATCTCCATTATGGGCCATGTTGTGAGAATCTGGGTATTGTGCTGACAACCCTGCTAAAACCAGAAGAAAAATATCTATTTATCAGTGACTTCTATGGAGCAAGGCTGCCTCCCAACTATACAAACTAACAGATTTTTGTTGTGGTTAAACTCGTTAACTGAACTTTGTGATGGGATTTCCTTTTAGGATTAAAGCCAACACCACCCAGGTTCCCAGTCTGTAGTTAGAAAGTCCCTGGAGGCCAGAGGGATTTAAGAACACCCAAACTGCTGTATGCTAAGTCCCACATACTTGGTGGTGCCTAGTGTGAGGCCCACAAAGCCATGGAGCAGAATTCCCTGCCGTGTGCCACAGGCTTGGAATTCTGCAGAGCAGGCACCAGGGCTCCAGAGGCCTCCAACCCTGAGCTCACTATATCCTGGGCCCTTGCAACTGTCCTTCTACATCCACCCACCAGATATCTCCTATGACCACCAAGACTTTCTCTGTGACCTGCATTCTACACCCCAAGGGCTTTTTTCCTAGCATAGGTCAAAAAAAAAGGTGACTTTCCCAGAGAACACAACACCTTGTGCCAGGACACAGAGCCTCCTTTCCTGGACCAGGCATCTCTGACCAAGAAGAAGCCCCAGGCGCCACCAAAAAAGTCAGGGGTCTCACAGGTACCCCTCCATTGGTTGCCCGCTGAGACTCCCTTGTCATCTTCTAGGTACACATGTGAGGGATGTCTGGAGCCCAAGAAATCTGGTTGTGGTGACCCTTGTAAGAAGGCTTTCCTACTGCCCCTGCCAGCAGCCAGGAGACTAGCCAAAGCTGTTGGGAGTGGATTCCAGGCCTTCTGCACAGAACTCCCTTAGGCTTCTTGAGTCTGCCAACTTTGAAACCAGGAGCATTGAGAATTCCCGTGCAACTCTTGTTTAGAAAAGTGTTTTGGAAGGGATCATGTTTTCTCAATAAAATTGTGCCAAAATGTGAAATTCTTTGTTGTATAGTCCTCCTGATAAGAATGTTGGGGAAAGTGAAGGCTCTGACTGTTGGGTGGTAAGAGACCATGTCCAGATTTAAGAAGGTCAAGTCTGTATCTAAGAGGGCCCTATCTCATTGTTCTTGCTTTGCGTATTGGCAGGGTGGGTTAGTGGATTTTGCTACATATAGGTAGGTTAGACGGATAACTAGTGTACCAATGGTTTCACATGCTTTGTCTCCAAGCAGATACACAGCAGTCTTGAGCACCCAGCTTGAAAAAAGATCTTCCTGTGCCACCCTGTCCTCTGTTACCTCTAAGTCTATCTCAGGGGTGCTCCTGCCATATTGCAGGATTTAATCTCAGTAATAGTTTTAGATTTGTTCTAGTTTTCTTCTTGTTTCAGCCTTGGTAGGCATTGTTAATGTTAGCATCATCTAACTTGTTAGGCTTAAGAGTTGCCAATGATTAAGATGCTTCTGGGTATGTCAATGAGGGTGTGTCTAGAAATCATTGGCATGTGGGATAGCCAACTGAAGTGGAGTTCCTCCCTAATGTGGTCAGCACCATCCAATAGGATGGTGGCTTCGATGGAATAAAAGGGGGAAGAACAAGGTAGCTGCAGCAGATACAATTGCAATTCTTCCAGAACTGGTTCTTGATTGCTGCTGCCATCACTTGAGGATATCGGATTCTTGCTTCTTTATTCCTCCAAAGTAGGCTCTGCCATTGATTGTCCAGGGAGTTTCTGGAAGCCTTCTGTTTCAGTACCTGAGAGCACTGTTGATTTCTCTTGTTTCCTGGGCCTTCAGCCACTATGTTCTCTGGGAAAGTCACCTTTTTTTTTTTGACATATTTAACCTATGAAGCTACAGCTTCCTCCAGCTCTACAGCCTGCAGATGCCCATTGGAGACTACCCAGCTTCTGATCAAATAAGTCAATCTAACCAATCCCCTTTTTATAATCATACTTCTTGTTGATTCTGTTTCTCTTGAGAACCCTAATACACTTTCCTGGTCACGATTCCTGCTTCATCCCATACATTCCTGTACAGTGTTTGTCATTGATATTTATATTAATATATTTTCTACTCTCCGTTGTGCTTTTCTTTTTGATCAGAAAATTGTTTGATTAGTTTTTTGCTTTCTACAAATTTGTGAATTTTCACTTCCCTTTTTTATTATTGATGTCTAGCTTTCTCCTATTGGTTGTTACAAAGACACTGACAACTATCATTAAAATATTTTTTTTTTTAAAATCTCCACTATGGGTCAAGAATATCTTTCATAAGAAACTTGACATAATGTGCTCCAAAGAGCTCCAAATCTTTTTATTATTTTAGAGATATGTTTTTCCAGATATGAATTGGATGGAGTCAGGTATGAGATCATAGATCAATGAGATTTTAGCATGAGATCTGAAACTCAAAACTCATTTTCCCATTTTTAAATTGCTTTTTGGAAGTATACTTAGTCACAAGTATTCTACAACTCAGGAAGAGATCAGGCAGGAAAAGGGTTAAACCAAACCATGTTGAGAGAATCTGGGTATTGTGCTGACAACCCCAAGAAAGCCAGAAGAAAAAATGTGACTTACATGCAGCAAAATGGCTTCCCAATTACAGAGACTAACAGATGATAGGTTTTTACTGTTATTGTTAATCTCATTAATTGAGCTTTGTGATGGGATTTTCTTTTAGGATTAAAGTGAGGTTCCCAGTCTGTGGTTTGGAACTCCCAAGAGGCCATTGGAGTATACAAATGCAAAAGGTGCTCCCTGCTAAGTCCCACATACTTGGTGGTACCTGGTGTGAGGCCCACAATGCCAAGGAGCAGCACTTTCCAATCTATGTGCCACCAGCTTGGAATTCTGCAGACCAGACACCTGGGCCCTGGCCACTTCCCTTCTATAACCACCAAGAGGATAGCTCCTATGACAGCCGAGACTTTGACTGCAATCTGCTTTCCACACTGCAAGGACGTCTTTGCTGTGAATAGTCTGAACAAAGTGACTTTCCCAGAGCACAAGGTACCTTGTTCCAGGACACAGAGCCTCCTGTCCTGGAAAGGGCATCCACAACCCAGACCAAGCCCCCCCAGTGCCCCACCATCGACCACCAGCTGGGGCTCCCTTTTCGTGTTCCTAGTGCACCTGTGAGGAATATCTGGAGCCCAAGACCTCTGCTGGTGTTGATCCTTGTAAGAGACCTCTTCCTCCTGCCCCTGAAAGCCACCATAGGACCAGCCAAGGCTGCTAGGAATAAATCCGGGCCCTTCTGCCCAAGATTCTCTGAAGCTGCTTGAGTCTGCAACCTTTGGGGCCCAGCAGCGATGAGATTTTCCTTGTTTGGAGGAGCATTTTGGAACAGATCCTGTAACAGTAATGCTTATGAGTCTGCTTCTACACACAGAGGCTTCAGAGCTATTATGTATGTTTCTTTTATTTTTTTTTATTTTTCTCAATATAATTGTGCTAAAATGTGGAATTCTTGAGTGTAGTGTACTCCTACTGGGGATTGGGCAAAGAGGAGGCTCAGAACACTGGGTGGTGAGACACCATGTCCAGATCTAAGAGGGTCCATCCTCATTACTGTTGCATTGCTTATTGGCATAGTGGGTTGGTGGCATCTTTTGGCTACAGTTTGGGTAGACAGGACACTTGTGAATTGGGTGTTCTACAAGTACTACATCTCCAAGCAGAAACAGAGCAGCATTGAGAACTCACGTAAGAATGATCTTATGTGCTACCCTATCACCTGTTTCTCCCAAGGCTATTTCAGGAATGCACTGATACCTTGCCACCTCTGCCTGTCTTTCTTTCAAAACCACCTAAAACCTTCTTCTTGGGACTCAGAGTCTGCCCAGGCAGTTAGGATTCAAAGGAGTCAAGAAGCTAGAGTAGAAGATCAAGTCCAGTCAGGGGAGGGCAGGCAACTCCCAGTCTGGATCTCAGCTGCCACTACACCCTTGACTGCACTCACTTTGAGGCCTCTCAACAGACCCCAGTAGCTAGACCTCCAAACTCTGGGCCTAGGTATTCACCCATTGGCATAGATCTTCCAGAAGACTTCACCCAGAATATTTTGCCACCAGGGGACTTCCAAGGTACTCTACTAAAGCTGGCCTTCTTGGGTTTTAAAAGTTTCAACTTGAAATCATACTCTGGTTTTTACACCTTATCAGATACATCCTCAATACTTTTAGAAAACAAATACATCCCCAGTAGTTTTTTGTTCTTATTTTGACACATGATCTAGTGCAGTTGCAGAAGCTTCTCTTGAATTTGTAATTCTTTTGCCTCAGCCTCATAGGTCACTGACATTACCAGCCTGTACTACCCTGACACATATTGCAAGATTTATCTTTACAATTAATTTAATATTCAGGGAACTGGAGTACTGTTTCCCAGTGATATTTTACAAAATATCGAAAGGGAGCTAAATTTTTGCTCCAGTGAAATAACTGAAAAAGGACAATTATGTAAAGTCATTCTAATGAATATATGGCAAGTGATTCTGCTCTGCTAAATGTGTTAATGTCTTTAGTATATAACTCTGGGAAGAAAGTGGATTCAATAAGTTGTATGATTATACCATCTATTTGATAAGACTCAAAGCTAGGGATACCTTCAATTTGCATCAGAAGCATTACACTCTGTAGTGTATAAGACAATGGAGTATCTTGGGTTTGAATCAACACATGAGATGATATTTCATAGGTTTTTTAGGTCCAGATATAGAGGTCTAATCCCTTGGATTGAAATTTATGTTTGTATTTGCACTTGGAATTGGTCTCCTGGGATGAAATTTCACCCTGAGATCTTTCCATATAGTCATAGTTTGGCGTTCTTATATCATCTATAAGGGCTCCCTCTCTCTATCTTTCTCCTTTCCTTCTTCCCTTCCACCTTTCTTTCATTCTTTTTTAGATACTGCCCACAACTTTGATGGATCCTAAGCTCCAGGATGACTACTGTGACTTCTATGGCCAATGCAGCTCCAGACACTGGCATATTCCTGGACCTCTATGTAGTTTCTTCTTCCTGAATCTTGCCCTCTGCTAAATTATCTTCTAGCAATCTAGAGCTCTATTCAGTGATGTCCTCGCCCCACCAAGGTTTCACCTAATTCTGACTGCTGATATGTTCTTGCTTTAAAATTACATGAGTGTTTCTCCTAGAGCAGAAAAGTAATGAGGCTTGGAGGTGGTATGAACCTGGAATCTGGAAAAGAGAGTTCATATTACACTGGGTATCCAGAGTTCCTTACTGTTATGGTGCTAAGTGAAACCATAAAGAGATGTTATGAGGTCAATGATTTGAAATCATAATTGAAGATTCAACAAGACAACAGATGGGGATGAATAATAGGGAAAAAATGGATATGAATGAGGTGAAGAGAAAACAAAGTACATGAAAACTGGACACTTAATGCTTTTCAACATACTAATTATTGATAATTAGATATAATCAGTTACATTCACCCAAAATTAATTACAAAAATGCTCAAAATTACAGAACTCTTTTCATATTCCCTAGACAAATATATAATACTACAATCTTCTTCAGTAGGAAAGATAAGGCTAGCCTCACTAATGTTAGACATAAGAAAAGTAAAAGAAACACACATTTATATAACATATTAAAAAGTGTTAAGGGGTTGTAAATGTGGCTCAAGCAGTAGCACGCTTGCCTGGTATGTGCGGGTTGATGGGTTCGATCCTCAGTACCACATAAAATAAAAAATGTTGTGTCCACCGAAAACTAAATATATATATATTAGAAAAACAATTCTCTCTCTCTCTCTCTCTCTCTCTCTCTCTCTCTCTCTCTCTCTCTCTCTCTTTTAAAAAACGTGCTAAGAATTTTTATTACAGGTCTAGGGATGTAGGTCAGTGTTAGAGCAATTGCCTAGCATGCCTAAGTCCCTGGATTTGATTCCTACTTTATAAAACAGAAGAAGAAATTTTCATTATAACAATGTTGTTAAAAAGTTAGCAAAAATATGTTCTTCAAAACTGGTTGTTTGGTAGGATACTTGAATATGCAACATAGCAATGTGTGCTAACAATTTTAAACACTTTTTGACACAGGAATTCCATTTTGAAAAATTTATTCCACAGATTCACTCCCAAAACAAGAAACTCTATGAAATAAAAGTGTTTTTTTTTTCATAGTACAAGATAAAAATGATCCATTTAGTTAGAAAGAAGGCAACACTTAGAAATCAAAAGGGAATAGATTGTATAGAGGTTCTAGGACATACTAAATGTCTTTATAAGTCCAAGAGGGAAAGAATACTAAGGATTTTAAATCTATGTACATGTTTCTAGTGATGAAAACATGACTTCCAATTGACATGGAATCATGAAGATTCTAAGTCTCTAAACCAACATAATGATGCTACACAATTTTACAGATTTTATCTAGGACCTTCAATCTTTCGCTTTCATTTCTTTCTGTGTCTTCCTGGAAATTATTCTAATGAAATAAAATTTAAGTAATGACTTTTTAGCAAAATATTTGTAGAGTCACAAAAACTACAAAAATATACTAAGATTTTAGTCTGCAAAATGAATGCAAATGATATCAAAAGTTATTCAATTAAGAAGCTTATTAAATTATGAAATGGATACAAAAGATACTGAAGATTATTAAAAGACAAACTTTTAAATCATACAAAGATGAATTAAGGTTAGTTAAAGATTAGTTACATAAAGGTGTCATAGTACAATTAAGTGGGGGTCTAGTCAGGAGATACCTTCTCTTCCTGGTACATTTTCTAACTCAGACCAAAGCACTTGGCCTCTCCCTATGCTACTTGTCAAAGGCTAAGCCTTCCTCAGGCTGTGGAATTGAAACAGAACCTGTGGTCCTCTGCCTTTTGCAGGAACCCACCCTGACTCTTGGCCCCAGGAATACTTGTAGCTTCAGGGACTCATTCCTGCACTGAAAACCCAATCAATACAGTAAATTAAAAATTATATCCCTTCACTACGGTTTTAAGACAATATGTTAATATTATGTATCAGATGTTATATTAGGTATGAGAGTTAATTGTTTTCTTTCAGTTTTACAAGAAATGAAAACAATTTTGTAGGCCCCTAAATTATTATAAGGCCTTAGATACTTTGTCTAGGGGGTAGGTAAGACCTGCCTTGTATCCTAGGGATTTGTGTTAGCAGCAGCTGGGCTCTGTATCTAGAGGGGCCAAATTATAAACCCACTTCAAAGCAGAATTTACTTGGTCCTGCATGTTTAAGATGAAACTTTGTGAAGAAGTCTATGCTTTTGTGTGGGTTCATAGACTCCCAATGATAAAAACTACTCCTCCTTGGATCTTTGTGAAAAAAATTGTGACAGTAAAACCCACACTGTGGCTTCTTTCTCTCAAACAGAGATTTCTTCATGAATCATTTTCAATTCAAGGTCATGAGACTCTTGATTGTATTTTAGAAAATCAATACCTTATAGAAAATAAAAACAATCTCCTAGGAGAGTCTTAAATTTTTTTAAAAAGGGCTGCGTTGTGACTCAGTGATAGAGCACTGCCCTAGCATATGCGAGCCCTGGGTTAGATCCTCAGCAGCACATAAAAATAAATAAATAAATATATAGTTATTAGGTCCAACTATAACTAAATAATAAATATTATTTTTTAAAGCATAATTCCTTTCAATGTAAGATTTTTAAATAGAGTTAGTGATTGTGAAAATCAACCAGCTTTTTGTACTACCTCTATGCAATTGACCATTATCAATCCCTAATATGTCTGTAATTCTACTACTCCATCATTTATACTACTCAGAAGGTTGAGGCAAGAGGATCACAAGTTCCAGTCTAGACTCAGTAATTTAATGAGGCCACAAGCAACTTAGTGTGACTCTCTCTTAAAAGATAAAAACAGCAGAGGATGAAACCCAGTGTTAAGCTATCCCAGATTCATTCCCAAGTACCAAGTAAAAGAAAAAAAAAACTATTTAATATCAGTTTTTCTTTTCTATTAATTTATTCTGCTAGCATTATTTTTTATCATGTGCTATGCTATGTATTTCTTCCCATGATTATCAATACTGATAGTATAAGTTGTATAAAGACTTTTAGAGAGTTCTAATTTTGTTTTATGCAAATTTAACCAAAGGAAAGTACAGCTAATTGTTTGGCTCGGCTGTGTATGTGTGTGTGTGTGTGTGTGTGTGTGTGTGTGTGTGTGTGTAAAAACAATGAAACTTCCTCAAAAATGAAAAGATGTCCTTTTTTGTACATCTACTTTTTAACATATAAAATCTCCCAATGTCTGGAAACTTTTGGCAGTAGCATATGTAGTCATATCTCATTGTTTTTTTTTTTTTTTCTTTCTTCCCCTCGATGGTGTGGGTGATTGAAAAAAGGGATTCACACATGGTCAACAAGGCCTCTAACCCTCACCTCCATCTCATTTTTTTTTTTGAGACAGGAACTTGCTTATTTACTGTGGATGACCTTGAACTTGTTTCCCCACTCCCTCAGACTCTAAGTCCTTGGAACTACAGGATTGAGCCACTACACCTAGCTGCCTGCCTTTCTTTATCCTGGAGCCTAATACTCCAGTTGTTCTCAAGTTTTAAAAAAATCAACAAGGAGAGAGAGAGGATGAAAAGTTGATTTAGATTTTAAGTCTTTAAAGTGAGGGTGATCACATGGCATGTTTCTCTATATCTGAACCACAAAAACACTCTAACTCCTCTTTGATCCTCTACTCCTATTCCATAAAATGGACAATTAAACTGAGGAGAAACACAAACCAAACAGGTCTAATCCCACTCTTCAGGAAGACCTAGCACCTAAACCCCTCTAAATCCAAATCCCCTTAATCTAAATCCTACTGCATTTCAGGGAACAGGAAAATTTAAAAGTTCATGTCCATCCTAATGAAGGCATTTACTTCCCTTAAAGCTCAGCCCAGTGTATAATAATTTATTTTCATTTTTTTTTACAGGATATTGCTCTGTTATTCAGGGTGGCTTCAAAGTCCTTGTCTCAAGCAAGATTCCTGAGTCTGAGCTTTCTATGTAGCTTGGACTCCTAGTACACATCATGATGATAGTTGGCAAAAGCAACCTGAGCAAACTGATATTTGCCATGTGACCCCACTGTTGTGAAGGGCAAAAGGTGCAACTTATGCAGTCCTGGTGAAGAAACAAATAATGTCCATATGCTTCTGCCATTTTCAATGCTCTGTTCACTCATATCACTCAGTATAATTTTACTCTATATGTTCTTAATCAAGGAACTGACAATTCTTAATGTTAGGCACTGCAATAAACATAATCAATTCACAGTAAAAAATTCTAGATTAATTCTAAGCACTGAAAACACACTTAATCATGACAGGCTCATGAAAGACACTCCCTCTGCATGCTAAGCTGAAGTGTCAAATCAAACATCTCAAGCCCTGGGCTCTAAGTCCAGCAGATGCACACTTACTCTGACTGTGGAGGTCAGATCAGGAACCAAGGCAGGCTTCTCCTAGGGTGGAGCTAATGTCTGGCTGAGGAGGCAGTCATAGAGAAAAGTTTTTCTCACTAGAGTTAAGAGGCTACTGTAGAGTCAAGAGCTGTGAGAATAATGCTGTGAGGATCAGGCAGATGAGAAGAGTTGGGATGTCAGTCTAGGTCCTCATCAAGCTCTCAGGCTTGTGTGCATCAGTGTCAGCTGGCAGAATATCTGTTTATTTGACCCATCATTTATACTAAATTTTGGGGCTTCTTATCGTCGTTTCAATTTCTATCAACTGCCACCAGGTTTCTCAGTGACATCATTTGCTCTGGGGTTAAACATCTGGTGTGGTTATTGTCACCCTGATTTTCTTGCTTTTTGCTCTCATCAGGGTGAGGGCAACATGGAAGAGACTCGACTCTGAGCTTGTCAGAGTAGGGAGAAGTGACTATTTTGTTTTTGAGGGCCATACTAGAGGGCTCTGTAGGTAGGCATGCCTGGTGAGACTGCAGGTTTCAAATTGGAGGGTTAAAATGGAGTTGCTTAGGCTAAGGCCTAAGGCCATCCTTATACCCACCACTAGACAGAGACCACCAGGGCAGGAATCTGTAACTGTCTGGACATGTCTGACCTAGAGCTGATGTCTTGGATTCCCTGGTTGTCAACTCAGAAGGCCCAAAACTAGAGATTTCATTTTGTCTCCTTTCCTAGTTAATGTAATTGGAGACCTTTTAAAAAACACTTATTGATGCTGGTTCTCTCCAGAGCTCAAGAAGGTCACATTCAGTTATGAAGAAACACCAGCAATCATCCACACAACTACACATTCTGCTAGCACACTACCCTCATATCTCCAGAGATGCCCTTGGCTTTAGCCCATAGCTCTGAGCTGGGTAATTGTCTCCTTCTTGCCCCAGATCCACCTATACATCTTCTCACTCCGACTCACTCTCTTAAAATCAATAGACAAATAGTGAATAAATGAATGGATTTAATCATCATAAAAATTCAATCAGATTAGAAACTATGAGAATTCTCAGTCCATCTAAAAGAAGAGTTTTTTATCAAATTAATTACACAAAGAAGGAAGATTTAAAGTTCAAGATCAGTCTCAGCAATTTAGAGACATCTTTCTTATTTTGTTTGTTTGTTGTTTTGTTTTTCTTTTTTTTGTGCATGTGTTTGTGTTCATGTGTGTGCATTTACTTCTTCTGGTTTAGGAAAACAATTTTTTTCAGTAAGGGTCATCTCAGTGGGATAGGGGAGTTCATTTACAGGTTAATCTGGCCATGAGCTCTGTAAGTGTGGCAGTATATCTTGGTTCTTTGCTCATTTGGATACATTAAATGACCAAAAAAACCTACATCTAAATCCTCAAGTTCAACATTACTCTCTCCATATTTAAGAATGTCTGCCAATATTGAGCACTTTTTTTTAAATCTATAGACCCTAATTAAGCCCCACTCTTTGGTCTAGACACTACAATCAACTCTACCATTTTAACAGTGGAATTGCAAACATTTTTTGTTTGTTTTTGTTTTTTTGGTTACTGATGACTGAACACAGGGGTATTTAATACTGAGTTAATCCCCAGGTCATTTTAAATTTTCTATTATGAGACAAGGTCTCACTAAGTTGCATAAAGCCTCACAAAGTTGCTGAGGATGATCTTGAACTTGGGAATCTCCTGTCTCAGTCTTTAGAGCTGCTGGGATTACAGGCATAAACCACTATGCCAAACCACATTGTTTCTTTACAGTGACATTTTTCAGACACTTGGTGGCCCTTTGGATATGCATACCCTTGATTGTTGGCAGTTTCTTTGTGTTTTCAAAGTGAGCACAAAGATTTGAACCTCTTGACTTGTAAGATTTTGTAGGGTTATGTGTATCAAGACAATAGTGACCTTTTTCACAGATCACCTTGGACAAGTTATAGGAAGAGGAGTGATTCATTTTTCAGGTGATTATATTTTCACTTGATGTAAGAAGCTTCAGGGGACATATCTAATTTTATTAAGAAGCAATTTTAACATTTTTAAAAATATATTTATTAATTTTTTTTTTGCGGTAGCATTGGGAAGTGAACCCAGGGCCTCATACAGGCAAGGCAAGAACTCTACTACTAATCTACAATCAAAGCTCTTCTTTGTGAGTTACTAAGATCTTTTTATGTACATTTCATCTACAGCTTTGAACTCTAACATAGTAGTCTCTGATGTGCCTCAGCACACCCTACTTTTTCATTCACCTGCAATGGATATTCATATTGCTGCTATCCCCTGTC
Organism: Ictidomys tridecemlineatus; assembly: GCF_052094955.1. Lineage (NCBI taxonomy): Eukaryota > Metazoa > Chordata > Mammalia > Rodentia > Sciuridae > Ictidomys > Ictidomys tridecemlineatus. Next base: position 509,848 of record NW_027520947.1, read on the forward strand.
ACCACACATAATTGTCCCTATGCACCTGTGGGAGAATTTATGTAGGGCAGGTGCCCAAAAACATAACTGTTCCCTCAAAAGAATATTACTGGAATTTTGCTGAGCACTGCCAGATTGTTTTTTAGGGTGAACACTGCATTTACTTTCCAACAATAGTGTTGTGTATTTCTGCATGCACATATTCCCCACAAACACTTGGAGTGACCCAGTATTCTGATATTTGCTGGGGCTTTGGGATTGATGGCCTCCAGATCCCTTTTTTTCTAATTTCTTAAATTCTCTCTTTATGAGTCTGTTGCTGTGTGTTTTTGAGAGATATTCTCTGATGTTCAGTCTTAAATATGTCTTTGCTTTTTGAACAGATTATGAGCTATCTTCATCACTCATGCTTAAACTGAGGGTATTCAGTTTCTGTTCCTAAAGGCAAAAGGAACACAACTGTGCCTACCTTTCAGTCTGTTACAATTTATTTTTAACAACTGCAAAAAAATGGACTTAGGTTTCATTCATAAAATATACATTTTCTCCATAAAAAGTATTAAAATCTATCTGCTTTCAGGATGTTATTATCAGGTTAGTTTTACATTTTGATTTGAGCAATAATATGAGTAAAGAAAATGCCTTTCAAATTTTTATTTTGATATTTTACAGTTTTCCTTTCATATAAGCTTTTCAATCAAAAACTAAATTGTCTAAACAGACATTTTTACATTTTCTCTATATATATTAATTACATTAATACAGGGATCCAGAAACCAGAGGCAGAAGTTCTGCCTTCTAAGACCTCCTCTTTCTGGTGGGTATTAAATCATATCTGAGTGACATTAGTCTGAAAGGAAGCAGTTTCTGGGAGAGGCTGTGCTGGGCAGGGGTAGCTGTGTGAATGCATTAGAAACTGGACATTTCCAGGCCCTTCCTTAAGTAGGTGCAGAATAAAAATACTATTTAAGGAGACACACTTCCCAACTAAAAAACTCCCACCACACATTCTTTTCTTTGGAATTCATTCATCTTTACTTGGATAGATTATTTTGAGGCCAACAGCTGGGGCTCCTTTGCATTGCTCCCCCTGGATACCTTCCATACCTTTGCCCACGGAAGCAAGAGGAGCCCTTCTCTAAGGCTCTGATATCAAGTCCACAGCACAGCTCAAAATCAGAGCTTTGTCCCCCACCCCTTGCAGCACCCCTCCATCCTCTCTTCTCTCTTCATTTGCCTACGGTTGAGCAAGTGAACCAAATATTCAGGAGGACCTGTAAAAACATCAATTGCCTATTAGAAAGTAAAAAAAGAGATATGTGTAAGAGAGAAATTTTATATATGTCTGAGGAGAATAAATAGAATCTCTCAGATTGAACATTCAGTACTCCTAGGACTCAGTGGTCATGGGCCAGGGTTAAAGATCAGCATGTTTCTGGGCAGCCTGTCTCCAGGACTACATGAATGTGACCAAGAAAAGCTGCCAGCGTAGGTGACTTCTTGTTGCTTTGCAGCATGGAACTCTCCTGAAGCTGAATTTGAGTTCTTGTGTGTCATGGGCATAGGGTTCCAGGGAGGCAGGTAGGAGGAACTAGGCATGTTTCTTAGTATCTGGGCTGCAGGCAACTGACTACATCAAGGGCAGGCCCAATGTAGTGGCCCCCATGGCCTAGATATCAGTTCCCAGTAGAAATGTAGGCTGTGCCACCAGAGTTCTTCCTAGCTTAGGATAGAAAAGGAGTAGCCATGGCCTAGAATCTTCTGAGCTCAGTGTCAAAAGCAACTGGGATCTCAGTGTCATCTTTGCAGGATCCACAGCCTGCTTCACACAGGAGTAAATGGTCCATGATGATTTTGGCCTCTAGATCAGGAGAAACAGTGTTAGGGCTGAGAGAAGTGGCAAAGGATTTGAGTGGCTGCTAAGCATTCAGATGCTTATATATGGCTCTCTTGCACAGTCTTAATGTAGAGTTCATTATGTTGGGTGATGATGGTACTCTTGGAGGCAAGTTGCTTCAGAAGGCTGGATCTGATAAACATCAGTAGAAAAGCAATCATTTTCACTCGACTATCCTTTATATCTAAGAAGAACAAATCAAAAAAGTAAAACAAAAAAAGAAAGCAATCATCTTGAATGCACTTATAATAAATCAAAATGGTAACAGTTATTAATTAGATTAAGTTTAAAATATTTTACAAAGGCTTACTTATTATGAAATGCCAGTCTTTCTGTTTCCTTTACATATGTGATATCCTATGTCACATAGCATTTCTTCATGGCATGCACCTTCTTCTTCTACAAAGGCTTAATTCATTATTCCAAATCAAACCACAGGCTATGCTGTAGCTGAGAATGAAATTTTGGACCTTTTGGGGAGGAATGTTTGAAAGAAGATGGAGATCAATTCTCCAGTCTTCACTAGAATTCTCAGCTGCCTGTTGTGTATCTGTACAGATGAATTTCTACATCAAAAGTACTAAGCAGAAGAGAGAGGTGGTGGGAGGGAAGGAAACAGAGGGAAGGAAAGTTATAGCTTAAATATCAAATAACTAAATTCAGTTCAGATTTGAATTCTTGTCTCAACTTATAACAGATTTAAGTGTCATTTAAATTTTCCAAGCCACAGGTGGTGGTGATTGATTAAGCTCAGAGTGAGAACCAAATTGTTAATTTCAAAAAGCAGATTGTAGATATTAAGAAATCATAGAGGTCAGTCAGGCACAGTTGTCTCATACACCTGTAATCTTAGCTACTAGAGAAGCTAACATGGAAAGAGTGAAAGTTTGAGGCCTGGCTGAGTAACTGAAGGAGATCCTGTCTCAGAATGATAACAAAGGCTGGGGATGTATCTCTGTTCTAAAGTGATTCAGCTTCAATTCCCAGTACTGAAGAAGATAAATGAAAATGTAAACAAAGTGACAGTTCCTGAGACATAATACGACTAATAACTCTCTTAAAATTATATTTATTCTTACGTGATTGGTACTATTATGCTAAAAACATAACCCCAATGAAGGACAAATGCATGACTGTGGCCCTTTAAACATCTCCCTAATGTAAGAGGATTTTTCACATTCTTGTACCAGATCCACTTTATATTTATTTTCTTTTTGAGAAAGGGTCTTACTAAATTTCTCAGGTTGTCCTAGAACTTGAAATTCTTCCATCTCAGTCTCCTGAGTGGATGGGATTACATGCATGGTGCACTGTTGCCTGGCTATGGGATTCACTTTAAAATTGTTAGAAGTACATATATTTACCATCTTAAAGGACTACAGTCTATGGTGATTAATTATCCTTTTACTTTCAATGTCATAAACTCTGCATTAGTATTAACTTACGCATATACAGAGTGCTTACCTTTTGCCAGGTGTTATGAAAATATCTATAAGTATGTCATATTCCTTCTCAAATGTGGAATATTTAAAAAAACATTACTTTAATGTAGAATAAAAATTATTAGGGACTGGGAAAGCGACAAGAGAAGTAGAAGAAGAGTGGATGGATGTGACCATTACACACCATATGTATATATGGAAATATTACATTAATCCCTTCCCAATACCTACGGTTTAATATGTGCCAATAAGTAAATCAATTTTAAAGGCATTACATATGCAAAGATGAATAAAATCCATTATTCCCTCTCCTTTAGGAGCAGGCACAGAATTCTGCAACCCTTGAGCACCACCTAGAAAGAGAACAGGGTTAGGGAATAATTCCCCAGCTTGAAAAGCCTTCAGGAGACCAGATTCCAATCTAGTTTCCTGGGGCTGATGAGCAGAATTCTTAAAAGCACAGAAATGACTTCCACATGGATAGGATTGGAGACTTCTGTCTAAGCACCTGTCTGGTATTAGCAGCCCCAAGCTGCTGCAGATGAGGTTCTTGTCCCAGTAGATTAGGAGATACAGAAGAACAGAAGGGAAGAAGAACTTGATAAATGCCATATGTGCCCCCAGAGGCTTTCCCACATCCTGTTCCTTCTTTCTTGGTCTCTGAAACCCATTTCTGTTTCTGATCCACTGTCCTGTGCTGCTGTCCCCACTCAGGAGCCCTACAGATTCACACCATCCTGAGCTGGGTTGGAAAGGCACAGGGTGGAGTGGTGCCCAGATCTTGAGCCTGGAATATGCCTTCGCACAGGAACAGTTTCCTTTCTGTGCCTTTTCTTTCTAGACATTTAAGAAGTTTTGCAAATTCAATCAACATTATTTGTTCTATAATATATATATATATATATATATATATATATATATATATAATATTTGTCTTAATGACATTCTATCCCCTCTTCAAATAAAGAAAAAAATAAGTCATCATTTCATGAATTTATTCAGTTAGTTGTTAAGTAGGAGAGCAAAACCCTCAGTGAATGGGGCAACAGAAGATCCTTTTTTGTCCATTTGCCTCTAGGTTCAGACCGGACTTTTGCCTTCCTATTCCCTGTTACCAGCACTAGCTTCTTCTTTCGGCCCTGGCTACAATCCTATCTCTATCTTTCAGAATCCCTTAGGTGAGTTTACACCACACCTATCATTGAAAGTACATAATTTGTTATGGAAAATTGAGATTTAATCATTAATCTTGTTTTATTTTTTAGAGTGAAAAACTAGAGGGCCATTATGAAAGGCAGAGGTTGGAAAATGACAAAAGAGCCCCTCTCAAGAATGAAGAAACTTACTTCCATGCTGAGGATCCAAGGTGGCTGCATCCTTGCTCTATGTGTATGCCCTGTCCAGTCACCTGTCATTTGCCACTGTGGAGCTCTGGACTGTTCTGATGCTGAATGCCATTAACTGCCCATGCCCCACCAGAAAATAGCTTGGAGATGTCATTGCCCACTTTTCATAGAAATGGAGGCTAGAAATTGACAATGGGGAAATGTAACAGGGGTTCATTTGATGCTTTCACTATATCCCTTGGGGCTTTGAAACTTACATTTTTTTTTTGTCCAACCTTTTTCTCCCTGATCTTCTTCCTAATCTTTTTCCTATCCTTTTTTCCCCTGATCTTCACCTTCCTGATCTCTTCTTCTTAATCTCATTTTCTCTGAATCACCTCTATAAAAGCTCCCTGATCCTGCTGATGGGCATAATCACAGCCTTTGGGACAGGAGACCCCTATGTTTCTCCTTTGCTAGCAAAGCAATAAACCTTCTTTTCCCTTTTTATCAACGAAGAAAGAAACTAAATTTTGATTTTTCAATTGAATGCATTTGGATAAATGGACTCTACTATTTTCCTGCCATTAGATGTGAGAAGACAAAGACTCTTGATCTCCCATTCCTATTTACTGTTCTAGGTTTATTAAAAGGTGTTTTAAAAAATAGAGAAATATATCTAAAGCCAAAGATAAAGTAGGAGATAGTGACAAATCATAAAGGGTATCTTTTAATCACTAAAGGCAACTGAAATTAAAATCATGTTGCTGAGATATAAGTTTTCATTGCCTAAAATAAAACTTTATTTCCCAGTGCCATCAAAAGCCCCAAGTATATCCAAATATTTTAATGGGCAGATGTTGGAGCACCAGGGTACCAATGACAAGTGTTTCTAACTGATCCAAAGCAGAAATCGAGAGCTCAGAGTTTTGTTTATACTTCCCTGCATAATGGCACATAGAAATCACAGCTCTTCATACCTCATGAAGCAAAGATCTTCTCTTCCTTTTTCTATAATGGCGGATGGTGTGCTGCAGCTGAAAACATCAGGATCTGGTTTGTGAAAAGAAAATAGAAAAGGCTTTGCCCTGTAGGCCCAGGTCATGTTGGCTGTGGTTTTTAATCTATTAGTACTGTGTGGTGTGGTTCCTTTCTGGGGGCTTCACCCTAGGGCTGGTTAGAACTGCACTTCCACCTACTGAATCAGAATCTCTTTTTAAAGTATGGGCTGGTGATTCCTTTTTGCATTAGAGTTTGAGGTGCACTTTGCAAATTGGGTCCTGGGAGTTTGGAAACTGTCTGAGGAAAAATAAATATATGGAGAGTTCAACAGCTCAGATTGCTGAATCCAAAAGGATGACAATAGACAAACAGTTATACTTGTATGTGCCCCTCCTTCCCCAGGCACCTCTGGGCAGGGAGAGGGGCAGCAGTGGAGGTGGCCTGGACATTTAGCTCTTAGTAAGTAGGGCACAACTTTTTTCATTATTGCTGCCAGTTTCATAGGGCAGAGGGGCCGAAGGCAGATGTGGGGCTGAGAGAAATGTTCAGGGCTATGGAGGGTGTGAGAGGGAGATGCTGGAGTAACAGGAGGCTTATCTCAGCTCTGTTTGTCTGCAGATGTGCTAGGCTTTGGCTAGGGCTCAAAGCTGGCTCTGATACCTTCTAACTCTTGGGCACAGACAGTGTGTTTTGTTCTCTTTTTTCTATATTTTTTAGACTTTTTCTGAGGGTCTCTTGACATCTCTTTATCTTTAGACCTTCTTCTTTGTTGGGGCCCCATCCTAGGTCTGGATAATGGTCTGGAAACTGGAATTGTAACATATCTTGGAGTAGCACAGCCTGGCTAAATCTGCATATGTATATTCCTGCCTTTTGTTCCTATAAAGTGCAACACTAGTGTAGGATGAGAGAAGGAAGACTAGCTGCCTTCTCAGTTTGGGTCAAACTATAATTAAATTCATTTTTTCTTTTTATATTGTTTTTTCTTATTTCAGATGCAAAAGCCAAATCCACTCCATCTGAACACCAGCAAGGCCTCTGCCCTGGGGTGCCAGGAACTGGGAGGTTTAGACAGGAGAATCACAAATTCAGGACCAATATGAAGTGAGATTCCATCTCAAAAGCAAAAACAAAATGATGATGACTGAAGACAAAATCATGAAATTTAAGAAAAATAAACTCTACTCAGTTATAATTTAGCAACTTGCCATCAAAGACAATACAAACTCCCAGTGTAAGAATTGTTCTGGAAAATCCACTTTTACAAGACTGGGATTCTCATCCTGGCTGGACACTAGAAACATTCAAAAGAACTGATGGTATCTGGGCCCTGACCCACCAAAAATTGGTCTGAGGAGGCCAATATATAATTAGGGTTGAAAACACCTGCCGTATACTCCATCTGTTGATTGCAGTAGTATTTCTAGGGGCAAAAATTTGTCCTGGACAGTTTTGCAAAGCACTGCATGTGCAACTTGTCCTTCTAGGGCTGCTTTTCTTCCTTTCTTCCTTTCTTTCTTCTTTCTTATTTTTTGTTTTTGCCGTACTGGTGTTCAAATCCAGGGCCTCGTGCATGCTAGGATCCCTCTACCACTGAGCCACATCCCCAGTGCCCAGGGCTGCTTCTGACCAGCTTGTCACTGAGAGATGACAGGAAGTTCATTTGCTTACCTTCATTCCTCCTTCCACTTCTACTTTCAGCACCACCTGCTGAAACTCTCCATTGTATTGTCAGCTCTTTTTTCCTTTCTTTTTTTTAAAGAGAGAGAGAGAGAGAGAGAGAGAGAGAGAGAGAGAGAGAGAGAATTTTTTAAATATTTATTTTTCAGTGTTCAATGGACACAATATCTTTATTTTATTTTTTATGTGGGGCTGAGGATCGAACCCAGTGCCCTGTGCATGCCAGGTGAGCATGATACTGCTTGAGCCACATCCCCAGCCCCCCTTTTTTAAAATTAATATTTTTTTAGTTTTACATGGGCACAGTATCTTTATTTTGTTTATTTACTTTTATGTGGTGCTGAGGATCAAACCCAGTGTTTTTAAAATTTTCTTCCTTTTATGGCTCTATATCCTTGTGAGTTGGGGAAAAACAGCACCTTCTATTTTATGGAACTGTCTTTTTATTTTTGCATAAAAAACAACCTTCCTTTCTTTGTTGACAATCAGAATTATCTTTGATCATATATAATCAATTTCTCAGTTTACCAGGGATACATGTAGTGAAGTAAACCTCAGAGATGAATGTTTAGAATTATGTTATGACGCTAAAAGCAGTTGATAAGAGACACTTGGAAGAAATTCACGACAATGTGATCATCTTGTATAAATGATTCTTTCCTCCCCTATTTCATGTAAGAATATCATTAGATGTAGTTAGCAATCTGTTAAATAGACTACCTTGTTAAACCCAAGACTGAGAACTGTTTCTTAGTCATTTTTACAGAAGTTTGTACATAAACTGCCTTGCATTTGAGATGGGTTCATCAAATATTTAATTGAATTACTCATATTAATCAAACTGTAGATGAAGAGACACCCAAACCCTAAATTAACTATAAACCCTAAATGGCATCCAGGTTCTTAAAGCTATCCAAAAATAGAGTAACATGAGTGTATTATCAAAAGATAAATTTAACTTCCACAAAGTCTGCCCTTAGGGTGAGCACCATACATGACATCCTAGGGGACTTTCTCCAGGAGACTTCCCCATTCCTGCATCATTGGTCAAAGTAGAAGGAAAGCAAGTTTGGATAAGTTTAGTATGTTATGTACCACAGACCTGAATGAGAGACCCATCTAAGAAAACTTTACCTAAATAGACCTGGGGAAGAAAAACAATGGCTTTCCTAAATTCAGAACTTTTTAGGAAACAGGTGCTATATTGAGTTCTTTATAAATAGCAAGTCTCACTATTACCCACCACTTGGAGATGAAGACAGTTGAGAAAACTGAGGTGTAGAACATTACGTAACTTCTCCAAGATCTCCCAGCTCAGGAGTGGCAGTGCTGAAATTTGAACTCAGGCTGTCTGACTCCAGACTCATTATCTCTCCACTATGCTACCTCTCCAAATGTATTATTAAACTTTCTTTCTCTTATGTAATAAATTAAGACTTTTCCTATTTTTTTCCACTGCCACCTAGAACTCATTTGTCTTGTATTCCATTCCTAGCTCATTGGACAAACTTATTCATAAAACCCATTCTTAAAAACTACACTCTGTTCACAAGACTCCTAAAGAACAAGAAATAAATAAAGAATCAATAAATAGATAGATTCAAACTGAAGTGTGGTTGAATACAGGAAAACCCCTGGACAATGGTTCTTTCCAAGAGTGCATGGGGCTCAATGTTCATAGCAGCTCAATTCACGATAGCTAAGACATGGAACCAACCTAGATGCCCTTTCACAGAAGAATTAGTTGAGCTTTGTACCGGGTGAGACATAAGGATTTAATTTTATTTTGCTACATATGAATTTCCAGTTTTCCCAGAACCATTTGTTGAAGAGACTATCTTTTCTCCACAAATGTTTTTGGTGACTGTCTCTAGTATGAAATAACTGTGCTCATGCGGGTTTGTTTCTGTGTCTCCTATTCTGTACCATTGGCCAACATGTCTGTTATGGTGCCAATACCATGCTGTTTTTGTTACTATGGATTTGTAGTATAGTTTAAGGTCTAATATTGTGATGCCTCCTGCTTCACTCTTCTTGCTAAGAATTGCTTTGGCTCTTCTGGATCCGTTATTTTTCCAAATAAATTTCATGATTGCTTTTTCTACTTCTATGAAGAATTTCATTGGGATTTTAATAGGAATTGCATTAAATCTGTATAACACTTTTGGTAGTATGGTCATTTTTACTATACTAGTTCTGCCTATCCAAGAATGGGAGATCTTTCCTTCTTCTAAGGTCTTCTTCAATTTCTTTCTTTAGAGTTATATAGTTTTCACTGTAGAGGTCTTTCACCTATTTTGTTGGATTGATTCCCAAATATTTTTTTGTGAGTCTATTTCAAATGGGGTAGTTTTCCTAATTTCTCCTTGAGTGGATTCATCACTGATGTATTATGGGTGTTAATTTTTTATCCTCTTACTTTGCTGAATTCATTTATGAGTTCTACAGATTTTCTGGTGGAATTTTTTGTGTCTTCTAAATTTAGAATCATGTCATTGGCAAATAGGGATAGTGAGTTCTTCTTTTCCTATTTATATCTCTTTAATTTCTTTCATCTAATTGCTCTGGCTAGTTTCCTGGACTATGTTGAAGAGAAGTGATAAAAAAGGCATTCTTGTATTGTTATAGTTTTATTTTTAAATATTTTTAAAAAGTTGTAGTTGGACACAATATCTTTATTTTATTTATTTATTTTTATGTGGTGTTGAGGATTGAACCCAGTACCTCACATGTGCAAGATGAGTGCTCTACCACCAAGTCACAATCCCAGCCCCTTGTTCTGGTTTTTTAGAGGAAATTTTTCAATTTTTCTCCATTTAGAATGATGCAGGTCTTGGGTTTAGCATATACAGCTTTTACAAAGTTGAAGTATGTTCCTACTATCCCTAGTTTTTCTAGTGTTTTGAACATGAAGAAGTGCTGTATTTTGTCAAATGCTTTGTCTGCATCTATTGAAATGATCATATGATTCTTGTCTTTAAGTCTGTTGATGTGATGAATTACATCTATTGATATCTGTATGTTGAACCAACCTTGAATCCCTGTGGTGAACCCCACTTGATTGTGATGCACTATCTTTTTACTGTTTTTGTATGCAATTTGCCAGAATTTTACTGAGAATTTTTGCATCTATATCCATCAGGGATATTGGACAGAAGTTTTTTTTCTTCCATGTGCCTTTGTCTGGTTTTGGTATAGGGTGATATTAGCCTCATTTAAAATGAGTTTGTAGTGGTTCTTCTTTTTCTATTTCATGGAATAACTTGAGGAGTATTGGTATTAATTCTTTTTTGAAGATCTTGTAGAACTCAGTTGAGAATCCATCTGGTCCTGGGATTTTCTTGGTTGGTAGGCTTTTGATGGCATATTCTATTTCATTGCTTGAAACTGATCTGTTTAAATTGGGTATGTCCTCCTGATTCAATTTGAATATGTCATATATCTCCAGAAATTTGTTGATGTCTTTAAAATTTCTTTTTTTATTTTCTATTTCTATTAGACCCTGAACCTACTAAAAGAAAAAGTAGGTCTAACTCTTCACCTTCTTGACTTAGAAACTGACTTTCTTAACAAGACTCCTAAAGTGTTAAGAAATAAAATCAAGAATTAATAAATGTGATGGATTCAAACTAAAAAGCTTTCTCTCGGCAAAGGAAACAATCAGTAACATGAAGAGAAAGCCCACAGAATTAAAGAAAATCTTTACCACATGTACCTCAGATAGAACATAAATCACCAGGATATATAAAGAATTCAAAAAGCTTAACATAAAAAAAACCCACACACACAAACAACCTAATCAACAAATGGGCTAAAGAATAGAACCAGATGATTCACAGAAGAAAAAATACAATCGATCAAAAAATATAAAAAAAAGTGTTCACTATCAGTAGCAGTTAGAGAAATGCAAATCAAAACAAAGATTTCATCTCACTCCAGTCAGAATGACAATTATTAAGGATAAAAGCAATAATAAATAATGGTAAAGATGTAGGGGAAAAGGTACACTCATACATTGCTGGTGGGAATGCAAATTGGTGGAACCATAATGCAAGGCAGTATGGAGATTTCTCAGAAAACTTGAAATGGAACCACCATTTAACCCATCTATCCTATTCCTCATTATATATCTAAAGTACTTAAAATCAGTATGCTACAATAATACAGCCACATCAATGTTTATAACAGCTCAATTCACAATAGCCAAACTGAGGAACCAACCTAGATGTCCTTCAACAGATGAATGGATAAAGAAAATGTGGTATATATACACAGTAGAATATTACTGAGACTTAGAGAAGAATGAAGTATGGCATTTGCCAGTAAATGGGTGGCTCTGTAGACTATCATGCTAAGGGAAATAAGCCAGTTTAAAAAAAAAAAAAAACAAAGGCCAAATGTTTTCTCTGATATGTGGATGCTAATTCACAATAAGGGGGTGGGGGCTAGGGAAGAACAGATGCAATTGAGGTTAGACAGGATAGTGAAGGGAGAAGAGGGAATATGGGAGTAGAAATGGTAGTAGAATGAATTAGACATTATTGCCCTGTGTGCATATACAATTTCACGACTAGTGTGATTCTATATTGTGTACAACCCGAAGAGGGAGGAGTTCTCCCTTAATGTATGATGTGTCAAAATGTGTTTTACTGTGAAGTATAGCTAATTAAAACAAATAAAGTAAAAACAGATGAATGAGTGAAGATAATGTGGTATATATACACAATGTAATATTACTCAGCCACAAAGAATGAAATTATGGCATTTGACAGTAAATGGATGGCTCTGTAGAATGCTAAAGGAAATAAACCAATTCCAAAAACAAAAGGCCAAATGTTGTCTCTGATATGTGGATGCTGACTCACAATAAGTGTGAGAATGAGGGAAGGGCTGGAGGTTTATTGCATTGGACAGTGAAGAATGGGGAAAGAGAGGAGGGATGGTAATGGAAAAGATAGTAGAATGAATTAGACATACCTTTCATATGTTCATATATGAACACATGACTAGTGTAACTCTACATTATGTACAATCATAGAATGAGATGTTATACTCCACATTTGTATAATATGTCAAAATACATTCTACTGTCATGTATAACTAAAAATAACAAATAAAGAATAAAGAGATCAAAAAAATTTTTTAAAGTGCATGTGGAAACACATGACTGACTTAATTCCAATGCAAATTCATTGAGGCAGAGACCATCTCTACTTTGTACTTTGGTATCTGCAGTTGGCAAGTGGGTGGCACACAGTAGTATCAATATTTTGTGAAGAATAAACAAGATGCCATGGCACATGCATGTAATCCCAATGGCTCAGGAGGCTGAGGCAGGAGGAATGTGAATTCAAAGCCAGCCTCAACAATTTAGCTGGGCTCTAAGTAACTCAGTGAGAAAGGGCTAGGGAGGTGATTCAATTGTTAAACACCCCTGAATTCAATTCCTGGTACAAAAAAAAAAAAAGAATTAAACAAATGAATAAATTAGGAAGTGTTTATATCAGCCATTTCTCATGTTTGCCAACTTTAATGAAGAGTGATTTTTCTTCACCATTTGGTTATTCCAAATGTAAACTTTTTTTTTTTAATTTTTAACCTTTATTTTTTAGTTTTTGACAGACACAACATCTTTGTTTGTATGTGGTGCTGAGGATCGAACCCGGGCCGCACACATGCCAGGAAAATGCACTACTGCTTGAGCCACATCCCCAGCCCCTCCAAATGTAAACTTATAGAAGAAAAATTTCCCTCATTTCAAAGGATGGTGGTTACTCTAACAGCCCTTAATCAGAAGCCTGTCTTAGTGATTGCAACTGAACTTATTCACATATTTTTCAACCTTATTGGAACATAGAGTGTTTATAGAGTGACAGGAGGCACTGTTTAATCTGAAGATTATGTTGAGTAACCTGAGTTATGCTGCGGGGAGATTGATGGTACCTGAAAATTGAATACAGCACATTTCAAAGTTAGTGTAGAAATTGCGATAGGTTGGTATCAATAAATAATTAGAGGATGACATTTCATTTCATGGGTTTGTGTCAGCAACAAATTATAAAATGTCAACACTTTCTTATTTGGTATTGTAAAACACAAGATGTCAGATTCATAGTTATATAAAGCTTTTATTCATTTTCCAAAAACAAATCTTAGACTTGAGTCATAAATAATAGACAATACACTTATTTTGTACAACTCAGTCCTTTTTAATAACAAAGAAATTGATGATTTCTTTGATAATTCCAGAATTCAAATTCCACTGTAAGTAGCTGAATCGGATACATTCCGTGATATATTTGTTAGAAATATTTGCATTTCACATATGGCAGTGCACAGCGCCTAATCATTTGAGCACTCATATCTGACCCCAAGATCTAGATAATGTCAGAAACACATGGTAATCAGAGACCCAATACTTCTTATTTAATATATTATATGACTATAGAATTTAATTCAAATATGACTGGATGATCTCTACCCTTTTATTAACTTATTTGTGTAATTTTTTAAATGTTCTCAATTTTTTTTCACCCTTGGTTTATTTTATTTGGATTTAGCCTGACACGGTTTGATGGGACTCTTGATAATTGGGTATCATAGGTAAAAATAATCCAGGTGGTCTAGGACATATTCTAGAGTTACCTGTTGCTCTAAATGCACAGGTGAATGGACAGAAGGGGTCCTTCTTAGCATGAGCTGTCACATTCCTTCTTTCTTTCCTCTTCCTAACACCTTTCTTTTTTTTTCCAACAGAGGGATATGGTGACCCAGTGGAGTAAGGGCTTACTGATAAGAAAAATGAAAACTAGCAGAGTTTGAGGGCTGGGGTTTTGCTCAGTGGCAGAGGGCTTCCCTCACACATGTGAAACAGGGTTCAATCCTCAGCACCACACAGGAAATAAATAAATGCAATAAATATACTGTGTCCATGTATAACTAAAATATATTTTTAAAAGCTATCAGAGTTTGATTTCAGTAGTTAATGAGTAAAGGTATAGCTTTTACAATGTGCTTTTAGTTTATCTATGTAAAAGGCTATATAGATTAACTGAACATCATTTTCAAAAAGAGAAAAAAGGAAAAAAGGGCTAGTTTAAAACCATCCTAATGACTCCATGTGACAAACTTACCTTCATTTTTGTCTTACTGTGATTGATTTAGACTTCATAAGTATTTCTTTTCAATGAAACTTGAAGCTTCAAGACTTCTACAGACAATAAATCCTATTCAGAAAATAAGTATCTTGGGATGTGCTTGGTCATTTTAAAAATTCTAAAATATCCTTATATACATGTTCTTTGTCCAAAGAATGAAGTAGGGTTGAAGATGCAACTCAGTGGAAGAGTGTTTCCTAGCATGTGCCAGACCATAGTTCAATCCTCAGTATGGCAACAAATAAAATAAGGTAGATTTGATAGATAAATACAGCTTTATAAAAATCATTCTATGGGCCTGAGGATATAGGTCAGTTGGTAGACTGCCTGCTTCACTTGCACAAGGCCCTGCGTTCAATCCCCAGAACCACCAAAAGAAAAAAAAAGTAAAACTTGCTATGAATGTAAACATCATCAATTAAAACAAAAAGCAGGGCTGGGCTGGGGTTTTGTCTCAGCTATACAGCACTTGCTTAGAAGGTGTGAGGCACTGGGTTTGATTCTTAACACCACATGTAAGATAAAATAAAATTTCATTACCAACTAAAAAAATACATTAAGTTATTTATAAAAAGGAATTTGCTTACAAAATTATATTCTACATAATTTTTAAAAGGATACAATAAACATCCTTGGTAAGCATCTACAAGGTAACTCTTCCAGACCATTGCAGACCTGGCCCTGTAAGAATCTGTAAGTTAATAATTCAATCAGTTGCCTTTATTCAGTCAATAAATACTCAGCAAATGTGTATGTGCACAGAGCTTTGATATGTTGTAAGAGAGACAAATATGAGTGATAATTTAAAAGTTTTTATAGTTATTCATGGACAGCATAAATTTATTTTATTTATTTATTTTTATGTTGTGCTGAGGATCGAACCAAGTGCCTCACACAGGTGAGGCAAGTTCTCTGCCACTGAGCTCCAGCCCCAGCCTGAGTAATAAATTTTTGACTGTCAAGGAACTTAATCTTAATAGTAGCTGAGACCCAACATAAACAACCAAAATTACCCTAAAGGCAAAATGACATAGGAAAAGCACAAAACAGATGCAATGGGAGACAGAGGAAGAAGAAAATGACAGTTTACAAGACACAATCACAAAATCAGAGGACCAGAATGAGACGACAACCCATTCACCCTTGGCACTGGGATTTCAGCACCACACTCAAACCAAGGGGAGGAGCTCAGAGCACCTCAGCTAAGTGCTAAGTTCTGTCTTCCACTTAAATCACCTGCCACCTTCATCCTCAAGCTCTTGAAGAGTTTTAGGGGTAAATTAATTGAGATAAGCCATACACTTGCTAATTTCAGGTATCTTGAGTTTATAAGGAAATATTTTTATGTATTGTAATTTAATTGATGCATTTTATTTCTCATCATTTCAGCCAATATTCCTAATAGTATGTCCAGTGTACTTTAAGGAGTTGGCCAAGGACAAGCATACAGTTGTGATGTATGGAAGACTAGCATTGGAGCAATACAGGCTGGCCACCAATTTGGGGGAAATAGAAAAATAAACGTTTTCCTTCTAGGGACTCCATCTGAGTTAAGTTGTTTTGGTATCCAAGGGACCAAGAGAAAGAAGCAGCAACAATGACATACAGTAGCTATGGCTGTTGATAAGCCATGAATCTCATCCAGAGTACATGCAGACATGCAGCAGGGACTAGTGTTACTAGCACACTCTTTGTTCTCTCCCCTATTTACCCAAGTGTTTTCAATGAGATAAATCTTTATCGGCTCAATTTCAGACACTGCTGCAAAATTTCTCTACCCTTGGAGCACAATTGCGTGTTCAAAAGGAAGATGCAGCTGGGTGTGGTGTAATCCCATCGGCTCAGGGGTCTGAGGCAGGAGGATTGCAAGTTCAAAGCCAGTCTCAACAAAAGTGAGGTGCTAAGCAATTCAGTGAGACCTTGTTTCTAAATAAAATACACTAGGGCTGGAAATAGGCCAAGTGCCCCCTGAGTTCAGTCTCTGGTCCCCCCTCCAAAAGGAAAATGCAAATGGAATTGACAATTACCAAAATCATTAAAGCCAATGGGTCAAGATGACTAATGTTCTCTTACATACAAGCAGCAGAAGGGATTAGCAAATCAGTATATCAAGAAATCAACTGTTTTAAAAGAAAAGAGAATCTTCTTTTGTCTCATTTCATGCTTGCATTATTGCTCATTCTATGTTCCTTAAGAGGCTCAAGAACTCTCTTATCATTTTTTCAATGGTGTGTGCATTCTGTGGCAGAATATCAAGACTAAAATCACTTTTTTTCTTTTTCTAATTTATTTTTTGTTGTTGATAGACCTTTGTTTTATTTATTTATATGTGGTGCTGAAAACTGAACTCAGTGCCTCACACATGCCAGACAAGTTGACTACCACTGATCCCCAGCCCCATCCCCTGAGATCATTTTATTATATATGTAATACTAAGTAGAATGTCAACTGTATCAATTTATTAAAGGGGAAGTTTTCTGTTTTAAGGTACAAAATTAAATTCAACAAAACATACACAAAGCGCCAGATAAGCATTGGGAATTCAGGACCCTTCAGAGTTTTCCCCACTTCTCAAGCACTAACAATTTATTCTCCTTAGCAAGCAGGCTGATCTCTTCCCCAAGCTAGTAAGAAAGTGGTATATTTAATCTGTAGGTAACTCATTTGCAACAAAGATAGCTCACTCATTTCTATTATAGCTTAACTTGCCACTAACATAGACACAGAAATACCATTCTTGACAAGTTTTGCTTCCTTGGAAGGCTCTTAGACAATTGAATTGTTTCCTCCATGAATTACATTATAATTTCATCAATGAGTTCAATGATCATTTTTGAAATGAAAACAATTGGAGATTTTAATTTTTTAATTTTATCTATCTATTTATTTGTTTATTTGCAATACTGAGAATTGAACCTAGGCCCTTGCGCTTGCTTGCTAGGCAACCACTGTATCACTGAGCTATACTCAGCCCTATTTTTAAAATTTTTAACTTTTAAAATGCTCTTGCATTCCTCAGAAAAATTGGAATGGGAACTAGCATTTGGCCCTGTTATCCCACTCCATGCTATATACCCAAAGGACTAAAAATCAGCATTATACAATGACACAGCCACATCAATGTCAATAGCAGCTCAGTTTATAACAGTTAGGCTATGGAACCAACCTATCCTTCAACAGATGAATGGATAAAGGAAATGTAGTATACATACACAATGGAATATTCTCAGAAGAATGAAATTATGGTAAATGGATGGCTCTGTAGACTATCATGCTAGGTAAAATAAAGCCAGTTCTAAAAAACCCAAAGTCAAATATTCTCTCTGATCTGCAGATCTAACAATGAGAGCAACTATGGAAGTTCAGTGGATTATACAAGGAGAATGAAAGGAAGAAAGGATAAGAATAGAAAAGACAATAGAATGAATTGGACATGACTTTCCTAGGTGCATAAATGAATACATGACCAGTGAAACTCCATATCATGTATAACCCACAAAAATGGGATTGTGATTAGTATAAGATGTACCCCATGTTAGTAAAATACGTCAAAATACATCTACCATCATGTATATCTAAAAGAATAAGTTTTAAAAAGAGGAGACAAAATTAAAAGTAAAATGCTATTGCATTAAGTTGCATACTTATTTACAGGTGATTATATATGTGTATGCAATTTTCTGGTTACTAAGAAGTACATAAAAAAAGCTGGGCACCATGGCATCTGCCTGTAATCTCAGAAAGTTGAGAGGCTGAGGCAAGAGGATTATAAGTTTGAGGCCAGACGTAGCACCTTGATAAGCCCCTGTTTCAAAACAAAACATTTTTAAAAAGGGGCTAAGAAGGAAGCTTAGTGGTAAAGCACCCCTGGGTTCAATTCCCAATACTGGGTTGGGGGCACAAAAATAAAAGAAATACTGAAAACAAAAAAAATGTAAATAATATTTTTTCCCTTCAATTGCCCAAAATCTAATTATAGAAAGCCAGACATTCATACTTTAAGCAGTTGATAAACAAGGCAGAAGAAATGATTGAGTGTAGACAATTTACCACACTCACTTAATGGCTTAAAACAGCATGAATGTATTCTCTTAAAGCTCAGGAGGTTAGGGCTCGGGTTGTCACTCAACGGTAGAGCGCTCACCTAGCATGTCCAAGGCCCTGTGTTCAATCCTCAGCACCACAAAAAAATAAATAAATAAAATAAAAAGGTATTGTGTCCAACTGCAACTAAAAAAAAAAGTTAAGGGGGTTAGACTGTGAGCTGTCAGGCCTGGTCGATATGCTGTGTACAACACCAGTTCCCCTGTCTCACCCAGAATGCCCAGATGAGGCCAAGTGGGTCTGAAAGCCATCAAGAAAAGCTCATCCAAGGTCCTGTCTAGCTCCTAGACACCATGTCAGACATGATCTGGGTGGGGACCAAAGCCTTCTCTCCCTGGTTGGCAAGAGGAAGTGCAGGGAGAACGTGCCCAAAGTGTCTTTGAAGATACTTTGGGACTGGCTGTACTTGCACTGCTACAAGCCCTGCCCCTCAATTCAGAAGCTGAGCTTTCTGGACAGACCAACCTCTCAGTGCTGCACATATATGTCTGGCTCATCAACCTCTGGCGGTGGCGTCCCCAGACACGCTTTGGCAGGATATCAAAGTCCCCAATCAGTTTAACATTTCCTGTCATGGTGCTAAGCCCTGGAAAGTGGCCCTGCCAGGTGGCAATAGCTGCTTACTGCAACAGTGCTGACAGTATCACTACCAGGCCCATCAGTGTGCTCTTTGTCTGTGTGCTCCATGCTGCTCCACACAGGCCAGTGGGGAAAGCCAGCAGCCTTCCTCCAACAGAGAGAACCTCTCTCCTGCTGACCTCTAGTAGTACACCTGACCAGGGCTAAGGCTGGGAACCCCACAGGTGGACTCATCAACACACCACAGTTGATAAACTAGGCAGAATAAATGATTGAGTGCAGACAATACCCTCACAGGTAGGAATTAGAGTCTATTGAAAGAACTAGGGCTTCATCAGGAGCAGCAGGACCTGGCACCCTAGATCCTACACATTCCCATTGTAAAGGTAAAAATTCTAAGCTGATTTCAAGCTGCAAGAGCTTGAGTTAAAGTGTAAGAGACTAGGGCATTGTAAAGCTTCTAGGTTACAAGGCCTGGGCTAAAAAGTAAAAGACAATTGTTACAATTATAAAAGTCTATTGTTACAATTCCTCTGCTATCTCCGGAACCTATAATCTCTGTAAAGTTGTTAGGACAATGCTGGAACTGCCCAGTAAATATCTCCATTGATTCCCTGGTTGTTTAATAGCTAAGAGCTCTAGGTAGCAAGGCACGTAAGCATCTAGGCCCCAGAACCAATCAGTTAAATGTGTACCCTGCTTAGACATGACCAATCACCTCTGCCCTGATTGTTCCCGCCAATGTATGTACTAATCATGTTTTAGAATTGTTGTTCAATTTTCCCGCGCCTCATGATGATTTGTTCTGATGTATGCAAAGCCCACCGCCGTCTCCAAAAAGTGTACTTAAGCTCCACCTGACCTCGGCTCTGGACTCTGAGCCACTCTCCCTTCTTGGGTGGGCACAGAGTCCCAACGTGCTGGAACGGATCCCTAATAAATTTCCCCCCTGTGATTGCATGAAGTGAGTCTCTTGTGTAGTCTCTCCTCCGCCGCTTCACTGCACCCCAACACCATCTCTTTAGTTTTTGAGAACCCCAAGAAGGCATCAGCCAACAAGGGTGCTCAAGGCTCAATCCAGCTGTTCTGGGTTCGTGGTTCACTTCCCTTCTATACAGAGGGTCTTCTATAGATCACTGCCAAGCATCAGGACCATCTTCTCTGTCCAGAGGTCTTTAGCAGGATGGTGTCAGCTGGCATCACCGCATTGTGACAAGGACTGCTCTGCTAACTCTGCCAAGTCTCCAGTCCTCCTCAGTGAAGAGACAAAAGATCCAAAAAAAGAAAAGGCCTCAGGCTTGTGTTGTGGCTCAGGGTAGAACACTTGTCTAGCATGTGTGAGGCACTGGGTTCAATTCTAGACACCTCATATAAATAAACAAAATAAAGGTCCCCCCCCAAAAAAAACATCAATCTTTTAAAAAAGAAAAGAAAAGAACCACTAACTCTAATCAGAGGCAAACAGAAAAAGGGAATACAGAGAAATTTGGGGAGTACAATATTCAATCCCCTGTATTCATCAATACCTTCCTAATCAATGAGGTGGTATCATGGAGGGAAGGCAGGGCCACTCTGCCTTCCCAGACCATCTTTCAGCACATTAAGGGATGGCCAGCCACAAGGCCTCAGGCAACATCAGGAAGCCCAGGTCAAAATGCCTCAAAGAAGGCTCACAAGAATCCCCTCCCTTCCCTCAAACAGAGGCCTGCCTCAGGGGCATAACACAAGGGCTACAAGGGGAGATGCCAGCTTCTGTAATCCATAGCCCAAAGTCCCTGACACACAGCAAGTGATGAGGAGTTTCCAACCATTCAGAATAGCTCCACACAGAAACTTCTGTGGGTCCTGAGGGATGTAGGCTGCTGATAAGTAGAGATGGCTGAGAAGCTGATTCTCTTTCTCAGGACAAGTACAACAAAAGGTTTCCTTATAAATGTCCAGAAAGCATATTTGAAAAGACAGGGCTATTAATCAGGAAATAATGCTCTGGTGGAAGTAGCACTCTTTTCAATGAGTAATTAAGATGGCATCACTTGATAGCTACTCCAGGGATCATCCCTCTTTCTGCTCAGTGTCATTAATCTGGTGTCCTGGCAACAGGCTGGCCTTGGGTTCTCCCTCTGGACCTTTCTTGTGCTAATGTGGCAATCTCCTGCCTCTGCACAGGTGTGTACATCCTTGCAGTTCTTGTTCCCTTAGCAGCAGCAGCAGCAGCACTGGAGAACTTACTAGAATCTCAGAATCTCAGACCCCACCACAGCATCAGAATCTGATTTTAGCAGCATCCCCAGATGTTTCAGAGTCACAGTCAAGTTCAGAAAGCACTGCCAGATAGAGCCTTTCCTTTAAGAACACCAGCAACAGCTTCATGCAGAGGTTTCTCTTCTGAAGAGCCACTTTTTTTTTTCTTTTAGTGAGCCTTGCTGGCCTGTCAAGATTTCAACAAAGAGTATGAGAGAGACACTGTTTATACTGTAAGGAGAAAGCCTGGGAATGTAGCCTGGGACTCTGGACTGTGAATCTGGCATCATGTTCCAGCTGTATAAAGCAGAGGAGGCTGTTCCAGAATCTGTACCAAACAAATGACAAAGCAAGCTCCATTCCAGCTAGGCTACAAGATGATCCATCATAGCAATGAATTTCTTGTCTAAACAATGATCTAAGAATGTTCATAAAAAAAGTGTTGCTATCCTAGAGAATCAAGTTTGAAGGATTTTCCTCCTTTCCTAGAAGGCATAGGAAAGGCCACAAGGCAGGTCTCTACAATCATAATGAAATGAGAAAGAAGCCAATTCCCTGGATACTTTCATTCCTCCTAGTGGGAGAAGATCTAATCCTCAACAGTGTAATAGGGAGAAATTCATCACAATGTAAGTGAGTCTCCTGACACTGCTTATCCAATTGAACCTTAAAGTCCTGTTCATCCAGAACTCCGAAGTCTATAGACAGTATGTAACTTCCATCTGATGTTTACACTTTTGGTCAGTAATCATATCACCTCTGTCCAAAAGCTGACCCATTGTCTGAGCCAACAATTATTGGGACACCAAATGTGGGAATAATTTTCCAGAGAAGCATCCTAGTATCTCCCTAGCCTTTTCAGTGCAGGTGGGAAAGGCTTCCACCCAGTCAGAGTATGAACACACAAAAACCAAAAGTTATTTATAGCCCCCTGAGCATGTAGTTCAATGAAGTTTACTTCCAAGTCTTCAAAAGATGCTCCTCCTATAGTTTGGATTTCTCTTGGGAGCTCTGGCCCCTGACAAGGATTTTTGTGAGCACAAACCTCACATTGTTTGCAGATCATCCAGGTGTTGCTTGTGAGCCAGGGGACATAGAAATGTCAACTCAGAACTGTCTCAAGTGCTGTATGTGAAGCCATGTTTAAGGATAGGTATATAGTGTAGTTAGTAAATCGGGTCTAATATCCAGTAAAATAAAAAAAAATGAAGGCAATGTTGAGAATGGAGCCCAGGGAAGCAGAGCAGCAGTTGGGGAAATTGAAATGTTAACATTCCCAAGGCCCAGAGCCCACTCTAAAAAAATGTTAAAGAAGCAGCTCCCAGCCAACTGGGAAGTGCTAATCAAAGGCAGCCCCAGGCCCTTCCTGCTCAGATTACTCCTCTGGCCTATCTATGCCTCACCTTTAGTCTGCTCACCTACATTCTATCACTTCAAGACAACAGAACAAAGGACAGAAATGTGGGAAAGATGAAAGAAGACTTAGCAATAATCCCTTCCACAAACTCCGCCTCTTGGGTACCCTTCTTCCTCCAGGTAGAAGCCTTTTCAGCTGTCCTTAATAAAGTTTCTACTTTCCACTCTAAACTTGCCTGGGTGTGCTTCTCTGGTGTTATACTTCAGCATTGCGGAAGCAAGAACTCATCAGCAGTAATGTAGGCCCAACATGTTTTCCTTCGAAACTGTCTGATAAAGGCTGGGGCTAGAATCTCCGGGATGGCTATTCCAGCCATCAGAAAATCTCCACCATCCACCAAGGAGAAAAGTTTCTTTTTCAGTCTTAAATTGCTTACTTTCATGTTGGGAGTATGTTGGCTCCTATTCTGTTAGCTAGTCAGCCAGACAGGAGGGCAGCATTTAAACCTGGGACTGGATTTTCTTCCTGTTTCTTGCAGATAGGTAACCTGGCCTCTCTGTCAACTCTCTGGGTTTAGAGTTCTGAGGACCTTGACGTGGATACGTGGATTTTCACATATCATGCCCTGATATTTGACCATTTTTTCATTAGCCAACCAATAGTGTCCTTTATATTCTAACAATGTCAAAATTGAATGAGGAACTCTGACAATCAGCTCTTGTCCCATGGCCACTTTATCAGCTTCCAATACCAGAAGAGCTGTGGCTACAAGGGCCGGTAAACCAGGTGGCCAGTCCTCTGCTACAGAGTCCAGCTGTTTAGATAAATAGGCCACTGGACGGTTCCATGTCCCAGCATCTAAGTCAAAACTCCCTTAGCCACTCCAGATCTATCATGGACATACAGAAAGATAGGATTTGTGAGGTCAGGGAGCCCTAATCCAGGTGCAACTGTGAGTGCTTGTTTAATGTCTTCAAAGGCCTTTTGCTTAGTTGGCCCCCATATTAGAGGATCCCATTCTCCACTCTTTGTGGCTTCATAGAGGGGTTTTGTCTTAACTGAAAGATGGGGATCCATATATGGCTGAACTCAGTAGCCCCCAAGAATTCTCTAGTCTGATGGCAGGTTGAAGGGACTGGAATTGAGCAGATCTCCTGTTTCTTTTGAGGCCCAGTGGTTGTTCTGTTCTGTTGCTGAGTCAGATGGTGACTAAGGTGTTTGACTTTTTCTTTATAGATGTGGACTTTTACGTTAGAGTCCAGTGCTGTCACAAAAATGGTGTACTCAAGCACCTGGGAGGAACTGTCATTTAGGGAAGGGAGGCATATATAGAGCCTCTGGCGCTTTAAGATGCAGGATTTTTTTTGTTGTTGTTGTTATCTTCCAGCGCAGGATCTTGGCTGCTAGGATTCTCCAACTCATAAATCTAATGTAAATCTTAACAGAGACTGATGATCTGGCACATCATTTGTGTAAAAGCCACTTATGTCAATCTCGTCATGGGCTGTCTGCCAAGGATGGAGGGCAGTGGTGTGGTCCCCTGCGGGTCCCAGTGTGGCAGCCACATTGTGCCCACCTAGGTGTTGCTCCTTGACTGTGTGGCTTTCTCCTCCTGCCAGGTGAAAGCCTGCTCTAATTGTCCACAGTAGCTGGCCCGCTTGTGTTTTTGTTCAGTGTGCCTGGGTGCATGGGGCTCTGTGGCCCTTCCTGCTGGTGGCTCCCAGCATGTGGCTTGGAGCCAGGGTGGCATGTCCTTTTGGAGAGAGAACCCTAAGGCCCACTATAGGCTGTTAACATGAACATATTCATAGTTCATTTGGAGGCATGCAGCAGCTGAGCCCTCCTGAGGTTCTGGGTCCCGAGCATCAGATGCAGTTTTGTGTTTATGGGACCCCTGCCATATTCGTCAATCATCAACTTCCAAGCAAGTGGGAAGAAACTGAAAGGAGGGCCTGGGGCCAAAGGCTGGAGGAAAATATTCACTCCTTCTCTGTTCAAGGCTTAGCATTTGAGCATGGCAGTGGGTGCTTGCCTGCTGGGGCCACTGGAGGCTTCCCATTTTTCTGGTCACGCTTTTTTTCCTTATAAACATTTGGACCATTGGCTTTGTTCTAGTGAGATCCCCCCCCTTTGAGTGATCTCTGGGTTTGTAGTGAGGGCCACTGTAAGAAGATCCATCCTCCTCTTCATCTTTTTGGTCTGCCTGTCTTTGAGTCTCTGGATCTCGATTGATGAAAACTGTGGTGGCCACTTTAATCAGCTCGACTGGCACACTTCTCAGTAAAGCCCTCTAGGATGGTAATTTTTGGCAAATGGCTCTCTGATCCTGTCCCACTAAGGCTGCATTGATCACCTGTTGCTTGCACCTGTGCATTTCTTTACTGACAAACTTGCATTGTGGCTGTTACACTTGTATGTGCCCCTCCTCCCACGGACACCTCTGGGCAGACAGAGGGGCGGCAGCGGAGGTGGCCTGGACATTTAGCTCTGAGTCAGTTGGGCACATCTCTTTTGATAATTGCTGCCAGAGAAATGTTCAGGGCTATGGAGGGTGCAACAGGGAGATGCTGGAGCAGCGGGAGGCTTATCTCAGCTCTGATTATCTGTAGATGTGCTGGGATTAGGCTGGGGCTCAGGGCTGGCTCTGATTCCTTCTAACTCTTGGGCACAGACAGTGTGTTTTGTTCTCTTTTTACTTTTCTTTTAGAGTTTCTATGAGAGCTTCTTGACATATCTTCATTTTTAGAGCTTCTTCTTTGTTGAGGCCCCGTCCTAGGTCTGGATAACGGGCTGCATCAGATCAGTCATGGCCCAAGCTTTCTCCATGTAGGAGGGAGTATGATTTTTCCAGCTTATGAGCTCAGTGGTGGTGAAAGGCTGGCACACAAAACTGCCTTGTCTCCCTCAGACATTTCCCTTCTGGTCAACATAGCTATGTCCTTTAGTCCCTTGCAGGGGCATCTGGAGACTTCTCATCTGAGTTGTGGCTATGGTCTTAGGACAGATCTTCTACCTTCATCTTTGAAGGTGAAAGAGTCTTTGGTCCTAGGAAGCCTTTAGCTCTGAGGACATCACAGAGGAAGGAATAGCCAGTATTGGGGGCAATCATGTGTTGCCTCTGAGGACAAGGGGGCTGAAAGGAGAGTCTGTTGTCCCAGTGGTCTTGGCAAAGTTGGGTAGAGTGGCACATAGGGATTGGGTCGTCTTCTGGCTCACAGGAAAAACTGTTTGCCTTCCCCTTTCCTAGTCATATTTTCTGTTTAGCTGCTTTCCGCTGGGTATTAGAGATGCTCCTGGTGAACATCAGCTTGGACTGTCCATCTAGACAGGCTCTCAATGAAGGGGGCTGTTTCTGAACTATCTCTTGCAAGCTATCAATATAAGCAAATTGGTTCAGGGGTTCCAGGACCTCAGAAATGACTGACATTTCTGAGGTCCTGACCTGAGGTTCAGGACCTCAGAAATGACTCTCTCTTCTAAAGATCCATCTGGTGGCCAGTTCACATCTTGGGTGGGCCAATCTAATTCACAGAGTACACAATATTTGTGGAGTGAGTTTCACTCCACAGTTACCAGGAAAACCTTCTAAAGGTTCCTAACACATTTCAGAAGGCTCAGTTTCCTTAGTGTGCCTCCCATGTTCCACCCAGCATCGGTGGAGCACACTTAGAACAAAATACACTTAGGAGAAAAGTTGCTTTGTCCATCTCCTGCTGCTCCTCTCATGGAGACTTAGGGCCCTCTTAGCCTTGCAAGTCGGTATCAACCGCTGAACTGGAGCTTTCACCTGGATGTTGGTTGGTGAAATTCCGCCACAGACTGTATGAGGTGCCACGGAACCGCGGATCAGGACTCTGCACTTGCTTTGGCACTTGGGTTGGGTCAGAACCCTTTCCTTTGTCTCATTGACAAAGTTTTACACACTTTCCCTCAGACATGGCCAGGACAGAATTTCTATACCGCCCAAATTCCAATAATACCCAACCAAACAAAAAGGGAGTCATGGTTTCCCCTCTACTCGCTGTCCCTGAACAGAGACTACTCTGGTGACTCCCCGGGTTCATTTCAGCTTCAACTACTTTGTACAGTACTCCAGACCCAACAGAGGTTGATCTGTTGTAGGGACAAATGAGGCAAGGCACCGAAGATGGCAGGAAACAGTTTTATTTGGCTGTAGCCAGGTTCATAGGGTACAGCCTTTGCTGTAATCAATCAATTCCCTGAATCCCGAGTTCAGGGAGTTTCAGAGTTTTATACCCAGCATGTAAGGGGAGGGTCTCAGAAGTTCACAGTCTGCAGAAGTTCACATAAAAACAGCTTTTTCTTTCACTGTTTTGGGCAAGTCAACTCTTCAAGGACAACACCTGAGAAGGGGAGAGCTTCTTTTCCCCTTTTTTCCTCTCCCTGCCAGTTGTTACCAAGGAACCCAATTGTAACTTATCTTAAAAATATAGACATCTCTGTGAAGCCCAGCTCAAGGCCAGAGGCCTTGTTTGCACATTTATTCAAAGTACTATATTGAATATATTTGTGAAAAACTAGTAAGGGGTGTCCAGCTCCTGGAGTGCTGCTATCTTCTCTGCCAGTGGACAAGTAAAACAGGGCAACAAGAATATAGGAAGTTTATCTACATTGAACTTTTTGCAGAGACTCTTTTGCTGACAGTCCTAAAATCAGCCATGGTAAAGATTTCTGGAGAAGCCCAGTTAAGACCTTCCTGTGGAGAGAGGGAGTGCCACTTCAAAGCTTCAGGGTCTGAGCTGTGGTCTTATTAGAAAACCTGTGGGTGTTCTGGCTGTTCTGGGAACATCCTGTCTCCCCCTAGATTGTGACCTGTGCTTCAACTCCTGTTGGACTGGTTGGCACCTTTGGAAATTTGTATTCTATGCTGAGCACTCTCTTCAGTTCCTAGGTGTCTTGTTGCTAAATTTAGCAGCCTGCTCTTTCTTTCCTTTGTCTTTTTTGGCTTGTGAAGGAGAATCAGAATTATTTGGTTGCCCACTCAACCCTTCCCTACCTCTCCTGACTCTGATTGGTCTGTGGTTCTCTGACCTGTCCTGCTCTGCCCACTGTCTGTTAAGGTATCTGCTTCTATTGCCCCTTGCTGTTTGGATTTTTCTGTGGGTGATCCTCAATTGACCTAAGATCTGCAGCTTTAATCTCCTCCTTGTTGGCCCCTTATACTTATTTTTTGCTTTTTGGTATTAGGGATCAAATATGCCTCACACTCCTAGGCAAGCACCCTACCACTGAGCTATGCCCCTAGGACCTTAGTAGAGCTTCTTAATGTTTGTGCCTCTGTATCTTTTAGAAAATGAAATAATTTTATTTTACTATATTGTGAAAACAAAGAGTTTACTTTAAAATTCAAGTGATGTAGAAAGATCTCATTAGGAAGTACTCGAGAAAATAATATCTAATGTGATTCTAGTATTAATATTTTCATAGTTAATTTGAGGATATCACCCTGGATTTGTGTTTACCATGCATATATAACACATAAACTTACTTGAATGAACTCACATTTTGTTCCCTGGTATTTTAAAATTTTGATTCTTATTTATTTATTTATTTATTGGCACCAAGAATTGAACCCAGGGGCACTTAACCACTGAGACACATCCCCAGCCAATTTTTACTTTTTTAATTAGAAACAGTGTCTCACCAAGTTGCTAAGGGCCTCATAAGTTGCTGAGACTGGCACTGAATTCTCAGTCCTCCTGCCTCTGCTACCCTAGTGGTTGACCTCCAAACATGAGCCTCTGCTCTTGGCCTGTGGGTGACCTTCTAAGAAGGGCTTTAAAGTCCAGTGTGGAGACAGATGCTGAATCTAGCACAAACTGCTGGCCTTTTATTTCCTTGTGAACACAAGGGTGGTGGTACCTGCATCATGTACTTATTCAGTGGAGTGAAGGGATTATAATTTTAAAATTTTAGCATCAGATTAATCTCTTTTTAGGTGCAAAGGGCTGGAAAATATCCTTAGGCCTCAGGATCTGAGCTGTCTTATTAGAAAACCTGTGGGTGTTCTGGCTGTTCTGGGAACAGTCCCTCTCCCCCTAGATTGTGATCTGTGCTTCAACTCCTGTTGGACTGGGGGGCACCTCTGGTAATTTACATTATTTGCATAGAATACTATGCTGAGCACTCCCTTTAGGTCCTCAACATCTTGTTGCTAAATTTAGCAGCCTGCTCTTTCTTTCCTTTGTCTTTTTTGTCTTGTGAAGGAGAATCAAAATTCTTTGGTTGCCCACACAACCCCTCCCTACCTCTCCTGACTCTGATTGGTCTGTAGTTCTCTGAACTTTCCTGCTCTGCCCACTGTCTGTTAAGGTATCTGCTTCTATTGCCCCTTGCTGTTTGGATTTTTCTGTGGGTGACCCTCAACTGACCTAAGGTCTGCAGCTTTAATCTCCTCCTTGTTGGCCCCTTATAGTTCTTTTTTGCTTTTTGGTATTGGGGATCAAATATGACTCATAATCCTAGGCAAGCACCCTACCACTGAGCTATGCCCCTAGGACCTTAGTAGAGCTTCTTAATGTTTGTGCCTCTGTATCATTTAGAAAATGAAATATTTTTATTTTACTAAATTGTGAAAACAGAGTTTATTTTAAATTCAAGTGATGTAGAAATGTCTCATTAGGAAGTAGTCATGGAAATCATAGTCTAATGTGACTTCAGTATTAATATTTTCATAGTTAATTTGAGGTTATCACCCTGGATTTGTGTTTACCATGCACATATAACACATAAATTTACCTGAATGAACTCACATTTTGTTCCCTGGTATTTTAAAATTTTGATTCTTATTTATTTATTTATTGGCACCAATAAATTGAACCCAGGGGCACTTAACTACTGAGCCACATCCCCAGCCCATTTTAAAATTTTTATTTAGAGACAGGGTCTTGCAAAGTTGCTTAGGACCTCACTATGTTGCTGAGGCTAGCTTTGAATTTACACTCCTGCAGCCTCAGCTCCAGAGCCATTGGGATTACATGCCTTTGCCTTTGCCATTGCACCTGGCTTGTTTCCTGCTGCCTTATGTGACAGTTTGTCTTAAGGTTTTTCATATCAGTAAATGGAAACATGAATAACTTAAAAAAAGAGTGGAGCATTTTCTTTCTTTTGTATTTATTTATTTACTTTATTTATGTTTAGTTTTGATGGACATAGTACCTTTATTTTATTTATTCATTTCTATGTGGTGCTGAGGATGGAACCCAGTGCCTCATATCATGATGGGAGCGGGAGAGCTCCTTCACTGAGAAGGAATCCCTAAAGCATTTTCAATATTCACAAAAGTTGAGAGATTGTGCTTTTGCCACTTTTCACCTCTTCAATAGTTCTCCATGCATGGCCAGCAAAACCATTGCATTGAATGTTCTATTGTGTATCTCTCAATGCTAAGTTTTCACAAATAGTTAAGACTATCAACAGTAGTTCATTAGTATTGTGTTTGGTGGTGTTTGGATTTCCTTAGTTGTCTGTCAACATGAAAAGTTTGTTTGCCTCATGGTCTAATAGTTTCCCAAAGGCTGAGTGATATTTTGTTTGGATGCACTCTAATTTACTCCTCCCTATTGAGGGAGTGGTGATGCCAGAAGTGTGCCATTAGTGTGCTGAAACTTATCTCCTAGGGGGAGGACCCTTCCACCTTTTGACCCCTGGGGTGGAGTCCACACCCCAGGATATAGCTGTGGCTATGTAAAGAAAGTTCCAAAGTGATTCTCCCTTTTGTGAGGAGCCCTCAGAAAAGTGTCTTAAGCAATTTGGAAGCAGTCTTCAATCTCCAACTTCTACCCCTGCAAAACGGTAAGAAATAAATGGTTGTTTGCAAGGTAGAGATGCCATGGGGTCTTGTTTTAGAAGCCTGAATGAGCCAAAGCTCTGATATTTCCTCATAGTAGTCTGCTGCTGTTTGTTTAAACTAGTTTTGCTAATGGGGATTGAGCCTAGGACTACTTTATCTCTGAGCTACATCTCCAAAATATATTTTTAGTTGTCATGAATCTTATTTTACTTTTTTATATGTGGTGCTGAGAATTGAACTCCACATCTCACACATGGTAGGCAAGCGCTCTACCACTGAGCCACAATCCCTGCCCCCTCAGTCCATTTTTGTTATTTATTTTACTTTTTATTTTGAGTCAATAGGGTCTCACTGACTTGCTTGAGATTGGCCTAAAATTGGTATCCTCTAGGCTTGTGCTCCGGAATACTTGGGATCTACTCAGGCACTAGTTCGCTCACATTATTTGCCCTTATTTAAGCGAGTTTGTGGAATATATTTGTTAAATTGGCCCTAACTCTTCAAAATGAGTTTGTGGAAGTGAAATTGCTGAGTCAGTACCCAAGGTCCAGCAACAGGGTTGTGAGTCTTTGCATTTCTGTGGGTTCGGTAGGTAGACTTCCTTTGCATTTTGTTCAGCACCTGTGTGGTAGAACATTTTTGTCTTTTTACAGTTTGGGGTGTCCCGGGGTTTGAACCCCAGGAAGATTAATTACTGAATCACTTTCCCAGGTGGTTTTTTATATTTTATTTAGAGACAGGGTCTGGCTAAGTTGCTTAGGGCCTTGCTAAATTGCTGAGACTGGCTTTGAATTTGTACTCCTGCCTTAACATCCTGAGCTCTCCTGAGATTATGGAGTGTGTGCCACTTTGCCCAGCCAGTCTTTTCTTATAATTGATTTTGGTCCTTTTTTTTTTTTTTTGCCGGTACTAGGAATTAGACCCAGAGGTGTTCTACCACTGAGCTTTATCCCTAGCCTTTTTAAATTTTTTAGAGGCAGGCTAGCTTGGAACATTTCAACCTACTGCCTCACCTCTAAAAGTAGAGTTATTTCATATTTGTTGTTGTTGTTTGGTTTTTTTTCTGGAAGAGGGTCTTCCTATGTTGTCCTAAAGTTCGGGGTTCAAGTTGTCCTCCTGCCTCAGCTTTCTGAGCAGCTGAGGCTACAGGCTGGTACTTTCTGGGTCCAGGTTTAGGCGTTTGTTTTTTATTTTCCTTATTTTCATGCAAAATAGAGGTTTGACTCCAGTTGGGTGAAGTTTTCATCATTTCAGGAAAGTTTTGCAGTTTTCTAATTGTAGAGCTTGCATGAGAGTTTATTCCTAAGTGTTTTATTATATATATTTGAGAGAGAGAGAGAGAGAGAGAGAGAGAGAGAGAGAGAGAGAAGAGAGAGAGAGAGAGAATTTTGTAATATTTATTTTTTACTTCTCGTTGGACACAACATCTTTGTTTGTATGTGGTACTTAGGATCTAACCCGTGCTGCATGCATGCCAGGTAAGCATGCTACCGCTTGAGCCACATCCCCAGCCCAATGTTATATATTTTTAACAATTGCTTATTTCTGTGCTGAGGATATAGGGTGAATGTTGATCCTGTGTGGAATTCCTGGGGTTTAATGTCTAGTGTTCACCTGCAGCAGCTCTCCAGCCACCCCCAACCCTTCAACCCCTTATTTGTTCCTAATGAGTTTTCTCATTGTATTCTAACTGGTTATTCTTTTTAATAAAGATATTTGTTTTCTAGCATTTTTATGAGTTAATGAATGATAATATACATGCTCTATTTTTGGCAGAACTGGAGATTAAATTGAGAGATGCATAGATGGGTCAGCTTCCCCCCCCCCCCCCCCCCCGTTTTGGGGATTTAGAGGTTAATCACAGATATTTTTCTGCTATGGAGATACATCTCAAACCCTTTTACATTTTTTGAGTTTTTTTCTTTTTTTTTTTTTTTTTTAGTTGTAGTTGGACCCACTGCCTGTATAATATTTTTATGTGGTGCTGAGGATGGAACTCGGCATCTCGCACCTTCTAGGCCACAACCCCAGCCCCACTTTTTACTTTTTAAGACAATGTCTCCCTCAGTGGCTGAAGCTGGCTTCAAACTGGGATTCCTCTTTCCTCAGTTTGAAGAGTTTTGGGGATTAAAAGAGTGTACCACTGTAACCAGCTGGACATTAATTCCCTTGTGTGTGTGTGAGTGCATCCTGTGTGTGTGTGCGTGCATCTTGTGTGTGTCCTGTGTGTGTGAGTGTGTGTGAATGAGTGTGTGTGTGTTTGATACTGAGGATTCAAACCATGGGAGTTTCAACATTAAGCTACAGCTATGCGTTTTGTTGTTGTTGTTTTTCCCTAGGGTTTGAATCCAGGGCTCTTAAGCACTGAGCCGCATCTTCAGCCTTTTTAAAATATTTTACTTAGAGACAGGGTCTCACTGAGTTGCTTAGTGCCTTGCTAAGTTGCTGAGGCTGGCTTTGAACTCACAATCCTTCTGCCTCGCCTCTGGAGCCTCTGGGATTACAGGTGTGCACCACCTTGCCTGGTTTAGCCATGACAATTTTCATTGCTTATTTTGGCAGAAGGTCTGAGTTCCCAGGCTGCTCTCTAACTTTTATTTTTCCTGCTTTAGTGCCTTAGTTCCCCTCTCAGAGACTGAGAGGAAATTATAGATGGTCACCTCTGTGCCTGGCTCTCACATTTTCTAATGAAGACTTTTCCTTTAAAGTGTTTATGATAATCAATGGTAATCTTATGTATAGTAAGTGTATTGGTGATTGGTGCTGGTAGTAATGTTTCCACAGGAGTGTCACTATTGTACATATATCTTTTGTTTGTTTGCTTTGAGGCTTATCCTGTTTTTTGTGAACTGCTTTATAGTTCTATTATTATTTATTTTTTCTCCAGGAACTAGAAATGGGACCTAGGGGTGATCTACCACTGAGCTTTATCCCTGGCCCTTTTTATTTTTTATTTAGAAGCAGGCTACCCTGCAACTTTTCATCCTACTGCCTTACCTCTGAAGTAAAGTTATTTCATATTTATTGTTGTTGTTTGTTTTCTTTTTCTGGAAGAGGGTCTTCCTATGTTGTCCAGTTTAGCCTTAAAGTTCAGGGCTTAAGTTGACCTCATGTCCCAGCTTTCTGAGCAGCTGGGACTACAGGCTGGTACCTTTTGAGTCCAGTTTAGGCATTTGTCTTTGTTTTCCTTATTATTTTTATCCAAATAGAGGTTTGACTCCATTTGGGTGAAGTTTTTTATCATTTTAGTAAAGTTTTGCAGTTTTATAACTGTAGAGCTTGCATGAGACTTTATTCCTAGGTGTTACATATTTTTAACAATTGCTGATTTCTGTGCTGAGAGTATAGGGTGAATATTGAGCATGTGTGGAGGCCCAGCATTCATCACCCTCCAACCCTTCAACCCCTCATTCATTCCTAATGAGTTTTCCCCCATTGTGTTCTAGCTGGTTATTCTTGTTTACAAAGATATTTGTTTTCTAGCATTCTTATGACTTAATGAATGATAATATGCGTGCTCTATTTTGGCAGAACTGGGAATTAAATTGAGAGATGCACTGATGGGCCAGCTTTTTTTTTTTTTCTGTTAGGGATATAGGGGTTGATCACAGATATTTTTCTGCTATGAAGATACATCTCAAGGTCTTATTATGTTTTTTAAGTTTTTTATTTTTCTTTTTTTCAGTTGTAATTGGACCCACTGCCTTTAATTTTATTTTATTTTTATGTGGTGCTGAGGATGGAATTCATTGCCTTGCCACAAACCAGCCCCTTTTGTAGTTTTTAAGACAATGTCTTTGTCAGTTGCTGAAGCTGGCCTCAAACTGGGATTCCTGTTTCCTCAGTTTGCAGAGTTGTTTGGATTAAAGGAGTGTATCTCTGTAAGCAGGTGGACACTAATTCCCTTGTGTGTGCTTGTGTGTCTGTGTCTGTGTGTGTGTGTGTGTGTGTGTGTGTATTGTGTGTTTTTGATACTGGGGATTAAAACCAGGGAAATTTCACCATTAAAGTAAAGCTATGCATTTTTGTTTGTTTGTTTGTTTATTGTTATTTTTCCTTAGGAATTGAATCCAGGGCACTTAAGCACTGAGCCGCATTTTCAGCCTTTTTAAAATATTTTATTTAGAGACAGGGTCTCACTAAGTTGTTTAGTGCCTTGCGAAGTTGCTGAGGCTAGCTTAGAACTCACATTCATTCTGCCTCACCCCTGGAGCCCTTGGGGTAACAGGTGTGCACCACTTTGCCTGGTTTAGCCATGACAATTTTTATTGCTTATTTTGGCAAAAGGTCTGAATTCCTAGGCCCCTCTCTAACTTCAGCAACTGAGGGGAAATTATAGATGGTCACCTCTATGCCTGGCTCTCACATTTTATAATGAAGAGTTTTTCTTTTAAAGTGTTTATGATAATCACTGGTAAACTTATGTATAGTAAGCGTATTGGTGATTGGTGCTGGTAGTAATGTTTCCATAGGAGTGTTGCTATTGTACATATGTCTTTTGTTTGTTTGTTTTGAGGCCTATCCGGCTGTTTGTGAACTGCTTTATGGTTTGTTTATTTATTTATTTATTTATTTAGGTGCTGGAATTGGACCCAGGGGTGATCTACCACCAAGCTTTATCCCTGGTCTTTTTTTTTTTTTTTTTTTTTTTTTTTTTAGAGCAGGCTAGTTTGCAACTTTTCATCCTACTGCCTCACCTCTGGAGTAGAGTTATTTCATATTTGTTGTTGTTTGTTTTCTTTTTCTGGAAGAGGGTTTTCCTATATTGTCCAGTGCAGTGTTAAAGTTGGGGGCTCAAGGTGTCCTCCTGTCTCAGCTTTCTGAGAAGCTGGGAGTACAGGCTGGTACATTTTGGGTCCAGTTTTAGGTGTTTGTCTTTTGTTTTCCTCATTTCAGAAAAGTTTTGCAGTTTTATAATTGTAGAGCTTGCATGAGAGTTTATTCCTAGGTGTTACATAGTTTTAACAATTGCTGATTTCTGTGCTGAGGATGTAGGGTGAATGTTGAGCATGTGTGGAGGTCTGGGGTTTAATGCCGAGCGTTCACCTGCATCATCACGTCAACCTCCCCCCAACTCTTCAAACCCTTATTTATTCCTAATGAGTTTTCTCCCATTGCATTCTAATTGGTTATTTTTGTTTATAAAGATATTTGTTTTCTAGCATTCTTATGCCTTTATTTAAAGGATCATAATATTACAGGCTCTATTTTTTGCGGAACTGGGGATTAAATTCAGAGCTGCTCTCATCAGCCAACTCTTTTTTTTAAGTTGGTAGTTTAGGGATTGAATCCAGATTTTCTCTGCCACTGTGCTAAATCCCAAGCCCATTTTACTTTTTATTTTAAGACAGTGGCTTCCTCATTTACCAAGGCTGGCTTCAAATTTGGTTCCTCCTTCCTTATTTTGCAGAGTTGCTGGGATTAATTAAAGGAGTGTACCTCTTTAACAGCTGGACATTCATTGTGTTGTGTTTGTGTGTGTGTGTTTGATACTGGGGATTGAACCCAGGGGAGTTTAACCACTGAGCCACATCCTCAGCCAGTTTTTTTAATTTTTATTTAGATAGAGGGTCTTGCTGAGTTGCTTAAGGCTTCACTAAATTGCTGACACTGATTTTGAATTTGTGCTCCTCCTGCCTCCGCCTCCCAAGCTCATGTGTGCCACTATGCCAGCCTGTCCAGTTCTTTGTGAACTGTCTTATGGTTTTATTATTATTATTATTATTTTCTGGAACTAGGGAATTGACCCAGGGGTGATCTCCCACTGAGCTTTATTCCTGGCACTCTTCAGTTTTTATTTAGAAGCAGGCTAGCCTGCAACTTTTCTTCCTTGGCCTCAGCTCCGGAGTAGAGTTATTTCATATTTGTTGCTTGTTTCCTTTCTTTCTTTCTTTCTTTCTTTCTTTCTTTCTTCATTCCTTCCTTCCTTCCTTCCTTCTTTCTTTCAGAGGGTCTTCCTATGTTGTGCAGGCTTGTGATAATGTTTGGGGCTCAAGTTGTCCTCCTGTCTCAGCTTTCTGAGCAGCTGTTACTACAGGCTCATACATTCAGGGTCCAGGTTTAGGTGTTTGTCTTTTGTGTTTCTTATGATTTTCATCCGAATAGAGGTTTGACTCCAGTTGGGTGATTTTTTTTTTTCTCATTTCAGAAAACTTTTGCAGTTTTATAATTGTAGAGCTTGCATGTGAGTTTATTCCTAGGTGTTATATATTTTTAACAATTGCTGATTTCTGTGCTGAGGTATTGGGTGATTGTTGAGCATGCATGGAGCCCCTGGGTTTAGTGTCTAGTGTTCCTGTGCAGGGAGGCACAAACCACCAACATGTCTATTCCTTATGAGTCTTCCCCCATTGTGTTCTAACTGGGTATTCTTGTTTGTAAAGATATTTGTTTTCTAGTACTTTTATAACTCAAAAAAGGTCTTTTAATATTTTTTTAGATTATACGTGGACACAATACCTCTGTTTTGTTTTTGTATATTTTTATGTGGTGCTGAAGATCAAACCCAGTGCCTCACATATGCTAGGCAAGCACTCTTCCACTGAGTTACAACCCCAGCCCAACTTAAGCAATTTAATGAATGATAATATATGTACTCTGTTTTAGGTGGGAGTAAGGGTTGAATTCAGAGCTGCACTCATGGGCCAACATTCTTGATTTTCTTGTGGGGATTTAGGGGTAGAACATA
The DNA here is from genome assembly GCF_052094955.1 of Ictidomys tridecemlineatus. Lineage (NCBI taxonomy): Eukaryota > Metazoa > Chordata > Mammalia > Rodentia > Sciuridae > Ictidomys > Ictidomys tridecemlineatus. Next base: position 547,112 of record NW_027520947.1, read on the forward strand.
GATATTCTCTGTAACTTAGCTACCTTCAAGTCCTTTTTGCTTTCTATTTTATTTTTTAATATATTTTTTTTAAATTATAAGTGAACACAATAACTTTTGTTAGAGTTTGTAAATAGTCAAAATAACACCTGGTAATTTGCCAGGGGAATGTTAGAGTTCCTAAACAAGTCTGGATAGTGCCTGGCAAAATGCCAGTGGGAGTGGTTTGAGAAGTAACAAAAGCGAGCCATTAAGTGTAGAGATTCCTTATTGATTGACTGATGTATCTAGTTTATATTAATTAAGATAAGATGAGCAAAATGTATAAATACCTCTGTTGTCCTACAATAAATGGCTTCCACTCCTGCTGTATCAGCTTACACAAGTTGTTCGTCACCCTCTGGTTATTTTGCTGCAGCTGGACTGTGGCAAACTTTATTTCATTTATGTGGTACTGAGAATCGAACCCAGTGCCTCATACATGCCAGGTGAGTGCTCTGCCTCTGAGCCTCATTCCCAGCCCTTTTTTGCTTTCTATTTTAAGACAGTGTCTCCCTCAGTTGCTAAGACTGGTTTCAAACTTTGAGTCCTCCTTCCTCAGTTTGCAGAGTTGCTAGAAATGTGTGTACTTCATAAACAAGTTGGATATTCATTCTTATGTGGTGTGTGTGTGTGTGTGTGTGTGTGTGTGTGTGTGTGTGTGTGTTTGATACCGGGGATTGAATCCAGGGGAGTTTTACTACTGAGCTACAGCCATTGAATTTTTTTGTTTTGTTATGTACAGGGTATTGAACCCCTGGGCATTTAAGCACAGAATCACATCCTCAGCCCTTTTTAGATATTTTTTTTTACAGACGGTCTCACTGATTTGCTTACTGCCTAGTTAAATGGGTGAAACTGGCTTTGAATTGTTAGTCCTCCTGCCTCAGCTTCTGGAGCCACTGGGACTATAGGTTTGTACTACCTCGCCTGGCTTAGCCACAGCAGATTTTATTGCTTATTCTGGCACAAGGCCTAAATTGCCCAGGCTTACTAACTTTCAGTATTTCTTCCTTATTCCTCCGATTTAACTCAGAGGGAATTACAGATGGTTACCACTGTGCCTGGCTTTCATGTTTTTTGTTTGTTTTTAGTATATATTTAGTTGTCATTGGACATTTTTAAAAATTTATTTATTTATATGTGATGCTGAGAATCCAACCCAGTATCTCAACTACCAGGCAAGCTCACTACCACTGAGCCACAATCCCAGTCTTCTCCTGTTTTTAATTAAGACTTTTCAAGTGTTTAGGATAATCAATGGTGATCTTCTGTATTATAAGATGTATTGGTGATTCTTGCTGGTAGTAATGTTTTCACAGGAGTGTCGCTATTGTATCTATATCTTTGTTTGGTTGCTTGGTTTTGGTGCTGGAGATTGAACCCAGAGGCACTGCATCACATCCCCAGCCAGTTTCTTATATTTTATTTAGAGACAGGGATTTGGTGAGTTGCTTAGGGCCTCAGTGAGTTGCTTAAGGCTTTGGAGAGTTGCTGAGGCTGGGTTTGAACTTGCATTTCTTGCCTCAGCATTCCGTGTTGCTGGGATTACAAGGGGCAGGGGCTTTCCATTTTTTTTTTTTTAATGATTTTGTAGCTTGATAAAGAACTTTGGTTTTTGTCTGTGTTTTAAGGGTTTAGTAAGCAATTGAAGCTTTTATTTAAGCAAGGTATTAAAGCATTTGATAGAGATAGTGGCAGTAGGATTATAAAGAATGTGGAAATTTCATCATCAGCCCATGAGTATGTAAAGTTTTCTTGTGAGATGTGTGCCTTCACAACACTCAGTTGTTTGAGTTTTCATAAAAGGAGTGTGTATTCTTGAGGTCTTAAACCTGAAAAGATACTGGTAAAATGCATACAGAAGCCTTGATCTGTGATGTAGACAGGTCGTAGTTGAACCATCTGTGTGATCTGAAATTGTTTGTCTTTAATTTACTATGTGTAGATAGTGGAGATCTTCATACCTTAATTTTCTGGACTGGGGGTATATGGGTGCTGTACTAAGGAACTATAGCCCCAGTTATTTTAAATTTGCTTTTGAGACAGGGTCTCACTATGTTTACTAGCTGGCCTCAAACTTGTGATCCTCCTGCCTCAAATTCCCACCTCACTGGGATTGCATGCACATACCACCCTTCCTGGCTTCCAACATATTGTTTTATGTATACCATGTATTTAAAACTTGGTAACTTAGTTGGGTGTGGTGGTGCATGCCCATAAACTCAGCAGCTCAGGGTCCTGAAGCAGTAGGATCATGACTTCAAAGCCATGCTTTGCAACTTAGGGATGTCCAAAACAATTGGTGAAACCCCATCTCTAAATAAAACACAAAGTAGGGCTGGGGATGTGGCTCAGTGATTGAAGTCCTCTGGGTTTAATTCCTGTTACCTAAATATATAAGTAATTAAAATTTTCTAGCTTGTTAGGATAGAGAATAGTTTCAAAATTTCAAAATGAAAAGACTAAGAATAGTAATTTACTCATTTACCTTTATATGCTTACTGGTCAAAAAAAAATTATGCCATCATCTTAAGGTACTGAGTAGTGCACATATCACAAGTTATAGTGAAAACAGCTTTATGCTACACAACTAATTTGACAGAAGTGTTTGTGAGCATGGCACAGAATTCTTATAGTTTTTGCCACTTTTAGAAATTCTTCCCAGGTCATCAAAGTTGAAAATACAGTGGAATATTGAGCATGAAGAAGAATGCTATGCAATTTGTATTCTCTATGCTTTCATTAAAATTATAATTAAAATTTGAACCTTGTTCAATCATTTACCTCTATGGATTATGAAATCCTACTGGCAGCCAGTTGTTGTATATGACAGAAATGAGGAGATGATTTGCTGAATCAGAGTTTATTAAAATAGAATGAGAATTGTTGTGTAGGTTTACATGCTCAGAGGGGAGAGAATAATGTGAAAAATCTTCATAGATGAAGTACTTTAACCACATATTAATGGTTTCCAAAATTCTTAAAGCCCACTGTTCAATTAATATGGAAAAAGGCTTTGTGAAAAGTAAAGTGTCCTTGAAGCTGAGATTTTCCTGTACAGGAGCAATTTTTGGTGAAGCCAGCTTGACCACCTTGGTGGACAGTCAGGATAACAGGTAAGGTATCTAATTTCTAGTTGATACAGGTGGTATTGGTGGATGAGGCTTCTGAGATTAATTTGCAGCTGATGAGGCCTTGTCACTGCTTGGCTCCAGGCTTTCAGAGAAGTGTTATGGTCTTTCACATGACAGAGGTGGCCCTACATTAACCTAAGCTCTCAGGGTGTCTGGCAAAACTATAGAGTTGAGATTTTTCTGAAGCTCAGTAGTTTAGATCAGTGGCTGACACATGGGGAGTCTGATGGGACATATAAGGTCTGGCAACACATCATGCTCTAGCAAGGAGGGAAAACTCTTCAAAACATCAAACATTTAGAAGTATTTAAAAATCTTTCATACTTACATAACATATGGCCTAGCACCAAAACCAAGCCACCCTCTGCCCTGGTTCCAGGCTCAACCCATGACCAGGTGGAAAGAAGATGCCATTATTCCAAGCCTTTGTAATTCTGGAGTCTGAAAAGGCTACCCAGGAGCTTTAAAAAGTAAGTGGGTGGAGAAAATGATTTCTTAGAAGAAGACCCTGACTGGCCTGGTGGCCAATGCCTATAATTCTAGTGACTGGGAAGGCTTAAGCAGAAGGTTTGCAAGTTGGAATCCAGCCTCAGCAACTTACAAAATGCTGTTCGAAATTAAAATGGCCACAAGTGTTGCTCCATGATAGAGTGACCCTGGGTTCCATCCCCAGCACTTCCCTCACCACACCCCTCCAACCAAAAAAAGTGTGGTTGCTCCTGCCTGCAAGACTGTGGGGTCCAGAAATAGACAAAACATTCACTCTGGCTTCCCACATATCACAGCTAGTCTCTACAAGATTGGCCCCCTTCCCCATACCTCTTCAAATATATTTTCCAACGACTTTATCTTGCTCCCAAAGTTTGTGATATTGATTAAAATTAACATTCATTATGACATCTTTTTTCAAAAATTAATGTTTTTTTGACCCATGCAGGGCATGTGTTCCCTGCAGTCACCACATGTGCTCCTTAATGAAGTTTGGCTCTGCATATTTTTTTAATATTTATTTTTTAGGTGTAGATGGATACAACAAAATGCTTTTATTTATTTATTTTTTTATGTGGTGCTGAGGATTGAACCCGGGTCTTGCTCCTGCTAGGCAAGTGCGCTACTACTGAGCCACAATCCCAGCCCCGAGCTGCATATATTTTATGTTGTTTGTTCCTGAGGATTTAAATATTTTATGTCTGTTGTGAAAGGGAGACTTTTTTTTTTTTTGGTGGTGGTGCTGGGAATTGAACCCAACATGGTGTGCATGCAAGGTAAGCACTGTATCAACTGAGCTGCATCCCAGCCCTAAATGGGACTTTTATATGAGGTTATTGCTGATTCAGTGATTTTTCTAATGATTTTCATGAGAATGAGAAATGATGAATTTTCATTTTCTTTCTTTTCTTCTTTTTTATTTTCTACTTTGTGTAATTGGTGCAGGTATCATCAGGTAGTAGAAATGTTCTTCAGTACTCTTGTCTGGTCCCTGAAAGCTTTTGTCCTTTAGCTCCACCATGAGGTTGGTTATAAAATTCAGTTGTATCTGTATTAAACTCTTAACTGGGTGTTGACCTTATAAACTCAAGTGGGTGTTGACCTTACAAAATATGTTCCTGAGGCTGTGAGGTTGATATTATATTCAGGTTAGATTCAGGTTCTTAATGTTTACATTTGTGGTCCTGTCTTTAGCTAACAATGTGGTACCTTTTAATTTATTTTTTATTTTTTAGGTACTGAGGATTGAACCCAGTGGTGCTTAACTACCAAGTCACCTACCCAACACTTTTTAATATTTTACATAGAGACAGGGGTCTCATTAAATTGCTTAGGGCTTCCATAATTTGCTGAGGCTGGCATTGAACTCACAATCCCCCTATCTTAGCTTTCTGAGCTGCTGGAATTACAGGTAGGAGCCACCACTTCCAGCCTGGGGAATTATTTTCAGGGTTTTGTGTCACTGTTAGACTTGTTAAAACCTCTGCCATTCTTGTTTCTGTTTGACAGATCCACCCAATCCAATGATGGCATTTTTCTATGTACTTGAACTTTACTTCATTTAGGACATGGTTTTTTTGTGCATCAAATTTGGCCTGCCACATGTTTTTCTAAGTAAGGTTTCACTGGAACACAGTCATGGCTGCTTTCTTGGCACAGGAGCAGAGTTGAGTAGTGGAGAACACTACAAGGCAGAATTATACTGGTTGGCCCTCCAAGGAGGCAATTTCTAGTATGTGCATTCCTGTATCCTTCACCTCCCCTAGACAAGGCTTGTGGCCTGTGTTAGTCAGGTTTTTATCACTAACTACAAAGTACATGATAAGAAAACTAGTTTCAGAGGTTCAGTACATGGTGAACGTACTCCATTGCTCTGGGCCCAAAATGAGGCAGAATGTCATGGTGGAAGGGCATGATGGAGGAGTGCTGCCCCATTGATGTTGGCCAAGAGACAGAAAGAGGGGAAGGGGAAGAGGCCATAGGGAATATGGACCCATTCCTGATAGGTACCCAGTGACCCACTTCCTTCAATCATACCCCACCTGTGTATGATTACCACCCAATTACTCTATTCAAAATAAGATGAACTGATTTAGGTCACAGCTCTAAGTGTAATCATTTCACCTTTGAATCATTCTGCATTAACAGTTTTCACTTTATGTCCAAATCATAACATGATCCTTTTCAATTAGACTGCGGGGACATTGCTTCAATATTTTCCTTACCAGGAAAAATGCTGCCCTTAAAAGGGTATATGTTCTAGTGGGGGAGAGATTGGAAATAGGAAAGAAATTAGTAGATGGTGCAGTAAGTTACAAAGTTGTGGAGAAGGATTGAGAGGAAGCAGTGGATGGTACATTAGACACTGAGGTTCTTCCCAGGCCTGGCATCCATGAGCTCTTGCATTTGTCCTTCACCTTTGACCCTTTAAGTGAAACTGGACTTTTCACACCTACTTCCTGCATCTCTCCAGCTGTAGCCAGTGCCCTTCCCGGTCTCTACAAACTGTGAGTACTGAGGTGAAGAACCTGCTGGACAAAGTCCTAGGGTGAGTGCTGCTAAAAATGCACCCAGGGCTGTGTGGGTGAAGGTAAAGAGGGTCTGGAAGAGGGAATTGAAAGGGAATTGGTGTTGGGTGGCCTGGCCCAACGAGCTGCAACCAGATCGACCCTCTTTCCTGTGTCTGACCCCTTTGTGGGTCTCTTGGTAATCTGTCTTGCTTTGGAGTTTGAACTTGACCTGTGGACATTGACCGCATGATATTGATATTGGAGTTATAAGAATTTTCATCACTTGTGTGTTTTCAAAAATGATAGAAATAATGGACCCATGTGAGGACTGTAATGAAAATTTAGTAGAGGTCATTTGTAATGTCTGGCACATGGTTAAGTACCAGCAACATTTGCGAAATGAAGTAAAATAGTTGTATTCCATATAGTTATAGTGCTTAGGAACTTTGGTTTTTATGCTTAAGTGTTAGTAATAGTTGAGTGTTATCTTCTATAAGATGGAAGGGAATTATCAACTTTAGTTTCCACTGAGTATTAACTCAAAGGGTTGAATATAGGTTTTCCAAGAAAAATGAAGATAAGATGTACTTAAGTATACATTTGTTATTGGTTCATGTTTTTAGGCACTTGGTGGACATTTTCTTACCAGGAGGAACATTTATATTTTCAGTATAAAGATTTCATAGAAAAATAAGCAGAGTGCCTTTATTTTAAAATTAATGGTAATTTCATTCATGTATTTAAAAAATAAAATACTTTTGTATTGGTACTTGTCATCAAGTTCCTATAGGTTGACGCCTCCAGGATATTAATTGTGAGGAACAGAGTCTCAGGCAAGTGGTACATTTCTGGTGTTGTAACTAATAATTTTATTAAGTCAATATTTGTGGTTATATGATTGAGGTTTTATATATTTGATAAATATTTTTAAGAATAACTTCAGGGCTGAGGTTGTGGCTCAGCGGCAGAGTGCTTGCCTAGCATGTGTGAGGCACTGGGTTTGATTCTCAGCACCACATATCAATAATTAAAATAAAGGTCCATTGACAAGTAAAAAAAATTTCTAAAAAAGATGTAAAGATGCTATGTCAGTTTTTCATGGCTGTGATCAAAATAACCTAAACAAGAACAACTTGGAGAAAGAACAGTTTATTTTGGTTCATGGTTTCAGTGGACTCAGTCATGGTCAATTAGCACCATTGATCTGGCACCCAAATGAGGCAGAATATCATGGCAGAGGGTATGGTAGAGAAAGCTGCTCAGCTCTTGGCAGTGGGGAACCAGGGTAGAAGAGGAAGGGGCCAAAGACAAATACTGTCCTCAAGGCCAAACCCATAATGACTTACTTCCTCCATTTATGCCCCATATGCCTATACTTTTCACCACCTCCCTGTAGTATCTTCAAATTATTAAGCCAACTAATAGATTAACCCACTGGTAACGTCAGAACTCTCATGAACATTCTCCTCTGGAACATGGTGGCATTGCCTTAACCATGGGCTTTCCAGATTAAAAACAGTAACAGATTTTATTATTGGTTCTATTTTAGCATAATGTAGTTGTTATAACTGAGTTTCATGATGTAATTTGTTTTATGACTTTGTATTGTCCAAGTGTCTAGAGTATCAGAAGAAACTCAGACTCAATAAAGAGCAGACATGAGGAAGGTTGGTTATTAGGGGAAGGGTTATAGCAGGGGAATTGATCCTATGAAGTCAACGCAGGATTGACATTTTCACCATAGAGCAATACACATCTGAGATGAGAAAGAGCAAATTTACTTGAATTTGTTCTGGTTTGGTGGCCCCATATTGTTGGTGGAATTAGAAGACTAAGGCTCTAGGACTTGTTTTGTTCTTGTGATTAAAAACCAGGGCCTGGTACAATCTAGGGAAGCAATCACTGATTGACACTCCTAGCTTTAGGCAGCAGGCTGTAAAATTTTAGGCAGCTTTTCTACCTTAGCCTCTCTTTGGAGCACAATAGACAATTTTAATTGTAAGGCATATAAGTAAGAGTAATTTATATAAAGGAACAACATGATGCTTGTTCACAGGCATACACTTAAGGTATTGCTCTATGATGTAATGTTTTCTGACAAATGCATCCTGAGGTAATTTTGTCCATATGCAAACATCAGAGTATGTACCCACATAAAGTAAGATGGCTACATCACTAAGCGATCTAGTCTGATGGGACCAACTTATAAACTGATCTTCATTGATTGAAATGTTATGTCATTTGTGACTGTAACTGGGACCACAGAGGTAAACCTTTTGTCAACAGTTCAGTATTTTTTATGGGTTCGCATGATTCTCACACAAACAAACTGAGGTTTGAGCAGAAGACTTGCTCCTGGAAGTCTCCTATATCAGACTTCCAGGAAGGGCCAGTTTGACCCATTCATAGCCAGTACCTGATGTGTGAGAATCATGTCACTGAAATGACTAGGAAGAAGCCCTTTCCATCTTGAGGGGCTATACTGGTGGCCAAGCTGGATGTCCCTGCTTCAGATGGTAAGTCTCCTTCCTTCATATAGTGGTGGGGTGGGGTGTGGGTAGTGGGTTGCCTAGAACTTTTGGTTTCCTGAGATTGGATTGCCATGGGATGGCTGGGCTCCTGTCACACCTGGGGCTGAACACTGGACACAGCAGCAGAGCTGGAAACATCACAGGCAATTAGGCCTCTCAGCTCTACCATGCAAGTGTGAGAAATAGGGTTATGAGGAAAGGCCATAGGTGCACAGTAGGTATGTTTGCAGGAAATAAGATCCAGCTGAACAGTACCAGTGTGGGCACTGAATATGGGAATTTGGCTGGGCAATGCAAGTGTTGTGGCCTTTTTTGAGGGAAGCTGCAGACAGATACTCCATCCCCCCCCCCATGCCCAGCATCTCTTCCTTTTGGTGTTACTGGCTCTTTACACTTGTTGCCTAGATGTCTTGCTTTGGACTCATTTAAATTCCTTTTTAATATTCCCTGCACCAGTCCTGTGCCATTATCCCATTCCCACATGTTTACTGCCTGGTCGTAAAAACTTGGCCTCACAATTTTACGATTTCATTGTGTACAACTTCCATGGCCATAGATTCCCATCCTTGTCTAGTTTTCAAGACCCTTTCCTTAAATACATAGTCCTGAAACAGTGCCTGGGCCCCTTAGTAGGGATTATTAAGACATCCTTTTTCTCAGACCTGTGACCATGCTCCAGGACCCCAGACAGCCTGAGGTGGACCTGGGCCTTGAGCCTTCCTCCCCCCTGTGCCACCTGGTCCACTGTCTCCACTCCCTTCCTCCCATCCCCTGGGACTGATGGGGGGGTGTAGTAACTGGCTTTCCAGACCTGGGCCTGGCTCCTTGCTATAGTCCCAGACCACTAATCTCCAGGACCCTGGCCCTGTCCCCATCTCTAGATCTCAGGCCCCTTGCTGGTGCCTGCACTTGAACCTCCCCTCTTTTGCCCTGGTGCTGTGGGATTTCTGCACTGCCTGGAACCTCCAGTCAACCTGATTCTCCCCAGCCTGGGCTCCCCCATGAGTCCCGGGTCCCTACCCACCCAGACACCAAGGTTCATGCTGGCGCTGGCAGCCTTTCCACACCCAGGGCCATCCTTTGACCCTGCTTGGCTCCAGGTCCCTGTCTGGAGGATCTACTCCCCTTGATTGCAGAGGAGTGCAATGGGCTGGCCTCTGAGCCCTCGAGGCTCCCTAGGGGAAACACAGCCCTGCCCCTCGCCTGGGCCCCCTTGGCTGCCCACAGCCTGACACCTGGCAGTGAACGTGGGCGCTGCGCTGACCTTGGCCTGCGTGATCCTCTCCCTTCCCTCCCCTGCCCTCTTGCCTTGTGGGCTGTTCCTAACCCAAGCCAGCCCTCCCTTACCATGGAGCTTTAAGCTCCAGAACTGGGGCCTGGCTCCTGTGCCGGGCCCCTGTGCGCGTGTTCGTTGTCGTGTCTCGTGGTGTGCTGTGGGGTCGGGTGGTGCTGTGGGGTCGGGTGGCGTTGCTCTGGGTCGTCGGGTCAAACCGGGGGCCCTTTGCACGCACTCTTCTCGGTGCCCCTTGCGCCCCCCACCCCACCCAACTCTTTCCTCCTTCTCCAGTGTTTGCCAGTGTTTCTGATTTGCAAAGGAAGGGAGCATCCAGGAGGGAATGGACATGGGGTTGGGAGTGTTGTGTGACTCAAATGGAGGCAAATGTAACTGGGGCTTTCCCTCAGTGTCATTCATCTACAGATCACCTTTTATACCTCTTAGGGCAGCTGGGAGAAATTTTCAGAGAAGGAACCTTAGGATTTTCCCCTGACTGTAGCTCAGGCTAGAAATTCCTCATGTTGTTCCATACTCCTTCATCCACTTCCACACATCCAAGGAAGATCGGGACTAGGGACACTGTATACTCAAGCCAATTGCTCTCTGAGCCTGGACCGAAGAGTAGGAAGAGGCTTCAGCAGACCCCAACATACCTGCTCTGTGTTTAACAGGTGATTAATAGCTGCCTAGGCCAGAAACATTTCACCCTAGTCTTGAAGAGTGGTGGCTGCACTAACTGCATTTAAATAGCCGACAGGTACCCATCATCCTCCAAAATAAGAGAAAGAAAGATGTACCTCAAACTGATGTGGGATGTATGGAGAGTAGCTTACCTCAGTATAGAGGTAAGCTCCTCAAAATATGAACCTCCAAATATGATATCGCTGGTTATTGGTGAAGACTGCTGCTTCTGCACATGTTGAAGTTTGAACATTAGAGAAGCAGGCCAAGGCAAGCAAATGAAGCAGAATTTATTTAAAAGACTACTCTTGCGAGGGAGAAAGGGGGCATAGCTGCTATCCTGGTATCCCAAGAAGCCAGGTGTTCTGCCCTTTTTATATGACCTAGGCTTCCTTTGATGTTCACTTTCCCTCCTTATTTTTCTTGTTCCTGTGGTCATGACTAGGCCCAGGAATGCTTGGAGGGATGGCCAAAAGGTGAGAAATAGGTATGCTGAAGGCAGAAGGGCAGGATGGAGTAGAGGAAAAATACCCTAATAACCTTATAGCTCCTTGTAGGGCAGAGATTTTCCTGAGACTGGTTACTTTGACAACAGGTTGGAGCAGGGGCAGGTTCCTGATAAGATCCCTCAGGAAAAGTCTCCCACTTCTCAGACTCACTCAAAATTGGCCTCCTAGATGTGACCTGACTTTATTTACTTATCTATACTGATGCCTGTCTAATTCTGATTTCCACACCCTTAGAAAATTGTTCTTGCTCCCCAAACTCTAATACCAAAAGGAATCACCTGCTCATACTTTAACAGGAGATTCTGATTCAGTAGGTCTGTGGGGAGCCTGAGAGTGCAGTTCCAGCCTGCTCTCAGGTGAAGGCCTCCCAGCAGGGAACAGCTCACAGCCATCAGTAGACTACAATCCACAGCCAATGGGACCCAGGCCCACAGGGCAGAAAGTGGGAAGGCTAAGACAGCCTTATCTGTTTTTCATTCACAAACAGGACCCTGTTGCTGGCTGCTGCAGCACACCTACCACCACTGAAAAGAACAGAAGTGAAGATATTTGCTTGGTGAGGTGTGAATAGGCGTGGTTGGAATGAGCCATTAGGCAGGCAAGACAACACAACCTCTGCCTCTTGATTCTGCTTTGGATCAGTGAGACACACTGGTCTTCAGTGCCCTGATGCTCCAACATCCACCCTTTCAAATGTTAGGATATACTCTGGGGTACTGATGTTGCTGCGAAAGAAAGTTTTATTTTAGGTAGTTAAATTTTTTTTACATCTCAGTAACATTGTTTTCATTTCAGTGGCCTTTAGTGATTAATAAGTACGCTCTACGATTTGTCAGGATCTCTTAAGCAATGAGTTAAGATATTTTTTCTATTTTCTAAAAACTTTTTCATAAACCTAGAACATTAATAAACAATGGGAGATCAAGAGTCTGTCTTCTTGTATCTAATGACAGTAAAAGAAGTGTGCAGATCATTTATCCAAACACTTCTAATTGTTAATCAAATTTAAGTTCCTTCCTTTTTAAAAAAAAATTTTAGTTGCAGATGGACACAATAGCTTTATTTTATTCATTTATTTTTTATGTGGTGCTGAGAATCCAACCCAGTGCCTCACACATGGTAGGCAAGCCCCCTACCACTGAACTACAACCCCTGCCAGTTCCTTCATTCTTGAGAGGAGACCATCTTTTTCATATTTTACCCTTTGCCTTTCATATTTCCCTCTAGTTTTCTCACTCTGAATAAAACAAGATAAAAGAGAAAATGTCAATTTTTCATAAGAAATGATATGCTTTCTATGATAGATGTAATGATAACTCACTTATAAAATTCTGAATGATAGGAGTAGCATAGTAGCCAGGGCCCAAGTCAGAAGCTGGTGCTGGTAAGAGGTTAAGTTTGAAAATGGCAAGACAATAGTTGGGGTTTAAACTAAAGGCAAATGTCAGAAGAAGGGGCTTTTGTTTTGCCATTCACTGAGGGTTTTGCTCTTCTGCTTTACAACTAACTGATTAAATTCATGAAATAACTACTTACTTTTTTTCTCTTATTTAAAGAGGGGATAAAATGTCATTTAGAAAAATTCCCTGGGCTGAAGCTATATCTCGGTGGTAAAGTGCTTGCTTCACACGTGTGATGCACTGGGTTTAATCCTCTGTACCACATAAAAATACATAGATACTGTGTGTGCATCTACAACTAAATAAATATTTTTAGAAAATCCCTCACAATTACTATAATCCATTAATACAAATCTCATTATGTTATTATAGACCAAAAGAGGCTGATTTAATCTGAAAATCTTCCTAAAGGTCTAGAATACGAAGGGCACAGATGGAAAATGTGCCTGCACCAAGACACTACTATAGCTGGATATTCCAGGTTCAGTTTGGGCACCACTCCACCTTGTACCTTCCAACCCAAACAAGGAAGGTGTGAATCTGCAGGGCTCCTGTGTGGGGCTTGTGGCCCGGGGAAGCAGATCTGAAATAGAAATGGGTTTCAGAGACCAAAAAAGCTGTGGGAATGCCCCTGGGAGACATATGTGGTGTCCAACAGGCTCATCTTCCCTTCTGTACTTTTGCATGCACTGATCTCTTTGGACTAGGACCTCATCTGCAGTAGCTTGGGGATGCCAAGACCTGATAGGTGCTTATACAGAAGCCTCCAATCCTATCCATAAAAGAAGTAATTTCTGTGACTTTAAGGATCCTGCTCAGCAACCCTCAGGTAAGTGGATTGGTTCTTGCTTGCTCAAGGCTTTCCCAAGGTGGGAAATTTCCCCCCACATTGTGGTCCCTTTCCAGGTAGAACTCAAGGACTACAGAATTCTGCACCTGCTCCCACAGGAGAGAAAGGAATTAGTTTTCTTCATGTTCATTTTTTGTATTGTTTAAAAATGTATCTATTGACATATTTACAACAAACATTGAAGGGGTTCATGTTATATCTTCATTCATACCAAGGGCATTGGTCACTTCCACCAACTTGTCTTCCATCTTCTCCTCAATTCTTCCTAGACCCTAATAATCCTTACTCTACATTCAAGTAAACTTTTTGTTTATAAAATTCTACATTAGAGAGAGAACATGCCATACATGTAGCTCTTTTCATAACAACTTGCTGAAATATGCTTGATTGAATAATATGCTTGATTGAATAATAATGCAGAGTTGATGACATTGAAGGGGTAATTAAACAGGGGGGCCGGTGTTTCTATAAGATGTAAATATATGTGTGCTTCTGATAATTATTTAATAACCAATTTCTGGTAACTTTGCAACAGTGGGTCATACCTGTAATCACACCTATTAAGGAGCCTGAGGTGGGAGGACTTCAAGATTTAGAAAGCCTGGGATATTTAGGAAGGCTCTGTGGCTGAAAGAAAATACCAATAAAGGGGCTCTGGTAGTAAAACGTGAAAAATTTTTTTACATTAGGGAGATGTTTTAAAGGGCCACAGTTTTGTTCTTCATTGGGTTTATGCTTCTAAGATAATAAGCAGTATGATCATGTAAGAATGATCAAACCTTTACAAAGGTTATTTGTTGTACTATGTTTCAGGAACTGTTGTTATTTTGCTCATATTTCCTTTTTTCTTCTTCAGTACTGGGAATTGAAGCAAGGTCCCTTGAACAAAGCTACATTTCCAGACTTTTTATAATTTTGAGAGAGAGTCTCCTTTAGTCCCTCACCTGACTTCAGACTTTCATTCCTTCTACCTCAGCTTCCTAGTTGCTGTGATGACAAGTGTGTGACACAACTATGCTGGACTGACCTATGGTTTTTAGAATCCTAAGACATAAGTTTCAAAATTAAGAATTTTGTTCTCACTTCACAGATTGAATAATGTCCACCAGCTGTGACTTAAAAATTTTAAATTTATAATTACATTTTTATCTATTAAATGTTGAGATAAGAATTTAAGTCTGAACCATATTTTTTTTGATATTTTAAGAGTATAGCTTTCCATTCCCCCACCCCACCTCTCTATTCCCCTTAGTCCTTATAATTTAGGAATTCATCAGTAGAGAAAAAAAACAGGTAGCTGAGAATTTCAATCAAGAGTGAAGAATTGATTTCCATCTTTTCTCCTAACAGGACTCTCTACAGAGGACTTGGTTGCAGCATTGCCTTTGGTGTGATTTTGGATAATGAATTAAGCCTTTGTAGAAGCAAAGGTACATGCCCTGAATAAGCGCTGTGATCATGGGATTTCACATACACAAAGGAAAAAGAGAATCTGGTGTTTCATAATGAGTAAGCCTTTGTGAAATATTTTAACCTTAATCTACTTAATCTAATTAATTAATTACTTAATCTAATGAATTACTCATCCCAATTAGATTTATTATAATTGCATCCAAGATGATTTCTCTTCTTTTTTTCTTTTTTTTTTTTTTTAATTTTTTCTTCCTAGATAAACAGGACAGTAAAGATGATTGCTTTTCTACTGAAGTTCATCGGACCCAACCTTGTGAAGCAATTTACTGCCAAGAATACTATCATCATCTAACATAATGAACTCAACCTTGAAATTGTTCATTCCAGTGGGCCATCAATAAAAAACAAATGCTGAGCAGCCACTCAATTCTCTCCCTGCTTTTTTCAGCCCTGCCACTGCTTCTTCTGATCTAGAGGCCAAAGTCATTGACCAATCACTCCTGTGTTAAGCAGGCTCTGGAATCTACAGAGTGACAGTAAGATCCCAGTTTCCTTTGTCACTGAGCTTAGAAGATTCTGGGAAGTGGTTCCCCTTTCTGTCCTCAGCTGGGAGAACCCAGGTGGGAAAGCCTAAAATATAGGCCATGGGGGCTGCTATATTTGGTCTCCTTCCACCCAGACACTTGCCTAGCACCCATACACCATAGAACCATCCCTAGTTCTACCTGCCTGCTTTTCCAGAACCCTATGCCTATGACATCAAAGAACTCAAATTCATCCTCAGGAGAGTGCCATGCTGCAAAGCAAGCAGACAGTCGCCTGACCTGGCAGCTTCCTTTGGTGAAATCCCTATAGTCCAAGAGACAGACTCCCCAGAGACATGCAAGCTTTTAAACCTGATCCATGACCACTGAGTTCTAGGAGTACTGAGTGTTCAGATTGGTAGATTTTGTTTTTACTTCTGTTACAGAAAAATGTAAGATGTATCACTTACCAAAGTCTCCTTGTTTACTTTCTAATAGGCAATTGATGTTGTTGTACAGGCTCTAATGAATATTTGGTTCTCTTGATCAACAGGAGACAGAATGAAGAGAGAAGAGAGGATGGAAGAGTGCTGCAAGCCGTAGGAGACAGAGCTCTGATTCTGAGCTGTGCTGTGGACTTGTCATCAGAGCCTTAGAGATGGTCTCCTTTGGTGGACAGAGATATGGAAGGTATCCAGGGAGGGTGATGCAAAGGAGCCCCAAATTTTAGCCTCAAACAAATATATCCAAGTATAGGAAAGAAAGTGTGGGATGGTAGGAGTTCCTTAGCTGAGAAATGTGTCTCTTTGCACAATATCTGTATCCTGCATCTACCTAAGGAAGGGCCTGGAGTCTTCAGTGTCTAAGACAGCCACAAGGCTGTCCCTGACCAGCACAGCTTCTCTCAGACACTAGCATCTCTCAGAATGATGTCACTGAGATCCAGTTTAATACCAACCAGGGAGAGGAGGTCCTGGAAGGCAGAATGTCTGCCTCTGGTTTCTGGATCCCTGTGCTAATGAGTTAAACTATATAGAAAATGTACAAATGTCTCTATTTAAACAATGTATTTCTTGATGGAAAGGCTTACACAGAAGAAAACCTATAGAGTATCTAGATGAAATTTTGAAAGACATGTTTTCTTTTACCTGTATATTTTCTCAAAGAAAAAATTATAAAAAACTAACCTTATAAAAACATCCTAAAATCAAAAATATTTTATATATTCTTTTTATGGGGAATATGTATTTTTAAATATTTTTTCTCAGTTGTAGATGGACACAATACCTTTCTTTATTTCTCTTTATGTGGTGCTAAGAATCAAACCCAGGGCCTCATACATGTTAGGTGAGCACTGTATCTCTGAGTCACAACCCCAGCCCAACAGGAAATGTATTCTTTTCTGTATCCATTATACTGGGGTTATAAAAAACTGAAGAGATTATAATAAGCTCAAGGCACAAAGTCTAATATAATAGCACAATTGTATTCCTTCTGTCTTTAGGAACCCACACTGAACACACACAGTTTATGCACAAGGGATAAAGAAAATCAGCAATCTGATCAAAAAGCAAAAGCAGATTTCAGACTGAATATCAGAGAATGTCTCTCAAAAATCACACAGTAATTGGCCCATAGAGAGAGCTTCAGAAATTAGAAAAGACTGGACAGTAGCCATCAGCACCAGAGCAAACCTCTACAGAGCCACAAAGCCCCTGGCAAATGTCAGAATACTGGGTCATTCCAAGTGTTTTGGGGGAATATGTGCATGCATTACTGCACATCACTATTGAAAAATAAATGTTGCACCCTAAAGAACAATCTGTCAATTATCAGTAAAATTAAGGTTATACACTTTTTATGAAACAGTTTTATTAATTGACACCTGTTCTAGAGAAATTTTCCCACAGGTTCATAGAGACAATTATGTGTGGTTATGGAGACAGCAGCAATATGAATGTCCACTGCAGGACAATTGAAAGTTGGGGTGTGCTAAGGCACATCAGAGGCTACTATGTCAGAATTTGAAGCAGCAGGTGAAATGTACATAAAAAGATCTTAATAAGTTGCAGATGGGGACTTTGAGTGCAGATTAGTGGTAGAGTGCTTGCCAGCATGCATGAAGTCCTAGAGTCAATACCCAGTGATACTTAAAAAGTCGAAGGAAAGAAAAAGAAAAAAAAAAGGAAACGTTAAAATTTCTTCTAAATACAATTGAGTATGTCCCCTGAAACTTTTACATCAATTAAAAATATAATCTCCTGAAGAATGAATCAATACTCTTCCTATAACTTGTTAGAGGTTATGTGTGAAAATGGTTCACTATTGTGTTGATACAAAAAGCTCCACAAAATCTTGCAAATCAAGAGGTTCAAATATTTGTGTTCACTTTTGAAACACAGAGAAACTGTCAAGGCCATCAAGGGTATGCACATCCATGGTCTTAAGAGTATGATCCAGCCCCACTGAGTCTGGTCTCTAAAACCAGCCAGTCTATATGCGGAGAACTAGCTAGGTGTAGTGACCCTTGCAGTCAATCCCAAAGAAGCAAGAGACTGAGGGAAGAAATACAGATGTTTGAGGCCATCCTAGGCAAGATAGCCAGATTTGGTCTCAAACACAAGATAAAAAAGGCTGACAAAAAGCTCAGTGGTAAAGCCTAATATTCAATCATGAGAATCATCAAAAAACAAACAAAAATTAAGTGCAGAATTAGACCACTGTTTTGAATTTTTTTTTTGTATTATATTTAGAAACAGAGTCTCACTGAGTTGCTTTGCACCTTGCCCTTGCTAAGGCTGGCTTTGAATTCAACATTCTCCTGCCTTGACCTCCCAAGCCTCTAGGATTACAGAGGTGCACCACCATGCCTGGTTAATTTGTCTATGTTTATTTGAAATAGAGAAAGAATTTGTAGAGTGAATTGAAACTTGAAAGAACTAGAGGCTCGCTTCTATCCTACCTCATCCACGCATCCTTTCCCTCATTCAATCAAAACCAAGGAATTTCCAAAATGCCTTCAGGATTGGTCCACTTGCACCTTAATCCTATGAGGTTCTTCAATCAATGTATGATACAAATGAATGTCCCTCCCACATGATTGGGTATTGCTTCTGAGGTCAACTACTGGACAGAACACTATGAAAAGCTTCAGTCCATACCAGACTGAATGAGTTGGTCCTTTTCCTAGGCCAGGTACACACACACCTTGGCATGGTAGGGAAGCTGAAGCTATGGCAGTCTGTCAGTCAACCTGGAGATCATTTACTCTTAGGAGATCTTGTCCAGAGCTCTGCATTCCCCTAGGCCTGAACCCAGATAATTTTCCTTCACTGAGCTGCCACTCCTCTCAGTGCCTCCAGAGCTGCAGAGATGTGAATTTTCCAGTAAGCCAACTGCCTCACTGGGCTTACACAGAGCAGGGAGCTGTCTTTGGGGAACTGAGGTCGTGCACTAACAGTACGTGTTGTTACACAGGAGCAGGGAGTTGAGATGGACCAGCACGGAGTTCAAGACCATCCAGCAGTAAATGACTGAAACCTCTCAGGAGCTCTAGTCACCTCAAATATCTGCAAACACTATGGTCAGTGG
Organism: Ictidomys tridecemlineatus; assembly: GCF_052094955.1. Lineage (NCBI taxonomy): Eukaryota > Metazoa > Chordata > Mammalia > Rodentia > Sciuridae > Ictidomys > Ictidomys tridecemlineatus. The sequence continues at coordinate 566,041 of NW_027520947.1, forward strand.
GACCAATGGGTCCTGAACTTCCCATGAGGTTCTAGTGCCTGGACAATTGGACAAACCCACACTCAGACCTTCTCTTGGAGCCCAGGATGTCCCCAGAAGCTGCTGAAAACTGAGGCTCACATCCCAGAGGAACCCAGAAAGGAAAGCAATCTCATCTTGAGGATGCCTTGCAGTACAATGCCCTTCAGCCAAAGCCCTAGAAAGAACCTGAAATACACCACTGGGGACCCTCATACTGCCCCTGTGGACTCATGCACTGGGACTATGCCCTGCATGCCTAGGCACTTTGAAGTCTTGGCTATTGTGATCATCCCTCATTTTGTTCTTTCTCTCTGAAATGATTTAAAGGTTCTTGAATAAACAAAAATTCTTTGTGTAATTAATTTGTTAAAGAACTCTTCTTTTAGATGAACTGAAAATTCTTCTAGTTTCTAATGTGATTGAATTTTTCATGATGAGCCATTCCTTTATTCACTGCTTGTCTATTGATGTGGACGGGATGAGTAAAGGGTCAGGATTGGAATCTATATAGGTAGGTCTGGGGCAGGAAAGAGCCAATTACCCAGCTCAGATCTGTGGCTGAACTCAATGCCATCTCTGGAGATATGAGGGTAGTGTGCTAACAGAATGTATAGTTGGGTGGCCACTTGATGGCGTCTCCTCAAAACTGAATGTGACCTTCTGGAAGAGGAGAGAGAATAAGCATCAATAAATATCCTTTAAATGTTCTACAGTTAATTTCTCATTAACTAAGAAGGACATCGAAATGAAATCTCTAGTCTTGGGACTTCTGAGTTGTCAATCATGGGATCCAAGACATCAGCTCTAGGTCAGACATGTCCAGACAGTGACAGAATCCTGCTCTGGTGGGCTATGTCCAGGTTGAGAAACTTTACAGATTTTCTTATGAGATCCACCAAAACTGAAGGCTTTTGGGTGGGGTCATATGCCTAATTTCAGTTGGCTCAGATAGCTTTAGCAAACTATCATCAGCAGGGTGCCATGTTGTTTACTAGTAGTCCAAGGTACACAGGAGGCTCAGGCAGGAGCATTGCTTGGGCCCAGGATTTTGAAGCCTCCCTGGACAATAGAACAAGATCCTTCTCAAAAAATAAAAAGATAAATTATACATTGGGCTTAGCTTGAAGGGATGTAATGCCTTCATTAGAATGGACATGGACTTTTAAACTTTCCTGTTCCCTGAAACCTGGTAGGTTTTAGATTGAGGGGATTTGGATTTAGAGGGGTTAGGTGCTAGGTCTTACTGAACAGTTGAGATCAGACCTGTTTGCTTTGCTTTTCTCATCAGCTAAATTGAGTGTCAATTATCTATGGCATGGAATGGGAGTAGAGGTCAAGGAGAAGTTGGAGTATTTTTGTGGTTCAGATATACAGACAGGATTCCAATAGGATCATCCTTTTTTTAAAAAAATTAAAATCTAAATCAGCTTTTCTTCCTCTCCCTCTCATGGATTTTCTTGAACCTTGGGGACAACTAGAGGATTAGCCTCCACAATAAACAAAGGAAGCTAGGTGCAGAGTCCAAGGCCTGTAATCTCAGGGATTTGGAGTCTGAAGCAGGAGGAAAACAAGTTCAAGGCCAGAGACAGCAAAATTAAAAGTCCTTCTCTCTCTCTCTCTCTCTCTCTCTCTCTCTCTCTCTCTCTCTCTCTCTCTCTCTCACACACACACACACACACACACACACACATACACACACACAGGAGATGTAGTTTGGTATAGAGATGTATGAAGCTCTTGGTTCAATCACCTGCACCACCAAGGGGGAAAAAAACACCTATAGCGTGTCATGACCACATATGTCACTGTGCAAAAAAAGATTCCAGACCTTGTGAGATGATATATTTTACAAATGTAATAGTACTAAAGGACATCTTCATTTTTGAGAACCTTTCATTGCTTTACACACACATACACCATGCCTGCCAAAATTGAACATTCTAATAATGTACTTTCCTTTGGTTAAATTTACGTAAAACAAAATTAGAAGTCTCTAAAAATCTTTATACAACTATGCTTTCAGTATTGAAAATGATGAGAAGAAATACATAGCATAGCACATTATAATTTTTTTGTTACACATGACAGTACAATGACTTTGACATATAATACATTTGAATCAGATGGGATAAAATTTCTGATTTCCTGAGTATTCAGATTGCAGAATCCAAATTTTAATATGGGCAAAATAAAATAATAGATAGCAAAAGAACAAAACACCTGACATTTAAAAGTCCCCCCCCCTTGCAACTTGGGATTGAACTTGGGGCACTTTAACACCAAGCTACATCTCCTGCTGTTTTTATATTTGAAGAGAGAGTCTCACTATGTTGCTTGTGTGTTTATGATCCTCTTGCTTGATCCTCCTGAGTAGCTTGAATTAAGGACACTTTAGAGGTTGATAATGGGCAACATTAATAATCAAATATCATTATTGATAATGGGCAACTTCAATATTGCGTAGAGGTAGTACACAACTACCTCTATGGCTGACTTTCTCAATCACAATTTCAAAGTTCATTTTGATAAATGGTGATTTTTTTTTAAATTTAGGGCAGGACACTCTTCAGATTATGTCACATTCATTTTCTATATGGTATTATTATTCTGAAATATAATCAAAGTCTCATGATCTTGAATTAAAACTTATCCATGAAAAATCTCTGTGGCATATGTTTGAGAGAAAGAAGTTACAGTGGTTTTTACTGTCACATTTTTTGTCACAATGATCCAAGGAGAAGTAGTTATCATTAGGATCTCTAAGAACATCCATAAAACTATAGACTCCTTCACAAACTTGCTTCTTAACAATTCATTTGGGCCAAGCAAACTCTGCTTTGTAGTGGGTTTATAACTTGGCCCTCGAGAGTCGGAGCCTTAGCTGCTACTAACATAAATCAGTAAGATTCCAGGCAGGGCTCACCCATCCACAGTGCAAAGTGACTAGAGCCTTAAAATACATTATGGTCCTACAAAATTGTTTTAATTTCTTTTGAAACTGAAAGAAAAAAAATAATTATCATGCATATATAATATCAGCATATTTTATAAAACCATAGTGTTTGACAATAATTTTTAATTTAATGTATTGATTAAGTTTTTAGTTCAGGAATGAGTACCTTAAGGCAAAAGAATGCCAAAGGATCAGGTGGGTTTCTGCTAGGGGCAGAGGGCCACAGTATGTGTTCTAATTCCCCAGGCTGAGGAAGGCTCAGTCTTTGACAAGTAGCACAGAGGGAGGCCACTTGCTTTGGTCTAAGCTGGTGAATGCACCAGAAAGAGGAGTTATCTCCTGACTTGACCTCCACTTAACTGTACTATGACACATTTACTTGTCTTAAGTAATGTTTGTATTATTTAAAAGTTTGTCATTGAATAATCTTTATTAACTTTTATATCCATCCATAATTTTATAAAGTTATTATATAATTATCTTTGATATCATTTGCATCCATTTTGCAAACTAAAATCTCATAATATTTTTGTAGTTTTTGCGAGTCTTACTAAATACTTTGCTCAAATATTCATTACTCAAATTTCATTTCACTAGAATAATTTCCAGTAGTACAGGAAAGAGAATGAAAGTGGAAGACATGAAATTAGAGAATGATTTTATCAAATATTTTTATTAAAGGTCCTACACAAAATATATAAAATTGTGTAGCATTATTATCTTTGTTTAGAGATATAAAATGTATATGATTCCATATCAAAAGGGAACCATGTTTTCAATACCATAAAAATTTACATATATATATAATTCCTTAATGCTCTCTACCTCTTGGAATTATAAGGGCATTTAATATGTCCTAGAACCTCTATGCTATCTATTCCCTTTGAGATTTTAAGGGTTGCCTTATTTCTAACTAAGTGGATCATTTTTATCTTCTACTATGAAAGAACACTATTTTTTCCTTAATAGAGTTTCTTTTTTTCTGTGAATGAATCTGCACAATAAATTCCTAAAAGTGGAATTCCCATATCAAAACAGTATATTTAAAATTGTTAAAACACATGGCTATGTTGCATACCAAATTCATTCAAATACCAATATTGAGGAACATATTTCTGCCAACATTATTTAAAAATGTTTATTTAAAATGGTTTTCTTAGTTGCACAAGGACATAATATCTTTATTTTGTTTATTTTCAGAACCCTGTACTTCACATGTGCAAGGCAAGTGCTCTGACACTGAGCCACACCCAGTTTTTTGCCTATATTTTAACAACACGGATTATAATGAACGTTCCTTCTCCTATTTTATATAGCAGGAATCAAATCCTTGAACTCATTCATGCTAGGCAAGTGCTCTACCACTGACCTACATCCCTGGACCCTGTGGTGAAAGTTTTTAACTTTTTCTAATATATCATTTAAATGTGTGTTTCTTTTAATTTTCTGGTGTCTAACATTGGCTAGGCTCAATATTGCTACTGAAAAGCTAGTAATGTTATGTGTTTGTCTGTGGGACACACTTCACCTCGAAACATCTCTTCATGGCTTCACTTTGCACCATAACAGCCAAGAACTCTGGATACCCAGTGTCATCTGAACTCTCCTTTCCAGATTCCAGGTTCACACTGCCCCCAAGCACCATTACTTTTTGCTCCAGGAGAAAAACTCATGTAGTTTTAAGGTAAGAACACATCAGCAGTCAGATTGGGTAAAACGTGGTGGAGGAGGACATCATTGAATAGAGCTCTAGAATTCCAGGAGAAGAGGTAGCAGGAGAAAAGATTCAGGAAGAAAAACTCCCTAGAGGTCCAGGAATAAGCTAGTGTCTGGAGCTGCATTGGCCATAGAAGTCACAGAGGTCATCCTGGAGCTTGGGATCTATCAAAGTTGTGTGCAGTATCTGAAAAATAGAGAGGAGAACGAAGAAAGAAAGAGGGGGTGGAGGGAGAGGAAAGGAAAGAGAAGGTGGCAGAAAGGAAGTGCTTTGGTATGAAACAAGAATGCCAAACTAAGATTGCATGCAAAAAACTCAGGGTGAAATTTCACCCCAGGAGACCAATACCAAGAATAAACACAAACATAACTGTCAATCCAATGGATTAGCCTTTATACTTGGACTTAAAAACCTAGGGAACTGCCATCTCATGTGTTGATTCAAAATCAAACTGCTTCATTCTCTTATATACTATGGGGTGTAAAGTTTCTGATGCAATTTGAAGTCATCCCTCACTTTTCTTCTTAGTCAAATAGATGCTATAAATACACAACTTATTGAATCCACTTTCTTCCCAGAATTATATACTAGAAGACCTTAGCATATTCTAGCATAACAGAATTATTTGGTATATGTTCATTACAATTAATTTATGCACTGTTTTGTTTTTTTTCCAGTTATTTCACTGGAGCAAAAATGTAGCTACATTTTGATATTTTGTATAATATCACTGAGCAACAGTTCTCTGGCTCCCTGAATAATAAATTGATTGTAAAGATAAATCCTGCCAGGTGGTCAGGATAGTACTGGCTTGTAATCTTAGTGACCTAGAAGGCTGACACAAGAGGACTACAAATTCAAGACAAGGCATGCAGGGTGGCACACACCTGTAATCCCAGTGGCTATGGAGTCTGAGAAAGGAGATTGTGATGTCTAAGCCAGTGACAGCAACAATGAGGTGCTAGACAACTCAGTGAGACCCTGTCTGTAAATAAAATACAAAATAACAAAATAGGGCTGGGTATGTAGTTCAGTGGTTGAGTACCCCTACGTTCAATTCTGGTATTAAAAAAAAAAATTCAAGGGGCTGGGATTGTGGCTCAGTGATAGAGCACTTGACTAGCATGTGTGAGGCACTAGGTTTGGTTCTCAGCACCACATACAAACAAATAAAATAAAAAGTGTATAAACACCTAATAAAAATACTTTAAAAAAAATTCAAAAAACTGTTTAGCAACTTCATTAAATCATGTCTCAAAACAAAAACTAAAAATTATTGGAGATATATCTTGTAAGGATGTCAAAAACCAAAGATCCATGATTTCAATTTCAAAATATAAAAACGCTAGACAAAGTTGGGTCCAAGAAGGCCATCTTTAGTAGAGTTCTTTCCAGGACCCCTGGCAGCAGAACACTCAGGGTGGAGACTTCTGGAGGATTTATGCCAATGGGAGAATACCAAGGCCTAGAGTTTGGAGATCTAGCTATTGAGGTCTGTTTAATGGCCTCACAGTGAGCACAGTCAAGGGTATAGTGGCAGCTGTGACCCAAAGTAGGCAGATTGCCTGCCCTTCCTTGGCTGGACTTGATTTTCTTCTACGGCTTCTTGAGTCCTTTGAATCTTTGTTTAATACATTTTATTTATTTATTTATTTATTTATTTATTTATTTATTTATTTATTTATTTATTTATTTATTTATTTGTGGTGCTGAGGATCAAACCCAGAGCTTCACACATGCTAGGCCAGTACTCTACCACTGAGCCACAACCCCAGCTCCACTCAATTGAATCTTGACTGCCTGGGCAGACTGTGAGTCCCAAGAATCAGAAGATTGTAGGTGGGTTTGAAAGGAAGACATGCAGAGGTAGCAGTCAACTACAAGGTGTGAATGCACCTCTTAAATAGTCTTGGGGGAACTAGATGGCAGGGTAACACAGAAAGATCATTTCTCATCTGGGTTCTCAAGGCTGCTGTGTATTTACTTGGGGATGCAGTGCGTGTACAATACCCAATACACCAGTGCTCTGGATACCTGGAGACACCACCAAATCATGCTGCCAATAAACAGAGAAAGACAATGAGGGAGGGCCCCCTTAGGTTTAGAATTGACCCCCTTAGATCTGGACATGGTCTCTCACCACCCAGTGGTCTGAGCCTCCTCTTTCCCCAACATCCCCAACAGGAGTATACTACAACCAAGAATTTCGCATTGACACAATTTTATTGAAAAAACAGAAGAAAAAATTCACAAGAGCTCTGAAGCCTCTATGTTGGACTAGCAAACACAAGCGTTACTTCTAGATGATCCCTTCCAAAACCCTCCTCCAAACATGGTTGTAGGAGAAATCTCAGTGCTCCTGGGTCCCAAAGGTTGCAGACTCAAGCTGACTCAGGGAGTCTTGTGCAGAAGGGCCTGGATCCACTCCCAGAAGCCTTGGCTTGTCTCCTGGCCGCTGATGGGAGCAGAGGAAAGAGGACTTTTACAAGAGTCACGACCAGAGGTTTTGGGCTCTAGACATCCCTCACCCGCACTCCTGGAACACAAGAAAACCCCAGCAGGTGGTCGATGGCGAGACACTTTGAAGATCCCTGACTTTCCTGGGGGTGCCTGGGGCTTCTTCTGGATTGCAGACACAGAGTCCTGGACAGGAAGCTCTGTGCCATGGCACAAGGTGCTGTGTGCCCAGGGAAAGTCATCTTTCCATGACCAATGCCAGAGAGGATGCACTTGGGGTGTGGGATGCAGGTTGCAGTGCAAGTCTTGGTAGTCATAGGAAGTATCTGGCGGTTGAATATAGAAGGGCAATGGCAAGGACCCAGGACATATTAAGCTCAGGGTTGGAGGCCTCTGTAGCCCTGGTGCCTGGTCTGCAGAATGCGAAGCCTGTGGCACACAGCAGGGAAAGTGCTGTTCCATGGCCTTGTGGGCCTCACACCAGGTACCACCAAGCATGTGGGACTCGGCAGGCAGCAGCTTTGGTGTTCTGAAACTCCTCTGGCCTCCAGTGAGTGTTCAACCACACTGGGAACCTGGGTGTTGCTTGCTTTAATCCTGAAAGGAAATCTCATTACAAAGCTCACTTAATGAGATTAACAACAGCAACAATTATCTGTTAGTCTGTGTAATAGGAAGTCTTGCTTCATACAAGACACTGAAAACTGGACATTTTTCTTCTGGCTTCAGCAAGGTTGTTAGCACAATACCTAGACTATCACAACTTGGTTTGGGTGTAACCCTTTTTCTTCCTGAACTCTGCCTGTGTGGTAGAATACTTGTCACTAGGAATACTTCCAAAAAGAAATTTAAAATGGCAAATGAGTCTTGGGTTTCAGATCTGGTGCTATAAGCTTATTGATCTATCACCTCATCCCAAACTCCATCCAATTCATAACTTGAAAAACGAAACCCCAATATGATAATCGGAGAACTTTGGGCTCTTTAGAGTAAATGATGCCATAATACCCCATGAAATGTATTTATGTCCCATACTGGAGATTTTTTCAGCAAAATATTTTACACACATTAGTATCTTCTAAACCCTCAATAGAATGAAGCTAGAAATCCATAATAAAAAAGAAGTGAAAATTCACAAATTTGTCAAAAGCAAAAAAGCATATAAAATAATATTCTGATCAAGGAAAAAAAAGCATAAGATAGAGGAGAAAATACATAGATAACTAATAATTATGAGAACACATTATACCAAAATTTCTGACATGAAGCAGAAACAGTGACCAGGAAGGTGTATTAGTCAGGGTTCTGCAGAGGAACAGAATCAACAGGAAGTATGATTATAAAAAGGGATTGGTTAGATTGGCTTACTTGACGAGAAGCTGGATAGTCCCCAATGGCCATCTGCAGGCTGTAGAGCTGAAGGAACCAGTAGCTGCACAAGTGACTGAAGCCCTGAAACAAGAGAGATCAATAGTGCTCTCGATCTGAAACAGAAGGCTTTGAGAAACTCCTTAGACGATTACTGGCAGAGCTCACTTTGCAGGAATGAAGAAGCAGGAGTCTGATATTCTCAAGTGATGGCAGCAGTAATCAAGAACCCTTCCTAAAAGAATTACACTTGCATCTGCTGCTGCTTCCTTGTCCTCCCACCTTTTATTCCATCCAAGTCACCATGCTATTGGATGGTGCTGACCCACTTTAGGGAGGGTCTCCACTTTAGTTGTTATCCCACATGTCAATCATTCCTAAACACACCCTTACTGACACACTCAAAATCTCTTAATCTTTGATATGTCTTAATCCCATTAAGTTGAATGAATGCTAACATTAACAAAAACTACCAAGACTGAATCAACAGGAACACCAGAACAATGCTACAACAATGACTGGGATTAAATCACTAATCAAACATGAGGTGAGGCTGAGGATGTAGCTCATTGGTACAGAACACTTGCAGGATACCCTTCCTGGGTTCAGTGTCCACCACTGCAGAATAAAAATCTATCCCAGTAAGTGAAAGCTGTGGACATAATGGCTTCATCCATGAATTCTATGAAAGATTTAGACAAGCAGTTAGAGAAACACTACGAATTACTCTGAGTCGCATTCAAAAAAAAATGAAGAGGAATAGTGAAAACTATTGTGGACCTGAAGCCAGATTTAAAGATAGGTAATTAGTGTAGTTAGGTAAATAAGGTCTAATATGGAGTGAGATAAATAAAATGGAGACCATTTTTGAGAATGGAATGCAGGAAACCAGTGCAGCACTTGGGGAAATTGAAATGTTAATGTCCCCAAGGTCCCAAGCCTATTCCAAGGAAATATTAAAGAAGAAACTCCAGTAAACTCCAAGATGCTAATACAAAAGCCACCCCAGGTCCTTCCTACCTAGATTACTTCTCCAGTCCACCTATCTCCCACCTTTTGGGCCTCCCCACCTGTATTCTATCACTGCAAGATAAGGGACAACAAAGGACAGGAATGTGGGAAAGCTGAAAGAAGACCTTAGCTATAAAAAAGGGAAGACCTGGCCCTACCTTGGATTCCACCTTTTGGGTCCCCTTCTTCCTCCAGGGAGAAGTCTTTTCTGCTGTCCTTTAATAAAGCTTCTTCTTTCCACTCTATACTTGCCTTGGCATACTTCTCTGGTGTTATACTTCAGCATTCTGGGAAGCAAAGACTTGTCACTGGTAAACAGCAGTAACAGAACTCTATTCCTAATTCTACCTGTGATTATTTGCAAGTGGGTTCAGAGAGAACTGTCAGTGTGTGAATTAAAAGAATATTTCAATTGTACCAATCTTTCACATTTTTGTCTATAATGTATTTTGCAATTGATGGTGAAAATGTTGAACATGAAATAAAGTATTAACTTAGGGGCTGCCCTTCATTGCTGTTTTTCCCTGATTACATTTTTACTATTCAACTCAAAAAAGTAAAAATACAAATAAAAAGGAAAGTAAAAAATTGAAGTACTTCCTTAAGGGTGCATCAACATCTCTAACACACATATCTGGATTATCAGTTTCTCTGGGAATACTCTGCTTATCATGTTTTGCCTTTCCTGGAAAACTCTTTTTGAATCTGACAAAGTAAAATTTCTCCCTGTGGTCTCTCAAAAGTTTAAAAGTAAGACTTCTGGAATTCACTCTAAGAAATGGAGGAAAGGGTTCTGATGTTTAGAGAACTCGGATTAATCTGCATGGCTGTTTGGCCCCAGAACTACTACATAAGTGAAATGAGTTTAAGAGTACTTGTAATTAACATTGACCACACATTTATACCTGGCAGAATTAACAGAGAAGTGAGAACCTTGTCTGACCTCTGGGAAAAGGGGACCGAGGACCCAACCCATATCCAGCAAAGATACCCACACAGGACACATACTGGCACCCAGGAAACCCACCCTCCCTTTCTCAATCTCCAAAACAAACACACAAGTGAAAAAAACAATTTTTTCTATAATTTTATTATACATGGGACAGAAAATTCATGAAAATCCAAGAAAGCATAAATTTCTCACATGATTACTAAATTGAGAAACTTTTAAAAATTTATTTATTTATTTAATACCTTTATTTTTTCTATTCCTATGTGGTGCTGAGGATTTCACCCAGGCCCTGGCATGTGCTAAACGAGCGCTCTACTGCTGAGCCACAACCCCAGCTCTGAGAAATGTTTTTTTTTTAATACCATTTCTTCACAGAGGATCTTCCATTGCAGTGTGTTGGCAGAGACCTCATGGCTCTCAACCCAAAGGAAGGCAGTGAGGAATCCAGAGCCCCCATTATTTTAAATTCACTGAGCATGATTGGAAACCTCAGGCAGCATCCTGCAGACATGGGATGGTATTTTTTGGCACTCACAGAAGGAGACTCTTGAAAGAACATGGGCAGTCTCAGGATTCCTTGATCATGGGGGCAGGCTGGACGCTGGTCAGCCAGGTTTCTCAAAGGCATCCTTCTCTCCTGGGGGTACTTGGGGCTACTGCTGGGTCTCACACATCTGTCCTGGACAGGCAGGCGGCTGTGTTTCTCTTCTCATGGTGCTGTGTGATCTGGGTCCACGGAAGGGTCAGGACCAGCTGAGAAACTCACAAGGTGTAGAAGGTATTACACAGTTGAAGTCCTGGGGATCCCAAGAAAGGAAGTCCAGTCTGAGATAGAAAAGAAGAGGCCAGGGCCCAGAATCTGCTTCCTTTAGGGCTTGGCAGCCCCTGGGTCCCTGGAGCCTCACCTTCCACACAGCAGGGCAAATATTTGTCCATAGCTGCAGTGTCTCAGAGGAGAAAAAGTCTCCAGGGACCGTTTGCCTGATCATTTCTACTCTTCTGGGCTCCTCTTGATCAGAAGCACAGTGTCTAAAGTTGAGTGGAGATAGGATCTCAGGGGGTATTTCTTCAGAAGGTAGGATCTCCTAATCCTAGAGGCAGATCCAATCATCCTGGGAGTGTTGTAGGAACAGACAAGCAGGGTTCTAAAGATAGCAGAAAAGAATTCTATTTGGCTGTAGCCAGGTTCAGAGGTACAAATTTCACTGTAATCAATTAATTCCCTGAACTCTGATTCAGGTAGTTTCAGAACTTTATACCCAGTATGTAAGGGGAGGGGCTCAGAAGTTCACAGTCTGCAGAAGCTCAAATAAAAGCAGCTTTTTCTTTCACTGTTTTGGAAAGTTAACTCTTCAAGGACAAGGCACAGGATGGGGGCTTACTCTATGGTGACACAGCCTCAGTGGGAGGCAAAGTCTAAGGGTCAGAGGTCAGGAGTTAGAGGCTGCCCAACAAATTCACCCACAGGTCTAGCCCCTATAAATACTATTTTCAGCCCCAGGCTTCCTACTGGGCCCCTCCCTACCTCCAAGGCCTGGCTTTTCCAGGTAGCAGCCCACAGCTGAGAGGAGCAGGTTTATGGGACAGCTAACTGTTATCTGAGCAGTAGAAATAGAGTGGTTTAAAAATGGAAAAGGCAGACAGACTTTTTTGACATTTCACAGATTGTCACCATAAGTTATGTGAAATCAGTATAGAGGGTTTGTATAACAAGATAAGCTCCCCCCTACTTTAATTCATAAAAAGTAAATTGTAATCCATCTTTAGGGAAGAATGTACAAAAACATGTATACTTGTTAAAAAAAAAGTTTAAAAACATTCTTATTTCATGAGCAGAGAATAGGGCTTTCCCTGGTCAGGAACAAGGGCAGCTTTAGTGATGGGGCAAGTCTTCTCTGGGATCCTAACTTCAGATCATCCCATTGTTGAGATTTGCTTTCCAGTGTTTGGGTAAGGTGGGCTTGCCTATTGTTTCCCATTATTTCTAAACTATTAATTTTTGTACCAGCATTGAACCCAGGGGAGATTAATCATTGAGACAAAAATCTAGCCTATTTATTTGTTCATTTACGTAAACTGGGAATTGAACCTGGGTGCTTAACCACTGAGCCACATATCAGCTTTTTTTAGGTTTTATTTTGAGACAGAGAATCACTAAATTATTAAGGGTTTAGCTAAATTGCTGAGGCTGGCTTTGAACTCACCATCCTCGTGTCTTAGCATCCTGAGTCACTGGCATTACAGGCATGTGCAACCATGCCCAGCCCTTTTCTTTTTTAATTTGAGACAAGGTCTTCTTAAGTTGTTTAAGAACTCCTGAAGTTAATGAGGCTGATCTTGAATTTGCCATCCATCTTCCTCAGCATCCCAAGTCCCTGGGATTACAGATGTGGGCCACTTAGCCCAGCCGTTTTTTGTTTGTTGGTTTTTGTTTTGTTTTGTTTATGTAGTTGGACACAATACCTTTATTTCATTGTAGTGCTGAAGATTAAACCCAGTGCCTCACACATTCTAGGCAAGAGCTCTACCACTGAGGCACAACACCAGCACCTAACCCAGATGTTATTGCTCTACTTTTTTCTTAAAGAACTAGGCCAGAAAAAAGTAAGGCACTCTGAGGGGTATAATCATTGGTGTCACTACCTCTAGATACTAGAAGTGATAACTGTGGGTCCTCCTCCCTTTAAAGCATAATTTCCTCCTCAAAAAAAGTGGAATTTCAGTTTTAGAAGCATTCTCACACACATCAAGTATCCACAGTGAAATGCTGAATCTGTGTTGCCTTATTGGGTTTCTCTTCCACTCTCCCCCTCAGCTCTCAACACCTTGTGTTCTGTGGCTCTGGGGATCAGAACCAGAGCCTACAGCCCACTAGAAAAATATTCAACCTAGGAGCTAGACCCTCAGCTCCCATATTTGCTTTCAAATGATCTTATCTTATGTATTTCTACCAACTGTTTGAGAGTCACTAAGATATGACTATCTACCTACTTACCTACTTTGGAGAGAAGGCAGATGTTTAGAATGTGACAGAATATTAATGAACATTTTACCTCACTTTTGAAATTTGAATTTCTATGATGTTAGTGACTCCCACATCCTTGTGCTCTTGCTCAGGTCACAGTTCCAACCCTGCTATTTCCTCTCTTGACTTCAATACCACACAAAATTTGAATTCCAAAGGTGAAAGGAAAAGGCTTTAATCATGTTGTAAATTTTAATAAAAGAAAAACCACAATTATGAATAGATCAAAAGGTACACAGAATATGATAATTAGCCACAGAATTGGATAAATTTAAAAAGGAGATTTATCTCACTGAAAAGTGTTCAGTCATTTATGAGAGGAAGAGAGAGGAAGGAGTGGTGGGCACTGCAGAGACCTCAGGCCCCAAATGTCCAGGTGCTGGGATCAAAATTTTACAAAGAAAGTGGCAAAAAGTACCAATATCCATTTTCCATTTGGGAAAAACAGAACCAGGAGGAAGTTGTGAGGTGAGATCACCCGAAGCTCTCCACTCTCACTCTCTCCCCTTCTAGTTCCTGTGTCTTCTCATGTTTTAAGAGACCTGCAACTTTGAGAAGCATGGGGCTTTCTGCTGCTCAGCACGATAAGTAGAGCAGAGACACTGCACCCCCTGTTCACTAGACTTAAGAAGTACACAGCTTCATCTGGGGTCCTAGCAAGTTCTTCCCAAGAATTCTTTTCTCCAGAGTAAATGAAGCCATCTTTGGCCACTGAGTCCTCATCCTATATAATCAATGAGTTTATACATTTGTTCCTATAATAATGTCTTAGCAATGTGTTAATGTTCCACCCTGGAGACATGGAAAAATCTTACATAAAATAGTTGAAATGAGATCCCTGGCTTTTCCTGTTAGCCAAGTACAATGTTGTTTATTAAACACAGGATTTAAAGTGATATGAAAGTAATTCTCCAACAAGGGCTGAATCAGGTATCAGGATCTTTAAGCAACAGTCAAGGCCTTAGGTCTGCCAAGCTGGGTTTGGCTCTAGACTTGGAGGTAAGTCAGAGAAGGTCTCAGAGTTCAGGTCCTTCTAGTTCCTTCTTTCTCTTTCTCCTCTCCCAGCTCCTCTTTGACACTCATATCTTTTAAAATTCCAAGATACCCTTCTGAGACTCACCACTCCAGTAGGCATGTATTCAGATTTTGTGGAGGGGGAAGTTCTAGTAATAGGGTGAGGGCGAGCGAAATCTATTTAAGGAAGACTGAAAAACCTCAAGTATCCAAGTTACAAGGCTAGGGACCTTCTCAGAAGCTCTGAGGGTACATTAGCTTTATGAGATTCGTGAATTTTATAGTAAACCTTCTCCTACTGCATTCTCTAATTCTTAAACTATCTGAATGTTCATTTCCCATTCATGGTAAGAGGCCTAGTCTTCTTTAAGATTAGGGGTGAGTTCTGGTGCCTTGGGGAAGGCTTGGACAACTGCCCTGGAGTGCGGGTGGCAGAAAATGCCAAGCTGATATGAGAAACACGCTTGCACTTGGGGGGATAAAGGAACTGATGGAGATGAGGAAGGCAACTATTTTAAGACCCCTCAGAACTTTGTTTCAGTTGGAAACTGCCATCAGGCTACTTGATATGGACCCTACTTAGCAAAGACTCACTCCCCTCGTGCTTCATCCCCCTCACACTGCCTCTGACCTCGAGGTTCTTGAATCTTGCTGTCCACTAGGTGGTGCCAGAAGGTCGAAAACCCCTGGATTCCTTTTAGGAAAAAACCCCAAGCATGCCTAAAGGAGTGCTTCCTCTTTTTTTTCTTTAGCTACTGAAGGGTGCTGCTGAAGCCTCCTTGTGCCCCTTTGGAGAGAAAACCCAATTGCACCAGGCATCAGAGGGGTCGACAGGTAAACTGAGGCAAGAGAAACTGGAGAACAAGCTTAAAAGAGCTGTGCTTAGGATGGTGGTGGGAGCAGGGATAAAGCCCTCTCTGCTGCCCAGGCTTACACCTGAAGACCCAGGGCCTCCAGGCAGTCATCACAGGCGCACACCCTGAGCATAGACCCTTCACCTCTTGGGGCCTCTGTATGGGAAAGGCGGGTTTCAGCTTCTCTGGGTTGGAACTCCTCTTAGTGTGATTGGGCTCCCCATTCACCGGGAGGACTTCTGCTCCTTTATTAGGGCCACCCACCTGGTTACCCAATACCTGCACTGCTAGCAAAGTGTCCAGGTGCATCCACTCCTGCCTGGTCAGAGGAGGCAGGAGTAAAGTACTTCACTGGCTTCCCAGATGCCAATCATAGTCTCTCAGCTTAACCTGCTTAGAAGTCATGAAATCTGTAGAAGTCATTGGATTCACTATTCGGGGACCTCAAAAACAAAATGACAGGGCTGGGGATGTGGCTCAAGCGGTAGCTCCCTCGCCTGGCATGCGTGCGGCCGGGGTTTGATCCTCAGCACCACATACCAACAAAGATGTTGTGTCCGCCGAGAACTAAAAAATAAATATTAAAAATTCTCTCTCTCTCTCCTCTCTCACTCTCTCTTAAAAAAAAACAAAAAAACAAGATGACAGCATTGTCACCACTGAGGGTAAGAAGTAGATGTCAGGGTTCAAGTCTTTTCTTCTCTCCAACTTATGCAAGCATGTGACAGAGCGGGAGCTCACGGGAGGTAATTGCTGGTAAATGAGCCAGTGTTAAACCTATATAACAGCACAACCCTGTTTCAAGTGTTGGACTCAGGCGGTGCGCTAGCATAGGAAAAACAGAACCATAACTGAATGTGAGATCGTCCTTGCCTGTGCTATCATCTAATCCTCATTGGGAATAAGTCTATTATCCTAATGTATCAAGTCAGAAAATGTGCTTACAGAAGTTGATTAAAATTTACCAAAAATACTACAACATACACCCCAACCAATGTCTTAATCTTTCAACTTGGTTTCTGGGGCTTCTTGTCTGTGTGTGTGTGGAGTCAGGGAAGGGGGAGACATTTCTCCCCATATGATTCTGTTGCTGGGACAGGCTGAGAACACCACTCCAAGAAAATAGAGCGAGTTCTGAGTCTCTTACCCCCAACATGTTTCCCAACGTTTTCCTTTTATACCATTGTTTCCTATGTTCCTTTTCCTAGAAGTTCCCACAATTCTCCTACAAGGTTAGCTTCTCTTCCTATGTTCCTATGTTAAAGACCCCCGTCCAATGAAAGACCCCCGGTATCCCTGTCCAAGGAGAATCACATGAAACACTGGCTGCAAAAGCAAGAGGTTTGTTTATTGGGACACAGGCGCCTGCGGGTGCCCAGCAGAACCTCAGCTTTGGTGAACTGGCACACCAGGCTTGGGGATACAGAGATTTTTATAGGGTTTGGGACAGGTTTCACGTGTGCGGGAAGAAACAGGTTTCTTATTGGTTTGTTTAAATCTAGCATATAGGCCACCTAGGGGGTACAGGTCTGCATTCCAAAAACCACAGGTCTGCATTCTATTCTTTATGTTTCTGCTTATCTGTTCCTGTTTATTCATTCATGCCTTAGGATGCGGGTGCTCTGTTCTTCAACCGGTTGTCTGGAAAGCATGCCTGGCATCTTGGTTTCATATCTTGGCCTTAGGTAACTGGGCTAACTGGGCTAGGGTCTTTCACCTAAACATCCAGGCTGGAGACAGGCCTGGAGTTAAGACAACACCAGTCCCTGACTGCCTCCCCCACTCCATCCCTACCCATCCTCAGAAGGTTTAATTAGGACACCCCCCACACACACACACACACATACAGACACCTGTCAGGATGACCAAGGACTGGGAGAAGAGGGCTGATCTCAGCTCCCAACTTGCTTTTGCATCTCAGCTCACTCCCCTATCTTTTTCTTGGTAAAAAATAAAAAGCTGCTACAGCTGAGTTCTGATCACTAGAACCACAGACCTAATGACCTCATTTAAATCCAGGGCCTCACCTCATTCCCAGGTTCTTTCCTTCCTTGGTTTTGTATTAAAAATAAGATAATGAATGGGGAGCCAGGTAGTGTAATTTACAACAAGAATCCTTGGCATATCATCCACTGCTTCCAATGGCACCATCAGAAACAAAGACTCTGAAAGGGCATCCTGATCCCTCCCAGGAAATTAATGATATTTCAAGGGATGATGGTGGTTAGGGCGAAGCAGCCTGAAAGCAGAACTCTTTGTCTAATGATATTCCATTTTTTCCTAGAAGTTATCACAGTGCGGTTATATGACTTGTTAGTGTGTGGGAACCAATGGATACAGATGATCCTCATAAGAGAACTGAAAGGCTCATTTTTGACTCTCAGCAATTTGAAAAGCCCATGGTATACTGGCCATGCTGAACATTTTGGTTTTACTGGTTTGTGTCACAAGATTGCAGATACAACAAGAGTCAGAGATGTTCCTTAGAATGAAGGGAAAATATGTAGATGTGAATTATGTAAAAGAAATTGATATGGATGGGCACAGTGGCACACCAGCTTGTTATTCTAGCTGTTGGCAAGAATGAGGCAGAATCATGGCAAGTTCCTGGCCAGCCTGGAACTTGCCTCAAAATTAAAAGGGGCAGCAGCTAGATGTGTGGCTCAGTGTTAGAGCACAACTGAGTCTAATTCCCAGTACTACAAATACATATAAAGACAAGTGGTCAGGGTTCAGGTTATGGCTCATCAGTAGAGCGCTTACCTAGCATGTGTGAGGCCCTGGGTTCGATCCTCAGAACCACATAAAAATAAATAAATACAATAAAGGTATTGTGTCTAAATACAACTAAGAAATCAATATTTTTTTTAAAAAAACAGAACAATTGGTCCTATAATAATTTTTAATAACATAAAGGTGACTACTGTCACTTGAATATGAAGCAACAAGGAAGATGGGTATAGAAGGAAACTCCAGTGGGCTGCAGAGCCTCAAAGTTGGAAGGAAGCCAGCTTTGAGTTGATAGTCAGCCAATTTGGGATAATGAATTAAGCCTTTGTAAGAGCAGAGATACATGCCCTGAAGAAGAGCTATGAACATGGGATATTACATATGTAAAGGAAGCAGATAGACTGGCATTTCATGATAAGTAAGCTATTGTTAAAGATGTTAACCATAATCTAATTAACAACTGATAACAATTGGATTTATTATAATTGCAACCAGGCCAACCAAGGGACGTGTGAATCTGCAGGGCTCCTTTGTGGGGCTGGTGGCACAGGGCAGTGGATCTTAAATAGAAATGGGTTTCAGGGACCAAGAAAGCAGAAGCAGGCTGTGGGAATGCTCCTGGGGGATACATGTGGCCTCCAGCAGGCTCTTCTTCCCTTCTGTACTTTTGCATGCACTGATCTCCTGGGACTAGGACCTCATCTGCAGTAGCTTGGGGCTGCCAAGACCTGATAGGTGCTTATACAGAAGTCTCCAATCCTATCCATAAAGGAAGTCATTTTTGTGACTTTAAGGATCCTGCTCAGCAACTCTCAGGTAAGTGGATTGGTTCTTGCCTGCTCACAGCTTTCCCAAGGTGGGGAATTTCCCCTTACATTGTGGTCCCTTTCCAGGTAGAACTCAAGGACTACAGAATTCTGCACCTGCTCCCAAAGGAAAGGAAAAAATTAGTTTTATTCATCTTTATTGTTGTTGTTGTTGTTATTGTTGTTGTAGTGCTTTGAAAATTCATTTATTGACACATATTTACAACAATCATTGAATGGGGTTCATGTTATATCCTTGTTCAAACAGAGTGCATTGGTCACTTCCAACAACTAGTCTTCCACCCTTCCTAGACTCTAAGAATTCCTACTATGCATTCAAGTAATCTTTGTTGTTATAAAATTCCACATTTGAGAGAGAAAATGTCATGCTTGTAGCTCTTTTCATAATGACTGGCACAGGTAAGCACTTATATATGCTTAAGTAAATAATAATGCAGAGTTGATGACACTGAAGGTAAAAGAATCATTAAACAGAATAGACTGTGTTCCTATAAGATGTAAATATAAGTATGCTTCTGACAATTTTTTAATAACCAATTTCTGATAACCAGAAAACAGTGGATCATACCTACAATCACACCTATTTGGGAGCCTGAGGTGGGAGGATTTCAAGTAGTAGAAAGCCTGGCAAATTTAGGAAAACCCTGTTTCAAAAAGAAAACACCAATAAAGTGGCTCTGGTAGAAGAAGGTGAAAAATCCTTTTAGGTTAGGAAGATTTTTAAAGGGCTACATTTATGCGTTTATCCTTCATTGGGGTTATGCTTCTGGGATAATAATTTACAAAGGTTATTTGTTGTATTATGTCTCAGGAATTGTAGTTACTTTGCTCCTATTTTCCTTTTTCTTCTTCAGTTGGGAATTGAAGCCAGGTCTCTAGCACAAAGCTACATCTCCAGCCTCTTTTATCATTTTGTGACAGGGTCTCCTTCAGTTACTCAGCTTCCTCATTGCTGGGATTACAGGTGTGTGTGACAACTGTGCCTCACTGACCCACACATACTTAACATCCTTAAACCTACTTTTTAAAATGAACAATTTTGTTCTCACTTCACAGATTGAACAATGACTATCAGCTGTGGCTTAGAAAATTTAAATGACACTTCAACCTATTAAAAGTTGAGATAAGAATTTCAATCTGAAACATATGTGTTTATTTCATATTTAAAGTCTATAGCTTCCCATTCCTCTTTCCCCCTTTCCCCAACCTCTCTCTTCCCCAGGAGTACCATTATCATCCAACGTAATGAACTCTATTTTAAGATTGTGCAAGAGTGCCATCAGTATACACAAAATGCTGAGCAGCCACTCGACCTTTTGCCTCCTCTCTCAGCCCTGCCACTGCTTTTTCGGACCTAGAGGCCAAAGTCATGGACCAGTCACTCCTGTGTGAAGCAGGCTCTGGAATCTGCAGAGATGACACTAAGATCCCAGTTGCCTTTGTCACTGATATAAGAAGATTATGGACCAAGGGTACTCCCTGGTGGGGTAGCCTACGTTTCCACTGGGATATGCTCTCTAATCCATGAGGGCTGCTATATTGGGCCTGCCCTCCACACAGATACTTGCCTAGAGCACAGGCACCATAGTTTTTTTTCTGCCTCCCGGCCTGGAACCCTATGCCCATGACACAGAAGAAATAAAATTCAGCCTCAGGAGACTGCCATTCTGTAAAGCAACCAGACAGTTGCCCGCCCTGGCAGCTTCTCTTGGTGAAATCCATGTAGTCCTGTTGACAGGCTTCCCAGAAACAGGCAGAACTTTAACCCTGATCCATGACCACTGAGTCCTAGGAGTACTGAGTGTTCAGATTGGTAGATTTTATTTCTACTTCTGTTCCAGAAAAATGAAAGACTGATCACTTACCAAAGTCTCCTTTTTTACTTATTACTAGGCAATTGATGTTGTACAGGCCCTCATGAATATTTGGTTCCCTTGCTTACAAGCAGACAGAATGAAGAGAGAAGAGAGGATGGAGGGGTGCTGCATGGGGTGGGAGACAGAGCTCTGATTCTGAGCTGTGCTGTGGACTGGACATCAGAGCCTTATAGAAGGTCTCTTTTCATGGACAGAGGTGTGGAAAGTATCCATGGAGAGCAATGCAAAGGAGCTCCAAATCTTCACCTCAAATCTATCCAAGTTTAGTAAAGAACATAGGGGAAGGCAGGAGTTTCTTACATGGGAAGTCTGTCTCCTTGGACAGTATTTTTATTCTGCATCTACCTAAGGATGGGCCTGGAGTTTCTAAGACTCCACATAGCTGTCCCTGTCCAGCACAGCCTCTCCCAGACACTGGCCTCTCTCAGACTAGTGTCACTCAGATCCAGTTTAATACCCACTAGGGAGAGGAGGTCCTGGAAGGCAGAATGTCTGCCTCTGGTCACAGGATCTTTATGGTAATGCAGTTAACATATAAAGAAAATGTACAAATGTCTCTATTTAAACAATTTATTTCTTGGTGGAAAGGCTTATACAAAAGAAAAACTAAAAAATCAAGAAAAAATTTTGAAAAACATGTTTTCTTTTACCTGTATTTTTGCTCAAATAAAAATTATATGAAACTAACCTAATAAAGACATCCTAAAAGCAAAAGATTTTAAATAGTATTTTATGGAGAATATATATTTTTTAATATTTTTTTCAGTTGTAGAAGACTGAACACCTTTATTTATCTCTCTGTGTTGCTAAGGATCAAACCCAGAGCCCCACACATCCTAGGTGAGTATTGTACCTCTGAGCCACAACCCCAGCCTAAGAGGAAATCTATTATTGATGGATAAAACCTAATTATATCTAACTAAAAAATTCATTACTTAAATTGCATTTCACTAGAATAATTTCCAGAAAGAAAGAAAAGAGAGTGAAAGTGAAAGATGTGAGACTAGAGAATTGGTGTTACCAAATATTTTTCTGATTAAAGGTCCTACAGAAAATCTACAGAATTGTGTAACATCATTATCTTTGTTTATACATTTAAAATCTACATGATTCCAGTTCAACAGGGAGCCTTGTTTTCACTACTATTAAAATGTACATACATGTTAAATCATACTGCTCATTACCTTTTGGAATACATACATGTTAAATCACACTGTTCACTACCTCTTGGAATTACAAGGACATTTAATATGTCCTAGAAGCTTCATACAATTTATTGCCCCTCAGATTCTAAGGGTTGCCTTAGTTCTAACCAAGTGGATGATTTTTATCTTGTACTATTAAAGAACACTATATTTTCCTTAATAGATTTCTTGTTTCTGCGAATGAATCTGTGGAATAAATTCATAAAAGTGAAAATCCTGTATCAAAATAGTATATTTAAATTTGTTAAAACACGTGGATATGTTGCATATTCCAGGAGCCTACCGAATTCATTCAAACAGTATTGAGAAAGGTCCTTCTGCCAACAATTTTTAAAATTCTTCTCTTAGTTATACACAATATCTTTATTTTGTTTATTTGTTTTTAGGTTGTGCTGAGGATCAAACCCCATGCTTCACAGGTGCCAGGCAAGTGCTCTGACCCCGAGTCACAACCCCAGCCCTTAGACCTTTTAATAACATGGATTATAATGAAAATTCCTTCTTTTTTTTATATAGCAGGAATCAAATCCAGGGTCTCACGCATGCTAGGCAAGTGCTCCACCACTGACCTTCATCCCTGGATGCTGTAATATAAGTTTTGAATACTTTTTAATATGCCATTTAAATATGTACTTTTTTAAATTTGTGTCTAATATTAGTGAAGCCATGATTATGTTTCCTACTACAGAAGTGTTTAGTATTGTGTATTTATCCGTGGGAATTTGAAAAGAGTTCCATAATTTTAATGACTTTTCTAATTGATTTTTGGTGAATGATATTGATAATATCTGTCAATAATTCGTACTTTCAAAAGCTTACAGCATCCCATCTTATGTACTTTGTTTCCTCTTTGCCTTTTTTAAATACAATTGTTTTGCCCCTACTCTCACCCAATATGTTCTCTTGATGAATCTTCAATTATGATTCTAATCTTTGACCTCATAACATCTCTTTATGGCTCCACTTAGCACCATAACAGTCAAGAACTCTGGATACCAGTGTAATCTGAACTCTCCTTTCCAGATTCCAGATTCACACTGCCCCCAAACATCATTACTTTTCTGCTCCAGGAGAAACACTCGTGTAGTCTTAAGGCAAGAACATGTCAGCAGTCAGAATTAGATAAACTTTGGTAAGGAAAGGACATCACTGAGTATAGCTCTGGAGTGCCAGAAGAAAAGACTCAGGAAGAAGAAACTACCTAGAGGTCCATGAAAAAGTAAGTGTCTGGAACTGCATTGGCAATAGGAGTCACAGTAGTCATCCTGGAGCTTGGGATATATCAAAGTTGTGTGCAGTATCTGAAAAACAAACACAGAGAGAGGGAGAGGGGGAGGGAGAGGGAGAGGGAGAGAGAGAGGGAGAGGGAGGGAGAGAGAGAGAGAAGAAAGAGAGGGAGGGAGGGATGGGGAAAGAAAGAGAAGTAGGGAGGAAGGAATGAAAAGAAAATGAAAGAGAAGTAGGCAGAAAGGAAGCCATTTGGTCTGAAACAAGAATGCCAAACTAAGACTGAATGCAAAAAACTGAGGGTGAAATTTTAACCCAGGAGACAAATACCAAGAACAAATACAACCATAAATGTCATTCCAAGGGATTAACCTTTTATACTTGGACTTAAAAACCTAGAGAACTATCATCTTATGTGTTGACTCAGAACCAAACTGCTTCATTCTCTTATACTCTATGAGTGTAAAGTTTCTGATGCAATTTGAAGTCATCCCTCACTTTCCTTCTAAGGAAAGTGCTATAGAAGCTATAAATACACAACTTATTGAATCCACTTTCTTCCCAGAATTATATACTAGAAGACCTTGGCACATTTTGAGTCTTCAACACAGATTCTTCTCCCAAGACAGATCTATAATAGTGATAAATTTCATTAAGCTTTAACTCTTGGTGTGTTCTCAACACCCAAACACTCACACACATGACCACAAAAAGAAATGAAACCAACACCACATTCAACTTTATTCCTACTAACATATTGCACCTTTTTTTCTATTTACAAGCTTTGAAAAGTGAATATAAATTATTTAATAAAACATGTAAGTAATTACATGGTTTCTTGGTTTTCAGGATATTTTCAAAATGTTTGTTTTATACTGGTCATTACATTTACATGAGGACAAAATAAAAAAATAAATAATAATAATGATAATTCCTCTCATATTTCACCTTGGAAGTTTGTGGGTTTTCCTTTTTTTTAAGTGCTCTTCCATCCAAAATGCTCTCATAAATATCCTTTGTTCTCTTTTGTATGTATTTACTTCATAAACATGAATGCAGGGAGACAAACCAGGATTTTTATCAATCCTTTCTGGTAACAGGAGTAGAGTTGGGCTCCTGAGTCCACCTTGTGGGTAGGGCCTGAGAGTGGTGGTGCTTGAGGGGTAGGCAGAGAACAGGAAGAGTGGACCTTGAAACTGAAGACCAAAGAGCTGCTACACAGATAAATCCAGAAAGGAAGATTTTGAAGTGAAAGGCTTCAATCTGAACCTGACCATACTTCCACCCTAATCCCATTTCCACTGTTGCTCAAAATTTGAGACTGACTTTAGGATCAACAATTGCACTTGCCTCTTTAGACACATGCACATGAGCTAAGTTCTGGACTAGTTTCCCGACCCACTAGAGGGAGAAGAGACCTTCTCTCATGGGTCAGAATCAGCGATGGATCTGTCCCTACCACGTGTCATTCTTCAGTCTAAAGTGGTAGAGGCTGCACAACTAGTGGATGCCAGAAACGACACTCTGAAGGTGCAGGCCCCAAGTTCCAGTGTTTTCCCAGGCCAGGTTCACAGGGCTGCCATCTGCTGCATGTCTCTGAGGCTCAGAGTGTTAAGTAAGTGCGACTTCTGATCCTGTTTGTCACCACCGTCTGCATGAACAGAATCCAGGACACTGGACAGACAGGGCTGCCGGATTCACAGACTCCTTGAGTGCCTTCTCCCCGGTTCTACCCTGCATGGCCGCTCAGAGGGCCACCTGCTGCTTTTGCTCCCCTCACAGGGCTGCTTGCTGGTGCTTCCGCCAGTCAAGAAAGGAGCTTTCCTGGTTGGGTCTGCTGGAAGACCCTCACTGGCGCTCTCCAACCTACTCATCCACAGGGATATTCCTTTCGCAGCCACAAAGAAATTCTCAAACGCACACAACTGTAAACAAACATCATACATTTCGGAACATTCTCTTGGGAATGTGGAAGAAAAAAAAAATCAAATCAATGTTTAACGCAATGATTTGAAGTTGATTTTCTGGATTCTTTTCATGAGATGGATTAAAATGCGGGAGGCCCTTCTGGAAGCTAAAGGCAGAGACACTGAAGGCGCAGAAGCAGGTGTAGGTTCGGGCCCTCTTCTCGGCCCCTCTGCCTACTCCTGCTCCTGTGCTCGTGCGTGCACACCCCTGACGCTGGGTGATGGTGCCCTTGCTCTGTTGGCAGGGTCGCATCCATACGTACATTACCCTAGCCCTGCTTTTACCTTCATCAGTCCTTTCCTCCATAAGAGAAAAATCATATCTTATGGCTCTGTTGGCTTAAAGGCAATGTTAAAAATTTTATACCATATGAAACATTTTTTTTGAACTTGGAGTTTTTGTCCCCCCCCCTTTATTTTTACCCCTCTCCTCTTTGTGGCTTTTGAATGAAATTATATCTATTTGCATGTGGCTTCAAAAGTAATATGAGGCCCCATCCATCTGGTGGATGAGTCGGTTCTGGTTGGTCGCCTATTCATTCCAGGCTGAAGCAAGGTGAATTCTAAATCTTCTCAAATGGGCTCTCCTCCGCATAGCTTAGACACAGTTTCTGCCATGAGGGCGATGAGGCAAGGATTCTATAACTGCCAAGCAGTTAAGTGTGTACTCTCTTTTTTTGCTTTAAACCCTAAACTTTGGCTCTTGACTTAAGCTCTTACTCTGAGTCCCTAGGACTCCCCAGTGCAGGCCTGCATCTTGAGCCTCCAGCATAAGGAGGAACACATGTGGCAGGAGTTCACATTTGGTGGACCCTTTTATTGGGCAGGCCACAGAAAAAGGCAGGAAGCAAAGTGAACAAGAAATTTGTCACATACTGTCTGAACAAACACAGAAGTGTTACTGGAACATCCTATCTCCAGCTGAGGGTCTCTGGGGAAAATGGTGAAGATCTCAGAGACCAAAGGTGGGTGACTGAGGCAGACGGGCTTGTGGCCTGGTCCCCAAAGTACCTGAGTATCTATCTTGGGGGAGTTGGAGGGTGAACTAGTACTTCTCACATTCTGAGAAGCTATTGAGGAGCTGTTTATTTTCAAAATATTCATGCATATAAAACAAGTGGAACTCTGAGATACATACCATTGTTTCACTACCTTTCCATCACTTAATAAGTTGTAACCATATCATGAGATTGTGTTCACCAATTTCATATGTCCTGATTTGGATTCATAATATTTTATTTCTAATCCCTTATTGCCAGCTATTGCCCAATTTAAATGTTTGGATTGTGATAATCTTCAGCTTGTAGGTGTGTGAGTGTGTGTGTGTGTATGTGTGTGTGTGTGTGTGTGTGTGTGTGTGTGTGTGTGTGTGAGAGAGAGAGAGAGAGAGAGAGAGAGAGAGAGAGAATGTACTGGAAAAACATGAAAGATGTACACTGAACAAAAAGTTAACATTTGGGTTTGAGTATAGATGTATTTTAAAATTAGGTTCATTCCTTACATTTCCCTTTAAAATATTACACCCACTTCCTTCCTACTTATGTTGTCAAAGTGTAGTTTGCCCTCCAAAGTGAGGATAAATCATTATAACAAACTAGAATATATTCTAAAACTTTTCTTTGTAATTTTTAAATAAATTTTATGCATATTGTTCAGTCTCTTTCAAACTATAAAATTTTGTCTGAGGAAAGGCCTACTTAGTTATAGACAAAGTAAAACAAGTACAGTTTTTCCTCAATGTTCGTAAATGTCATTTGAGTTGTTCCTTGGTAAGTTTCCTTCCCTTCTCTTTGCCAAGTATTGTAAATTCTAAAGAAAGTTTGCACCTAACTTCCCACTATGTTCACTGCTACGTAGCCTTTCTTTAGATTGATGAAAGCTAGATCATTTGGTGACCTTCAGATTACATCAGAATGTGGAATGCACCTCCTAAGTCTTCACTTCTGTGCATCAGTTAACACAAAGCATGAAAATTCCTGTGAGATCTAACTTGCAGAAAAATGAGTGTAGCTAAAGAAATATAGAACTATTTCCAGAAGGA
Source organism: Ictidomys tridecemlineatus (assembly GCF_052094955.1). Lineage (NCBI taxonomy): Eukaryota > Metazoa > Chordata > Mammalia > Rodentia > Sciuridae > Ictidomys > Ictidomys tridecemlineatus. The sequence goes on from NW_027520947.1 coordinate 593,287, forward strand.
TCATGTTGGTTGGAATGTTCTGAGGAGGAAAAACGGTGAAGCAGACAGATGCCCTGGATGAAGATTATCCCCATCACACCTTCTTCCTGCCCATTGCTTACTACACCTCATTTCCCTTTCTTTACAACCCCATTCATGCTCCTGAGTTCCCTGATGTGGTCTTTCCGGGAATGATGTTCACACCCCACTTTCTCAGGGTGCCAACCTTAAGTAAACCTGATTGTTTCTGAACTCTTGATTTCCAAGTATTTGCTTACCAGGGGTGAGTACATGGACTTGGATGTGGTAACACATTCACCTTTTAACAGTTTGAGTTCACAGGGGACCTGTATCTGCATCCTTCTCATGCCATACATTCACTTGCAAAGGGCCCATCCAATCCCTTGTCCTGAAATACCAAGCAGGAGAGTAAATCTATCCCCCACATGAATCTATTCCCCCAATTCAAGCTCTAATACTCCAATAGTGATTCCTTTTTCTGTTCTGAACACATGCACTGGATGCACTCAGACAACTCAACACTAAGCCTACCCTCCTTGTGGATTCCCTGTGTTGAATAATGATACCTAGAAATGTTAACAGAAACTCAGAAATCTAGGATGAATGTTCCCTCCCTCCCTCTCTCATTTTTTCTATTGGCATCCTTTTTCCTATTCTCCCTTTGAACTTCCCTGCCTCCTTCACCATAATCCTAACTCTAATTTTATCCAGAGACTGAACCCTTCATGCCATATTACTTATCACTAGTTAAAAAAAAAAACTGAGATACTCCAAATTTCAAGACCAGGACATGGAGAGAGAGAGAAAGAGAGAGATAGAGTGATAGAGGAGAGAGAGAGAGAGAGAGAGAGAGAGAGAGAGAGAGAGAGAGAGAGAGAGAGAGAAAGAGAGAGATTTTCAATAAGTTCACTGCTTAGGGTCAGACTAACAGATATGTCCCACATTCCTGAATATATGCTGAAATTTTCACTTATAACCCCATGTGGCAGTTTACCAAGGCCACCACATCTACCTTTCTAGCTTATTATGAACTTTCTGGACTATGAACATTGACCAATCCAGAAACAACAAGTGAACTGTCCCACTAGTCCCCAAATTTTCCCATTTTGCATTGTAATGCCTCTCTTATCTATAGCCAATGTAAGCTAAATGTAAAGTGATTTATGCTTTCCTTCCCCACATTTTCATGTTAAGAATACTTTTGGCTCTTAGGCCTGGTATACATATTTCCAGCCACACTCTACCCTTGCTGCTGGTAGTTGTGGAACTTACCTTAGGACCTGCCCCTTTTCTGGCTAGCATCTGCATGGCCCAATGTGGAAAGTGATTTCAGGGAACCTTCAGTTTAAAGGGGTTTTGTTTAATATCACCCTCTATGTACACATTCCCCTTTCTAGGGGGAATGATGTCTGCATTCACTGTCCTCAGTACATGTTCCTCAGGCAAGTGCACTCAGATTCACACCAAAGTTTGATGAAAGAAGAAATTCTCACTAGATTCCTAGTGGTTCACATTAATGTCATAGCATTCACGAACTCAAGATGCCTTGTGTAATCTGAACTCAACTAGGCCCAGGTTCATGCTGTCTCCACGCACTGCATGGACACTCACAGGAGAGACACATAGTTTTAACCCAGAGCTAGGTGAGCTCCTGGAATCAGTAACTGAATACAGCCCTAGATCATTAGAAACAACTGTACCTGAAAATAAAAGTAGCACCAGGAAGCAGACACTATGTTAAAGGATCAGAAAGAAATCTTCCATAAGTGTATTGGGAGTGCTACTCAGGGAGCTCCTCTTCACCCTGCAGGGACTAGAGAATCAGGGTATTTAAAAATTCCTCCATCTCTTCTAGAGAGCATCTCAAAGCAAACTCCTTTGAGCTGCAACAAGGATGCAAAACTGACACTAAATGGCCAGGTGGAAGGGTAAATTTTCAATCCAGGAGACCAATGGAAAATGCTCTCTTTTTGGCTGGTGAATGAGGTGACATAGTGGAGATCTCTGTTGAGGCAAGAGGCAGCAATGGGAAGAATTGTGCACTTTCTATCTCAGTGTTACTGACCCTGGGGAATGTTGTCTTTTTTATTGCTGTTTATTGGTCACCATGGTCTTTGTCTTCACCTGAACTACCAGGCCCAGAGGTGATCACTGTTACCTCAGTATTGAGCCTCAAATTGACATTTGAAAAAAGGGGGTGGAGATCCTTGCTATGGTTTGAATGTATCCCTGAAAGCTAATTCATAGGAACTGAATCCCCCACGGATCAGTATCTGGGAGGTGGGTCTTTAAAAATATGATTAGGCCAGCAGGGCTCTGCCTCAATGAGTGGCTTCAGTGCCTATTATGAAAGGGCTTTTAGTAGTGGGTCTTCACACATATGTTTCTGTGCCTTTCCATCATAAGACAAGGTACCACAAAGGTTCTTTTCAGTTGCCTGCACCATATTCTTTGACCTCCTTGACTTCCGAACCCATAGAAAATGTGTTTATTTTCTTAATAAGTTGCCTGGTTTCTGAGATTCTGTTATAGCGACAGGAACCTAATTAAAAACAATTGTTACAATTAGGAGTTTTCCTAATAAAGGGAATTATGAAAGAAAGTCACCCTCAATATATGCTTTGGCATAAGGATTATTTTGAACTAAAGGCATTTGAGTTTCTGAAATATCTCTTTATACCTAGAAATAGGGCTTTCCCAAATACCTTGATCATTATTAGTACTCACCCAGAAACAATTACATCTCTCTCTGATAAGAGAATTTGCCACCACACTCAAACAGACATTCTCTAAAAACTATCTTAATTTCCTATTAAGGTGATTGTAAGTTCTCTAATTTCACCTCTCCTTTGGAGTAATTAGTTCTTTCTCTAATGCCTCCGATACACAAAACTTAAAATTCATAAATCTGTAATGCCTTTGGTTCTGTTCAGCTGTTTCCATTTTATTTCACAGTCCCAACCAAGGCCACTGAACCTCCCAAGGCAGAGGAAAAGCTTTTCTTTGTTTTCCTGGAAAGCATGGACATGTATTATTACTATCTTTCTGAGACATTATTGCATAGCTTCTGAACCATGCCCATACTTCCCACAAGGTTCACCTGTGCACATTGCTGTGGTTCCAAACTTCCTTTCTGCATTTTTGCCTCAAATGTTAGAGAAAGTTTGTTGTGTTTCACCTTTTTTCAGTCAATAATATCCTAACAAGTCTTGTTAGTGTGCTTCATATCTTGGTTTGGTGAAGGTTTCCTTAATGACATTTTACAGACATATCTCTCGCTGTTTACACTTTGTTTCCTCTTTCCAATGACAAATGAGGACAGATACTTTGAAAGGCTCCACATCACATGCTTATCTGTGCCCCACAACTGGCCCTGGGGGTTGAAACCATGGCCTGGCACCTATACACCTGACATTGCCAGCCTGCCCAGAATGTAGCCAATTTCAGACTGCAAAAGACTTAGAGTCTCTTCATGGGGAATATGCCATTCCCATGAGCAGTCTCTGGCCATTCTCACACGTGCACACCACACTGGAATTAGACTGAATTTGAAGGCCTGAAGTAGCTCTGATGCACACTCCTTCAGGGGAGTAACTCCTACCAAACTCCTCTTTAGATTCCTAAACTGGAGTTGGTCACCCTTACCACTAGGGGTGCTAATTTCCAACATTTCTGCTAAGATACAAGGCTAGGGTGGAGGGGAGGTGTTGGGGGTTTGGCTCAGTGGTGTAGCACTTGCCCAGCATGACTCAAGTACCTGGGTTCAATCTGTAGTACTGCAAAGTGTGAATGAATAAATGAATGAATGAAGTAGGAAAGGGGTAGATGTGTGGGAGATAGGACTGATGGGCCCCCAATTTTGCTTTAAACAGCTCTCTGCCCTGGCCTCTTGGTCCTGATAAGATGGCTGTAACTTTTCCTGTGGGGACAAGGCACTTCTTCTTTCATTCTCCAGACCCACAGCAAAGGAGGCAATTGGAGATGCTTCAAGTGCCAGAGAGGGTTTTGGCTAGGGGAGGAACTGGTAGGATAGTGGGGGAAGACTGTAGTAGCCAGCTTGAGAGTAGGTGAGATGAGGGTCCAAAAGGGGTCCCCTTACCTCTCTGGGGCACCTGTCCCCTCCTGCAAACAGCTGAGGTTCATCTTGGAAAATGATGGAATTGATTTGATGGAATCAGCCAGAGGAGTATGGAAGATCCTAAGGGCTGCTAGAGAAGCACATGGAGGAGTCTGTAATCTCGTGGGCATCCCTTCTAGTAGTGCAGCTGTTTGGGGGAAGCATAAAAAATCATGGGACAGATCAATTTTCTTCTGTGCAGTGGCACCTCCATACTTTGTAGAAAAAAGTAATTCAGAGGTATCAGTCTTACTTGAAAAGTGAGTGGAAAGGGAGGGTTCAAGTGCTTGAAACTTTGCCACCACTGCAACACCTCAAAGACCTAGAAGCCATCAATGAGTCATTTAAAATGACTCATTGACAGAACCCCAGCTAAGTAATTAGGGAGCCCTCCTTTGATGGTTTGGTGGCAGTTTCCTGTCCCAAAGGGATGTGTTTTTCTCACTTGCCTTAAAAGCTCTGAGATGTATATAAAAGAAGAGGGGCCCCAGACCAAGACAGAGGGGTGGCATGAAAGAAGGGCCCAGCACTGCTTCCTGGTGGCACAGCTGTTGGTGACCTGGAGGCCCTACTTTTCCCTTAGACCAGCCTGATGCATGCCCGCCTTGGGTGATACTCAGCCTGTTCTCACCACGTGCAGCCCTATGGGTCAGTAGCTGGGGACCAAGACTTGGGCAAGAAAAAGAAAGGTTTTGTTATGTGGGAAGTGTGGGTTTGGAGACAGCCAGTGGGAGTGGAAATCTCACTAGCAGCATTGACTCACCTACATTCCCGCTACCTTCTCACATCTGGTGTAAATTTACCTGCGGCACCGATGATGGAGCCAGAAGTAATGCCTTTGGCTTTGGTGAAGCCATAAACTGGGTTTGGATTTTGCAGGATTTTGGATTTTGGATTTTGAAGCCAGCAACTGGAATCCCAGATCACTAGCGCCTTACCCAAAAGGAAAGGAGCCTGCTTTTCACCTTAGCACTGCCTTTAGTTGCACGGAGAGAATGTTTCTCCACACTCTGGGCTTTCCCTTTCTCCACCCTAGGCAGGTTGGTGCAGCCTTTCCCAGGTGGTCTTTCTGGGCGTTGCCATTTGCTCTGGGACCAGTAGCCCGCCGCCCCCCGACAGTTTTCCCGTCACAGCACATATTCACACCAAGCCTGGGTGGCAGTAAGCCTCCTTTCTTTGCATCGCCAGATTCTAGATAACAGCACCATGGTTGGCGCCAAAGTGGAAGTTTGTCGCTGGCAGCAATATCCAGTTGCGGTCCTTTGGGGAATCCCAGCTCACCATTCTCTCCTGCCTACTTTCTCTTGGTCTTGGCTCAGCTAGTTGTTCTGTGGGCGCATTTTCTCGGTGGCACCGCCGAATACACAGCTGTGAGGGGTCCTAAAGTGCAGTTTCCGCGGTTGCCGGGATCGGAGTTCCTTAGTGGAAGCCAGGCTGGCAGGGCCACTGCTCCTCTGTTCCGGAGCCCTTTGGCTATAGCGGCGCCTGAGCTTTTTCTTTCCCAGATCAGTCTTCCCAGCGCTCTCCTCTCTTTGGCCGCCCAAGAACCGAGTTTTGTTTGGGTGGGGCTTCATCTCTGTCGCAGAATCCCTGTCCTCCCTGCTTCCTGCGTTTATTGGGTTAGCAAGCTTCGATTTAGAGGCTCCTGTGATTTCCATTCCTTGTCCGCCCAAGTACCAGTACCTTGTACTGATTGGAGCCTAAACTAGAAGCAAAAGCTCGTCTGGGCTCCAGCCTTGGATTACCAGGTCCTTGGAGTCCCAGTTGAAACTTAACACCGGAGGGCGATGGCTTTATCAGAGCAAGTCCGGGACTGGCCATTTCTTAGTGTTTATTCCAGCCTCCGATTTTTAGTCTTAAGAACTGGGGTTTAGCAGCAGCTCCTGTCATTTAAGTGGAAGCAAGTTCCGGATTCCTGAGAGCAAACTCCATTTCAGATTTGTGGGTGATGGTTATGTCGGATACAAACGTGGATACTGAAGAATGCCATTTTTCTGAAAGGCCATTTCAACAATTGTCACTTTAGCACTATCCGCAGTTTATTTTTCCTAACAAGTTGGTTTTGCAACAGAGAGCTCTGCTTTGACTACCTTCGGGGTTTGTACCTCCCTGGGAAATGCGATGTGGCCACCAAAGCCATTTCTCCCTTGCACCAGTTCTGTTATCTCCATGGCATGCAGATGAATCATTATCTCTAATTTTCACTTCCTGATATCTTTGATATTGTGTTGATCATCTATTTTATGTCAGTGTTCTCCTTGCCTCAGAATGCAGTGGGTGCTCTCAATTCCGTTCCCTGTTGACCCAATTGACCCTATTAAGGTTCTGGCACCTTCGCCAACTAATGGATGTACAGATTTCAAGCAAGACCCTGTCTCCAAAAATAAAAAGGGCTGAGGACTGATAGAAGCTCAGTGTCATAGCGCACCTGATTTCAATCCCCACTATCAGGAGGAGGTGGGTGAAACTACACTCTTATGACCTGATGGCGACTGTCTTGCTTTCAGGCTTGTTATAGTTTAGGTATTAGTTGACACCCCCCCCCAAACTCATGTGTGAAACAAAGCAAGAAATTTTTTTGGGGGGGGAAATAACTG